>NC_074694.1:23246778-23961778 GCF_029448725.1 Salvelinus fontinalis
TTCAGTCTGGTTCCTGATGACTGTAATATTTCAGTCTGGTTCCTGATGACTGTAATATTTCAGTCTGGTTCCTGATGACTGTAATATTTCAGTCTGGTTCCTGATGACTGTAATATTTCAGTCTGGTTCCTGATGACTGTAATATTTCAGTCTGGTTCCTGATGACTGTAATATTTCAGTCTGGTTCCTGATGACTGTAATATTTCAGTCTGGTTCCTGATGACTGTAATATTTCAGTCTGGTTCCTGATGACTGTAATATTTCAGTCTGGTTCCTGATGACTGTAATATTTCAGTCTGGTTCCTGATGACTGTAATATTTCAGTCTGGTTCCTGATGACTGTAATATTTCAGTCTGGTTCCTGATGACTGTAATATTTCAGTCTGGTTCCTGATGACCGTAATATTTTAGTCTGGTTCCTGATGACTGTAATATTTCAGTCTGGTTCCTGATGACTGTAATATTTCAGTCTGGTTCCTGATGACTGTAATATTTCAGTCTGGTTCCTGATGACTGTAATATTTCAGTCTGGTTCCTGATGACTGTAATATTTCAGTCTGGTTCCTGATGACTGTAATATTCAGTCTGGTTCCCGATGACTGCAATATTGCCAGTAGAAGTGACCCTGCATTCCATTTGGAGAACTTTCCTGCAGACGCACTGACCACAGCCAGAAGCAGGCGTCAGTTCCTGAACTGCAACTCCTGACAAAGTATGGGCAGACTTGTCAGAAGGATCAATAGGAAGCCTGTGCTGGGACACAGACATCCCTGACAAGACTTCCTGCATACCTGCCCCAGTCATAAACCACAGACCTATGTAATGTATGGGGGAGTGGCTAAATGCTTAGTGTATTACACATGAATGAGATAGTCACATCCTATAACTTCGAGAGCAAATTTTAGGTACTTTAAGGGATCTTTAAGGTCTTTGCAAAGACAGAGTTGAGTAACTTCCAGCTCTTTAGCTCGTGGGACCCACAGACGATAACGAGAGATGGTGAACTCTGTGTTAGCTAAGAACACCACAGGCCTCCCCAAACCGTTACTGGTGACTTAAGTCACCTATAGTGCTTTCCCTAGTGATTCCAAAATCTGTATATAAATTGGATATTTTACATTAATCTAATGTAAGAAGCACAATTTACTTATTTTTTGGACTGGAATGTATTTGTCCTGCAGCTCCAGGAACAACCATAATCAAGCTACTGATTCATCTAGAACATGCGGGGACAAGAATGTTTGTCCAAGTCCAGCAAAAATGTCATGAGAAATTAGCAGGAAAATAATTCATTATGCAGAGAAAATGATGATTAAACCTGTGGATGGTTAAAAATGGCCATTTTACATTTGTTTACATTTTACATTTACATTTAAGTCATTTAGCAGACGCTCTTATCCAGAGCGACTTACAAATTGGAAAGTTCATACATATTCACCCTGGTCCCCCCGTGGGAATTGAACCCACAACCCTGGCGTTGCAAGCGCCATGCTCTACCAACTGAGCCACACGGGTTGTTACTGTCAACTGAACGATTGCCCAAAATTCCAATTACATATGCAGGTACAGTATGAGCAGTTGTCTAGATTCTAGAGGCAACTGCTTTGAGTGACACACAAATACATATTTTACTCACACCCATAATCATATTTTTGAATAATCAGGCTTTAATTGCAGACGGCAATGACTTATAAATATGTATCGACTTCCAGAGATTTTTGTTTTGTTTACCGCCCAGTGCCCACCCACTATTATATTTGCATCAGCCAGATGGGACAGAGGGAGAAAGTGTTTTCACAGTGGCAGAAATGCTTACCTCAATATATTAATTTGTGGCCACTGAAGAACACTGCTGTCAACATGACCCACGAGCATCGACGGTAGAGAATATTTATCAGATGTTATGTTATATTTTAGCTAAATCAAAATGTTGTAGCTAAACAAACATTGCTTCAATGCCTGCTACATCTGGCCAATGTCATATTTGGTCCATGCTATGTAAAGTATCAGAAAAATAGCACGAAAACCTGCCAGGAATTAATCTGTGTAATCTTATGAGTCAACATACACAAGTCCTATATCAGACACCATGTTTCCATTTACAAGGAGTAGCAGACATTTCAATCCACCGCTGAAGCCCAAAACAACAACTCTCCGACTTACTCATGACATAAGGATTTGGCCCTCCTGTCCTGATATCTGGGCAGGGATAGTGCTCTAGGTCCCAGGGAGCACAGGGGGGAAGGCCACAGGATAATCAATTGTACCTTTGAGCACCACTCCTTGGGCTGACATGAGGGCACCAATGTGGAGCAGGGGCAACTCCTGGGCCTCCAGAAAACATTGATCAAAATGCCAGAGAGAATGCCAGCGAGAATGCCAGAGAGGGAAAGACAGTTTGTTACAGCCACCGACCGCTCCCTCTCATTAGCATTCCAACACATTGGCTTCTATGCTCTGCCACCCGTCCTTTGTCAAATTGTATCCACTTTGATGGATCGTCCTGCCCCTTGCCACCCCTTCACTCTCTTCGATAGTTTCTCTTGTAACACACTGTGTCTCACGGGGCCAAAAGGCCTCGACATCAGAATACCCAAAGCAGTGGCAGATGACTGGGCATCAGAGATAAAAAGGTAAGGAGCGCTTCCAGTTCAATATGATATTGCATTATTGGGGAAGTCCCTGGGCACCTGCCTTAGTCACAGCCATTTTACTCAAAAAACAACCCACTTGGCCATGTACACCGTCCCAAAGAAATAAAGAATCCATTGCACACATGAAGACAAATCTCATGCTAATTCACTTTGCAAAGTCCGGAATTCAAACGTTATGGAAATCCGAGGGTATAAGAGAGAGGCCACAGAGGTTTCCCGGGGCAAATAAAAAGCAGTGATTCTCTAAATGGATGACGAGAGTGAGATGAATATGTTAAACTGACAGGGATAATGGATGAAGCTCTTCCAGAGTAGGATTCCTGTTATCTGAAGGTTCTCTCTGGAGTATCCATCTAAGCTCTATTGACCTGGCCCATCCAGAGACACAAATCAAGCAGGACATTGACATCGTTGGACCACAATTAAGTGATAATGCCCTCGAAGCTGGTGTTTGGAAGATATTTTGCCACGGGTGTTGTTAGGCCCAAGACAAAATCGAGGGCCGGCAAACCATGCAAATATATCCTCCAAACACCGGCTTTGAGGGAATTATCACTTTTATATAACAGGTTACCAACATATTAAAATAATGATTGACATATTGTCATAAAAAATATTATTTCGATGAATTTATTCATACTATTTCATCCTTCCACAAGATATAGTCCCGACACAAATCTAGGGTTGCTACCTAAGCCAGCTGCTCGTCCATTCTATCGGTCCGGTTGCCAGAGACGCGACCCAGCCGTTTGTTCTAAATGTTCCGTTGCCATACTGGCTGTAAATGTTCTTATTCCTTGCTTGCTACTTACAGTCATGTCAAACAGTGCAGCCAGAATAAGAGCAAAGTAGCTGTTATTCTGTTATTTGCGTTAGTTTATGCTGTTGTCTAGTGACATTTATTTGGATACATCCATTACAATAAGCTAATGATGCACGATTTCGCCTGGCATAGAAAATGTGCTCTCTCGTCAGGACACTGTTGTTCAGAGGAGCTAGCCAACAACAAACCTTACACAATCACTTCAAACTGAAACTGGAAAAAAGGCAAACTTGCAGCACATCGTTTCATTTGACCTGTTTTCTATTGATATTTTCAAGTTTATAAATTGCCTGGCTGGGCTGTTGAGACTTTGGATTATGCAGTGAGATGGAACAGAGTAAATAGGCATTTCAACGGGTATAGCTTTAGCAGGTGGACATTTGGAAGGACTCCCAAGTTCCGTATCTGTACGACTTGAGTAACTTGTGGAATAGACACCGGCTGGAATGCAGTTTTAACCAATCAGCATCCAGGATTAGACCCCCCTGTTGTATAAAGAACTACAGGCACCATCGATTCATCATCAACTGCTCCAACTAGGAAGAAAATGGAAGTTTAACTCGCTATCAATCTACCATCAGGACCACCCACAATAAGCCATCTATATGCCTGTATTTTTCCCCAGAGGACCTGCACTTACTTTGATCTTTGAGCAGTTTGTCTTCGAAAAGAAGATGAGTGAGCGAGCCAATTGGGAGCTTCAGATGATTGCACCAAAAGGTCTCTGCTAGACTGTCCAGTGTTCTTGTGAGGCTTAGTTAGGTTATATTGAGGCACCAGCACTAGAAACCCTGTTAAGTGTTAAGGGGGAGGAACAAGAAAGATGTACACTATATACTTCTGTCTTTGATTCATTTTGCCCTCCTGATAATCAGATGACAGCAGGAGTTCCCAGTTTTTCCTCCATAGGACATTACTAATGGGGAAGTTCACTGATTAATCACTTTACAACTCACTGCAGTAAAAACGCCATGAATTTGCGAAAATTATTTCATTCTGTTCCCATTTCTTCCTTACTTAATTCCACCCATGACAGAGGTTGAATAGAGACTTACTGGTCGTGTCTAGTGTCAGGGACTCCACGGTCCATCCTGAGCTTGTCACTCTCCACCTGATTGAACTTGTTGCGAGCGTAGGGATCCTGCCCCGGCCGCACCACCGTAGCACCGACATATAGGTCCTGGTCAAAGTCTTGCCACCTCACCTTGCCTGCAAACCAGAGTAGAGACACACGAGATTAAATAAATATACAGTACAGCAGTGTTTCCCCTATATTCATTTAGCAGCAGTTGCCACCACTCCAAAAAATATGTAATTTTGCTTTTAAATGGATAGTGCAATTTTGGCAATTAAGCACATTTTCTAGTTACCAATAATCAGATGATCCATTTAGTCATTATGCCAACGCTAGTTAGCAATGGCTTGCGAAACTACCTTAAAACTTAATTCAAACTGCAGACAGAGACATAAAAATGGTATCCATGAGTTCATCTGAGTAAATTGAAAAAGAGCTCAATTGCCAAAATCTAACACTATCCCTTTAAGATCAGTGAGACAAGTTACAACTTATATTTGTAGCAAACAGAGTGAGCAGTGGCCCGATTGAAAGCCACGAGCGCACAGCCACCGCTTGCTCATCATCTCCCTACAGTGCAGTGGCGCACATCAGTTATATTTCAGATGGTGTCAACATAATTCCATTTTTGCATTTTGGAGTCTCTTTATAAAAAGTCACCAGAAATAATTTTACAAAAAAAATAATAATCTCCCGCTACCTTTGCCACCCCTGCTGAAAAAACTCCTGGGGGAAACACTGGTACAGTGGACAACAGCATAGTAAATTAAGATATTCTAACCTCTTTCCCCCTTTCTGGGCAAAAAACAGCTGCTTGCACTTCATCAAGTGACCATCGTGTTTAGTTTTCACATTCCAGAGCTTAAAGATGATTTGAGAGCCATTACCAAACTGTAAGAGTCTGCATTACAAACTCCGTGTCTCTTTTGCTCCCTCTCGCAGGAGTGCACACTCACACAAGACTAGTCAGATTATTACACATAAAAAAAAAATATAAATTTTAAATATTTAATTGTAATGCTTGTCACAACAACGTATGAAAACAAAATGTCCCCACATACACACTGGATATCAATGCGGCTAAATACTAATGCAGCTGTTATGTGATTTTTTTAATTTAACCTTTATTTAACTAGGCAAGTCGGTTAAGAACAAATTCTTATTCAAAATGATGGCCCACCCCGGCTAAACCCTAACAACGCTGGGCCAATTGTGCGCCACCCTATGGCACTTACAATCACGGCCGGTTGTGATACAGCCTGGAATCGAACCAGGGTCTGTAGTGATGCCTCTAGCACTGAGATGCAGTGCCTTAGACCGTTGCGCCACTCGGGAGCCCAATGAATGAAGCCTCTAAAACATGTGAGCATTTGATTACATTGTCTCTCAGACAGGGTGGGGGCACGGAGACAAAAAAGACCATGAGCAATTCATCTCATGGAGCTCTGGCAGCCTGTTTCTGCATGATAATTAGGAGGGTATGAGAATAATCTGTCACTGATGCTAATTGTTCCACAGAAATGTAATGGTGAATTGCATGCCGGGGGCATTATAACTAGCTAAGCTTAAAAGGGGAAAGCAGATGACCTTGTCATTTCCATGATTAACATGAGCAACAGATTACTATTTATGAAATTAATGTTGCAATCTATTAAATGGTTCAGTCTCAGGTCATCATGTTCTGGAGCTTGATCTACTTTTGTCATCAGTTTTTTTTACATAAAATATCTTTACGTACATAACCCTCATTACGTTATTAGGGCATATGTTCATTTTGCTAATAACAGCAGTTAAGTCTGTATGGTCTGGTGGTAATAATGTACTAGACTTGTAAGGAGGAAATCAAATCCTCCACGCCCACTGCCATTCCTGAAGACCCATTATAGGCTGCAGTATATTCCAAAACATAAGGTATATAACAATCCCTTATAAAGTAGCTTTACCTTATCAGACCTAGGAACTCGTTCCTGTCCAGATCTGTGATCCTGCCCTCAGATACCAGTTAAGAACAGGTTGTCTCTCCTTTATTGCATTTCCTTTGATGTGAAAGTTCAACAGTTCATCCATCCATCTCTCCTCGGCTGCAACATTCCTCCTTTGGCTGTGTTTACTTGACAAAAAGCTTTTAAACATGTCACTAAGGTTGAAAGCTGTTTAAAAAGTTGCTCTTGGGTAATAGGAATCTATTCATATATAATAGCAATCTGAACAGGATCTCAGAGTCATGTCTACTTGTAACTGGCCTACACACAATACCACATAATGTAAAAGTGGAATTATATTTTTAGAAATTAAAAACTGAAATGTCTTGAGTCAATAAGTATTCAACCCCTTTGTTATGGGAAGCCTAAAAATGTTGCTTAACAAGTCATATAATAAGTTGCATGGGCTGTGCGCAATAAGTGTTTTTATGACTACCTCATCTCCGTACCCCACACATCTCTGTACCCCTCAGCAGAGCTTTGAATTTGAAACACAGATTCAACTACAAAGACCAGGGTGGTTTTCCAATGCCTCGCAAAGAAGGGCACCTATTGGTAGATGCGTAAAAAAAAAAAATAGACACTGAATATCCCTTTAAGCATGGAAAAGTTATTAATAACACTTTGGATGGTGTATCAATACACCCAGTCACTACAAGATACAGGAGCGCTTCCTAACTCAGTTGCCGGATAGGAAGGAAACTGCTCAGGAATTTTACCATGAGGACAATGGTGGCTTTTAAACAGTTGCAGAGTTTAATGGATGTAATGGGCGAAAACTGAGGATGGATCAACATTGTAGTTACTCCATAATACTAACCTAAATGAGAGTGAAAAGATGGAAGCCTGTACAGAATAAAACTGTTCTAAAACATGAATCCTGTTTGAAATAAGGCACTAAAGTATTTATGTCCTTGTCACGGACGTGTGGAAAGACGGACCAAAGCGCACCGTGATTTGAGTTCCACATATTTTTAATCCAACGTGAAACTACAAAAAACAATAAACCAACAACGAAACGTGAAAGTAGTGGTGCCACATGCACATACACAAAACAATATCCCACAAAGCAGGTGGGAGAAAGGGCTTCCTAAATATGATCCCCAATTAGAGGCAACGATTACCAGCTGCCTCTAATTGGGAACCATACAACCCAGCCACATAGAAAACCATTGACTAGAACACCCCCCTAGTCACGCTCTAACCTAAACAAGCTCTGACCCCCCCCGAAATGTGCGGACTCCGGCCGCAAATCCTGAAACAAAAATGGGGAGGGTGGCCACGGATCCGGCCATGGAGCTGGGTTGGACACTGGCGCCGAGAAAGGCTCCGGCCATGGAGTTGGGTTGGATGCCGTGCCTGGACTGGGCACCGGCGCAGAGGAAGGCTCCAGCCTTGGAGCGGGACTGGGGAGGCGCGCACTGGAGACCTGATGCGTGGAGCCAGCACAGGTGGCACCGGACTGGTGACACGCACTTCAGGGAGAGTGCGGGGAGCTGGCACAGGACGTACTGGACTGGGGAGGCGCACTGAAGGCCTGGTGTGTGGAGCCGGCACAGCCGGTACCGGGCTGAGAAGGCGCTCTTCAGCGCGCCTGCGCTGCAGCCTACTCCTCGCCAAAACCTCTCTCCGGTATCCCTCGTTGAACTCCTCCAGAGTTTGCCATTTCGGGCTTGTACACTCTCCGCTGCCCCGCCGACCACCCCTCGTGCCCCCCCCCCCCCCCAAAAAAAATATTGGGGTTTCTGTGGCCGCGGTCCCCGGCGTCGTCACTGTCCTTCCACCTTCCAAGGAAGGGTCTCACATCCTCCCATGATTTCCTCCCATGTCCAAAACTCCTTTACCTCATTTACACGCTGCTTGGTCCTGCATTGGTGGGATATTCTGTCACGTTCTTAAAAAGGACGGGACCAAGGTTCAGCGTGTGTTGAGTTCCACATCTATATTTGCAGTGAAACTTCTCAAAAGAACTATAAACAAGCAACAAAACATAACCTCAGTGGTGCTACAAGCACAAACACAAATAATATCCCACAAACACAGGTGGGAAAAATGGCTACCTAAATATGATCCCCAATTAGAGGCAACAATTACCAGCTGCCTCTAATTGGGAACCATACAAACCAGCCACATAGAAAATAAATGACTAGAACACCCCCCTAGTCACGCTCTGACCTACACACCATAGAGAACCAAGGGCTCTCTATGGTCAGGGCGTGACAGTCCTGAATGCAAAAAGTTACGTTTGTAGCATGTTATGGGTATGCTTGTTATCGGCAAGGGAGTTTTTCTTTTCTATTAATATAAATGGAATAGAGCTAAGCACAGGCAAAATCCTACAGGAAAACTTGTTGTTCAGTCGGCATTCCAACATCTCAAGCTCTTCATTCATGGACACTCTTACTGACAGTTGTGGCTGCTTTGTATGATGTATTGTTGTCTCTACCTTCTTGACCTTTGTGCTGTTGATTTTGCCCAATAATGTTGGTACCATGTTTTTGTGCTGCTACCATGTTGTGTTGCTACCATGTTGTTATGTTGTGTAGCTAACATTGCTGTGTTGTCATGTTCTGCTGCCTTATGTTGTTGCCTTAGGTCTCTCTTTATGTAGTGTTGTGTCTCTCTTGTTGTGATGTGTTTAGTCCTATATATTTTTATTTTTATTTTTTTTATCCCAGGCCCCCGTCCTCGCAGGAGGCCTTTTGCCTTTTGGTAGGCCGTCATTGTAAATAAGAATTTAATTGACGTGCCTAGTTAAATAAAGGTTAAATAAAAATAAAATAAAAAGACAGACACTGGGAGACATATTCACTTTTCAGCAGGACACTAACCTAAAACACAAGGCCGAATATACACTGGAGTTGCTTACCAAGACAACATTCCATGTTTTGACTTAAATCGGCATAACTCTATGGCAAGACTTGAAAATGGCTGCCTAGCAATGATCAACAACCAACTTCACAGAGCTTGAAGAATTTTTAAAAGAATAAATGCGTAAATATTGTACAATCCAGGTGTGCAAAGCGCTTCGAGAATTACCCAGAAAGACTCACAGATGTAAATCACTGCAAGAGGTGATTCTAACATGTATTAACTCAAGGGTGTGAATGCGATGTCAAATTGCATATTTCTTTGTTTCATTTTCGATAAATTTGCAAACATTTCAAAATTGGGTATTGTGTGTGGATGGGTGATATATTTTTTTAAATGTAATACATTTTCAGGCTGCAACACAACAAAATGTGGATTAAGTCAGAGGATTATTCTAAAATTGAATAAACAGTTTTTTCCCCCTCATCAATCTACATACAATACCCCATAATGACGAAGCAAAAATTTGTTTTTAGAAATGTTTGCAAATGTATTAAAAACGATATGACATTTACATAAGTATTCAGACCCTTCACTCAGTACTTTGTTGAAGCACCTTTGGCAGCGATTACAGCCTCGAGTCTTCTTGGGTATGACGTTACAAGCTTGGCACACCTGTATTTGGGGAGTTTCTCCCATTCTTCTCTGCAGATCCTCTCAAGCTTTGTCGGGTTGGATGGGGAGCGTCTTCGCACAGCTATTTTCAGGTCTCTCCAGAGATGGTCGATCGGGTTCAAGTCCGGGCTCTGGCTGGGCCACTCAAGGACATTCAGAGACTTGTCCTGAAGCCACTCCTGTGTTGTCTTGGCTGTGTGCTTAGGGTCGTTGTCCTGTTGGAAGGTGAACCTTTGCCCCAGTCTGAGGTCCTGAGCGCTTTGGAGCAGGTTTTCATCAAGGATCTCTCTGTACTTTGCTCCGTTCATCTTTGCCTCGATCCTGACTAGTCTCCCAGTCCCTGCCACTGAAAAACATCCCCACAGCATGATGCAGCAACTATCATGATTCACCTTAGGGATTGTGCCAGGTTTCCTCCAGACGTGACGCTTGGCATTCAGGCCAAAGAGTTCAATCTCAGTTTAATCAGAACAGAGAATGTTGTTTCTCATGGTCAGAGTCCTTTAGGTGCCTTTTGGCAAACTCCAAGCGGGCTGTCATGTGCCTTTTACTGAGGAGTGGCTTCCGTCTGGCCACTCTACCATAAAGGCCTGATTGGGGGAGTGCTGCAGAGATAAGAGAATCTTCCAGAAGGATAACCATCTCCACAGAGGAACTCTAGAGCTCTGTCAGAGTGACAATCGGGTTCACCTCCCTGACCAAGGCCCTTCTCCTCAGATTGCTCAGTTTGGCCAGGCGGCCAGCTCTAAGAGCCTTGGTGGTTCCAAACTTCTTCCATTTAAGAATGATGGAGGCCACTGTGTTCTTGGTGACCTTCAATACTGCATAAATGGTTTGGTATCCTTCCCCATATCTGTGCCTCGACACAATCCTGTCTCGGAGCTCTAAAGACAATTCCTTTGACCTCATGGCTTGGTTTTTGCTCTGACATGCACTGTCAAATGTGGGACTTAATAAAGACAGGTGTGTGCCTTCCCAAATCATGTCCAATCAATTGAATTTACCACAGGTGGACTCCAATCAAGTTATAGAAACATCTCACGGATGATCAATGGAAACAGGATGCACCGGAGCTCAATTTCTAGTCTCATAGCAAAGGGTCTGAATACTTACGTAAATAAGGCATCTGTTTTTATTTTTAATACATTTGCAAACATTTCTACAAACCTGTTTTCACTTTGTCATTATGGGATATTGTGTGTAGATTGAGAAAATCAAATATTTAATACATTTTAGAATAAGGCTGTAACGTAACAATGTGGAATGCACAGTATACACTGTACAGGCCATCAATGAAGCCTTATAACTTCCATCGCTCTCCTTGAGCAGAGCAGTCATAGTGGAGGCAGACAGAGGCTAATTGTGTCTGTGGGCTAGTGTGCTGTGCAGCAGATTCCTCACATATCAAAACAGTTCATATAATAGCATTGTCAATAAGTAAGATTGATTACTCTAAAACTGAGTGGTCTTCTCATCTTGATCCAAGACGAAACTCACTCACAGCACATAATACACTGTACACAACAGTACTGTATCAAAAGCACAAAGTGGTGGCCAGAGAAACAGCTAGCAGCATCATAATAATTAAAACCGCCATTAGTGGAGAAAGACATTCCTACAGGGACTGAGAATACACAGCATCATTCTCAATCAAAGCCAAATGAGGCATGTTCTGTACAGAAGTTAAGAGGGAGAGAACAGGACCTGCAGCAGAGTAGGATACAGCCGTCATCAGTATAATTAGCTTGTCTGAAGAGAATGGAGCCGCTAGGCTGTGACCTCCACAACGCTTCCATCCAGCCATGCTCACCCACACACACACACACACACACACAAACAAAGCAACAGCCTTCAGAAAATGAAAGTGTTACACAACCCAATCATAAACCTCTATGTAGAATTAATTTTAAGAAACAAGCAAGTTCGCTGAGACTTCACATAGACCTAATGAAGTTCAGAGCTTTACGGAATTAATTTAATACAACCTTGAGGCAAAAAAAACCAACTTGTTTTCTCTTCAGCTCGACCGTAGCAGTAAAACAATAAAAAATAATGTATGTGGACATCTACTTGTTGAACATCTCATTCCAAAATCATGGGCATTAATATGGAGTTGGTCACTCCTTTGCTGCTATAACAGCCACTCCTCTTCTGGGAAGGCGTTCTACTAGATATTGGAACATTGCTGCAGGTACTTGCTTCCATTCAGCCACTAGAGCATTAGTGAGGTCGGGCACTGATGTTGGGCGATTAAGCCTGGCTCGCAGTCATCCCAAAGGTGTTCAATGGGGTTGAGGTCAAGAATCTGTGCAGGCCAGTCAAGTTCTTCCACACCGATCGACAAACCATTTCTGTATGGACCTCGCTTTGTCCACGGGGGCATTGTCATGCTGAAGCAGGAAAGGGCCTTCCCCAAACTGTTGCCACAAAGTTGGAAGCAAAGAATAATCTTTGTATGTACTGCCAAATTCTCTAAAACAACATTTGAGGCAGCTTATAGTTGAGAAATTAACCTTAAATTATCTGGCAACAGCTCTGGTGCACATTCCTGCAGTCAGCACGCCAAATGCACGTTCCCTCAAAACTTGAGACATCTGTGGCATTGTGTTGTGTGACAAAACAGCACATTTTAAAGTGGCCTTTAATTGTCCCCAGCATAAGGTGCACCTGTGTAATGATAGTGCTGTTTAATCAGCTTCTGGATATGCCACACCCGTCAGGTGGATGGATTATCTAAATGCTCACTAACAGGGATGGGCTCCCGAGTGGCGCAGCGGTCTAAGGCACTGCAAAGCCGTGATTGAGGCGTCACTACAGACACCCTGGTTCGTATCCAGGCTGTATCACAACCGGCCGTGATTGGGAGTCCCATAGGGCGGCACACAATTGGCCCAGCGTCGTCCGTGTTTGACCGGTGTAGGCTGTCATTGTAAATTAGAATTTGTTCTTAACTGACTTGCCTAGTTAAATATTATTATTATAATTTTTTTATTAACAAACTTGTGCACAGAATTTGAGAGTAATAAGGTTTTTGTGCGCATTGCACATTTCTGGGATCCTTTATTTCAGCTCATGAAACACTTTACATGTTGCATTTATATTCTTGTTCAGTATACCTCATAACTCTCCACATTGATCTGGTACTGGCTGTCTGTATATACTCCATTCTTGTGTATTTTAGTTTATGCCTCGTGTTACTATTTTATTTTAAACTCTGCATTGTTGGGAAGCATTTCATGGTAAAGTTTACACCAGTTGTATTTGGCGCATGTGACAAATAGAATTTGGTTTGATTTTGATTTGATAGCAGATAGAACAGGCTAATTAAAAGGCAATTTTCACAGACATTCCATTATACTTTGGAGTCAAAAAAGGATTAATTGTACATTAGGCCATCTGGAAACGAGCTTAATTAAAATGGGCACCCTTCTGCAAATTCTTTGTTTAACTCAAACTTGAGTGTTAAGCCGAGTGACCTAAATAGCATAAGCCACTGAAACAAGACACAATTGAATATTGATAGGGGTATTATTTTCTGCATAAAATATAGGAAACAAAAGCAGATGGGAATGATTTTTCTCCCTGCCCTACCTATATAGAAAATATTGAATGTTTATGACATAAATTAAACAGAACAGCTCTCCCGCAGAACTACCTTGCCAAGGAAAGAATGTGACAGTCACAGTTATGATGGTAAAAACACTACAATTTATATATATCTCTTCGTACATGGCATGCTGCTTTTTTAAATGCAGAAAAAGCCTATAAAGTCAGCATATGCTTACACCTGAGGCTTAATGCATTAAGCAGCCCTGCTAAATTGGATCCCGGTTTGGTTGAGCGCACGGGCTTGCAAATTGTTACGACAGGGGCTTTTCTACTTAGGTGATTGGCCCGGGGACAAAGATCAGACACTTGTAAAAACACCAAGATGAATTCAGAGGCTTTTCATAGCATTTCTCTACACACACACACCTTGAATAATTAGCCCTGACCTTATGAACAGTAAAGGTAGTTTACTAGTTTTAAACAGAGCCACAGCTGACACCCTGCTCTATTGCAAAGTAGCTTGAACAACACATCAATTGATTTTCTCAATGGGACTCTCCTGCGCCTGTGTGTAAATGGAAAGTCTAATCAGAATGGATGGTGCTGTGGGATGCCTGGCTGGGCTGGGATATCTGGCTCTTACCTGGGGGGAGTGTCTCCAGACTGTGGGTTTTGTCATCTGCGTTGCTGTGGGCCTGGGCCTGATTTGATGAGTCAATAGCGTTCCAGTCATCCTGCCAAAGAAACACAAAGACACATGAATAAAGAAACAAATAGTGAAGGTAACTTTTTACATTCAGTGGAAAATATATTCTTGCTCTCTTCAGAAAAGGATGATCTAAAGATAGAAAATGCTCAGCCCCATGTTTCATAAATAGCAGTGTTCCTCAATGACATGTCTGAGTAGTTTAAACCGAGAATGTTAAGCACATTTCCCAGACTAATTCTGAATGCAAATGGTAAGAAAAAGCTTTAATAATACTTTCGTTTTCCTAGTTCCCAGTTGGTGTTATTGATTTATTAGTTCAAGGTTAACTGTGGAATTACAAATGCATGATTTGCATCGTCATGTTACTCTGGCAACGAGATGCCCCTGACCTAGCATTGGGCTGCTTCGAGAATCTTTAAAAAATGTAAGTGAGTTTGTCAAAAACATATTGATGAAGAAAAAGGTACAGTGATCCTATGACAGACAGTTCACCATCATTCAAGAACTTTGAACGTAGGCTACTTATCCAAACCAGATAGACAGAGGAAGGACAGAGGACATGTTTTATTCAGCTTAGGGCTCACAGCGATTCAAATAACTTCACAACTTGTATGTTGAGTCATGCATTAGACCTTCTCAAGAGTCAGACAAAAATAATTTCTGTGTGGTATTTTGGGTTAGACACAGAGTATAAATTACACCCATATACAAAAAAACAGCACATTTGATACAATCTAAATGGACAAAATACGTTGTTGTCTCCTTGCCTATTACCATCAGGATAAACTGATAGAAACTGTCTAGACTACAAAACCTGATGCAGGTGCTCTTGAACATTCCAATCATCGCCAGGTGCATCATTGGATCCACAACAATAAGTTGTGTGAGGATTCACAGAACGGAATGCGACGGAGAGGAAATGTCGATTGAGGAGTGGCTGCCGTTCTGATCTCACGGCAGAAACAAAAGCAGAAGGACAGTTAGTGACTAAACAGCCAAAAAGGATTTACATCAGTGTTAGAACATACAGGAGTTGTGTGCCTGCACAAAGCCAGTAAAGATTCCCCACACTGCGGGAGGCTTTGGCCTCAGCATATAGCCCATTTGATCATTCTCGCCTGCCTCCATAACAAACTGTTGGGAAATATGGCCGCGCTGACAATGAGAGCATGGGCCAAGCCAAACGGTGACACACTGCAGTGCTGCAAGCCTGTAACACAACATGGGCTGGCTTGGTAATAACTCAAGAAGGCCTCTTGCCAAGATTAGCAGTAAATAAACAAACAGGCGGGATGGTATGGTATGGACAGAGAGCAAGCTACTGAAGTCCTGTCCAGAAGCCCTCGCTTTACAAAACGCGATTAGCATCTGGTCTGGTCGACTGGTCCCCTCAGTCAGGCAAAAATGTACAGGTGGCTGTGGCAAAGAAAAGCATTTAGATGCTCAGCATTTGATCATATTAACTTATCAAAGTAATTCTCATATCTTATCAAAAATCTATATATTTAGACAGATGAAGATGAATGAGTACTTAATGTCCTGTGATTCACCAGCGATTAAGAAAAATTTGATGCATTTCTTTTAGAGCATAATTATGCGCTCTGACTTCTTAAGGCTCCTTTTTTCTCAATTTCCACCTGAATGATGCGCCCAAAGTAAACTGCCTGTTGCTCAGGCCCTGAAGCCAGGATATCCATATAATTGGTATCATTGGAAAGAAAACACTTTGAGGTTTGTGGAAATGTTAAAATAATCTAGGAGAATATAACACAATAGATATGGTAAGAGAAAATCCAAAGAAAAACCAAACGGAAATGTTTTATTGTTGGTCATATTGAAAATTTGCTCCCTGGATGCAATTCCTATGGCTTCCACAGGGTGTGCTCCCCATGTGTCAATAAATGCACAGTTAAGTTTTGTAACTTCAAAAACTAATAAGAAATAATCTGTTTTAGTACAGGGACACAGTCTTAGAAATTCGTGTTTGTGTGTGCCATTAAGACAGGACGCACCTGCTAAAATCGGTTTCCTATTGAACATACTTATTTCCGTAAGAAATATTATAGTTTGACTACATTTTAGGGTATCTGAGGAGTTAATAGAAACGTATTTTGACTTGTTCAGGGGTAGATTTTCGGATTCCTTTCTCTGCATGTTGAACGACTGGATTACTCAAATAGATGGTGCCAACTAAACAGACTTTTTGGGATATAAAGGAGGATTTTATCTAACAAAACGACACTACATGTTATAGCTGGGACCCTTTTGGATGTCAAATCAGAGAAAGATTTTTAAAAAGTGAATATTTAATCGTTATTTGTGAATGTATGAAACCTGTGCCGGTGGAAACATATTTTGATGTGGGGCGTCATCCTCAAACAATCGCATGGCATGTTTTTGCTGTAATAGCTACTGTAAATCGGACAGTGTAGTTAGATTAACAGGAATTTAAGCTTTCAGCTGATATTAGACACATATGTACCTAAATCTTTAATATCCAGAGTCAATTCATATTACAATCACCTTTGGCAGTAATTACAGCTGTGAGTCTTTCCTGGTAAGTCTAAGAGCTTTGCACATCTGGATTGTACAATACTTGCCCATTATTATTGAAACAATTCTTCAATCTCTACAAATTGGTTGTTGATCATTGCTAGACAACCATTTTCAAGCAGATTTTATTTAAAACTAACTCAGGAACATATACGGTCTTCATGGTAAGCAACTCCAGTGTAGATTTGGCCTTGTGTTTTAGGTTATTGTTCTGCTGAAAGGTCAATTGGAAAACTGGAAAACAGACTGAACCAGGTTTTCCTCTAGGATTTTGCCTGTGCTTAGCTCTATTCTATTGCTTGTTTATCATGAAAAGTCCTTAACGATTACAAGCACACCCCTAACATGATGCAGCCACCACAATGCTTGGAAATATGGAGAGTGGTACTCAGTAAAGTGTTGTATTGGATTTGCCCCAAACATAACACCTTGAATTCAGGACAAAAAGTGAATTACTTTAATGCCTTGTTGCAATCAGGATGCATGTTTTGGAATATTTGTATTATGTACAGGCTTCCTTCTTTTCGCTCTGTCAATTAGGTTAATACTGTGGAGTAACTACAATGTTGTTCATCGATCCTCAGTTTTCTATCACAGCCATTAAACTCGGTATTAAAAAGTCACCATTTGCCTCATAGGAAAATCTCTGAGCGGTTTCCTTCCTCTCCGACAACTGAGTTAGGAACAGAGTATGTCAGCTGAGCGGAGCATGCCCAATTCCCAAAGGCTGAAACGTTGTCCTTCTTGCCCGCTCTAATTTTGCTCCAGTAGCACTCACTTCACAAGCTCAAGGCATGCCCACCTCAGCATGCATTTGTAGCCTACTTGTGTGCTGCTATAGCCCCCTAGCTACTGTCATGGAGTTCACTAAATATTTTCATTAAGAAACTGATGAAAGACACAGGTGCTAAATCAAGGTGACTTACAAAGATGAGGACCAAGAGCAAGAGAGGAAGTGTGGTGATGTTTGTGCTCCCGAGTGGCGCAGCGGTCTAGGGCACTGCATCTCAGTTCAAGAGGCGTCACTGCAGTCCCTGGTTCGAATCCAGGCTGCATCACATTTTTTATTTAACTTTTATTTATACAGGTTTTACTCATTGAGATAATATCTATTTTCCAAGAGAGACCTGGTCACATCTGGCCGTGATTGGGTGATTGGGAGTCCCATAGGGCAGCGCACAATTGGCCCAGCTTCGTCCGGGTATGGCCGTCATTGTAAATTTGTTCTTAACAGACTTGCCTAGTTAAATAAAGGGTAGTCTCTACAATTAAAGAATCATTGTGGAATCTGAAAAGACATTTACCCCAAAAGCATGATGGTGTACTTACATGCTAAAAGAAAGGAACGAGGTGGGTAGATAAGTGCGTCATTGTGGCAAAGTATTTATAAACCAAAAATCAGATCTTCTAAATGTTTTGTTCATTTTCATTCTATTATCTATACAATAGGCCATAATTGATTTTGGCCCAATAGGCCTGGCATATTTCCACATTCAAGGTGGTTTCCATTTTGATTGGCTTATTTTGAGTAAAAACCTTATCTATAGAAAAAAAGAAAAACCCCTCTGCATGTTTGCCGAACCTGGCAAGAGTGGCCAAAAGGGTGTTTAGCATCCCCAGGGGCTCTGCAAATGTGGAGAGGATATTTTCTGCTGCTGGCCAGCTATCCAGGCACAATCGCATGAGCCTGAAGCCACAGACTGGCCAAACTCGTGTTTCTAAAAATGAATTTTATGAATTTTATGTATAATGACTAAATGTATACGTTTAAAGTAATGATAGGACTATAACTAACAGAATTCTACTCTGTCACTGTATAATGGAGTAAAATGTGTTTGAATCATAAGACTAGAATTCTTGATTGTATGTGCATAAAAAAGAGGAACTGTTACCAGACAAGAAACTGTGTCAGAAAACTTGTGACAACTGAACAGGGAAGGAGGTCTCCCCACCCAGGGAGGGGAGAAACTGTTGGGCTTGCAGTAGATTGTATAACATGTTGCAGGATATGATAAGCAATGTATGTGTTGGAGAAAACTTGTAAACAGCATTGACAGTGTTAGAGAGGAGGAGGGGCATTTATATGACCAAATGTGAGGTATAAAAGGCTATGTGCATGGTATGATTTTTAGAGCTCTCGTAAATAAACATTCTGACTATTGTAAGCTGGGACTCCGCCTGTTTCATTCAACTAGAATCTTACAAATTCTGGGTTGCAGACAGTAGTTTAATTGAAGTTCAGTTTATGAACATTGAGAACAAAATTCTCTTAGCAGAATTCAAAAGGCATTAATAAGTAATTGTGTTAAATTTGTATTTAATTCTAAATAAGTCACAGCCTATATGTGTCATTTATAGACAATCATTTAATACGACAAAATGCTGTTAAAATGCTGAGCACTTTATGTTCTTACTAGCCTGTCATGTCGCACTCGCAAATGCATTTCTTTGTAGGCTATAGCCTTGAAGTAATTGAAATAATATAGCCTAATTCATTTTCGTTCCTTAGGCTCCCTGTCTGGCTCCAGACCTATTTAGAGTGTTTATATGCTGTTTAATATAACATGTAGCCTATTTGAAATTAAGTCCGTTCTTACATTACCTTTTCATGTTTATTCAAATACTTTTCATTCAAAGCCATATGGTTGGGTTTCAATACTTAAACTATTGGTAGGTCCAGTCAGTCACAAAACTAGATGGGTGTTAATGAATGTAGCGAATTTGGAGTGGCAGTTTTTTTCCCTGTGAGCACAGAGCGGTTATTAGCGGTACGGGATTTCCAACCGCTCAACTCCGCTCACATGCTCTGGTTAGGAAGGATGCCTGTATCTTCGTAGTGTAATTAATCACTTTTAAATTTACTTATTTAGGCTTGCAATGACAAAGGGGTTGAATATTTATTGACTCAAGAAATTGTAGCTTTTCATATTTAAGTCATTTGTAAAAAAATTGAAAAACATAATTCTACTTTCACATTATGGGGAATTGTGTGTGGGCCAGAGACAAAAAAATAACTAAAATTTCCATGCTGTGCTTTGCTCTGCTTTTACATATGACACTGTAGTATGTACGCCCTGTTATGAACAGCAATGCTACCATCTATCTGCTACATCATTTATCTGATCTGGGACAGTAGTAGACTACTACAGTAAATTATATTCTAGTTTTTGGCCTGCCTGACTCCCATTATGTAATCTTTGTGATTCAGGGCCATTTCAGGTCTGGGAGTCAATTGGGGGAGAAAGCAGGTGTGAATGCAGAGAGCCCAGAGGAACATCCATCTCAGTTGGCATGGTATAACCGCACAGCAACTGTTCCCCCTCGCTGAGCCATACATGCACTGCCAGGGGGCATTAGCAGGCAGCAGCCAGACTGGAGGCTCTTTCAGGCTAGTTTGTGGAAGGCAGGCTGGAGCAGAGGGTAGAAGCAAATTCAACCAAAAATGTCCCCTCTTCTCTGAGGATGCTGCAAGCTTCAGTTGGTACAGGGAACTGTAGAACTTGAGAGTAGAAGAGGGTAGGGAAGAGAGTAGAAGAGGGTAGAAGAGGGTAGGGAAGAGAGTAGAAGAGGGTAGGGAAGAGAGTAGAAGAGTATCTTTAGAGTGCTCTTCAGAGATCAGGAAACGTATAAGACACAGCTGTTAGGGTTATGTAGGCATTTGTGGGGTCATGACAAGCTTGAACTACTGTAGAAGCACTTGAACTACTGTAGAAGCAAGCAGAGAATGCATTGGTTAATTGAACACAGATGGATTCCTCAAGAAGAGTCTGCCACTGTAACACTAAAACCATTTAAATATTTACAATCCCTGCTGATAGAACAGGTAGGAAGACCTAGCACTTGTCTTAACTGAACTATCCTTGTTATACTGTACTAAGATACTGCACTGTGTTTGCTTTCATTATCAGCCAGATCTGGAGTGTCGTAAAGTGTAGTGAGGATTTTGTCCCTTCATTACCGGGTTCACCAGGGCAAAACAAATAAGTTTCCTCAGAACATTGTCAACCAGTGACAGGAGAAAAACACTTGCAAAGTAAAACCATATGTCAATCCCGGGGTTGGTGTCTCGTAGAGTAAAGTACATATTTCTTTTAAAAAACAAGTGTACGCATATCAGAGTAAGAATACACTTAAGACTTATAATTCAGTGCTTGTATGTACACTACCGGTCAAAAGTTTTATAACACCTACTCATTCAGGGTTTTTATTTCTTTTGACTATTTTCTACATTGTAGAATAATAATGAAGACGTCAAAACTATGAAATAACACATTTCGAATCCTGTGGTAACCAAAATATGGTTAAACAAATAAAAATATATATTTGAGATTGTTCAAATATACCACCCTTTGCCTTAATGACAGCTTGCACACTCTTGGCATTCTCTCAACCAGCTTCATGAGGTAGTCAACTGGAATGCAATTCAATTAACAGGTGTTAATTGAAAAAAAAAGTTCATTTGTGGAATTTATTTCATTCTTAATGCGTTTGAGCCTATCAGTTGTGTAGTGACAAGGTAGAGGTGGTATAAAGAAGATAGCCCTATTTGGTAAAAGACCAAGTCCATATTATGGCAAGAACAGCTCAAATAAGCAAAAAGAAACGACAGTCCATCATTACTTTAAGACATGAAGGCCAGTCAATATGGTACATTTCTTCAAATGCAGTCGCAAAAACCATCAAGCGCTATGATGAAATTGGCTCTCATGATGATCACCACAGTAAAGGAAGACCCAAAGTTACCTCTGCTGCAGAGGATAAGCTCCTTAGAGTTACCAGCCTCAGAAATTGCAGCCCAAATAAATACTTCAGAGTTCAAGTAAGAGACACATCTCAACATCAACTGTTCAGAGGAGACCGTGTGAATCAGGCCTTCATGGTTGAATTGCTGCAAAGAAACCACTACTAATGGACACCAATAAGAAGAGACTTGCTTGGGCCAAGAAACACGCGCAATGGACATTAGACCAGTGGAAATTTGTCCTTTGATCTGGAGTCCAAATTGGAGATTTTTGGTTCCAAACGCCATGTCTTTGTGAGACGCAGTGTGGGTGAACGAGTGATCTCTGCATGTGTATTTCACACCGTAAAGCATGGAAGTGGTGTTGTTTTGGAGTGGGGGTGCTTTGCTGATGACACCGTCTGTGATATATTTACAATTCAAGGCACACTTAACCAGCATGGCTACCACAGCATTCTGCAGCGATACGCCATCCCATCTGGTTTGGGCTTAGTGGGACTATCATTTGTTTTTCATCAGGATTATGATCCAATACACCTCCAGGCTGTGTAAGGGCTATTTGACCAAGAAGGAGAGTGCTGCATTAGATGACCTGGCCTCCACAATCCCCCGACCTCAAACCAATTGAGATGATTTGGGATGAGTCGGACAGCAGAGTGAAGGAAAAGCAGCCAACAAGTGCTCAGCATATGTGGGAACTCCTTCAAGACTGTTGGTAAAGCATTCCAGGTGAAGCTGGTTGAGAGAATGCCAAGGGTGTGCAAAGCTGTCATCAAGACAAAGAGTGGCTATTTGAAGAATCTCAAATATAAAGTATATTTTCATTTGTTTAACACTTTTTTTTCATGTGTTATTTCATAGGTTTGATGTCTTCACTATTATTCTACAATGTAGAAAATAGTAAAAATAAAGAAAAACCCTTGAATGAGTAGGTGTTATAAAACTTTTGACCGGTAGTGTACATTCAAGCACTGAATTATACAGTATGCAGGGAGTTAACATGGTGCATGCATGCCAATGCCATCATAGCCAAGCTACTCTTAGGGGGAGGGGAGAGACTGAAGACTGAATGTCCACTTCTGCAGATGAAGCCAGCTCTGTTAAGAGGTTAGGAGCTGTGGAACCTCAAGGTTTAAGTGGGTTTCGATGGTGTCTCAGCTGTTCTAGATACATGGCTGAAAGCCCTGCACTGAACAGTAAGCACATCTCTTAGAGCTGGGAGGAGGAGAAACATTCCTCCTAATAACATCAGCCTGAACATCCCACAGAGAGGAGGCAGAGCAAGGCTGGCCTCACCAACTGTGCTCAGATGGATTATATTTGCCTGGCTAGACAGGGCTGCAGAACTGCACAACAGCATGTGCATGTACAGTACACAGAAGTCCCGTTATTCGGCGATAAATTGAAAGAGACCGCCAACACCATCTTCGGTTGCCAACTTCGGTTAGGTTAATGACAAAGTATGCATCTTGAGGGTATTCTTGTACACACTGGTCTATGGTGCTGCACATGCTGAAATGTCAGAGCCAAGCAACACTATGATGTAAAGCATGTAGTATTATGTTGTTTATACTTTTCGGCATAAAAACACAAGATGAAGTGTCTGCAAATCTGTGAACATACTAGGAATCTTGAAATGTTCTTATAGCTCATCTCACAAAGTGCAGGCTTTTACCAATGGACAACTGAAAAGGTCTTTACGTCACCCACTGACAGCAATGGAGTGATTTGCAAAGGTAATTTCAAGATGCTGACAAACTACAAGATGGTGATGGAGAGAAGTCAACCATTTAGGCTTATTCAAACTTAAAACAGCCATACAAAGTGATCAGACAGCACCAGATCAATAGCAGACCTCAGACTAAGTTAATATTTTCTAATTTAGCTAAAAGGTTCTCTATGTACTTCTCATGAGCCACACAGTCAGCCAGACTGCTCAGACAGACAGACACTGATGCCATGAATGTGACAAACCACCACAGCTAGACCTAACCACCACAGCTCACCATGGATGGAAAACCAAACAAGAAAACCTGCTTCACACGTCAACTGAAATAGGGTTCAGGAGGGTTCGTTCAACATACTGAAAGTTGCAGATAGAAATGCGATGAATACAACCGACACGATGTCCAAGACGCATGTTCTGTTGTACACAATATATGTATATCTTAATGTTCGTGAATGTGTCCTAGTGAATGCGGCCTTAGACATGGACCTTTCTGCTTTGCCCAGAACACTATATACAGCACCTTAGCTAACTAGAAAAAAAACTCCATAAAACACAGTGTAAAAAAACATTGAGCTTTATTTAACCCTCAGTAATGACTCAACTGGCATGGGCAAGTGAAATGCTCAGCACAAGCTAAGCTTGATCAATGAATCAATTAGAAAAATACATATACGAAAGGCTGTCTTCTGCCAAAACACTGCCTCAGATGGCAAAATTATTCGGTGCAAATAACCATGGCTAAAATGTTGACATTCACAGGACAGAGAAGATCTTTCACTTCTCTAATGTTCTCTTTTTTTGACAAGTTCTGGGGCTGATTTCAAACAGATGGTGGAGTAATCTGAAGTGCACGCTGGACAGGCTAACGAAAAATGAATCAAACTTCCTCCGAAATCAGACGTCACTCAAAGTCATTTGAGCAAAATTGGGTTGTTTCCTGCATATGTTAGCCAACAGGCTATCTCCCTCACTGATTGCTCAGCAAGTCTTTGAATCATCCCCAACAGTTTGAAGATTATTAGCCAAAGCACTTGCAGCAGGACGCCTTGGGCTGACTAGGATCTAACATCACACATCCTTATGGCCACCAATTGGGTACACCGCAAATTTGTCTCTTTTGGCTCATTCATACCGACGAGCCTCAAAGATTGTTATCTGGAAACTTGGCAGTCCAATGGTATAGTGGTGTATAATTGGATGGCTTTGTTGGAGGAACATGAGGAATGATATCACTAATGTTATTACAGCTAGGATATCAATAATAGATTAACCACCAATGGCAATGGTTCTGACAAACATTCCTATCATCCTTCTGTAAGACAACAAGCTGAAAAACACTAGTGAGCACAGCAGCAGTCTTCTTTCCTTCAACCAAAGAATCTTACAAAACATCCAATCATAAGACACTGGGCTGTTTTCAGATTTGATTATAAAAGCACTTCATAGCATCACATTCACTCAATGATATACTCAGTTCCGTCTGGTACTGGTCTCCAGGAACATGTACTTTCTTTTCATTGTAAAATGTGGACAGCACACAACGGTTTGTTTTTCAGGTGGTGAAACAATCCACCCAACAAATATTCATAATCATAGTATTTTAAAGTCATCTTGGGCCCACATGTCACAATGGTGGGCCTAGTTAAAATTGTCATATTTTGCCTGTCTTCTCAATTGCCAGAAGATTCAGACCCTACCATTACGCTTGTTTACGCTGCGCTGCACTGGGAACGGAATGCAATCATGGTAGCGTTAAGACACCGTGGAGCTGGCGCTAGATATAGATCGTGGAAAAATATTCAAAATTTTACCTTTATCCACACCGATATATCAAGATAAGATGGCGCGGGAGAGGATGGCTGACGTTTTACAGTCAGATGTTTATATACACCTTGGCCAAATACATTTAAACTCAGTTTTTCACAATCCCTGACATTTAATCCTAGTAAAAAATTCCCTGTCTTAGGTCAGTTAGGACCACCACTTTATTTTAAGAATGTGAAATGTCAGAATAATAGTAGAGAATGATTTATTTCAGCTTTTATTTCTTTCATCACATTCCCAGTGGGTCAGACATTTACATACATTCAATTAGTATTTGGTAGCATTGTCTTTAAAATGGTTTAACTTGGGTCAAACGTGTCAGGTAGCCTTCCACAAGCTTCCCACAATAAGTTGAGTGAATTTTGGCCCATTCCTCCTGACAGAGCTGGTGTAAGTGAGTCAGGTTTATAGGCCTCCTTGCTCACACAGGCTTTTTCAGTTCTGCCCACAAATTTTCTATAGGATTTGGGTCAGGGATTTGTGATGGCCACTCCAATACCTTGACTTTGTTGCCCTTTAGTCATTTTGCCACAACTTTGGAAGTATGCTTGGGGTCATTGTCCATTTGGAAGACCCATTTGTGACCAAACTTTAACTTCCTGACTGATGTCTTGAGATGTCACTTCAATATATCCACATAATTCTCCTTCCTCATGATGCCATCTATTTTGTGAAGTGCACCAGTCCCTCCTGCAGCAAAGCACCCCCACAACATGATGCTGCCACCCCCATGCTTCACAGTTGGGATGGTGTTCTTAGGCTTGCAAGCCTCCCCCTTTTTCCTCCAAACATAATGATAGTCATCATGGCCAAACAGTTCTATTTTTGTTTCATCAGATCAGAGGACATTTCTCCAAAAAGTACGATCTTTGTCCCCATGTGCAGTTGCAAACCGTAGTCTGGCTTTTTATGGCGGTTTTGGAGCAGTGGCTTCTTCCTTGCTGAGCGGCCTTTCAGGTTATGTCAATTTAGGACTTGTTTTACTGCGGCTAAAGATACTTTTGTAACTGTTTCCTCCAGCATCTTCACAAGGTCCTTTGCTGTTATTCTGGGATTGATTTGCACTTTTCTCACCAAAGTACGTTCATCTCTAGGAGACAGAACACGTCTCCTTCCTGAGCGGTATGATGGCTGCATGGTCCCATGGAGTTTATACTTGCTTACTATTGTTTGTACAGATCGGGCTGCCTTCAGAGAATCCGTAAGTGAGCGAGTAAACTCCCACTGCTTTCCGTTCTACTTGCTAACATGCAAACATTGGAAAATAAAATTGAGGACCTACGATTACAATTATCCTACCAACGGGACATTAAAAACTGGTGAGACAAGGAGTGAGGGTGTGTCTTTTTGTCAATAACAGCTGGTGCACGATGTCTAATATTCAAAAAGTCTCGAGGTATTGCTCGCCTGAGGTAGAGTATCTTACGATAAGCTGTAGACCACACTATCTACCAAGGGAGTAAGAGAGTACTCATCTACATTATTCGTAGCCGTCTATTTACCACCACAGACTGATGCTGGCAGTAAGACCACACTCAACCACCTCTAGAAGGCCATAAACAAACAAGAAAATGCTAATCCAGAAGCGGTGCTCCAAGTGGCCGGGGACTTTAACGCAGTGACTCGCTCAATACGGAAGTGGTCAGATGACGTAGATGCTACGCTACAGGACTGTTTTGCTAGCACAGACTGGAATATGTTCCGGGATTCATCCAATGGCATTGAGGAGGATACCACCTTATTGATGAAGCCGATGGCCAAGTGCATCGACGACGTCATCCCCACAGTGTCCATATCCCAACCAGCAACCACGGATTACAGGCAACATCCACATCGAGCTAAAGGCTAGAGCTGCCGCTTTCAAGGAGCAGGACGCTTATAAGAAATCCCGCTATGCCCTCAGACGAACCATCAAACAAGCAAAGCGTCAATAAAGGATTAAGACTGAATCCTACTACACCGGCTCTACTCATTGGATGTGGCAGAGCTTGAAAACTATTATGGACAACAAAGGGAAACCCAGACGCGAGCTGCCAAGTGACGCAATCATACCAGACAAGCTTAATGCCTTTTATGCTCGCTTCGAGGCAAGCAACACTGAAGCATGCACGAGAGCACCAGCTGTTCTGGATGACTGTGATCACGCTCTCGGTAACCGATGTGACCAATACCTTTAAACAGGTCAGCATACACAAAGCCGCGGGGCCAGATGGATTACCAGGATGTGTACTCAAAGCATGCGCGGACCAACGGGCAAGCGTCTTCACTGACATTTTCAACCTCTCCCTGACTGAGTATGTAATACCTACATGTTTCAAGCAGACCACCATAGTCCCTGTGCCCAAGGAAGCGAAGGTAACCTGCCTAACTGATTACCGCCCCGTAGCACTCACGCCAGTGGCCATGAAGTGCTTTGAAAGGCTGGTCATGGCTCACATCAACAGCATCCTCATGGATATCCCAGACCCACTCCAATTCAAATACCGCTCCAACAGATGACGCAACCTCAATCACACTCCACACTGCCCTTTCCCACCTGGACAAAAGGAACACCTATGTGAGAATGCTGTTCATTTACCACAGCTCAAAGTTCAACACCATAGTGCCTACGAAACTCATCACTAAGCTAAGGTCCCTGGGACTAAACACCTCCCTCTGCAACTGGATCCTGGACATCTTGACGGGCCGCCACCAGGTGGTAAGGGTAGGCAACAACACATCTGCCACGCTGATCCTCAACACTGGGGCCCCTCAGGGGTGTGTACTTAGTCCCCTCCTGTACTCCCTGTTCATCCAAGACTGCGTGGCCAAACACGACTCCAACACCATCATTAAGTTTTCTGACAATAAAATAGTGGTAGGCCTGATCACCGACAACGATGAGAAAGCCTATAGGGAGGAGGTCAGAGAACTGTCAGTGTGGTGCCAGGACCATAACCTCTCCCTCAATGTGAGCAAGACAAAAGGAGCTGATCGTGGACTACAGGAAAAGGCGAGCCGAACAGGCCCCCATTAACATCAACGGGGCTGTAGCGGAGTGGGTCAAGAGTTTCAAGTTCCTTGGTGTCCACATCACCAATGAACTATCATGGTCCAAACACACCAAGACAGTCGTGAAGAGGTCACAACAACACCTTTTCCCCCTCAGGATACTGAAAAGATTTGGCATGCGTCCCCAGATCCTCAAAAAGTTATACAGCTGCACCATCGAGCATCCTGACGGGTGGCATCACCGCCTGGTATGGCTACTGCTCGGCCTCCGACTGCAAGGCGCTACAGAGGGTAGTGCGTACGACCCAGTACATCACTGGGGCCAAGCCTCCTGCAATCCAGGACCTATATAATAGGCGGTATCAGAGGAAAGCCAATAAAATTGTCAGAGACTCCAGTCACCCAAGTCATACTGTGTTCTCTGCTACCGCACAGTAAGCGGTACCGGAGCGCCAAGTCGAGGACCAAAAGGCTCCTTAACAGCTTCTACCCCCCAAGCCATGAGACTGCTGAACAATTAGTAAAATGGCCACCGGACTAATACATTGACCCCTCAATTTGTTTTGTACACTGCTGCTACTCACTGTTTATTATCTATGCATTGTCACTTCACCCCTATCTACAAATTACCTCAACTAACCTATACCCCCACACACTGACTCGTTACCGGTACCCCCTGTAAATATTTTTTACTTTAGTTTATTTGGTAAATATTTTCTTAACTCTACTTTAACTGCACTGTTGGTTAAGGGCTTGTAAGTAAGCATTTCACGGTAAGGTCTACATTTGCTGTATTCGGTGCATGTGACAAATAGTTGGATTTGATTTGATTGAAATACTGCCTGTTTTCCCGGAAAACTGCCCTTTCGACCTCATGCTAGTTAGCAGTAGCCACAGCAGCCATTATGGAACGGCACTGTGTGTTGAACCACCAAGGAGCTGATTGGCTGACACTGACATTCCAAAATGGTTGCAGTGGCTATTGCTAGCTAGCATGAGGATGACAAATTGAAGTATTTCAAGCTTTTTGCTGTATTAATGTGGATAATGGTACAATTTGGAGTACAGTGGCATATCCCATCCCTGCATTGAGGTACATTTTCCAACCCATATCTTTTGCCGGCTTCACAGTGTCTTAATGTAATCATGATTTCGTTCAGACCCCAGTGCAGCTCGGTGTAAACAAGCGTAACGGTAGGGTCGAATCTTCTAGAAATGTTTTCAAGTGCTGGATTGGATGAGCGAGAGAGAAGGAACAACCATCAGTTTTCTGCCCAGGGCCCTGGTGCTGAGAAAATAGAGGGCTTAATGAATACCACCTGGCTCAGGCACTTAACACTGAGCCACTGAAGAGCTCAGGCATGGCTGCCTTACTCCTGCCCAGAGACAGAGCCTCTAATTAGGTCCAGAACAACTGCTTTACTGTAATGGCCACAGTCAGTAGATCAGGCCAAGGCATCCTCTGTCTCCTCCGCATGGTGACATGCCACCTCAATGTTCTCACTTCCAAACTCACTCTTCCTGAAAGCCACTTAAGCCCTGTGTTGAGCCGCCAGAGTCCGGCCTGACCTGGGAATGTCAGCTGGGATGACAATGGAGGCGGCTGTGACACGAAGATACAGTACTAATTAAAACAGAATGCTCTAGCCTGTCAAGTGAGAGATTCTTACCCTTGATGGATGCAAATAAAATAGCAAAAATGTGAATCCTAATTAAGAGCTAGAATAGCAAAAGAGACACTAATTTCCATATTGTAAAGACTCACTTGATGAAGTTTGCAAATGCAACACCCATGATAATAGTAGACGTTTTGTTGACCCTTTTGTGAATCTGTATCTTTTGTAATGAAACAATCTGAAGCTGCTACACTCCATTCTGTTCCTTAAGGCTCTGTTCGGAGCAGATTGGTGTGTTGGCTGGTGTAATGACTTTCTCGGAGTTCGTATTAACCTGGGTGATAACAGTCTGTGGTAGGAGGCTGCTTCCCTGTCAGTTTGGATCTGTGCATCGCCACAGACTCGCTGTTCATGAGTTAAAAACGGAGTTGTCCATTAGCAGACTATCACTAATGCACCAGTGGAGGAGGGTGACTTTCCCCTTGAGAGAAATCGATACCATCCCCTTTAAATACCAAAACCAGGAAACAACAGAGGAGCCTCTGGGGCCAGCAGGATTCAGGAGGAGTGTAGTGTCACCACATCAAGACCACATTCAGACATGAAAAAAAACACGAAGCGTCTCCCCTCAATTTAGTCTTCGCTCAGGGCAGACAGAACCAAATGAATAAGCAACTCAATCTTCTTGCAGTCAATCTTTCTCTGAGATTAACACCTGGCATCCAGTCTGTTCCATTTACAGTTTAAGAGCAAACCTGGAATACAAACACCATCCGTATCATTCAGAGACTTTGTCCAGATGACACACACATACACAAACAATCCACCACTCATGGTCAAACCCATACAGTACAGAAAGAGTGTCAATATGAAGCTGTCATACAGTTAAAGTATATCACCGGGGGACAGGTCATAAAATCAGTCACGGTTCTTTCTTGAGAGATTTTACTTTGTAGGGTTCTAAAGCCACTAGCCTATAATCTTGAGTAATAGAAGGATCCGTTCATGTGACGGCCCACTGAGTCAGTTCACCTTGAACTCTGGAATCACAGTGATTCCTGTATGTCATCACAAAAGCCTCCCTGCCTTGAGCTCCAACATGATGTGGCCTCATCTCTGGAATGCAACAGAGACTTTACATCCCACAGGACCTGGCACACACTGATTACGTCATAAAACACGAGACTGTGGGATTGCTTGTGGGGATTGTATTGCTTGTTGTAAGCAGACATAATTGCATTTAATGTCTAGCTAGCTTATTGACTGTCGACTATGCTCATGAAATTAGATTTGAGCCAACACGGCCAAGTATAGGGTGAGTTTTTTTTAAACGTTGTGCTTAGTACTGGCACATGTTTAATCAATTTTCACAGCAATGCAACTGAAAACATAGAGTTGAATCTCAGTTGAGTGTATGAACATAGTTTTTAGCGGTCTGGGCTGTATTCAGTCACATAGGCTGATGTCGAATTAGGACACTGACCTTCAAATGAACCTACATGTGGCAGAAAAGTGAGTGCAACAAATACGCTGTGGACAAAACAAGCTTTATTGTTACTCAGATTATGAATTTAACACAATTGATTTTTCTATTGTGAGGAGATAAACAAGGCTTTTAAGTCTCTTAAACCAAGATGTTATCATAGAGCCCAACAAAATCCCAAGGTAATGTTTAATTTTTAATGGAAAGATACAAATACCTGATTTACAAATCAATGTTAAATGAGTTAAACTTGCTAGTTAATTTAGTACCAATAATGTAGTAATGTGATCAGAACCTTGTAATAAGAAGATGAAAGAAAGCGATCCAGTGCAGTAGCTAAATAATATCCAAAATGTTCAAAATGAAGGTCTGCACTAAATCTAATTTCTGGGAAGCATTAGCAGTGGACTCTCATGGCTTGAAGCTAGAAAAAAGGACGGTCGTGTCATATTGGCCATCAACACCTTAAACCATGAGACAAAACCTCCCCATTATGTTTTGCAGATGATTAAGTGTGTTTTATTTGAGTCATGGATTGGAGGAGGGGCATTGGGGAAACAGTCTCTCAAAGCATTATTGTTGCCTGAATTGACCGTCAGTCAGTCACCAACATGACATATTACTGCTGAAGGGCAATTGGCTGGCAGTGTGTTACCATGTGAGAGACAGAAAAGAAACACCTTTATGAATAGGATTTTATAGTCTTTTGAAGGAGTAGGTTTATGGTAAAATATCAAACTACAGTATGCTAATCCTGTAGAACTATTTTAATAATTCCCATAATAAGAACTGTTATTAATTAATTTCTATGTTAATATTTTAAAAAGGATAACAACAGCTAAACAGTATAGTGATGAAAAAGTACTTTAAAAAGTAATACGGCTATTAGTCCTCCAATTCTTTCATGTCCTTCCATGTCAGTGAGATTACTGAAGCGCAATTCCTCAGTGAATTGCTGTTTAAAACCACAGCAGTAAATGACCTGTCACCCCACTACAATAATAGCGGTAATGACATATCACAGAAACCAAGAATGGATTGAACCATGACAACCTGCAAGTGCCTGTTCAAACGGAGGACTCTTCCCTGGATGTTACAGAAAAATAACACTAATCAAAATTATGATCATAGCTATGGCATCAGCCTAAGATACTTATATAGCCTACCCATGACATGCTTAGGTTCATAATACATAGGTATTCAATTAATCATTTAGTAATAATAACAGTTTGATATTTTTTTTTTACTATAAACTATTTATGCACACGTGCAAAAATAAACAGATGTTAGAGATGGAGAGAGGGAGTGTGAAATGAACATGTAAAAAGTAGCCTCATCATTGGTGTTTCATATTTTTCATGTAAAGCTATAATCTCAGATGTAGTGCATGCTTCAGGGGAAATCTCCAAAGCATACACTGCACCTCAGGGTCCACACAAAGCTCACTGATTAGTCTTGTAACTATGGTTACCACCCCACCCAATGTTTCAACAACCGCTGCTTTGGAATAAACACAGATATTCCTTCAAGTCCCCTGCTGTTTCTAATTTATCACTAAAGGCGTTTTCAGTAGGACCCTTTAGGCCTTTGAACACAGTTGGAGCTGGGAGCAGTAACAAATGAGCTGCCTGAGAGGTCAACTTCACTTAATTTAACAACCAAATCAGGAGCTGGGAGGCCTAAGGAACCAGGAAGAGCTGCCACCATCAGCGGCACATCAGGGTGCCAAGTACCCCATAACCTCTTCATAAATGCCAAACCTACTGGGATTTCATTTTATATCATTTTTGAGGAGTCTACTTTTCCTTCTCCTACCTTGACCTCAACACATCAAAATTCCATTATGCATGTGAATGGAAGAACAGATCACGCTAATAATACCTAAGTTGAAGTCAACATTTACACTTCAGAGAAATGGTTGAATGACCGAGCTTGAGTAGGCTTGTATACCTATACATTATTTCCAAGGCACCCCCTTGACGATAGTAAATGGTAGGTCACAAATAACGTAACCTAGCATTTTCATAGATGTACCAATTGAGATATGTCCCTGCCTTACAGTTAACCTACACCTGAGGGAATTACTGTTTAACTGTCTCCGGACTGTAAGCCTGGGGATTTTTGGCTTTGTATTAACCCCTTTCCACTCTCCAGCTCTGTGGTCCACTCCACCCTCTCACACACACACGCAGGGACTGCAGTGTCCACCTGTTCAAAGCTCTGCCCAGTAATGCTGCTTTTGTGCTTGATTACAGCAGCTTGACGGGGAAATCTCCTTCCTTTTCCTCACAGGATTTAGGAGAGAGCTCAATCCCCAGTCCCCCACTAACCCTAACTTTACTCTTGTGATAACAGTGGGGTCATATACCTTGTTGAAACTTGTATGGCTGCCATATAAACGGACAACTCTTTTTCTTAGAGTGGGTACAAAGTCCTCTGTCCCTCTTCCTGCCAGTCTCCTTACCTCCTCCCATTGGAGCCATTAGAGCAGAGTGGCTGCTCACTAATGCGCAGAGACAGCAGATCTGCATGTGTTATGTTGGTTTACAGGGAAAGGGAAGGTAGTACTGATGGACAGTAAGAATTATTGGCATGTCAATACATGGGACATGTCAGGTGTGAAGACAGACTAAAGTTAAAAAGACTATGTTGAGTTAAGTAAACTACACGTTGAGTGTGACAGACCGTACAATTTGACTGAAACATCCACTGAGCGGATCTCAAAAGCCTGTCATTTTCTGCAGGTCTAATGAAAGCAATTCTGCCACTGCCCTCATGGTTATTTCAGATGTGCAGGATGCATGGGCTGCTACTGAAGGCTACAGATCACTGAGTGGCAGTTCAAAACCAAAGGCCTGGCATTTGAAGTTAAATGGTCTTGCCTCACTGACAAATGATCAATGGACCAAGAAGTTTCACTTGTGCATTTTCCAGCCTAGTCTCTTTATAGCCTTTGATTAGCTTGACCAATACTTTCTGAATTAAAGCCTTTGTCAGGTTTTTTCAAAGGATTAGTGGGAAGAAAAAAACAGAGCGTACCAGATGCTTGTATTTAACTAATGCTTTTAACATTGCAAGCGCGTAGGGGCTCCACTAAGGCTTCATCACTGCTTTTATCATATCATATACAGGGTCAATGGAGGCTGCTACTCTTGTGCCTCAAGAGTGACATTTTAAAAGACATCAAATGAATCACAGTGCTTTGGACTGATGGTGCATGTCAAGCGGTCACCCGTCAGCCAAAGCGCAGACATCAATCTACTGTCAACCTGGAATGGCAGCCAAAAAAACAAACAATTAAATAACGATGCTTCCAGCCCTTGTACGCTGTCATCTTCACTTAACACACAACATGATGTTGTTAAGTTTAATGGCCGCATTAATGGGTGAGGTACATCCTTCACACCCTTTAGGAGTAAAAACAGCCCATTCAAACCTGATTTATAGAAAAGGGGAGGATAAATTCCACCCCAGTTCACTGCACCATTAATATGGAGTTGGTCCCCCCTTTGACATTTTCAGCTATACTTTTCGTGGCTGTTTATTTACCACCACAGACAGATGCTGGCACTAAGACCGCACTCAGTCAGCTGTATAAGGAAATAAGCAAACGGGAAACCACTCACTCAGAGGCGATACTCCTAGTGGCCGGAGACTTTAATGCAGGGAAAATTAAATCAGTTCTACAAAATTTCCATCAGCATGTTAAATGTGCAACCAGAGGGGGAAAAAATTCTAGATCACCTGTACTCCACACACAGAGACGCGTACAAATCGCTCCCTCGTCCTCCATTTGGTAAATCCGACAACAACTCGATCCTCCTGATTCCTGCTTACAAGAAAAAATTAAAGCAGGAAGCACCAGTGACTCGGTCTATAAAAAAGTGGTCAGATGAAGCAGATGCTAAATTACAGGACTGTTTTTCTATCACAGACTGGAACATGTTCCGGGATTCTTCCGATGGCATTGAGGAGTACACCACATCAGTCACTGGCTTTATCAATAAGTGCATCGAGGACGTCGTGCCCACAGTGACTGTACGTACATACCCCAACCAGAAGCCATGGATTACAGGTAACATTGCACTGAGCTAAAGGGTAGAGCTGCCGCTTTCAAGGTGCGGGACCCGGAAGCTTACAAGAAATCCTGCTATGCCCTGCGACGAACCATCAAACAGGCAAAGCGGCAATACAGGGCTAAGATTGAATCGTACTACACCGGCTCCGACGCTCGTCTTATGTGGCAGGGCTTGCAAACTATTACAGACTACAAAGGGAAGCACAGCCGTGAGCTGCCCAGTGACACAAGCCTACCAGACGAGCTAAATCACTTCTATGCTCGCTTCGAGGCAAGCAACACTGAGGCATGCATGAGAATATCAGCTGTTCCAGGCGACTGTGTGATCACTCTCTCCATAGCCGACGTGAGTAAGACCTTTAAACAGGTCAACATACACAAGGCTGCGGGGCCAGACCGATGACCAGGACGTGTGCTCCGGGCATGTGCTGACCAACTGGCAGGTGTCTTCACTGACATTTTCAACATGTTCCTGATTAAGTCTGTAACACCAACATGTTTCAAGCAGACCACCACAGTCCCTGTGCCCAATAACACAAAAGCAACCTGCCTAAATGACTACAGACCCGTAGCACTCACGTCTGTAGCCATGAAGTGCTTTGAAAGGTTGGTAATGGCTCACAACACCATTATCCCAGAAACCCTCGACCCATTCCAATTTGCATACCGCCCAAACAGTTCCACAGATGATGCAATCTCTATTGCACTCCACACTGCCCTTTCCTACCTGGACAAAAGGAACACTTATGTGAGAATGCTATTCATTGAGTACAGCTCAGCGTTCAACACCATAGTACCCTCAAAGCTCATCACTAAGCTAAGGATCCTGGGACTAAACACCTCCCTCTGCAACTGGATCCTGGACTTCCTGACGGGCCGCCCCCAGTTGGTGAGGGTAGGTAGCAACACATCTGCCACGCTGATCCTCAACACTGGAGCTCCTCAGTGGTGCGTGCTCAGTCCCCTCCTGTATTCCCTGTTCACCCACGACTGCATGGCCAGGCACGACTCCAACGCCATCATTAAGTTTGCAGACAACACAACAGTTGTAGGCCTGATCACCGACAACGAGGAGACAGCCTATAGGGAGGAAGTCAGAGACCTGGCCGAGTGGTGCCAAAATAACAACCTATCCCTCAACGTAACCAAGATTAAGGAGATTGTGGACTACAGAAAAAGGAGGACAGAGCACGCCCCTTTCTCATCGACGGGGCTGTAGTGGAGCAGGTTGAGAGCTTCAAGTTCCTTGGTGTCCACATCAACAACAAACTAGAATGGTCCAAACACACCAAGACAGTCGTGAAGAGGGCATGACAAAGCCTATTCCCCCTCAGGAAACTAAAAAGATTTAACATGGGTCCTGAGATCCTCAAAAGTTTCTACAGCTGCAACATCGAGAGCATCCTGACTGGTTGCATCACTGCCTGGTACGGCAACTGCTCGGCCTCTGACCGCAAGGCACTACAGAGGGTAGTGCGTATGGCCCAGTACATCACTGTGGCTAAGCTGCCTGCCATCCAGGACCTCTACAGCAAGCGGTGTCAGAAAAAGGCCTTAAAAATGTTCAAAGACCCCAGACATAGACTGTTCACCGGAGTGCCAAGTCTAGGACAAAAAGGCTTCTCAACAGTTTTTACCCCCAAGCCATAAGACTCCTGAACAGGTAATCAAATGGCTACCCGGACTATTTGCATTGTGTGCCCCCCCCCCCCCCCCAACCCCTCTTTTTATCATATATGCATAGTCACTTTAACTATACATTCATGTACATACTACATCAATTGGGCCGACCAACCAGTGCTCCCGCACATTGGCTAACCGGGGTATCTGCATTGTGTCCCATCCATCTGGCCAAAGAACATGTTTCCACTGCTACAGAGTCCAATGGCGGCGACCTTTACACCACTCCAGCCGACTCTTGGCATTGCGCATGGTGATCTTAGGCTTGTGTGTGGCTGCTCGGCCATAGAAACCCATTTCATTACGCTCCTGACGCACAGTTCCTGTGCTGACCTTGCTTCCAGAGGCAGTTTGGTTCTTGGTAGTGAGCGTTGCAAACAAGGACAGGCAATTTTTACGCGCTTCACGCTACAGGACTCGGGAGTCACGTTCTGAGCTTGTGTGGCCTACCACTTTGCGGCTGAGCCGTTGTTGCTCCTAGACTTGACCGTTCACAATAACAGCACTTGACCACAGTTGACCGGGGTAGCTCTAGCAGGGCAGAAATTTGACGAACTGACTTGTTGGAAAGGTGACATCCTATGACGGTACCACATTGAAAGTCACTGAGCTCTTCAGTAAGGCCATTCTACTGCCAATGTTTGTCTATGGAGATTGCATGGCTGTGTGGTCCATTTTATACACCTGTCAGCAACGGGTGTAGCTGAAATAGCCCAATCCACTAATTTGAAGGGGTGTCCACATACTTTGTATATATAGTGTATTTTCAGATCACAAAAGTGATCGTTTTTTCCCCAGCTTGGCTCGCAGTGATACTGCAAAACGAATGCCAAATGTTGGTCTTATGTCATCACAACTGAAGTGCAAAATTCTCTCATTGCAAGTCATTTCCAATCAGGCCTATACAAATACGCCTTTGTTACACCCTGAGCAATTCAAGAATTCAAACAAACACCTTGTTGTACAATCATTCAGTAAAATTGTAAATACTCCAATATTTACAGTTGTTCAGTTGGGCATGAAATTGACCAAGAGAGATCTCAGCAGCAAAGCAATGTGGATACTCAGTAGCGAGATGATCTGAGAACAGCCTGGGCTATCTTAGGAGAATTCCTGCAGTGGAAGACCATTACAGCTCTACCCTCATGGCAGGGCACCGACACACACTGCCTGGACAACACCCAGACCCAGCCAGGCAGGGATTACAAATGATCTGAAGGAGTAGCTTTTTTTCCTCTGCGTTTCAAATTGCTTCTCTGCGTTTCAAATACACCATGGAGGGTCATAAAATAGGGGAGCCCTGACAGTGCAGTAACTGGCCTTCCCCTATCAAGGTGTAGCAGAGCTGGGAGCCCACAGCATAGTGTAGCACTTCATAACACCCTGCTGAAACTCAAGACTCCGCAGAGCAAACTGTGAGATGTCATGCAGGCGTGCAAAACTAGGAGGGAGGAAACTCAATGGGGCAATTGTGTGTGCTGGCCCGCCGCCTGGACCCCCATCTGCGTGAGGAAACCAGACTGCAGAGTCAAGGGAGTACAAGTGGAACCAAGACTGAGGCAAAACACATGGCAACCCAAAGTAGCCATCAATACCACCCTGCTTTGCATGCAGCAAGACTTGGGGGAAGATGTGTGTGAAACAAGAATAGCCGTGCGTTCGCCGGAGCCTCGCCTTTTGGAGGATAGAATGAGTACTGTCCTTTGGAGGCTCACGTAATGTCTAGGTTTACCAGACGCAATTGACTAGGAACACCATAGAAGCACAGCCAGGCACTTACTAAATTACCAAATATTTCATCTAAATCTTCCAGCAAACAAAGAGCCAACTGAAAAACTGAGCTGATTTACAAGAGGCTTACATTACGGCAATTGTTTGATGCATCCGTTCCCTCGCTTCTTCCCAACCGACACAGACGTGGTTTTATGTTCAGCGAGGCACAAGTTAAAAGTAAAAGCAGATCTTTCACCATGCCTGTCTATGAGTTGCCTGAATGAGAGACATAGCAAGTCAGAGGATCTGGTCTGCTGGAATTTCAAACAACCTTTCTGCAGACAGAAATACAAGAGTCCTAAGGACAATCAGACCCCTCGTCATTACAGCTGGCAAGAGGAAACCCAAGGAAGTTTAATGACAGCCTGTCATTGGAAAGCTTGGCTTCTCTCTCATCCCCACAACCACACACACAGCCAGCCTGGGACCAGCCTACATGCAACAGAACATGTTCTGGCTGACTAATCCTTCCTTTACAGGTAAAATGTTGTTACATTTTCTTATTTATTAGTATCAAAACATAAAACTCACTTGCTGTAGAAAATATGCTTTTGAAACTCGGGGATGGAGATTGCTTAATTTCCTGAACTGACAAGACTTCCAATTAAATTAACACCAAGCCCTGAAAAAAAGCAATGTCAAATTTACCCTACTAGATCCGGTGGCAAAATGATCTGATATTGGGCAATGTTTCCATCCAGCAAAAAAGCAGATTTTTCACCAAAAACACACACAGTGAGTAATGAACTGAATCAGCAGGTCAGAGTTCTCCCAGGGCATTCTGTTACCTTATCAACCCGCCAGGGAATGGTACAAACATATCACCCCCATCACTACCACCACCAGCCTGCGGAAGAGAGAGAAGGTCCCCAAGGGAACAATCCTCACCACTGACACAATGTGACAACAGGGCTGGAGACACATGGTAGGATGAATGTTTTATAGTGCAATGACATCACACTGAAGAAAGAGGCAGAGAGAGATTGAGAGAGAGCGAGAGAGAAAGAGAGAGATTAATCATTTATGTGTCAGCATAGAAAGAAAGTAGGTCATGGTGAGGTTGGGGGATAGAGAGGTAGGTCCCCCCACTGTACTTTGCTTCTAATTATCTTCGATTCCTTCTGGCAGCTGTGTACGATGCTGTATAAAGTGGCACTTGCTAATTGTTCAGCAGATCAAATCCTCCTCTTCCTTTACCTAATGTGTGGCTGGAGTCATAAGTGCCAATGGTGCTGATGAAATGGCACTTAGCTCTTTGATGTTCAACCATTTGGACTGACCAGATTAGAGGGTGGTGACATTTGCCATTTAGTGTCTATTGTCAACAGCTCTGGAAGCCTGAAAAAGCATCCACTTAACTCGCTACAAACATACATGAATTGACTTTAATCAATGGTTTTCTGATACAAGTTGACATACTGGTAGCGCTGTTCAATATCCATTGACAAATATTTATCATCCATATTGTGATCACTGCAACACTTATCCCCACCTCATCCATATGGCAGTGGAACAGTATTTTCTCCCATTGGGAGGCTCAGCCTACAGACTGTGACCCACTGCATCCACATGGGAAAACCAAATTGGCCCATAAATGGGTTTGGGTACACAAAGAGAGGTCAACATCGTGTTAAAATCTGACCATGTATATTGTGAACATCCATATCGCAATAAATCCAGATTAATAATCCACAACATATCATGCAGCAGGCTGACAGATCATTGCCCAATTGAATATCACACCCGTGTCCTTAGGGCCCTCTAATTAATATTCCTGCCATGATCGCAGTGGAAAGAAGTGATGGCACAAGATAAGCCTCAAAAAGACTACGCGCAGTTGTAATTCAGGTGCCCAATTCAGCCGTGCATTAATCCAATGTCACACTCACCATCTCTTGCTCTGCCCACGGGGAGGAGAGAAAAAAGAAGTGTGACAAGTGAGGAGACAGACATTTAGCTGCCTCCCGCCACAGCTTTTAGAAGCTTCTGCTGAGACTCTCACAGAGGGAACAGAAGGAGAGAGGAAGGAATGGAAGGAGGAATGGAGGAAGAAAGAGCCGACAGCCTCAGTCAGTGGCTCCGGCTGTGTGGGAGTCACTCAGACATGTGCAGTGGAGTGTGAATATTACACTCACAGTTCAGCCCACGAGGGCCACCTCCTCTAGGGAAGGCAAGGCAGGCAGTCCCTGAAGGTCAGTGAGCAAACCTGCTCCAGCTGGGCCCAGGCAGGGTAGCAGGGTAGGGAGATGGAGTATACCAGACCACCTTCCTCCAAGTACAAGTAAACTTTTCATAGGCTCACTTTAGGTAAAGGGTAAACTGGATGTATGGTTGAAGAATGACCCTGTCACCAGATGTCCTGTCAGGAGCGTAGAATGAGCCCAGCATTTAATATTTGCTTAAATACAATAGGTTTTTAATGGTGCACCTTTTCCTTTTCAATGATAACAGTTTAGACTAACCCAAGCTGTTGTTATCAATAACTCACACACACAGCCAGACTGTTATAATAAAGCATTCCAAGTTCTTGCTTGACTCAGTGGATAGCAGACAACAGCCTGCAGTTCCATCCTCAGGAGTCACCATCTTGACTAATCCAACCATGTTATGACAAGGCAGAGTTGTGCCAAGAACTCTGATGCAGAACTTTTAAGGGAGCAAATAGTTTGGCCATTTAGTTCATGATTCCACCCCCTGCTTTCATAATTTGAACTGTCCTTGAGGTAACAAAGATGGTGAAAAAAAGGCAGGGAGTACATAAAACAATAAAGCACTGTCAAAAGTAAAAGAGTGTCTCTTGCAATTAAAAGGCTCTGAGGTCATCTGTTTAAAGCAATCAGCTCTGACTACAGCGGCTATTTTTGTGGCATTTCACTGTTATCTTATTTTGTTTCATATAGCCATAACACAATCTAAACGAAAAATACAATAATAGCAGTTATCATAGTTTACCACATACCATGTAAGTGGTGGTGGAACCACTTCTCCCAAAGAACTTTGGTTGGAAAACAAACATAGATAAGAAAAATTATTAAAAAATCTTCCCATAGCAGCAAAAAGCCATTTGTGGGGTGCAGCACGGTCTCCAGTTGTTTCAGGTTTTGCTACATGAGCCTACATTCTGTCAGCTGGGGAGCACTTCCTTTGGGCTGTTCTCACATGGGCCATATGGCTGTGGAGGCTAATGGCTACCCGAAACCCAGCTCTTCAGTATACTGCTTCAAACAAGGCACCTCCTCGATAAAAGGGGGTAAAGTGGCGTGGCTAACCGACTATACACTGTGATGAAATGCCTATGTGCTGGAGTACTGTATTTCATTAACAAATTCATAATACAAAATGGGTTAGTTAGAACCGGTCCTTACATCTGACTTGTTGTTGCAAAATGTGGCAAACGCTATTTCTTCTACCCTTTAGCATGACATTTGTTATAAATTATTTGTGAAGAATCTATGAAAGGGTTTATGAAGACTCCACGAAGCCTTAAAATTGTTTGTGACCAGAAATAGGCAACCTACAGAGAGAATATTCAATGCTGGGGCAATTGAAAGTGCACAGATGGACATTTTGGTTCATAAAAGGCTAAATCTTGCCAGTGATGATGTAACACATGACCCCCCAAAAAATGTAAAGGTAGAAAACACAAAATAACTGCCATCCAAACTGGCGCCATTCTCCTCTTTTCACAAGACTGGCAGCAACTAAAATAACATTCAGCAGTTTGGCACACCAAGTATAGCAGCTAACACAGAGCACATTTCCATATGGCAACAGGGTAACTAAAGATTTTATTACATCAATTCACAGTGAAATATGGCCTGACAAAGCATTTGTAACCATTGACCATCAATGCACTGCAACAGAAACACTGTGTCAGACTAAGTGTCTACCTCCCCTCATGCTGGGCTCCCGAGTGGTATAGCGGTCTAAGGCACTGCATCTCAGCGCAAGTCATCACTACAGTCCATGGTTCGAATCCAGGCTGTATCACATCCGGACGCGATTGGAGTCCCATAGGGCAGCGCAGAATTGGCCCAGCGTCGTCCAGGTTTGGCCAGGGTAGGCCGTCATTGTAAATACGAATTTGTTCTTAACTGACTTAATTGCCTAGTTAAATAAAGGTTAAATAAACAAATTGCTGATCTTACATCTGGCACCAAGTATAAAGCTCAACTCTGGAGGACTAGCTTCATGGTTATGTTGAATGATCACATGGTGGAACTGATCAGCATGTTAACATGTGACCTAACTAGGGCTGTTCCCGACTAAACTAAAACTTGGTTGATCAAAAGTCGTCTGTTATTTAGACCAAACGATTGGTGTAAATTTTAAAACATGTATTTTTCCATACATATAGACACACACATATATACACTGCTCAAAAAAATAAAGGGAACACTTAAACAACACAATGTAACTCCAAGTCAATCACACTTCTGTGAAATCAAACTGTCCACTTAGGAAGCAACACTGATTGACAATACATTTCACATGCTGTTGTGCAAATGGAATAGACAAAAGGTGGACATTATAGGCAATTAGTAAGACACCCCCAATAAAGGAGTGGTTCTGCAGGTGGTGACCACAGACCACTTCTCAGTTCCTATGCTTCCTGGCTGATGTTTTGGTCACTTTTGAATGCTGGCGGTGCATGAGACGGAGTCTACAACCCACACAAGTGGCTCAGGTAGTGCAGCTCATCCAGGATGGCACATCAATGCGAGCTGTGGCAAGAAGGTTTGCTGTGTCTGTCAGCGTAGTGTCCAGAGCATGGAGGCGCTACCAGGAGACAGGCCAGTACATCAGGAGACGTGGAGGAGGCCGTAGGAGGGCGAAAACCCAGCAGCAGGACCGCTACCTCCGCCTTTGTGCAAGGAGGAGCAGGTGGAGCACTGCCAGAGCCCTCCAAAATGACCTCCAGCAGGCCACAAATGTGCATGTGTCTGCTCAAACGGTCAGAAACAAACTCCATGAGGGTGGTATGAGGGCCCGACGTCCACAGGTGGGGGTTGTGCTTACAGCCCAACACTGTGCAGGACGTTTGGCATTTGCCAGAGAACACAAAGATTGGCAAATTCGCCACTGGCGCCCTGTGCTCTTCAGATGAAAGCAGGTTCACACTGAGCACGTGACAGAGTCTGGAGACGGCGTGGAGAACGTTCTGCTGCCTGCAACATCCTCCAGCATGACCGGTTTGGCGGTGGGTCAGTCATGGTGTGGGGTGGCATTTCTTTGGGGGGCCGCACAGCCCTCCATGTGCTCGCCAGAGGTAGCCTGACTGCCATTAGGTACCGAGATGAGATCCTCAGACCCCTTGTGAGACCATATGCTGGTGCGGTTGGCCCTGGGTTCCTCCTAATGCAAGACAATGCTAGACCTCATGTGGCTGGAGTGTGTCAGCAGTTCCTGCAAGAGGAAGGCATTGATGCTATGGACTGGCCCGCCCGTTCCCCAGACCTGAATCCAATTGAGCACATCTGGGACATCATGTCTCGCTCCATCCACCAACGCCACGTTGCACCACAGACTGTCCAGGAGTTGGCGGATGCTTTAGTCCAGGTCTGGGAGGAGAGCCCTCAGGAGACCATCCGCCACCTCATCAGGAGCATGCCCAGGCGTTGTAGGGAGGTCATACAGGCACGTGGAGGCCACACACACTACTGAGCCTCATTTTGACTTGTTTTAAGGACATTACATCAAAGTTGGATCAGCCTGTAGTGTGGTTTCCACTTTAATTTTGAGTGTGACTCCAAATCCAGACCTCCATGGGTTGATAAATTTGATTTCCATTGATCATTTTTGTGTGATTTTGTTGTCAGCACATTCAACTATGTAAAGAAAAAGTATTTAATAAGAATATTTCATTCATTCAGATCTAGGATGTGTTATTTTAGTGTTCCCTTTATTTTTTTGAGCATTGTATATACATACATACATATATATTCTATATATATATATATATATATATATATATATACACACACACACACAGTTGAAGTTGGAAATTTACATACACCTCAGCCAAATACATTTAAAACATAGTTATTCACAATTCCTGACATTTAATCCGAGTAAAAATTCCCTTTATTAGGTCAGTTAGGATCACCACTTTATTTTAAGAATGTGAAATGTCAGAATAATAGTAGAGAGAATGATTTATTTCAGCTTTTATTTCTTTCATCACATTCCCAGTGGGTCAGAAGATTACATACACTCCATTAGTATTTGGTAGCATTGCCTTTAAAATGGTTTAACTTGGGTCAACCGTTTTGTGCAGCCTTCCACAATAAGTTGGGTGAATTTTGGCCCATTCCTCCTGAGAGCTGCTGTAACTGCGTCAGGTTTGTAGGCCTCCTTGCTCGCACATGCTTTTTCAGTTCTGCCCACAAATTTTCTTTAGGATTGAGGTCAGGGATTTGTGATGGCCACTCCAATACCTTGACTTTGTTGTCCTTAAGACATTTTAAAACAACTTTGGAAGTATGCTTGGGGTCATTGTCCATTTGGAAGACCCATTTGCGACCAAGCTTTAACTTCCTGACTAATGTCTTGAGATGTTGCTTCAATATATCCACATAATTCTCCTTCCTCATGAAACCATCTACTTTGTGAAGTGCACCAGTCCCTCCTGCAGCAAAGCACCCCCACAACATGATGCTGTCACCCCTGTGTTTCACAGTTGGGATGTTCTTCGGCTTGCAAGCCTCCTGCTTTTTCCTCCAAACATAACGATGGTCATTGTGGCTAAACAGTTCTATTTTTGTTTCATCAGGCCAGAGGACATTTTTCCAAAAAGTATGATCTTTGTCCCCATGTGCAGTTGCACACCATAGTCAGGCTTTTTCAATGACGGTTTTGGAGCAGTGGCTTCTTCCTTGCTGAGCGGCCTTTCAGGTTGTCGATATAGGACTCGTTTAACTGTGGCTATAGATACTTTTGTACCCGTTTCCTCCAGCATCTTCACAAGGTCCTTTGCTGTTGTTCTGGGATTTATTTGCACTTTTCGCACCAAAGTACGTTCATCTCTAGGAGACAGAACGTGTCTCCTTCCTGAGCGGTATGACGGCTGCGTGGTCCCATGGTGTTTATACTTACGTACTATTGTTTGTACAGATGAACGTGGTACCTTAAGGATTTTGGAAATTGGTCCCAAGGATGAACAAAACTTGTGGAGGTCTACAATTTTTTTCCCCCCAGAGGTCTTGGATGATTTCTTTTGATTTTCCTATGATGTCAAGCAAAGAGGCACTGAGTGTGAAGGTAGGCCTTGAAATACATCCACAGGTACAACTCCAATTGACTCAAATGATGTCAATTAGCAAGCTTCTAAAGCCATTACATAATTTTCTGGAATATACCAAGCTTTTTAAAGGCACAGTCAGCTTAGTGTATGTAAACTTGACCCACTGGAATTGTGATACAGTGAATTATGTGAAATAATCGGTCTGTTAACAATTGTTGGGAAAATTACTTGTGTCAATCACACAGTAGATGTCCTAACCGACTTACCAAAACTATAGTTTGTTAACAAGAAATTTATGGAGTGGTTGAAAAACAAGTTTTACTGACTCCAACCTAAGTGTATGTAAACTTCGACTTCAACTGTTTATACATAACACATAGTTGTGTGTGTGTTTCATAAAATCAACTATATACACTACCGTTCAAAATGTTGGGGTCACTTAGAAATGTCCTTGTTTTTGAAAAGAAAAGCAAATGTTTTGTCCATTAAAATAACATCACATTGATCAGAAATACAGCGTAGACATTGTTAATGCTATAAATGACTATTGTAGCTGGAAACAGCTTATTTTTATTGGAATATCTACATAGGCTTACAGAGGCCCATTATCAGCAACCATCACTCCTGTGTTCCAATGGCACGTTGTGTTAGCTAATCCAATTTTATAATTTTAAAAAGGCTAATTGATCATTAGAAAACCCTTTTGCAATTATGTTAGCACAGCTGAAAACTGTTGTTCTGATTAAAGAAGCAATATAACTGGTCTTCTTTAGACTAGTTGAGTATCTGGAGCATCAGCATTCGTGGGTTCGATTACAGGCTCAAATTGGCCAGAAACAAAGACCTTTCTTCTGAAACTCGTCAGTCTATTCTTGTTCTGAGAAATGAAGGCTATTCATTCATTCTTCATATACCAGTCTCAACGTCAACAGTCAAGAGGCAACTCCGGGATGCTGACCTTCTAGGCAGAGTTCCTCTGTCCAGTGTCTGTGTTCTTTTGCCCATCTTAATCTTCTCTTTTTTTGGCCAGTCTGAGATATGGCTTTTTCTTTGCAACTCTGCCTTGAAGGCCAGCATCCCAGAGTCGCCTCTTCACTCTTGACGTTGAGACTGGCGTTTATTGTTTTCATATGCACATTTATTTAATTTATAAATGTATTCATCTCAAAATCATTATGTGGTTAATCAATTCTATCCAAATCTAAAATTCTATCCAAATGAAAATGATACAAACCTAAAAAGTAACTTCTATTGCCAACTATGTAGAAATAGCCTAAAGCCAACAAATAAAAACATTGCAGCCTGCAGGAAGAAAATAAATATCCTTATAAATCACATTGGCTATGCATGGCCTGTTTGCAGCGAACTTGAAACATTGTATCAACTATTACTTGGATCCAGTGAAACTTGTGCTAGCAAACTTGCAACATTGTATAAAATATTCTGGGCCCTCAGAGTTTCCTGCTCCAGCAAGCTCAGGACAGACACAGTTGTAGGCTGTTTGCGCAAGGGATAACAAGTAATCAGGTAGGCCTATTTTATGACGTTTCCACTGGATGAGAGCATGAAATTTCTCCCTTCAACGCCAAATGGTTATCGAAAGGGAAATAGCTCAGTAACTATTGTCATTGGATGTAAAAACATACTTTATTTGCTTGCTGTTTGAGATGACGAAAGCATTACTTTGAGAAGCATTACTTACAGATGCCCGAATGGGCACATTTATATGTCTACATTTGCGTACAGGCCAGGTAGCCTATAGGCGTACTTCTAAATGCAATCAGGTGCATGTCCTTACACAACATTGACAGGAGCGCTCCAAACGAAAGACAATGACTACATTTACAAAACTCATAAACGGAATGAAATAAACTACATCTTTCTCACAAATGTAGCATAGGTTGTGCGCTCTGCAAACAATGTGTCCCCTCTGACAATGAGAACGGTAACACTGGAATAATAATGTATTGAATCCATTAACAGAAATGACCGTAACCAAACAAACATTGTAGATTAGAAATGATAAGAATTACCAATAAATGTACTACTGATGATACATGTAATGGGGAATTGAGAGACACTAACAAACACAAACAATTTACACTATGAAGTTATGAAACAATGAATGTGCACAAATTGGTGGGAGAGAGCGGATTCTGGGGAGAAATGTGCATCTCAGCCAGACTCCCATTCTTCTTGGACTGTGCCATACCCGTGGCTTCCACAGTGGATTAGTTCACTGAGATGGGCGCGAATAAGACAGGTGTCTCTTGTGCCATAAAAAAATATATGTTTATTTGCTACAGCTCAACTAAAAAAAAATCTTGGTCGACCAACAGCCTATTGACCAAACAATCGACCGGTTGACCAATTGGGGTCAGCCCTAGACCAAACCAACCAACCAACGGCTCCTGATCATCTGGTAACATTGAAGGATGTGTTTGTGTTCGAAAATGTGTTATGAATTTGAATGAGTAAGCACATTGTTGATAACAATATGCTGCTATGAAATCAATCAAAGCATTTGCAATACAAGACAACTAGTAAGTAACAGGATGGTTTTAAATCTGGATATTCTTATCTACATTAGCCAGTGTTCTTCCCCAAGGACTAAAACAATGAGCCGTTTGGGGGAGCTTCTGTCCACTACACAGAGCAATTGGTTTGGAATACTGATTATAGAAAACTAAAGACAGGGAGAGTCAGATATTTTATATACTTGGAGAAAATAAACACTTTCTGGGAGCCGTAGCTGCTCATCAGGAAGCATTCAGCTTCTTCAGAAGAAGAACACTGTTTTCATAGCCCTCACACAGTACGAGGTGGAAAGGAGTAATGTCCTGGTTTGGATCACTCACTACTATACTTTAAGTGGAAATGCAAGGGGAAAAGGGGATGGTTCAGACAAAATTTCAGAACCATTTCTCTGTGGTAACTGCCTTCGGCAAAAATGCTATGTATGACATAGCCTAGTTTGATCAATCATTATTATGTTTTTTGTGCAAACTAGGATACCTTTAGAAATGAAATCTTACTTCCCACTACATTTTCAATCATTTTCTTTTTTGCACATCAGTAAGGATTTTTTTCATTAGTAAAAGGACAGCCGGATATGCTCCTTTTTTCCCCTGTTATTATCAAACTATATCATTATCTGACCGCAGCCTAAAGCATATTCAACCAAATCTAAGCAATGTCCTATTAAACCACCACATTGCATGGCTGTTCAAAATCACTACTGTGCATTGCTGTTATAATTCACAAACAATGTGCTAAGATGACTTTACATGTCTCCCCCACTCACAGTGACAGGCAGGCTCACAGTTGATGTAATAAGAGGAAGCATCCATCAGAGCCTCGGCTCATGCCCAGCAGTATTAAAGATGATAGATATCATTGTAAATTACCTTCTCTGTGAAGGTTGACACGGAACGGAGCAAGGTTAAATGCTGATGAAACCATTTTAATTTTGCTGTTGATGGCTGCAGATACAGCCAACTGCTTCGTCACTGCACATCCAGCCACACAGAGTCAGTATTAACTTCAGACTTGCACTTGGGAGCAACTTCTCCGCTTCTGGGCTCCTTGTCTCTTCTAAATCAGAATGATTTAAATGCAGTTCAAGCCAGGGCCTGTGGAGCATGAAAGACATTCTTCCAATCCTACAGTTGGAGCTATTATTAGTCAGTAGCTACTAGCAAATCAGCATGAAATTAAAAACATGCTAAAACACACTGCAGTATTACGCCAAACTGAATCAGACACCTTGTCAGCTGATCACGCCAACGCGGATACGAAGGGGCGGATTGGTTCTGAAAGGAAAGAGAAGCAGGCGGGAGGATGAATTTATATTGGGCGTTCATTTTGTTAAATAGAGACATGGGCAAATTGGAGGCCTTCCACCTCAGTGTGTCAATCAGGCTTGGCCTTTTCCTCACTCTCTCTGATCCAAAAGGTGTTGTCCTTCACCCATGTAACAGAAACCCAAATAATCTTCTGCACTCAGATGTGTAGCTGTGGGTTACTCAGGGAATATGAAATGTGGTGCCGAGGGGAAGATGACCTGAATTGCAATGAGCCTACTTCATACACAAGGCCTTTCTAACCAAATCGTTCAAAAATATAAAATATTCTGGAGATGGAGAAGAGCAAGGGCAGGGTACAAAGGCTTTAACTGTGCAAGTGATTCCTATAAATAAGTCCTTGCAAATAGCAAGGATGACATTTTCAGAGGCATGGGATTTTTGGAACAGGCCTAACCTCAATCAAGGTTGTAAGTAGTAGGCTACTCCATTCCTTGATTGCCTTAAAAGGAAAAGAAATCCATACATGTCTAGCAAGCTGATGTTGACAGCAAAGGGATACTTCAAACAACAAATCAAATATTAGGCACATGCGCCGAATACAACAGGTACCTTACTGTGAAATGCTTACTTTTTAAATTTGTTTAACTAGGCAAGTCAGTTAACAACAAATTCTTATTTACAATGACGGCCTGCTTAACTCTATTTCTTGATCTGCATTGTTGGTTAATAAAAGATTTACTAAATAAACCAAAGTGAAAATAAAATTAAAAGTAACCCAATAAAATAACAATAGTGGGGCTATATACAGGGGGCAGCGGTACCGAGTCGATGTGCAGGTGTACAGGTTAGTCGAGGTAATCTGTACATGAAGGTAGGGGTAAAGTTTTCATAATTCAACTCTGCAGAGCATCCGCCTTGGTGTTTCAATACCTTCTGGGATTCAATCCAACGTAATAGGTTGAGATTGGCCAATTTCCCCTTTAAACTCTAGCCATTGGCAATTGGCATGAAGCAGAGCTCAATTGTGGAATGCAAGAGCCTAGATTGGCCAAGGCCAACTCTCATTATCCAAAATGGCACTGAATAAAAGCCTCCAATGTTCCACCAAGATCACAAAAGGAGATGATTAGGGATAAAATCCAATAAATATCCACATCATTTTGGTAGAACCAGCAGACACAGTGCAATCAATCTACAGGGGACTGACAGAGTCATGAGCCATCAAGTAGGCAGTTTTAAACATTTTCTTTAAGGCTGTATTTCATAATCATAACTCAAGGCACGTTTGTTCACCTTCTCAAGGTAACGGCATGTTGTTGATTATTTCTTAACAGCTTGTGCAGATGTGAGGAGCAAGGAACTCTGTGCTGGCAGCCAAGGCTGTGAAGGTGAGTTGGGTCTGTGGAGCGGGGGAGGCGGTGGTCACGCTCTGGATGACATAGCGAAACGTTTGGGCGGCAAGGGGTTGTCAGGTGATGATGCATGGGCAGCACTGAGGAAGTCGCAGGCTTGGCTCCAGCTCCCGTTCCCGGGAAACGTCTGCTGCAAGCATCAGATAAGCCCTGAAAATACAGCAGACGCTCCCCAGCTGATAGTCTTGGGAAAGACCAGATTGTATCCAAATGAGTGGTGGCGGATGCAAATAGGCACTTCAGTGGAAGGGAAAATATCTTGGATACAAAGACTAAATCACTGGAGGGACTGCATAGTTGGGTGAGGACTATAGAAGGGAGGGAATCACTGGAGTGACTGAGTTTAGTAAGATGAGGACTGTGGATGGGTAAGGTCACCACTTAAGAGGCAGATCGGTTGATAACATTAAACAGAGATTATAAACTCCATTGAGAAGTTTGTACGCATGAAGAGTAGATCCATAACATGACAGTGTTTAGACACCTTCCGAGCACAGGATGACTACAAAAAAGGATTCAATGAAACCTAAGCAAAACTATTTTGGATGAACAATAGAATTAATGAAAACACCAGATGCTTTGATCATTTGCTTATTTTTATTAATCCTTAACTCTGCATTGTCAGAAAAGGACCCGTAAGTAAGCATTTCCCTGTTAGTCTACACCTGTTGTTTATGAAGCATGTGACAAATACAATTGACTTGATTTAGTACTAATTCCATGAGATACAATTAAGATCTTGATTTTTATTCATCCCCATATATAAAACACAGAGCCAAGTTAGACTAAGTTTCACTCTAAATAGATGCCAATAAATTGATTTCAGATTTTTTTTTTTGTAATCCTGGAGCGTTCCCATGGTATTGAGAGTCTCAAATGAAACCCGTAAGCTGCAGTCTCCAGAGGGGCTGAGGTTCCAGCCTGGGACAGGAAGGTTTCCAACAGTACAGCCAACGAGAATCAGCATATTAACTGTTGCTCACGTCTCCACTAAGTAGCCATGATGTGCATCATTTACTGGGCGGGGTTAAAAAGTTATGGTTTGCCCAATTTCGCCGTTTCATCTGATTTGGAGGCTTCTATAAAATTGTTGACAGTTAGAAAAAAGCAATGAGGGTTTAGCTACAGTCATTGATGGCTTGAAATTCAGCCTACCTCCTTGTCAACGCAAACCACTGAGTGTAATGAATTTAACATATCCCCAGCAGTAGTACTGATTACATTTTTATTTTGGCATTCTCAAAAGATCTTATTTGAATTGGAATGCAGACATTTTGGTTGGCCTGAGTGAGTAGAAAAGTAGGAGTGCTCAGAAGCGTGACAGATACAGGGAGCAGGAAACATTTTCTTATTAGAGCCTGGGTCTCACAGACAGGCGGATGGCTCCCTCATCTGTCAATCCATCAGGATCCATGGGAACAAACCCACTATTTTCTTTCTCTTCATTTGCCAATACCTCCCCTTTACTCCAAGAACATTGTCCTTGGTCCACTGTGCTGGACCACCCTTGCTACCAGCTGCGACTGATATTCTTTGCATGCCATCATTCACACACTCACGTTGCCAGTTTTAAGTCATTCTGGAAACGGTGCCTATACCAATTCATGCTGCAAGCTCATTTCACAACAAACAATTCAAACAGTGTTCATTAAGTATTTCCATAAAACTGGAATGAAATAGAGGCTTCATGTTAAAAAAAAAGTTAAAGCTGACATGAATCTGATACAAATTTCAAAAATCCCTAGGAGAAAGATGGTGTTTTAGATCAGATCAATAAGATTTCTATCTTTACTTGATTCAGTAGATAGTGGTAAAAATTCATACCAAATCATACAGATAAAAATACATGTCTTTTTCCCCCCTTTGGAGACAGAGATTCCAGTGAAATTAGCATAGGGCAATCATGACTGTATCCCAAGACTGAGGCCTGTATATATCCATTCCATACTGCTTTATAGTGATGGTTCTTTATAGTGATTTTTGACAATATATCCTAATCGCTTTGACAATATAGCCATATTGTTTTTGCGCTAGTTGGCTGTACCTGCACCAAAATTCCAGTACGCCAATTTGTTTTCAGCACTTTTATTTCCATGACTGATCAAAACTCATTATCATGTCTCTCACTTGTCCCTCTACAGCAGACATATGTGACCGACCATCTCGAACCTTTGAAATGTTTTTTTTGTTGTTTTTTTACATTTGGATAAAAGTACAGACTCAGAGCTACAAAATGTTTTATCATACACTGCAGTTGAGGAACTAAGGGAAAGCAATTCTGCTTTGAAAATGGATAAACTACAAGTTTTGAGAAAATGGCCCTTGAATGTTTTGGTACATCTACTGGAGAACTCTTCTTTGTCGACACCAATTCAGCATCTTTCACACCATCTAAAGCCTTGGCCACAACCATCTCTTTAAGGATTCACATGAGACCATGTGCTAAACAGAGTAAGTAAGCTAGTGTACTAAACAACTAAAGATAAAGACTAAAAGTTGTCAATGTAGTAGCAAACAATAAGGAAAAACTCCAGGTAAAAATACACTATCTAGTCCTTCACATTACCGTCTCGGGTAAACGCACACTATATCAAATAAAATCAAAGTTCGTCACATGCACAGGATACAGAAGTTGTATACGGTACAGTGAAATAGTTACTTGCATAATTGTATAGTAGCAATATCAAAAACAGAACATGTCCAGATACAAATATTTGATTAATATTTTGTAATTATTAGATGATGCAGACAGACACTTGTCAAAATTGATGGGTCATATGAAAGAAATGCTATAACCCCCAGCCACATCTAGCTAAGTGGATGGGTCACTACTGTTGTCTAGTCATGTACATAGGCAGGCCGTCATTGTAAATAATAAAAAATTCTTAGCGGACTTGCCTAGTTAAATAAAAGGTTCAATAAAAAATAAATAAAATGTTCATGAAATACAATATTATGGTGAGCAACATGTTTGCAATAAAATCATTATTGAATTGTGAGAATCGCAATACATATCGTATCGGCACCTACTGTAAATATCGTGCTAATTTCATATCGAGGTCCCTGGCAATTCCCAGCCTATTGATTTAGGAGTGAGTTCAGTCAGGCCTAAAGTCATCGATAGAATAAGATGGGGATCAGGGACTCATTATGGTAATACTCATTTTGTATGCACAAGCAAAGCAGAGACAGGCTGTTCGACCTTTTCTCTGCAATGGAATTACTTGGTTTCAAATCAGAATGATTTTGGAAGAACGGGGCAAAGGGCTTTTGCCTCATTGTGTTGTTGCAGCCACAGAGGGAAACAAAATACAAATGTTTTCCATCAAGCCAGATGCAAACAACATCGCTTTATATTGGGGTTTATTTTTTTAGGAAGGTGATGTGATATTAATTGACAACATGCCTGAGATATATTCTAAAAAAAAAATTGTGTTGTGCCTTAATGCATTTGTGATCTTGTGGACACCGAGCAAGAGGGGTGAAATGTATGACTTCCGCTTGTGATCTTCATTGCTCAGGCAAATCATGGCCTCTAGAACACTGGTTAGCCTAAACATCCATCTTCATTAATTAACTGTGACAGCAGCTTCATTTGCTGTTAAATTAACTTATGTCAACATTGTAACAACAATCCACTGATTTACATTTGTTTGCCTCAGTAATTTCCTCGTTACAGACAGTCGTCTCTCTCTGGATGTCTCAAAGTTGCCCCCATGTTTCATTGCTAAGCCAAGTTTTCATGAGAAATCTCAAATGTGACATAATTTACAGTATATCAACAACTGCTAATGTCACAGAATGTTTTTCCTAGAGCTCTCTGCTAGTACATAACAACTGTACATAATCCAGGTGTTTAAGTACTACTCAGAGTAACAACTTTGGTGTTGACTCTACCGAACACAATCAGGTTAGTTGTAAACTGAATTTAAGATCCCATTAATTTGAATTAATATCTGTCTTGCTTCCCATATGCTCAAAATCTAAATGTAATATCTAAATATAGCAGTGATATCAAAACATGGATGTCTCTGAGAGCTGGGTTTGTTAAAAACTTAGAGCTACGAGCAACGAGTCGGATGTATATTAATCATCATGGTGTTTGAATGGCATGGCCTTACAACATTTCCTGATCTAGTTGCAGGTTAGTCTGGTTAACCAATAGCAACATGTCACCCATGGAATTTACATCCCAGCACCTAATATAAGGACTTCCTCTTATAGGACTTCTTTACCCTCACTTCTTGGACAGACCAGAGCCTTAGATATGTTCTTTGTCCTATAAGCATTACATGGCAACGCATAAATTGTTGTACCGCACAGGGCTACGGGCCAGAAGGTTGTGGGTTCACATGGACAAGAGTAGGGGTGGAAAGATCTCCTTTATAGTAAAGCATGGCATGAATCCATCATCGTATTTACAGGTCTGAGAAAAAAGCCTTATATAGAAGTTCATGCAATTATACGTAATTGTACATATTAGCAGAATCTTTTTTTAATACCACACAAATTACAGGCTAAGAATGGACAGAGAGATAGCCGTGTGTGCATCTTATCATATTTCTCCAATGCCAAATCAGTGTCTTGTTTGCAAATCAGTGTCTTGTTTGCAACAGAACTGTCCCTGTTTGCAAATCATTGAATCTGAGAAGTCATTAGGAATCTGAGCATGGTACTTTCAAAGTTAGGCCTACCTTTCCATCCCAGAGAGAGTAGGCCTCCCAACACAGAAAAATGTAAGCTTTAACTGCTGGCTACTCTTCTTCCGTGGCTTAACCCAACCAGTGTTTCCCTAAAAGCTGTCTGGGTTTAAACATTGATTGTAAAGAAAGTGAATAGCTTAATCAATTGATAGTGACAGAATTAGATTACTTCCCAAGCAAAGTCAGCCTCAATGTCAAAGAAACGAAACAATGATATCCCCATATGCATCGGAGTCACATCTTTCCCAGGTATTTTACAGCTTGTTTCTAGCATAAAGGATCACAGACCAAAGAGCTGTTATCACTTTGTATAATTGGATAATTTTCATTTTCTTCCAAATCTTAAGTTAACAAGGGTAGGCCTGTGCTTTGACATTTTCTTTAATAAAAAAGGTAGGCCTATGGCATATTGTTTCATACCCCCTCAATTCAGGTCTTGGTTTTAACATAACAGACTTGCACTGACAGAGGTAGGCTATTTAGAGTGTGCATGGTGGGTGGAGGAATTGACCGACAAATCTAAGGATATAGCAGCCTATAGCCTAATATCGTCTGTGAAACAGGTAGGCCTAACTCTTATTTCTTAAATAGGAATAAATAGGCTCCAACAGAAAGCCCGCTTGTTGCTAGTAAAGTCTAATTCAAATGAAGACTGTAAATGAATTTTGCCTTGCAGCACCATGAGCTTTCCATTTCCAATTGATTGTGCCGTGGCTGCTGCTTCAAGTTTCAGCAACACAATGTAAGTTACTCGAAATCGGGCTTATTGGCAGGTCAATAACTCTGATAAATACATAATGGGCATTGCGTGGGGGCAATGAAGTTCTACCACAGCCACACAATCAGCTTCGGGCAGGTGAAATCACTGCACTTTTACTGCAGTTTCAAAGCGGCAATCTTTTTTTTGCAAGGGCGCAAGTCACGTCTCAAAAAGGTGCTTGCAGTCCTTCATTTAGCAAATGACCTCGCAACTCAGGTAGGCCTAGGCCATTGACAATGGCTGCACATAGACAGCAATCATTTCTGTAATCAGCGCTTTTTAATCCATCTGTTAACAACGATGATGTGCAGAGAGCTTTATATCAGTGGCAAATAATTTTAAAGATGTATATTCCCTCTTCCTAACATTACAGCATCGTTGAATTAGGTAGGCCAATATGTTAAATGTTTTCCCTGATGATCGGGACCTGTTAGTGGTGATTTTGTGATAACTGATTGAATTTTTTTGGGGGGGGGGGGGGGTTCTTAAAGTTAAGGATTCGATTTTGTTTAAACGTACACAGAACAAGAGAAAATAAGAGGAGGGTATCCTCTGCTGTGTTTGTCAAGGTCCTTTGACGTCTAAAATGTATGCCTCCAGGTGGGCAAGCCACTGGCTCAACTTCCCATATGAATCTACAGTGCATTAGTAAAGTATTCAGACCCCTGAACTTTTTCCAAAGCCTTATTCTACTTTATTTAAAAAATGTTATTCCCCTCAATTACACAATACCCCATAATGACAATGCAAAAAATGTTTTTTAGAAATGCTAGCAAAAGTATAATAAATACATTCAATACCACATTTACATAAGAATTCAGACCCTTTACTCAGTACTTTGCTGAAGCACCTTTGGCAGCGATTACAGCATCGAGTCTTCTTGGGTATGACGATACAAGCTTGGCACACCTGTATTTGGGGAGTTTCTCCCATTCTTCTCTGCAGATCCTCCAGAGATGTTCCATCGGGTTCAAGTCCGGGCTCTGGCTGGGCCCCTCAAAGACATTCAGAGACTTGTCCTGAAGCCACTCCTGTGTTGTCTTGGCTGTGTGCTTAGGGTCAGTTTCCTGTTGGAAGGTGAACCATGGTCAAGTCTGAGGTCCTGAGCGCTCTGGAGCAGGTTTTCATCAATGATCTCTCTGTACTTTGCTCCATTCATCTTTCCCTCGATCCTGACTAGTCTCCCAGTCCCTTGCGCTGAAAAACATCCCCACAGCATGATGCCAGGTTTTCTCCAGACGTGATGCTTGGCTTTCAAGCCAAATAGTTAAATCTTGGTTTCCTCAGACCAGAGAATCTTGTTTCTCATAGTCCTTCAGGTATCTTTTGGCAAACTCCAAGTGGACTGTTGTGCCTTTTATTGAAGAGTGGCTTCTGTCTGGCCACTCTACCATAAAGGCCTGACTGGTGGAGTGCTGCAGAGATGGTTGTCCTTCTGGAAGGTTCTCCCATCTCCACCGAGGAACTCTGGAGATCTGTCAGAGTAACCATCGGGTTCTTGGTCACCTCCCTGACCAAGCCCCTTTTCCCAATTGCTCAGTTTGGCTGGGCGGCCAGCTCTAGGAAGGGTCTTGGATCCTTTCTCAGAGCTCTACGGACAATTCCTTTGACTTCATGGCTTGGTGATTGCTCTGCCATGCACTGTCAACTGTGGGACCTTATATAGACAGGTGTATGCCTTTCCAAATCATGTTCAATTGAATTTACCAGATGGACTCCAATCAAGTTGTAGAAACATCAAGGATGATCAATGGAAACCTGATGCACCGGAGCTCAATTTCGAGTCTCATAGCAAAGTGTCTGAATACCAGGTTTACTTTGTCATTATGGGCCATTGTGTGTAGAATGAGGGAAAAAAATGTATTTAATCGATTTTAGAATAAGGCTGTAATGTAACACAATGTGGAAAAAGTCAAGGGGCCTGAATAGTTTCCGAATGCACCCTACTCTCATTGGTTGACCACTTTATGGATAAAGTACTAGCCTGCACAGATAATTTACATAAAAAGTCAACTTTCTGACCAAACATTTCCCTAATTCATTCTAAAATCTTCCAATATTTCAAAGTTAGGAGAGTAAAATCTGGTGTTTTGGCTAGGTCGAACACCAAAAAAAAAAAAAAAAAAAAGGTAAAGTATGCATATAAATTAAAAGGAGGACGCCATCAGCGTAAAAATAAGTTATCTAGCCATGGTATGACTCAAGCCAAATGAAAAAAAACATGAGGCAACAGATACTACAGCTCTTGAAATTACACTGAACAAAAATATAAAATGCAACATGTAAAGTGTTGGTCCCATGTTTCATGAGCTGAAATAAAAGATCACAGAAATATTCCAGACGCACAAAAAGGTTATTTCTCTCAAATTGTGCAAAAATGTTTTTAGATCCCTGTTAGTGAGCATTTCTTCTTTGGCAAGATAATCCATCCACCTGACAGGTGTGGCATATCAAGAAGCTGATTTAGCAGCATGATCACTACACAGGTGCACCTTGTGCTGGGGGACAACAAAAAGTAATTCTAAAATGGGCAGTTTTGTCACAATACAATGCCACAGATGTCTCAAGTTGAGTGAGCGTGCAATTGTCCACCAGAGCTGTTGCCAAATAATTTAACGTTCATGGAATACATAACATAATACCATAACGTTGTTTTAGAGAATTTGGCAGTACATGCAACCAGCCTTACAACCACAGACCATGTGTATGGCGTTGTGTGGGAGAGCGGTTCATTGATGTCAATGTTGTGAACAGAGTGCCCCATGTTGGCGGTGGGGTTATGGTATGGGCAGGCATAAGCTACAAATGAACACAATCACATTTAAATCGATGGCAATTTGAATGCCTAGAAATACCGTGATGAGATCCTGAAGCCCATTGTGAGGCCCATTTTTTTTTAAGCATCTGTTACCAACAGATGCATATCTGTATTCCCAGTCATGTGACAGCCATACATTAAAGGAGGGAAAGAAAACCCAACATTGTCTCCAAACCCCATCCATACAACAACTGAATACATAACAAAAATCTTAGATACCGTAAAGATTGACAGTAATAAGTAATTCAAGCTATATAAAAATAGACTTTGGTCCTCAGATCTTCAGTATCTGGTAAGCTACGTACTGTAGATCCAGAGATACACACATCCAAAGATCCTGTCTGGGTTGTGCCGTGGCGGAGATCTTTGTGGGCTATACTCTGCCTTGTCTCAGGATGGTAAGTTGGTGGTTGAAGATATCCCTCTAGTGGTGTGGGGGCTGTGCTTTGGCAAAGTGGGTGGGGTTATATCCTTCCTGTTTGGCCCTGTCCGGGGGTATCATCGGATGGGGCCACAGTGTCTCCTGACCCCTCCTGTCTCAGCCTCCAGTATTTATGCTGCAGTAGTTTGTGCCGGGGGGCTAGGGTCAGTTTGTTATATCTGGAGTACTTCTCCTGTCTTATCCGGTGTCCTGTGTGAATTTAAGTATGCTCTCTCTAATTCTCTCTTTCTTTCTCTCTCGGAGGACCTGAGCCCTAGGACCATGCCTCAGGCCTACCTGGCATGATGACTCCTTGCTGTCCCCAGTCCACCTGGCCGTGCTGCTGCTCCAGTTTCAACTGTTCTGTTCTGCCTATGGAACCCTGACCTGTTCACCGGACGTGCTACCTGTCCTAGACCTGCTATTTTCAACTCTCTAAAGACAGCAGGAGCGGTAGAGATACTCTTAATGATCGGCTATGAAAAGCCAACTGACATTTACTCCTGAGGTGCTGACTTGCTGCACCCTCGACAACTACTGTGATTATTATTATTTGACCATGCTGGTCATTTCTGAACATCTTGGCCATGTTCTGTTATAATCTCCACCCGGCACAGCCAGAAGAGGACTGGCCACCCCTCATTGCCTGGTTCCTCTCTAGGTTTCTTCCTAGGTTTGGGCCTTTCTAGGGAGTTTTTCATAGCCATCGTGCTTCTACACCTGCATTGCTTGCTGTTTGGGGTTTTATGCTGGGTTTCTGTACAGCACTTTGAGATATCAGCTGATGTAAGAAGGGCTATATAAATAAATTTGATACACCACCACCTCCCAAACCTCTACAAGCAGCGACTTTGCTGATAACTACTTTGTTGAGTGAAAATGTACTTGCTCTGATTGTAATATGTTGTCGTCTCACCTCGTTATCTTAAGATGAATGTACTAATTAATGTAAGTCGCTCTGGATAAGAGAGTCTGCTATATGACTAAAATTTCAATGTTAAATGTAAGAGGCGTATATGGCCAGGGGAAAGGGGTGAGAGCAGCAACCCACGAGTGCTAGAATGTAATGGGTGCATTCTTTTCAATTCACAGTAAGGGGAAACATCCACACATGGCAAATTGAAATCTGAATATCAAGTATGCGACAGCACTAGGGATGGGGAGTATATGTAAACTTTAATGCTGAAATTTGGCTGGCAAGTGCATTGTTCATCCTTCCACTAAAACAAAGCACGTCATTGTTGAAGAAGGCTAGGAATAGGATCAAACCTTTTCCATGTTCTATGCAACTTCAATATGCATGATTAGCCTAAGGCAAATACATTGCAACACGGTCTTAGGGCAAATCTGAGGCAGCAGCACTGTCATTAAAAGCACAAAGAGGCTCTATTTCAGTTAAAGCTGCTAGTCCTCCGCTCATCACTACTGGCCTGTGGCCTTAACACAATCCCAAACTCTACTGTGAAGTGCAATCCCTCAAACACATGAGATTGTAACAAACTCATTCTCAGCTATGACAAAACAAAAATGCACACTGTTCAATGTATTTCACACACTGTCAAGTGTGAACAAACAAAAAGTGTGAGACATTTTTATTGGGCTGTGGCTCGCTCTCTCCCTCCCCACACAGCTCTACACAAGCAGTGAAAGCCCAGGAGGAAAAAACAGTTTCATCAGTAGAGTAGTGAGGGTGGCCTGTGTGTTAAATCCTCATGTCAAAGTACACATTCCTGCTGGTGCCTTCCCTGGCCAGTCCCTTCAGAGTCCTATTACTGTCTTATAGTGGCTTGAGCCACTTGTTAGATAATACTGTAATACTGTCAGGGAGACAATCTCCTCATTTATCCAAGTATCACAACCTTGTGTGGGTCACCAGAGTCTAAGTCAAGCTGTTTTACTGCCCTCTATTATAGAGACTGAACATTGCAATACTTTGTTAATACCTCATAGTAAGCACTGAGGATATGTATTTCTTACAAATTACTATAAACATATTTCAAACTTGCATGCCTAATCTTTACAGTCATAATACATTGGACTTGCTTTACATTCACATGATATAAACAAAAAATATAAATCAAATACAAAATCAACCAGCACTTGCACTTGTAAACACCAGAGTAGTGGGTTTGATTCCCGGGACCACCCACACATAAAATGTATGCACGCATGACTAAGTTGCTTTGGATAAAAGTGCCTACTAAATGGCATATATTGTTATTATTATCATATTACCTGTTACGTAATCAGCAGTGATGAATATGTCCTACGAATGCTTTATTATGAGAGTCAATGCAATCCTTCTCATGGCCGTGGTACATCTTTAGATCGACAGGCCCTATGGAACATGGAGCCATTGTGTATAGGGGCAGCGCAGACGAGTGGAGTTATGCCCAAAGAGCCTCTGGCTCACTTGACAGAAACGTGTGGTGGTGAAGCATTTGTGACGATGAATCTAATGACTACGGCTATGAGCTCCAAAATCATTTCTCCACTCAAAGCAGTATTCCTCCCTCGCGTTTGTCTTTGTCAAATATCTCCATTGAGCAGTGGTGGAAAAGGGACCCAATTGTCATACTTGAATAAAAGTAAAGATACCTTAATAGAAAATGACTCAAGTAAAAGTCACCCAGTAAAATAGTACTTGAGTAAAAGTCTAAAAGTATTTGGTTTTAAATATACTTAAGTATCAAAAGTAAATGTAATTGCTAAAATATACTTATGTATCCAAAGTCAAAGTAAAAGTACAAATTATTTAAATTAAGCAAACCAGATGGCACCATTTAATTTTTTCTTTTAGGAAAGCCAGGGGCACACTCCAACACTCAGACATAATTTACAAATGTGTGTTTAGTGAGTCCGCCAGATCAGAGGCAGAAGGGATGACCACGGATATTCTCTTGATAAGTGCGTGAATTGGACCCTTTTCCTGTCCTGCTAAGCATTCAAAATGTACTTTTGGGTATCAGGGGGAGAAAAAAAAATCTTTAGGAATGTAGTGAAGTAAAAGTTGCCAGAAAATATAAATAGTAAAGTACAGATATCCCAAAAAACTACTTAAGTAGTACTTTCAAGTATTTTTATCAAAGTACTTTACACTGCCATTGAGACATAGTGATACTTGTCAAAATACTATGCCTAATCATCTGTCCCCAATACCCATGATCACAAAAAACATGCATAATTTGTCAGTTAGGTCAGTTATATAGGTCAGTTATATATTTCTACGAAGTTGTATATTTCTCAGAACAGGAAATTAGCCAGCACATGTAATTGCAGGGTACAGTGAAATTCTTAAGCTCCAAAGGTCAAAAAGAGAAGTGAATAAACAATATACATGTATTTACAACTGTAACAATGACACTGTAAATGTCTATTGGAGGGTGAAGACATGGTTTTTGCCATGATGCTCCTATACTGCCCGCGTCTGAATGATGGAAGGGTGAGAACAGGCAGTGGCTCGGCTGGCTGAGGTCCTAGATGATCTTCTGGCAAGACGGCGCCGACGAACACGGTACCCTCGCCTCGAGCTCCTACAAAACTTTGCAGGTTTCTACTTTTTCTTGTGTTCTACTCAAATTTTCTTAGACCCGGGTAGAACTATTGGAATATGAATCGCTGGTTACTCACCATCCACCCGACCTTCCCGAATTCCCGGAGATGACGGAACAATGGCGCCGGGTAGCCTGGGAGTCCTACCGGAGAGAAGGAAACGAAGATGCCGATGGAGAGGCAGACGTGTAGGGGTCTTTGTGAGATTGAGAAGCCGGATGACCCATCCTCCATTACCTCGCCAATGTTCAATCATTAGTGAATAAACTCAGCACGAGGATCTCCTTCCAGAGGGACATCAGATTACGCATCATACTCATACTGCAACAAAGTAGTTAGCAGTTTTTCTGAAACTTTGCTTTCCTCCGACATCCAAATGGATTATATAAAACCAGTAGGTTTTACAGTTCATCAACTGGATAGGAAGCAGGCTCTCTCTGGCAAGAACAAAGGCGGAGGTTTCTGATTCATGAACAATAACTAGCGGTGCAATGGGGGCAACGTACAGGAACTTGTGAGCTTCTGCTCTCCTGAGTTGGAATACTTGGTCATCAAATGTTACCCTTTTACCTTCAGAGGGAGTTCTCAGGGGCTATCGCCTGTATGTGTCGAACTGCTTTGCTTTATCTTGGCCAGGTCGCAATTGTAAATGAGAACTTGTTCTCAACTTCCCTACCTGGTTAAATAAAGGTGAAATAAAAAAATATCCTGCCCAGGGTTTCCGTTAGGAAAATGTGGCGTCAGACATTTGACCGGCAGTATTTTAATTTACTGGACCCATATGCATTGGTTGCGTAACCTGATTAGGGCATCCACCCACAGATCTCAGAAAGACAATCACATTTAGTTTAGGGAAATTCATTTTAACAAGCAACTCTGATGCAACCGGATGCCTTGCCGAACTCTGATGAGCAATTTGAAGATGTTAGAATAAATAGGCATCGAGGCTTTTCCTAAAGTGAATTGAATTAAATTGCCAAAATGATATAGCCTAATTAGCTTACTCCTGTCTATGTAATGGATGTGAAATGGCTAGCTAGTTAGCGGGTACGCGCTAGTAGCGTTTCAATCAGTTACGTCACTTGCTCTGAAACCTAGATGTAGTGTTGCCCCTTGCTCTGCAAGGGCCGCGGCTTTTGTGGAGCGATGGGCAACGACGCTTCGTGGGTGTCAGTTGTTGATGTGTGCAGAGGGTCCCTGGTTCGCGCCCGTGTCGGGGCGAGGGGACGGTTTAAAGTTATACTGTTACATCTATACAGAAATAAATAAAATCATTCAAAATAGGCTACTACACCAGAAAGCATGATTTGGCCACAGAGGATCATTTGTTCATAAAAAAAAAAAAAGATTGTTTTAAAATTGCATAGCCTACAATTTGCCCAGAGCACAACGCAACTACCAAATCGATGATTGTAAATCACTGACAGTCGCAACTCAGCAAAAAAGACCCAGCAAGGCATATCGCAATATTTAAAACTACAAATCGCTGAAAAACTATTCAGAAAACAAATGACTATTGCTGTAAAGAGAAGACAATAAGAAGACTCCAATCAATCTTCTAGTTATCAAAATTCTCAACTTAATTGAGCAAAATGTAGCACATTAGCACCAGCAGAGAACATCAGCCATATCCCCGGTAAGGTAAGTGAGCATATTCACTGTCTTTATCTTTGGATCAGTGCCACTTTTGTTTGTTTTTGGAAAATCATTTCCTCCTCCAGGTTATATGGACGTCATATTGTATTTCACTTTTTCCACATTGTTAGGTTACAGCCTTATTCTAAAACTGATGAAATAACTGTTTTCCCTTATCAATCAAAAGGAATTGTCTGTAGAGCTAAGAGACAGCATTATGTCGACGCACAGATCTGTGGAAGGGTACCAAAACATTTCTGCAGCATTGAAGGTCGCCAAGAAGTCAGTGGCATCCATCATTCTTAACTGGAAGAAGTTTGGAACCATTAAGACTCTTCCTAGAGCTGTCCGCCCGGCCAAACTGAGCAATTGGGGGAGAACGGCCTTGGTAAGGGAGGTGACCAAGAATCTGATGGTCACTCTGAAGGAGATCCAGAGTTCCTCTGTGGAGATGGGAGAACCTTCCAGAATCCCAACCATCTCTGCAACTCTCCACAAATCAGGACTTTATTTTTTTTAAAGGCACGACAGCCCACTTGGAGTTTACCAAAAAGCATGTCTCAGATCATGAGAAACAAGATTCTCTGGTTTAATGAAACCAAGATTGAACTCTTTGAGCCTGAATGCCAAGTGTCATGTCTGGAAAGATTCTGGCACCATCCCTAAGGTGAAGCATAGTGGCAGCATCATGCTGTGGGGATGTTTTCAGCGGCAGGGACTGGGAGACCAGTCAGGATCGAGGGAAAGATGAATGGGGCAAAGTACAGAGAGATCCTTGGTGAAAACCTGCTCTAGAACCTCAGACTGGGGGACGAAGGTTCACCTTCCAACAGGACAAAACCCTAAACATACAGCCAAGACAACACAGGAGTGGCTGCGGGACAAGTCTCAATGTCCTTGAGTGTCCCAGCCAGAGCCCAGGCTTTAACCCGATCGAACACTTCTGGAGAGACCTGAAAATAGCTGTGCAGCGACGCTCCCTGTCCAACCTGACAGAGCTTGAGAGGATGAGCAGAGAAGAATGGGAGAACCTCTCCAAATACAGGTGTGCCAAGCTTGTAGCGTCATACCCACAAAGACTTGAGGCTGTATTTGATGCCAAAGGTGCTTCAACAAAGTACTAAGTAAAGGGTCTGAATACTTATGCAAATGTATGTCATTTGCAAAAATGTCTAAAAACATGTTTTTGCTTTGTCATTAGGGGAAAATTGATGAGGGGAAAAATAAATTTAAATACATTTTTTAATAAGGCTGTAACATAAAATGGTGGGAAAAAGTCAAGGGGTCTGAATACTTCCCAAATGCACTTTATGCATCGTATGCACGTGACCAATAGGGCCTGACCTATATTTCCATTTTATTTTGTATTTTTTTGCAAAAAATTTGAAAACCTGTTTTTTTCCTTTGGCATTATGGGGTATTGTGTGTAGATTGATGGGGGGGGGGGGGACAATTTAATCCATTTTAGAATAAGGCTGTAACGTGGCAAAATGTGGGGGGAAATCAAGGGGTCTGAGTACTTTCCCAAATGCACTGTATTCAATGCCAAAGTGGCAAGGAACAGTGAAATATTAGAATCAAATGTGAAAATCATTGTCATCACAACAATTACTCTAGCAAATCAAACATCCAGTAGCCTGTTCAAAAATGTAACCTGAAAATGATCAGTTATGATGCTCTCTGTCAAGCGTAAATCATAGTCCTGAGATATGATAGTCCAGTGTCCCTTTGTGACATAGCTACGCAGTTCTGAGACCACCATCCGCTGGGGACAGGGATGCACAACTCGAATGCGCACCTCCCCACCATACCAAACCAACGTGACTCCGGTATGAGTCCTCTTTTCATTTCAATGTATTGACAGATGGAGAAATTGCATGAGCTGCGCTGAGAAAAGTATGAAAGCCTACGGTCCAATATTCTAGAATGCTGCTGTGTGTACAGGTACATTGAGAAATTCTCTACCCTTTCTTCAAACGCACTTCTTCATTTACATTTCTTAATACTTGCAAATTAATCAATTCTAAAAAGACCTTTGACTTAAAAAGCTGAGGAAGCACAGCATGGCCCTTCTTTACATAGTGGGCGCAACTACACTGTTGGCCGCTGAGCAAAAGCAGAACAATCAGTTTGTCAATAATTGTGTTGCAGAGCGGAAATCGGATCAAACCCTTTGGAGCAATAGATAAAAGCTGACAATCTGGTTACCATACACGTCCAGTGAGTGCATTCTCACCAAGCCGCAGCAGCTCCCAATACAATCAAGTGGGAGGTTGGGGAAAGCATTAATCATCTGAGCTGGCTGCTTACATTGAGGATCTCAAACCTGCCATGACTACATACGCCTAATTTTAGGCCTCTCAGAGTATAGTTTCCTCAGTTCAAGGCAGCCACTCTCTGGCGTCTTCACAGTGAAACTGTAGGTTTGGAACTGTAAATGTCAGGGTGACGTTTGTTGGTTTGTGTAAAATGTAGGTCTGTAAACTAGAATTTCCTAGGTGGAGAGCAATAAATAAAATTCAATTTCAATGGTTAAAGAGGCCTCTTGAGCTGTCATACAGATAGAAGCCTAAACATCTTCTGTATATTCCATATCACACGATTCAAACTAAGATGCAGACTTTCTCAGAAAAAAAGCATTCTTCATGTGATTCATTCAATTGAAAACATGTTTAAGTGCCATAAGGATATAAATACATTCTAGCTAAAATTGGAGTACTACAGGAGCAGCAGTAAAGGGAACTTTCAATAGTCCTAAACAGCAGAGGGATCCAGTCTGCAGGAGCCTGTCGATAGCCCGAAACAGCAGAGGGATCCAGTCTGCAGGAGCCTGTCGATAGCCCGAAACAGCAGAGGGATCCAGTCTGCAGGAGCCTGTCGATAGCCCGAAACAGCAGAGGGATCCAGTCTGCAGGAGCCTGTCGATAGCCCGAAACAGCAGAGGGATCCAGTCTGCAGGAGCCTGTCGATAGCCCGAAACAGCAGAGGGATCCAGTCTGCAGGAGCCTGTCGATAGCCCGAAACAGCAAAGGGATCCAGTCTGCAGGAGCATGTCGATAGCCCGAAACAGCAGAGGGATCCAGTCTGCAGGAGCATGTCGATAGCCCGAAACAGCAGAGGGATCCAGTCTGCAGGAGCATGTCGATAGCCCGAAACAGCAGAGGGATCCAGTCTGCAGGAGCATGTCGATAGCCCGAAACAGCAGAGGGATCCAGTCTGCAGGAGCATGTCGATAGCCCGAAACAGCAGAGGGATCCAGTCTGCAGGAGCATGTCGATAGCCCGAAACAGCAGAGGGATCCAGTCTGCAGGAGCATGTCGATAGCCCGAAACAGCAGAGGGATCCAGTTTGCAGTAACAGGAGTCACAGGACAAGAGGGAGCATAATGGTGTTTAGCTCTCTGCTACTGTGGGCACCTTTTACAGCTGATCTCCTGCAAAGCAAAATCTTCAACTTCGCAAATTACAGACAGACACCTCAGATAGACCTACAGCTGATGGACTAATTGTAGAGATAGACAGGCTATTGCTAACATATGGATAGAACTACAATAAAAGTGTATTATGTTTAGTGATGAGGGGGAAAAAACTGATAGTTACAGTGCCTTCAGAAAGTATTCACACCCGTTGACTTTGTCTGCATTTATGTTACAGCCTGAATTTCAAATTGATTCTATAAAAATAAAAATAAAATAATATTGTCACTGGCCTAGACACAAAACCCCATAACGACAATGTGGAATAAGGTTTTTCCAAATATTTAGAAAAAATATATATATTTTTTTTAGGAGTAAATATTTGCTAAACAAGTCGCATAATAAGTTGCACGGACTTACTCTGTGTGCAATAATAGTGTTTAACATGATTTTTAAATGACTACCTCATCTCTGTACCCCACTCATACAATTTTCTGTAAGGTCCCTCAGTCAAGCAGTGAATTACAAACACAGATTCAACCACAAAGACCAGGAAGGTTTTCCAATGCCTCGCAAAGAACGGCACTTATTGGTAGACGGGTAAAAATAAAAATAGCAGACAATGAATATCCCTTTGAGCATTGTGAAGTCATTATTACACTTTGGATGGTGTATCAATACACCCAGTCACTAGAAAGATATAGGCGTCCTTCCTAACTCCACCCCGCTGATCCTCAACACTGGGGCCCTACAAGGGTGCGTTCTGAGCCCTCTCCTGTACTCCCTGTTCACCCACGACTGCGTGGCCATGCACGCCTCCAACTCAATCATCAAGTTTGCGGACGACTCTTCAGTGGTAGGCTTGATAACCAACAACGACGAGATGGCCTACAGGGAGGAGGTGAGGGCCCTCGGAGTGTGGTGTCAGGAAAATAACCTCACACTCAACGTCAACAAAACAAAGGAGATGATCGTGGACTTCAGGAAACAGCAGAGGGAGCACACCCATATCCCTATCGACGGGACAGTAGTGGAGAAGGTGGAAAGTTTTAAGTTCCTCGGCATAAACATCACGGACAAACTGAAATGGTCCACCCACACAGACAGCGTAGTGAAGAAGGCGCAGCAGCGCCTCTTCAACCTCAGGAGGCTGAAGAAATTCGGCTTGTCACCAAAAGCACTCACAAACTTCTACAGATGCACAATCGAGAGCATCCTGTCGGGCTGTATCATCGCCTGGTACGGCAACTGCTCCGCCCACAACCGTAAGGCTCTCCAGAGGGTAGTGAGGTCCGCACAACGCATCACCGGGGGCAAACTACCTGCCCTCCAGGACATCTACACCACCCGATGTCACAGGAAGGCCATAAAGATCATCAAGGACAACAACCACCCGAGCCACTGCCTGTTCACCACGCTATCATCCAGAAGGCGAGGTCAGTACAGGTGCATCAAAGCTGGGACTGAGAGACTTAAAAACAGCTTCTATCTCAAGGCCATCAGACTGGTAAACAGCCACCACTAACATTTAGTGGCCACTGCCAACATACTGACTCAACTCCAGCCACTTTAAAAATGGGAATTGATGGAAATTATGTAAAAATGTATCACCAGGCACTTTAAACAATGCCACTTAATATAATGTTTACATACCCTACATTACTCATCTCATATGTATATGTATATACTGTACTCTATATCATCTACTGCATCTTGCCATTTTTATGTAATACATGTATCACTAGCCACTTTAAACTATGCCACTTTATGTTTACATACCCTACATTACTCATCTCATATGTATAGACTGTACTCTATACCATCTACTGCATCTTGCCTATGCCGTTCTGTACCATCACTCATTCATATATCTTTATGTACATATTATTTATCCCTTTACACTTGTGTGTATAAGGTAGTAGTTGTGGAATTGTTAGGTTAGATTACTTATGGTCATTACTGCATTGTCGGAACTAGAAGCACAAGCATTTCGCTACACTCGCATTAACATCTGCTAACCATGTGTATGTGACAAATAAAATTTGATTTGATTTGAGTTGCTGGAGAGGAAGGAAACTGCTTAGGGATTTCACCATGAGTAAATGGTGACTTAAAACTCGTTACAGAGTTTAATGGCTGTGATAGCTCTCCTAAACAACATTGTAGTTACTCCAAAATACTAAATTAATTGACAAAGAGAAAAGAAGGAAGCCTGTACAAAATAAAACATATCCAAAACATGTTCCAAACAGGATGCAAGACAGTAATACTGCAAGAAATGTGGCAAAGCAATTAATTTTTTTGTGTTATGTTTGGGGCAAATCCAATACAACACATTACTACCACTCTCCATATTTTCAAGCATAGTGGTGGCTGCATTATGTTATGGGTATACTTGTAATCCTTAAGGACTGGGGAGTTACACGATAAAAAAATAAACTAATGGAGCTAAGCACAGGCAATATCCTAGAGGAAAACCCGTTCAGTCCACATTCCACCAGACACTGGGAAATGAATTCACCTTTCAACAGGACAATAACCTAAAACACAAGGCCAAATCTACTAGTTGGTTACCAAGAAAACAGTGAATGTTCCTGAGTGGCCGAGTTACAGTTTTGACTTAAATCTACTTTAAAATCCATGGCGAGAACTTAAAATGATTGTCTAGTAATGCTCAACAACCAATTTGACAAAGCTTGTAGAATTTCTAAAAGAATAAATGGGCAAATATTGCACAATCAAGGTGTGACTAAAAGCCAATTTATGCTTCATCTGGACATGTGGTCGGAGTCTCCATATGGAGGGTGTGACGCAATTGCGGAGCCTCCGGAGGCATGCAGAGGCCAAATTGAGCTCCGTACCGCATCACTGTGTGCCTCCCAGATTTTGTAACATTGCGGAGGGCACCGTATAGCTCCGCATTGACATGATTGGTTGAAGGTAGGTGGGTGCGAGAGGTCTTGTATAAACACAAACTCACTTCCTTGAAGCACAAAAAGTATGAATGCCCTGACTTCTGCAGAGGCTGTATCACCGTAAATGCTGCACGGCAACACAGATGCCGGATTGACCATCCAGCACCTTTTACCCAGAAAGACTCACAGCTGTAATCCCTGCCAAAGGTGATTCTAACATGTATTCTAACATGTATTGACTCGGGGGGTTGAATACTTAAGTAAATTAGAAATGTCTGCATTATATTTCAATACATTTGAAAACATCTCTAAAAACATGTTTCACTTTGTCATTATGGGTTATTGTGTGTAGATGGGTGAGAAAAACGATAGTTTGAGCTTCTACTTCTAAAAATCCACCTTTCTAGAAAAAAAGTCTCTCATCGTTGCCGCTTGCTATAGACCACCCTCTACCCCCAGCTGTGCCCTGGACACCATATGTGAATTGATTGCCCCCCATCTATCTTCAGAGCTCGTGCTGTTAGGTGACCTAAACTGGAACATCCAATAGTCAAAGGTATATGAAATACAAAATGGTATATAGAGAAATAGTCCTATAATAACCTCAACCTAAAACTTCTTACCTGGGAATATTGAAGACTCATGTTAAAAGGAACCATCAGCTTTCATATGTTCTCATGTTCTGAGCAAGGAACTTAAACGTTAGCTTTCTTACATGGCACATATTGCACTTTTACTTTCTTCTCCAACACTTTGTTTCTGCATTATTTAAACCAAATTGAACATGTTTCATTATTTATTTGAGGCTAAATTGATTTGATTGATGTATTATATTAAGTTAAAATAAGTGTTCATTCAGTATTGTTGTAATTGTCATTATTACAAATAAATAAATATATATATATATATATATATTTATTTATTTTATTATTATTTTTATTTTTATTATTTTTTTATTTTTTTATTTTATTTTTTTTTTTTAATCGGCCGATTAATCGGTATCGGCTTTTTTTGGTCCTCCAATAAATCGGAATCGGTGTTGAAAAATCATAATCGGTCGACCTCTACTACAAATACACCTCCACTGTTTTCAACCAACATCTCAGCGATCACTGCCTCATTGCCTGCATCAGTAATGGGTCTGCGGTCAAACGACCACCCCTCATCACAGTCAAACGTTCCCTAACACTTCAGCAAGCAGGCCTTTCTAATCGACCTGGCCCGAGTATCCTGGAAGGATATTAACCTCATACCTGGTTATTCTTTAAAAGTGCCTTCCTCACCATTTTAAATAAGCATGCCCCATTCAAAAAATATAGAACCAGGAAGAGATATAGCCCTTGGTTCACTCCAGACCTGACTGCCCTTGACCAGCACAAAAACATCATGTGGCATACTGCATTAGCATTGAATAGCCCCCGTGATATGCAACTTTTCAGGGAAGTTAGGAACCAATATACAAAGGCAGTTAGGAAAGCTAAGGCAGCTTTAGCAAAACTTTAAAAAGTTCTGGGACACTGTAAAGTCCATGGAGAATAAGAGCACCTCCTCCCAGCTGCCCACTGCCCTGAGGCTAAGAAACATTGTCACCACCGATAAATCCACTATAATTGAGAATTTCAATAAGCATTTTTCTACGGCTGGCCATACTTTCCACCTGGCTAACCCTACCCTGGTCAACTGCCCTGCAACTCACCCAAGCCTCCCCCATTTCTCCTTCACCCAAATCCAGACAGCTGATGTTCTGAAAGAGCTGCAAATTTTGGACCCCTACAAATCAGCCGGGTTAGACAATCTGAACCCTCTCTAACTATCGCCGAAATTGTTGCAGCCCCTATTACTAGCCTTTTCAACCTCTTTCGTATCGTCCGAGATCCCCAAAGATTGGAAAGCTGCCGCGGTCATCGCCCTCTTCAAAAGGGGGAGACACTCTAGACCAAAACTGCTACAGACCTATAACTATCCTACCCTGCCTTTCTAAGGCCTTTGAAAGCCAAGTTAATAAACAGATCACCGACCATTTCGAATCCCACCGTACCTTCTCCACTATGCAATCTGGTTTCCGAGCTGGTCATGGGTGCACCTCAGTCATGCTCAAGGTCCTAAACGATATCATAACCGCCATTGATAAGAGCCAATACTGTGCAGCTGTATTCATCAACCTGGCCAAGGCTTTCGACTCTGAGAATGTGGTGATTGACATCGGCAGACTCAACAGCCTTGGTTTCTCAAATGACTGCCTCGCCTGGTTCACCAACTACTTCTCTGATAGAGTTCAGTAGATCAAAACGGAGGGCCTGTTGTCCGGACCTCTGGCAGTCTCTATGTGGGTGCAACAGGGTTCAATTCTCGGGCCGACTCTTTTCTCTGTATACATCAATGATGTCGCTCTTGCTGTTGGTGATTCTCTGATTTACCTCTGCGCAGACGACACCATTCTGTATACTTCTGGCCCTTCGTTGGACACTGTGTTAACTAACCTCCAGACGAGCTTCAATGGCATACAACTCTCCTTCCGTGGCCTCCAACTGCTCTTAAATGCAAGTAAAACTAAATGCATCCTCTTCAACCGATCACTGCCTGCACCTGCCCGCCCGTCCAGCATCACTACTCTGGAGGGTTCTGACTTAGAATATGTGGACAACTACCTACAGTTGAAGTCTGACGTTGACATACACTTAGGTTGCAGTCATTAAAACAAATTTTTCAACCACTCCACAAATGTATTGTTAACAAACTACAGTTATGGCAAGTCGGTTAGGACATCTACTTTGTGCATGACACAAGTCACTTTTCCAACAATTGTTTACAGACAGATTTTTTCAATTATAATTCACTGTATCACACTTTTAGTGGGTCAGAAGTTAACATACACTAAGTTGGCTGTGCCTTTAAACAGCTTGGAAAATTTCAGAAAATGTTGTCATGGCTTTATAAGCTTCTGATAGGCTAATTGACATAATTTGAGTCAATTGGAGGTGTATCTGTGGATGTATTTCAAGGCCAACTGTCAAACTGACATCATGGGAAAATCAAAAGAAATCAGCCAAGACCTCAGAAAAAAAATTGTAGACCTCCACAAGTCTGGTTCATCCTTGGGAGCAATTTCCAAACGCCTGAAGGTACCACGTTCATCTGTACAAACAATGGTACGCAAGTATAAACACCATGGGACCACGCAGCCATCATACTGCTCAGGAAATTGATGCATTCTTTCTCATAGAGATGAACGTACTTTGGTGTGAAAAGTGCAAATCAATCCCAGAACAACAGCAAAGGACCTTGTGAAGATGCTGGAGGAAACAGTACAAAAGTATCTATATCCACAGTCAAACAAGTCCTATATCGACATAACCTGAAAGACCGTTCAGCAAGGAAGAAGCCACCACTCCAAAACCGCCATTAAAAAAGCCAGACTACGGTTTGCAACTGCACATGGGGACAAAGATCGTACTTTTTGGAGAAATGTCCTCTGGTCTGATGAAACAAAAATAGAACTGTTTAGCCATAATGACCATCGTTATGTTTGGAGGAAAAATGGGGATGCTTGCAAGCCGAAGAACACCATCCCAACCGTGAAGCACGGGGGTGGCAGCATCATGTTGTGGGGGTGCTTTGCTGCAGGAGGGACTGGTGCACTTCACAAAATAGATGGCATCATGAGGCAGGAAAATTATGTGGATATATTGAAGCAACAAATTAAAGCTTGGTCGCAAATGGGTCTTCCAAATGGACAATGACCCCAAGCATAATTCCAAAGTTAAACAAAATGGCTTAAGGACAACAAAGGCATGGTATTGGAGTGGCTAACACAAAGCCCTGACCTCAATCCTATAGAAACTTTGTGGGAAGAACTGAAAAAGCGTGTGTGATTGAGGAGGCCTACAAACCTGACTCAGTTACATCAGCTCTGTCAGGAGGAATGGGCCACAATTCACCCAATGTATTGTGGGAAGCTTGTGGAAGGCTGCCCAAAACATTTGACCCAAGTTAAACAATTTAAAGGCAATGCTACCAAATACTAATTGAGTATATGACCCACTGGGAATGTGATGAAAGAAATAAAAGCTTAAATAAATCCTCCTCTACTATTATTCTGACATTTCACATTCTTAAAATAAAGTGGTGATCCTAACTAACCTAAGACAGGGAATGTTTACGAGGATTAAATGTCAGGAATTATTAAAAACTGAGTTAAAATTTAGTTGGCTAAGGTGTATGTAAACTTCCGACTTCAACTCTAGGTGTCTGGCTAGACTGTAAATTCTCCTTCCAGACTCACATTAAGCATCTCCAATCAAAAATTTAATCTAGAATCGGCATCCTATTTCACAACAAAGCATACTTCACTCATGCTGCCAAACACACCCTCGTAAAACTGACGATCATACCGATCCTCGACGATGTCATCTACAAAATAGCCTCCAACACTCTACTCAACAAATTAGATGCAGTCTATCACAGTGCCATCCGTTTTGTCACCAAAGCCCTATATACTACCCACCACTGCGACCTGTACGCTCTCGTTGGCTGGCCCTCGCTTCATACTCGTCGCCAAACCCACTGGCTCCAGGTCATCTACAAGTTTTTGCTAGGTAAAGCCCCGACTTATCTCAGCTCACTGGTCACCATAGCAGCACCCACCCGTAGCACGTGTTCCAGCAGATATATCTCACTGGTCACCCCCAAAGCCAATTCCTCCTTTGGCTGCCTTTCCTTCCAGTTCTCTACTCCCAATGACTGGAACGAACTGCAAAAATCACTGAAGCTGGAGACTCATATCTCCCTCACTAGCTTTAACCACCAGCTGTCAGAGCAGCTCACAGATCACTGCACCTGTACATAGCCCATCCAACTACCTCATCCCAATACTGTATTTATCTTGCTCCTTTGCATCCCAGTATCTCTACTTGCACATTCATCTTCTGCACATCTATCACTCCAGTGTTTAATTGGTATATTGTAATTACTTCACCACCATGGCCTATTTATTGCCTTTACCTCTTTTCCTACCTCATTTGCAGACACTGTATATAGACTTTTTCTACTGTAGTATTGACTGTATATTGTGTTTATTCCATGTGTAACTTTGCGTTGTTGTATGTGTTCTACTGCTTTGCTTTATCTTGGCCAGGTTGCAGTTATAAATGAGAACTTCTCCACTAGCCTACCTGGTTAAATAAAGGTGAAAAAAAGTAAATATATATCACAAACATGAGTACACCCCTCACATTTTTGTAAATATTTGAGTATATCTTTTCATGTGACAACACTGAAGAAATGACACTTTGCTACAATGTAAAGTAGTGAGTGTACAGCTTGTTAAACAGTGTACATTTGCTGTCCCCTCAAAATAACTCAACACGCAGCCATTAATGTCTAAACCGCTGGCAACAAAAGTGAGTACACCCCTAAGTGAAAATGTCCAAATTGTGCCCAATTATCCATTTTCCCTCCCCGGTGTCATGTGACTCGTTAGTGTTACAAGGTCTCAGGTGTGAATGGAGAGCAGGTGTGTTAAATTTGGTGTCATCACTCTCACACTCCCTCATACTGACTGGTCACTGGAAGTTCAACATGGCAAAGAACTCTCTGGGGATCTGAAAAAAATAATTGTTGCTCTACATAAACATGGCCTGGGCTATAAGAAGATTGCCAAGACCCTGAAACTGAGCTGCAGCACGGTGACCAAGGCCATACAGCGGTTTAACTGGACAGGTTCCACTCAGAACAGGCCTCGCCATGGTCGACCAAAGAAGTTGAGTGCACGTGCTCAGCGTCATATCCAGAGGTTGTCTTTGGGAAATAGACGTATGAGTGCTGCCAGCATTGCTGCAGAGGTTGAAGGGTTGGGGGGGGTCAGCCTGTCAGTGCTCAGACCATACACCGTACACTGCATCAAATTGGTCTGCATGGCTGTCGTCCCAGAAGGAAGCCTCTTCTAAAGGTGATGCACAAGAAAGCCCTCAAACAGTTTGCTGAAGACAAGCAGACTAAGGACATGGATTACTGGAACCATGTCCTGTGGTCTGATGAGACCAAGATAAACTTATTTGGTTCAGATGGTGTCAAGCGTGTGTGGCGGTAACCAGGTGAGGAGTACAAAGACAAGTGTGTCTTGCCTACAGTCAAGCATGGTGGTGGGAGTGTCATGGTCTGGGGCTGCATGAGTGCTGCCGGCACTGGGGAGCTACAGTTCATTGAGGGAACCATGAATGCCAACATGTACAGTGACATACTGAAGCAGAGCATGATCCCCTCCCTTCGGAGACTGGGCCGCAGGGCAGTATTCCAACATGATAACGACCCCAAACACACCTCCAAGACGACCACTGCCTTGCTAAAGAAGCTGAGGGTAAAGGTGATGGACTGGCCAAGCATGTCTCCAGACCTAAACCCTATTGAGCATCTGTGGGGCATCCTCAAACGGAAGGTGGAGGAGTGCAAGGTCTCTAACATCCACCAGCTCCGTGATGTCATCACAGAGGAGTGGAAGAGGACTCCAGTGGCAATATGTGAGGCTCTGGTGAACTACATGCCCAAGAGGGTTAAGGCAGTGCTGGAAAATGATGGTGGCCACACAAGATATTGACACTTTGGGCCCAATTTGGACATTTTCACTTAGGGGTGTACTCACTTTTGTTGCCAGCGGTTTAGACATTAATGGCTGTATGTTGAGTTATTTTGAGGGGACAGCAAATTAACACTGTTATACAAGCTGTACACTCACTACTTTAAATTGTAGCAAAGTGTCATTTCTTCAGTGTTGTCACATGAAAAGATACTCAAATATTTACAAAAATGTGAGGGGTGTACTCACTTTTGTGAGATTATATATACACACATATACACTGCTCAAAAAAATAAAGGGAACACTTAAACAACACAATGTAACTCCAAGTCAATCACACTTCTGTGAAATCAAACTGTCCACTTAGGAAGCAACACTGATTGACAATACATTTCACATGCTGTTGTGCAAATGGAATAGACAAAAGGTGGACATTATAGGCAATTAGTAAGACACCCCCAATAAAGGAGTGGTTCTGCAGGTGGTGACCACAGACCACTTCTCAGTTCCTATGCTTCCTGGCTGATGTTTTGGTCACTTTTGAATGCTGGCGGTGCTTTCACTCTAGTGGTAGCATGAGACGGAGTCTACAACCCACACAAGTGGCTCAGGTAGTGCAGCTCATCCAGGATGGCACATCAATGCGAGCTGTGGCAAGAAGGTTTGCTGTGTCTGTCAGCGTAGTGTCCAGAGCATGGAGGCGCCACCAGGAGACAGGCCAGTACATCAGGGGACGTGGAGGAGGCCGTAGGAGGGCAACAACCCAGCAGCAGGACCGCTACCTCCGCCTTTGTGCAAGGAGGAGCAGGTGGAGCACTGCCAGAGCCCTGCAAAATGACCTCCAGCAGGCCACAAATGTGCATGTGTCTGCTCAAACGGTCAGAAACAGACTCCATGAGGGTGGTATGAGGGCCCGACGTCCACAGGTGGGGGCTGTGCTTACAGCCCAACACCGTGCAGGACGTTTGGCATTTGCCAGAGAACACCAAGATTGGCAAACACAACATGTGGCATAAGTCAAGAGGTATGACTACTTTCTGAAGGCACTGTACATAGCGGGATATTATGTTTGACAATATATTGTAACGTTTTGACAATAGTGCTAGTTTGCTGTACCTGCAACAAAATTCCAGTAATTTTCCATCATAGCTTGTCCTCCATCTTCTTTTTAAAAATCGGGAGCAAATTTGTTTTCAGCATTTTTTTTTCTATGACTGATCAAAACTAATTTTCTCATGGCTCTATAGTCTCTCTGCAGCAGCCATATGGTGAGCAATATGTTGGGAACATTGAATCACAATAAAATCTCTAAACATATAGAATCGTGAAACATATTGTATATCGGCACCTAAATATTGCGATAATATCGTGAGGTCCCTGGCAATTCCCAGCCCTAATTCTGTTGCAGGCTCATCTCCCTCCACAACAAAAGTCAGACATCAGAGGCCCCCTTTTCCACAGACAGGAAACCAGCAGCTTTGTCATCACCCCTATTTGAGTCCAACGTGGGAGCTTAGCACAGTGATGGCGTTCCTGAGCAGTTCCTTGTGATGTGATTTGGCCTTGAGGCATCCCTCTGCCTTGCACTCGCCAGGGAAATTGTAAACTACTCACTGATAACTGCCTTTAGTGGAGACTGGGTCTTTGTTAATCAAATCAGAATGTCAATAGGTTCCTTATCTAGCTGCACCACCTATCAGCATAATGTCAAATGAAAGGTGCCAAATGAGAGAGCACACACTGACAAGAGAGCAAATAGTGGCCCAATAAAGGGGACAGGTTATCTCAGGGGTTGGTTACATGATAAACCACTTTAATATATTTGCTGAATGCACAGCTTAATAATAAATGAAATGTTTGACCTCGTCATTTTTGTTTATTAACGGTAACAGAGAAAGAAGAGTGAAAGGCTTGGGAGAGAGCTATAAAGTACTTAGGTTATAAACAACAGGCAATGGCCTATTCCTCACTTGTAATCATATGACCATAGATAAGCAGGGGTTTTAAACAATGGCAAACCTTGGTTTGCAAATTTTGTTACAATGTAGCCAATATAGGCTACTTCCTTCAACTATTGCAGCAGTCATAGTTGAATTAAGGAAGTGGTGTGTGCATTAAACACAGCTCTTGATAAAGTGGTTACAATGGCCTAGCTATTCAATCACACATCAAAATGATAGGCTACGATTAGTCCGATTAATTGGTATATACGGCCTGAAGCTAATGCCATTCTGGCTTGTAAGGAACATTATGTAAATGTTCCTCACAAGCCAGAATGTTGAATAAAATTACATTTAAAAACTTACTCTACCTGTTGTCTGTGTGGTTTGTTATTCAGATGCTCGAAATATCCACAGGAAAGTATGGTTCACCTGACTTTTTAGAGATCAGTACATATGTTATATGTTTGGCTCCAAGGTCAAATGAGTTTTATATTGGATATTCAGTTCTCTCGTCAATAGCATATTAACCAAGCACGCCGTGACAATGAAAACGGCATATCTTGAATCAGGGGAGGATGGAGGACAATCAACACATTTTTTGAGTGAATTGTACATTTTTGATTCAGATTTTAACCTTTAAAAAATGCACTATTCCCAAAAATAAAAAAAGTGTGGATTGTTCTCCACTCTCCCTTAAATAAATTATAAACTGGGCTATTCGAGCACTGACTGCTGATTGGCTGACAGCCGTGGTATATCGGACAGTATACTGCGGGTATAACAAAACAATTTTTTTTTTTACTGCTCTACCTACTTTGGTAACCAGTCTATAATAGCAATAATGCACCTCAGGGGGTTGTAGTATATGGCCAATATACCATGGCTAAGGGCTGTATCCGGACACTGCGTTGTGTGTTGCCTAAGAAAAGCCCCTAGACGTGGTATATTGACCATATACCCCCCCCCCCATGTGGTGTTATTGCTTAAATATACAATTTTCATGGCATACTTGGTTCAATACCTATTGACGAAAGAAAACCGAATATCTAATTAAAAACTAATTTTATATCGGTTCCCGAACCGTACAGCCTACCGGCTCTCTGAAAAGTCGGGTAAACAATACTTTTCTTTGGACAATTTGTCTCAAATTTCGAGCAGCTTAAGGACACACCGCAAAGACAACCCGTGGAGTAAGTCAACAATGTAAATTGTATAAAACATTCTTGCTTGTAAGGAACATTTACACGATTTTGTAGGCATTAGTTTCAGGCTGTATATACAAATTAATTGTGTATTACAGCCTGATTAATCAGACTACGCTACGATTAGCTACCAGACAGCACAACGTTCAAAGCATGCAATAGCTGTATTCCTATTAAGCAAATAAAAATAATCTAGTTGATCGTGGAAACAATATATTTCTTAACGGTATACACTCGGAATTTGCGTTCCATAATTTTAGCAGACTATCAAAATAGCCATGATAAAAATCTACACAACATGCTTCGCTTTTATCTTGAAGCCATTACATGTACTGAATTCTCGTGGAAGCGAGCTCTAATGAATTTTCAATAAGCTCAGAAAAGAGTCGGGGAAACATACCTTTCGACTCAACGTTGTTCCTGAATAGAAATAATATGCTATGCCAAGCACCCAGAGGACAGCAAAGCATAGTAATATCCTCGATTTCCTTCGCATTGCTGTATGTTTGAATGTGAAATAATTGTCTGATAGGCTTTTGCTTTGATTAAAGCGTCCGGTATCTGAGCTGAGTTCAGTGCAGCTTCGGCAGTCGAGTAGTGAGAGCAGGAAACAGCCAACATCACCGGGTTAGAGGGGAAAGGGTAACCGTCTCTAATCCAATCACACTCCGTGGAGACACCATCGAAGGAGGAGTGATGGGGGTTTGAGACGCTTGTCCATGCATTCTCGAATTTGACAGAATAAACATTGTTTACAATATTGTAGCGATTTATCAGAGAATGTATCATTTGAGCGTTTGCAACATTGTCGCAGTGGATTATAAAACGATCCAGCAGTTTGTGTAACAGATTAGGCGGAGCCTACCTTCATGGTCAGTGTCGATGAGGTGGTAGCCAGCAGATCTGACCAGCTTTCTTACAGCTGCAATAGGGTCGGACAGCATTCCTGTGTATATTAAGAGACCACGGAACGGTACGAAATGTTGCTCAGAAAATGTACCTTAATCCGGGGATGAGAAATGTGTTGTACTCCGAATTGCTCATTATCCAAACTGTTACACCTGGAAGATTGAATGACTGCTAGTTTAAATAAACTGCCATTTTCGTCCTCATGCTTGCTACCAGCAACAGCAGCCATTATGGAAAAATTATCCCAGCCATTATCAACTTGGCTGCTATTGGTTCATGCACCTCAGTCATCTACAAACACATAGCCTATTAGCTATAGTGGCATACAATTGTAATGTCATACCCCTGAAAGGGGGGAAATATGAGAAATTATTCACACTGACAAATAGCATCAGCAACAACCAAACATATTAATTGTTTTTAACTGTAGCCTAATTGCATTTGATGTAGCCAAGGTCTATATGGAAGATGGGACATGTGGAGCTGTATATATATATTTATTTATTTATTTAAAGTCCCTAACTTGTTTGATAAAATTAGTACAGATTTTCTCAGAGGACCCCACATTTAGGAACCACTGTACTAACCTCTCTCTTGATCTCCACTGCTTCCTCCTGCATACATTACAGGCTGCCTCAGCTTCACCACTGAGCGCCATGCCAAGACGCATGAAAGCTGTGATTGAAAATCAGGGTTATTCCACCAAATATTGATTTCTGAACTCTTCCCAAGTTAAAACATTAGTATTGTGTTGTTTAAAAATGAATATGAACTTATTTTCCAATTGTAATTTTCTGCAAATAAAGGCTCTAAATGACAATATTTTTATTTGGGAAAAATGTCAGTAGTTTATAGAATAAAACAAAAATGTTAATTTTACCCAAACACATACCTATAAATAGTAAAACCAAAGAAACTGATCATTTTGCAGTGATTTCTTAATTTTTTCCAGAGCTGTATATATATATTTAGGGGGTAGATCAGCTTGTATATTGCAGATAGATTGTAGATTGCAGATAGATCATTTCCAATCCCCCATATATTTTTTGGTAAATACAGTACCTTCGGAAAGTATTCAGAACCCTTTACTTTTTCCACATTTTGTTATGTTACAGCCTTATTCTAAAATTAATTACATTCGTTTTTTTCTCCTCATCAATCTACACACAATACCCCATAGTGACAAAGCAAAGACAGCGGTTGCGTCACTGTCCTGTTGAAAAACAAGTTATAGTCCCACTAAGCCCAAACCAGATGGGATGGCGTATCGCTGCAGAATGCTGTGGTTGCCATGCTGGTTACGTGTGCCTTGAATTCTAAATAAATCACAGACAGTGTCACCAACAAAGCACCCCCACACCATAACACCTCCTGCTCCATGCTTCACGGTGGGAAATACAAATGCGGAGATCGTCCGTTCACGCACACCGCGTCTCAGAAAGACATGGCGTTTGGAACCAAACATCTCCAATTTGGACTCCAGATCAAAGGACAAATTTCCACCAGTCTAATGTCCATTGATCGTGTTTCTTGGCTCAAGCAAGTCTCTTCTTATTGGTGTCCATTAGTAGTGGTTTCTTTGTAGGAATTTGACCATGAATGCCTGATTCACACAGTCTCCTCTGAACAGTTGATGTTGAGATGTGCCTGTTACTTGAACTCGGTGAAGCATTTAATTGGGCTGCAATGTCTGAGGCTGGTAACTCCAATGAACTTATCCTCTGCAGCAGAGGTAACTCTGGGTCTTCCATTCCTGTGGTGGTCCTCATGAGAGCCAGTTTCATCATATCCCTTGATGGTTTTTGCGACTTTCTGGATTGACTGACCTTCATGTCTTAAAGTAATGATGGACTGTTGTTTCTCTTTGTTTATTTGAGCTGTTCTTTCCATAATATGGACTTGGTATTTTACCAAATAGGGCTATCTTCTACCCCCCTACCTTTTCACAACAGAACTGATAGAACGCATTAAGAAAGAAATTCCACAAATGAACTTTTAAGGCACAGCTGTTAATTGAAATGCATTCCAGGTGACAATCTCATGAAGACGGCTTCATGAAGAGAATGTCAAGAGTGTGCAAAGCTGTCATCAAGGCAAAGGGTGACTATTTGAAGAATCTCAAATATAAAATATGTTGTGATTTGTTTGGTTACGACGTGATTCCAAATGTGTTATTTAATAGTTTTGATGTCTACCCTATTATTCTACAATGTAGAATATAGTAAAAATAAAGAAAAACCCTGGAATGAGTAGGTGTGTCCAAATTCTTGACTGGTACTTTGTATATAAGCACACATACATATGTATATACATACATACATACATACATACACACACAAACAACTTAAAAATATGTATGTATGTATGTAGAGTTGAAATCGGAAGTTTACATACACTTTAGCCAAATATATTTAAATTCAGTTTTTCACAATCCCTGACATTTAATCCTAGTAAAAATTCCCTGTTTTAGGTCAGTTAGGATCACCACTTATTTTAGGAATGTGAAATGTCAGAATAATAGTAGAGAGAAGGATTTATTTCAGCTTTTATTTCTTTCATCACATTCCCAATGGGTCAGAAGTTTACATACATTAGTATTTGGTAGCATTGCCTTTAAATTGTTTAACTTGGCTCAAACATTTTGGGTAGCCTTCCACAAGCTTCCCACAATAAGTTGGGTGAATTTTGGCCCATTCCTCCTGACAGAGCTGGTGTTACTGAGTCAGATTTGTAGGCCTCCTTGCTCACACACGCATTTTCAGTTATGCACACAAATTTTCTATAGGATTGCGGTCAGGGATTTGTGATGGCCACTCCAATACCTTGACTTTGTTGTCCTTAAGCCATTTTGCCACAACTTTGAAAGTGTCTTGGGGTCATTGTCCAATTGGAAGACCCATTTACAACCAAGCTTTAACTTCCTGACTGATGTCTTGAGATGTTGCTTCAATATATCCACATAATTTTCCTGCCTCATGATGCCATCTACTTTGTGAAGTGCACCAGTCCCTCCTGCAGCAAAGCACCCCCACAACATGATGCTGCCACCCCCGTGCTTCACGGTTGGGATGGTGTTCTTCGTCTTGCAAGCATCCCCATTTTTCCTCCAAACATGACGATGGTCATTATGGCTAAACAGTTCTATTTTTGTTTCATCAGACCAGAGGACATTTCTCCAAAAAGTACGATCTTTGTCCCCATGTGCAGTTGCAAACCGTAGTCTGGCTTTTTTTATGGCAGTTTTGGAGCAGTCGTTTCTTCCTTGCTGAGCGGCCTTTCAGGTTATGTCAATATAGGACTCGTTTTACTGTGGATATAGATACTTTTGTACCTGTTTCCTCCAGCATCTTCACAGGGTCCTTTGCTGTTGTTCTAGGATTGATTTGCACTTTTCGCACCAAAGTACATTAATCTCTAGGAGACAGAACGCGCCTCCTTCCTGAGCGGTATGACGGCTGCGTGGTCACATGGTGTTTATACTTGCATACTATTGTTTGTACAGATGAATGTGGTACCTTCAGGCATTTGGAAATTGCTCCCAAGGATGAACCAGACTTGTGGAGGTCTACAATGTTTTTTCTGAGGTCTTGGCTAATTTCTTTAGATTTTCCCATGATGTCAAGCAAAGAGGCACTGAGTTTGAAGGTAGGCCTTGAAATACATCCACAGTTACACCTCCAATTGACTCAAATAATGTCAATTAGCAAGCTTCTAAAGCCATTACATAATTTTCTGGAATTTTCCAACCTGTTTAAGTAGATGTCCTAACCGACTTGCCAAAACTACAGTTTGTTAACAAGAAATTTGTGGAGTGATTGAAAAACTAGTTTTAATGACTCCAACCTAAGTGTATGTAAACTTCCGACTTCAACTGTATGTATGTATGTGTGTATGTATATATACTACCGTTCAAAAGTTTGGGGTCACTTAGAAATGTCCTTGTTTTCCATGAAAACATACATGAAATTAGTTGCCAAATGAATAGCAAATATAGTCAAGACGTTGACAAGGTTATAAATAATGATTTTTATTTGAAAAAAATAGTGTCCTTCAAACTTTGCTTTCGTCAAAGAATCCTCCATTTGCAGCAAGTACAGCCTTGCAGACCTTTGGTATTCTAGTTGTCAATTTGTTGAGGTAATCTGAAGAGATTTCACCCCATGCTTCTTGAAGCACCTCCCACAATTTGGATTGGCTTGATGGGCACTTGTTACGTACCATACGGTCAAGCTGCTCCCAGAACAGCTCAATAGGGTTGAGATCGGGTGACTGTGCTGGGCACTCCAATATAGACAGAATACCAGCTGACTGCTTCTTCCCTAAATGGTTCTTGCATAGTGTGGAGCTGTGCTTTGGGTCATTGCCCTGTTGTAGGATGAAATTGGCTCCAATTAAGTGCCGTCCACAAGGTATGGCATGGCATTGCAAAATGGAGTGGTAGTCTTCCTTCTTCAAGATCCCTTTTACCCTTTACAAATCTCCCACTTTACCAGCATCAAAGCACCCCCAGATCATCACATTGCCTCCACCATGCTTGACAGATGGCGTCAAGCACTCCTCCAGCATCTTTTCATTTTTTCTGCATCTCACAAATGTTCTTCTTTGTGATCCAAACACCTCAAACTTAGATTTGTCTGTCCATAACCCTTTTTTCCAATCTTCCTCTATCCCGTCTCTGTGTTCTTTTACCCATCTTAATCTTTTCTTTTTATTGGCCAGTCTGAGATATGACTTTTTCTTTGCAACTCTGCCTAGGAGGCCATCATCCCGGAGTCGCCTCTTCACTGTTGACGTTGAGACTGGTGTTTTGCGGGTATTATTTAATGAAGCTGCCAGTTGATGACTTGTGCGGCGTCTGTTTCTCAAACTAGACACTCTAATGTACTTGTCCTCTTGCTCAGTTTTGCACCGGGGCCTCCCACTCTTTCTATTCTGGTTAGCGCCAGTTTGCGCTGTTCTGTGAAGGGAGTAGTACACAGCATTGTATGAGATCTTCAGTTTCTTGGCAATTTCTCGCATGGAATAGCTTTAATTTCTCAGTGCAAGAATATACTGACGAGTTTCAGAAGAAAGTTCTTTGTTTCTGGACATTTTGAGCCTGTAATCAAACCCATAAATGCAGATATTCAACTAGTCTAAAGAAGGCCAGTTTTATTGCTTCTTTAATCAGAACAACAGTTTTCAGCTGTGCTAACATAATTGCAAAAGGGTTTTCTAATGATCAATTAGCCTTTCAAAATGATAAACTTGGATTAGCTAACACAATGTGCCATTAGAACACAGGAGTGATGGTTGCTGATAATGGACCTCTGTACGCGTATGTTGATATTCCATTTAAAAAATCAGCTGTTGTTTCCAGCTACAATAGTCATTTACAGCATTAACAATGTCTACACTGTATTTCTGATCAATTTGATGTTATTTTAATGGACAAAAAAATTGCTTTTCTTTCAAAAACATGGACATTTGTTAGTGACCCCAAACTTTTTAACGGTAGTGTATATATATATATATATGTTTTTCCTATATTATTTTCCACTAACCCTACCACCCCTCCCATAATTGAAGTAAACTAATGAACAACAACACTTAGACTTTGACTTCCAGCTTTTACATACTGTATACATTTTACGAACACAATCTATTTTAAAATAGTTATATTTTGTCATTCTTTCTTACAGATTGTTGTTTTAAATACAACTAGCATCCTACTGGCTTTCCAATTGGACCACTGTTGGTTACCCCATGTTTTTATATTTTTATTTGATCGTTAAATGTACATAGAAGTCTGTTCCAGCCCAACAGTGAATAGGCCTACATCAAATGATCTGGGATACATAATAAAGCCTGCAAGCTTATTTCCACTGTGGTCCTCTCGTAAGTTGAGCACAGCCAGATGGTACTAAATCCATTAACAAAGCATTGTTCAGTAACTGGAGATTCTATTTGTATTATTTCCAACATTTATTCACAAGTTTTCTCATATCAACAAACTGTTGACCCACAGTGAAGAGGCTCATTGAGCATTTTGGCTAATGTAACTAGTGAATAGTATGTAATCTATTTGTTTCCCCACAATTTCATGATATGATTGAGAAGGCTGCAGTAATATCTACTTCATGTCTTAAACCTTAAATGCTGTGCATTAATCCTTCTCTGGCACTAATATAATTAATTATAATGGCCTAATTCATGTGGTCTCACTCTCAAAGTATCACATCCTAGCCTAGGCTACTGATCATAGAAGTTCACACAATTATAATTAATATTCTCATCACCAAGGCTTTGCAGCCACCACATCTCTTTGTACTCCTCTCTAATACTTGGCCCAACACTGCCTAATAGCCAGAGTCTTTCCCAATTAAATGCTTTACAACATGTATTCAGCTATTCCGTTAACATAAAAAAAGAATACAAATGATTATAGCACCCTTGTCACGCACTGACCTTATTTATCTTTGTTTTCTTTATTATTTTGGTTAGGTCAGGGTGAGACATGGGGGATGTATGTGTTTTGTCTTGTCTAGGGGTTTTGTATGTTTATGGGGTGTTCACTTGTCTAGGTGTTTGTATGTCTATGGTTGCCTAGATTGGTTCTCAATTAGAGGCAGCTGTTTATTGTTGTCTCTGATTGGGAACCATATTTAGGCAGCCATATTCCGTTGGGTATTTCGTGGGTTATTGTCTATGTGTAAGTTGCCTGTGTCTGCACTTATTCATTGTATAGCGTTGCGTTCGTTTGTTATTTTGATAGTGTGTTTAGTGTTCTTCGTTTCAGTAAATAAATAAGAAGAATGTATTTATATCACGCTGCGCCTTGGTCCTTCTCTCTTCCTCCATACGACAAACGTGACAACCCTGTTGTCCTCTAATAGGAGGCTTTTGCCCAAATATATACATAATACATTCTAGCAGTATCAAGGAAAATCTATTTTTGCATGACATTTATCAGACATCAGAGAAAGCATCTCTCTAAATAACCTTTCCCTTGTGCTCAGGGCACACAACTTAGTAATTAGTATCTCTCTCCATCTCTTATTATGAAAAGGAAGAATAGAAGGTTTAACACGCCTCTGATTGATCTCAGTGAATTTAGCGTCGCATACAAACAGCTTAATGAATCAATTAGGCTCCATACAAATCAACATTAGAGCAACAGTGAGAGGTAAGCCCACGTCAAAATAGATTCCATTATTAAATTGGGCTTTTTTTGTCGATAGATTAAATGGAGACAGCAAACTGTATACTGCAAGTTACTTTGTAGGCCTACTTTGGTTCCTTGTTGTAAAACCACAAAGCTGTATGCAGGGTCAGAGAGCTTTTCCATGCAATTAATCAACACCTATGGTGAGGTGGCATCTGTTACTAGAATTACTGACTCACAGAGGCCTGCATCTCTAGGCGGGACTTCCAAACTCCCAATTAAAACACAGAAGATGGAGTCTCTGATCACAGGATTCCCAAGCCACTCCCAAAGACAGAGCAAGTAGGACAAGCAGGGTTCCAGAGCTGTAATTGCCATTGACAAGAGGCCGCATGGTAGTTCTGCCAGAAAAATGTAGGTTCCCCTCATTAAAGTAAGAGGGGCTTATAACAAGAGTTGTCAAGTAGACTTCAAGGACTATTGGAAAGACACAGGTTAATAAATATTGAAGGGATGTCCAGACGAGAGTGACTTCTGAGCATCAGTATGAACCCCTTCAAATACAGTACCTCCTCAGACATCAGAGGGCTTGTCGAGCTGTTACATCAAGGGGGGAACAAGATGGTATGAACAGGGGAGATGATTAATTAACGAGTGGTTATCCAGAATGCAGACAATGGCACTTCAGCTATCCCAAATAATCATATGAGTTTAACTAAAATCACAAGAGGCTAAATTCGGTTGTCAGTTGAAAGGTGTTTCCTCCACACCTTGGTGCTACTGGCTTCCGGGTTAAGCGGGCGGGTGTTAAAAAGCGCGGTTTGGCGGGTCATGTTTCGGAGGACGCATGACTCAACCTTCGCTTCTCCCAAGCCAGCTGGGGAGTTGCAGCGATGAGAAAATATCGTAATTGGATCGCAATTGACTATCACGAAATGGGGGAGAAAATGGGGGTAAATTATTTTTTAAAGTCACCATTGGCCTCATGGTGAAATCCCTGAGCGGTTTACTTCCTCTACGGCAGTGGTTCCCAAACTTTTTATAGTCCCGTACCCCTTCAAACATTCAACCTCCAGCTGTGTACCTCCTCTAACACCAGGGTCAGAGCACTCTAAAATGTTGGTTTTTGCCATCATAATAAGTCTGCCACACACACACTATACGATACATTTATTAAACAAGAATGAGTGTGAGTTTTTGTCACAACCCGGCTCGTGGGAAGTGACAAAGAGCTCTTATAGGACCAGGGCACAAATAATAATAATAATCAAAAATGTTGCTCTTTATTTAACCATCTTACATATAAAATCTTATTTGTTAATCTAAAATTGTGAATAACTCACCACAGGTTAATGAGAAGGGTGTGCTTGAAAGGATGCACATAACTCTGCAATGTTGGGTTGTATTGTAGAGCGTCTCAGTCTTAAATCATTTTCCACACACAGTCTGTGCCTGTATTTAGTTTTCATGCTAGTGAGGGCTGAGAATCCCCTCTCACATTATGTACGTGGTTGCAAAGGGCATCAGTGTCTTAACAGCGCGATTTGCCAAGGCAGGATACTCTGAGCGCAGCCCAATCCATATATCTGGCAGTGGCTTCTGATTAAATAAAAATTTTACAGAACCGCTTGTTGCAATTTCGAGGCTCTCTTATTCAGATATCGGTAAGTGGACTGGAGGCAGGACATGAAAGGGATAACGAAGCCAGTTGTTTGTGTCATCCGTATCGGGAAAGTACCTGCGTAATTGCGCACCCAACTCACTCAGGTGCTTCGCTATAGCACATTTGACATTGTCCGTAAGCTTGAGTTCATATGCACACAAAAATCATACAAATGATGGAAAGACCTGTGTGTTGTCCTTGTTAATGCCGACAGAGAAAAGCTCCAACTTCTTAATCATAGCCTCAATTTTGTCCCGCACATTGAATATAGCTGCGAAGAGTCCCTGTAATCCTAGACTCAGATCATTCAGGCGAGAAAAAATATCACCCAGATAGGCCAGTCGTGTGAGAAACTCGTCATCATGCAAGCGGTCAGACAAGTGAAAATTATGGTCAGTAAAGAGAACTTTAAGCTCGTCTCTCAATTAAAAAAAACGTGTCAATACTTTCCCCTTTGATAACCAGCGCACTTCTGTATGTTGTAAAATCGTTACATGGTCGCTGCCCATATCATTGCATAGTGCAGAAAATATACGATAGTTCAGGGGCCTTGCTTTAACAAAGTCAACCATTTACACTGTAGTGTCCAAAACGTCTTTCAAGCTGTCAGGCATTCCCTTGGCAGCAAGAGCCTCTCGGTGGATGCTGCAGTGTACCCAAGTGGCGTCGGGAGCAACTGCTTGCACGCGCGTTACCACTCCACTATATCTCCCCATCATGGCTTTTGCACCATCAGTACAGATACCAACATGAGCAGTAGCTACGTTTGGCTACATACGGACCGTTAGTGGAATTCCCGCGAGAGAGTAACGGTTAATGTGAGTGGATGTTAATTATTTGACTAGGCTACCTGTATTTGACATTGTGTTGTTAAATTTTATTTAACACATTTTATTTTTGGCAGTGGAACGAGTGTAACGGGCTTCCTCCTTCTCCTCATCCGAAGAGGAGTAGCAAGGATTTGACCAAAGTGCAGCGGGTTGTGAATACATAATGATTTATTAAAGCAAACGACGAAACACGAAAACAAACACTTGGAAGGATTACAAAATAACAAAACAACGTAGACTGACCTGAACGTAAGAACTTACATGTAACACGAAGAACGCACGAACAGGGAAAACAGACTACACAAAAACCGAACGAACAAACATACCGAAACAGTACCGTGTGGCGCAACATACAGACACGGAAGACAACCACCCACAACAAACAATGTGAAACAACCTACCTTAATATGACTCTCAATCAGAGGAAACGCCAAACACCTGCCTCTAATTGAGAGCCATACCAGGCAACCCATTAACCCAACATAGAAAACACATAACATAGACTACCCACCCAAAACTCACGCCCTGACCAATTAAACACATACCAAACAACAGAAAACAGGTCAGGAACGTGACAGAACCCCCCCCCCCCTCAAGGTGCGAACTCCGGGCGCACCCCTACAACTCAAGGGGAGGGTCTGGGTGGGCATCTGTCCGCGGTGGCGGCTCCGGCGGTGGACGAGGACACCACTCCACCACTGTCTTTGTGCCTCTCCTTCGCGTCCTTTGAGTGGCGACCCTCGCCCCCGACCATGGTCCAGGAACCTTCACTAAGGCCCCTCCTACATAGAGGAGACAGCTCAGGACAGAGAGGTAGCTCAGGACAGAGAGGTAGCTCAGGACAGAGAGGTAGCTCAGGACAGAGAGGTAGCTCCGGACAGAGAGGTAGCTCCGGACAGAGAGGTAGCTTAGGACAGAGGGACAACTCTGTACTAATGGCAGCTCCGGACTGGGTGGCAGCTCCGGACTGGGTGGCAGCTCCGGACTGGGTGGCAGCTCCGGACTGGGTGGCAGCTCCGGACTGGAGGGCAGCTCCGGACTGGAGGGCAGCTCCGGACTGGAGGGCAGCTCATGACTGGAGGGCAGCTCATGACTGGAGGGCAGCTCATGACTGGAGGGCAGCTCATGACTGGAGGGCAGCTCCGGACTGGAGGGCAGCTCATGACTGGAGGGCAGCTCATGACTGTAGGGCAGCTCATGACTGTAGGGCAGCTCATGACTGTAGGGCAGCTCATGACTGTAGGGCAGCTCATGACTGTAGGGCAGCTCATGACTGTAGGGCAGCTCATGACTGTAGGGCAGCTCATGACTGTAGGGCAGCTCATGGCGGCTCTGGCAGCTCCTGACTGGCTGGCGGCTCTGGCAGCTCCTGACTGGCTGGCGGCTCTGGCAGCTCCTGACTGGCTGGCGGCTCTGGCAGCTCCTGACTGGCTGGCGGCTCTGGCAGCTCCTGACTGGCTGGCGGCTCTGGCAGCTCCTGACTGGCTGGCGGCTCTGGCAGCTCCTGACTGGCTGGCGGCTCTGGCAGCTCCTGACTGGCTGGCGGCTCTGGCAGCTCCTGACTGGCTGGCGGCTCTGGCAGCTCCTGACTGACGGGCGGCTCTGGCAGCTCCTGACTGACGGGCGGCTCTGGCAGCTCCTGACTGACGGACGGCTCTGGCAGCTCCTGACTGACGGACGGCTCTAATGGCTCGGAACAGACGGGCGGCTCTAATGGCTCGGGGCAGACGGATGGCTCAGAAGGCGCTGGGCAGACGGATGGCTCAGAAGGCGCTGGGCAGACGGATGGCTCAGAAGGCGCTGGGCAGACGGATGGCTCAGAAGGCGCTGGGCAGACGGATGGCTCAGAAGGCGCTGGGCAGACGGATGGCTCAGAAGGCGCTGGGCAGACGGATGGCTCAGGCGGCGCTGGGCAGACGGATGGCTCAGACGGCGCTGGGCAGACGGATGGCTCAGACGGCGCTGGGCAGACGGATGGCTCAGACGGCGCTGGGCAGACGGATGGCTCAGACGGCGCTGGGCAGACGGATGGCTCAGACGGCGCTGGGCAGACGGATGGCTCAGACGGCGCTGGGCAGACGGATGGCTCAGACGGCGCTGGGCAGACGGATGGCTCAGACGGCGCTGGGCAGACGGATGGCTCAGACGGCGCTGGGCAGACGGATGGCTCAGACGGCGCTGGGCAGACGGATGGCTCAGGCGGCGCTGGGCAGACGGATGGCTCAGGCGGCGCTGGGCAGACGGATGGCTCAGACGGCGCTGGGCAGACGGATGGCTCAGACGGCGCTGGGCAGACGGATGGCTCAGACGGCGCTGGGCAGACGGATGGCTCAGACGGCGCTGGGCAGACGGATGGCTCAGACGGCGCTGGGCAGACGGATGGCTCAGACGGCGCTGGGCAGACGGATGGCTCAGACGGCGCTGGGCAGACGGATGGCTCAGACGGCGCTGGGCAGACGGATGGCTCAGACGGCGCTGGGCAGACGGATGGCTCAGACGGCGCTGGGCAGACGGATGGCTCAGACGGCGCTGGGCAGACGGATGGCTCAGACGGCGCTGGGCAGACGGATGGCTCAGACGGCGCTGGGCAGACGGATGGCTCAGACGGCGCTGGGCAGACGGATGGCTCAGACGGCGCTGGGCAGACGGATGGCTCAGACGGCGCTGGGCAGACGGATGGCTCAGACGGCGCTGGGCAGACGGATGGCTCAGACGGCGCTGGGCAGACGGATGGCTCAGACGGCGCTGGGCAGACGGATGGCTCAGACGGCGCTGGGCAGACGGATGGCTCAGACGGCGCTGGGCAGACAGCCGACTCTGACCTGCTGAGGCGCACAGTAGGCCTGGTGCGTGGTGCCAGAACTGGTGGTACCGGACTGGAGACACGCACCTCAAGGCTAGTGCGGGGAGCAGGAACAGGGCACACTGGACTCTCGATGCGCACTATAGGACTGGTGCGTGGTACCGGAACTGGAGGTACCGGGCTGAGGGCACGCACCTCAGGGCGAGTGCGGGGAGAAGGAACAGTGCGTACAGGGCTCTGGAGACGCACAGGAGGCTTGATGCGTGGTGCCGAAACTGGAGGCACTGAGCTTGAGACACGCACCACAGGGAGAGTGTGTGGAGGAGGAACAGGGCTCTGGAGACGCACTGGAAGCCTGGTGCGTGGTGTAGGCACTGGTGGTACTGAGCTGGGGCGGGAAGGTGGCGCCGGATATACCGGACCGTGCAGGCGTACTGGCTCCTTTGAGCACTGAGCCTGCCCAACCTTACCTGGTTGCATGCTCCCCGTAGCCCGTCCAGTGCGGGGAGGTGGAATAACCCGCACTGGGCTGTGTTGGCGAACCGGGGACACCATGCGTAAGGCTGGTGCCATGTACACCGGCCCGAGGAGACGTACTGAAGGCCAGATATGTTGAGCCGGCTTCATGGCACTTGGCTCAATGCTCCCTCTAGCCCGGCTAGTGCGGGGAGGTGGAATAACCCGCACCGGGCTATGAACACGTACAGGAGACACCATGCGCTCTACTGCGTAACACGGTGTCTGCCCGTACTCTCGCTCTCCACGGTAAGCCCGGGAAGTTGGCGCAGGTCTCCTACCTGACTTCGCCACACTACCATTTAGCCCCCTCCCAAAAATTTTTGGGGTTGTACTTGCGGGCTTCCAGCCTTGCTTCCGTGCTGCCTCCTCATATCGTCGCCTCTCCGCTTTAGATGCCTCCAGCTCCGCCTTGGGACGGCGACACTCCTCTGGCTCTGCCCAGGGTCCTTCTCCGTCCAGAATCTCTTCCCATGTCCAATCCTCCTTGACCCACTGCTGCTGTCGTTGCTGTCCGTTAACCCGCTGCTTGATCTGGGTTTGGTGGGTGGTTCTGTAACGGGCTTCCTCCTTCTCCTCATGCGAAGAGGAGTAGCAAGGATTTGACCAAAGTGCAGCGGGCTGTGAATACATAATGATTTATTAAAGCAAACGACGAAACACGAAAACAAACACTTGGAAGGATTACAAAATAACAAAACAACGTAGACTGACCTGAACGTAAGAACTTACATGTAACACGAAGAACGCACGAACAGGGAAAACAGACTACACAAAAACCGAACGAACAAACATACCGAAACAGTCCCGTGTGGCGCAATATACACACACACGGAAGACAACCACCCACAACAAACAATGTGAAACAACCTACCTTAATATGACTCTCAATCAGAGGAAACGCCAAACACCTGCCTCTAATTGAGAGCCATACCAGGCAACCCATTAACCCAACATAGAAAACACATAACATAGACTACCCACCCAAAACTCACGCCCTGACCAATTAAACACATACCAAACAACAGAAAACAGGTCAGGAACGTGACAACGAGGCTACTCAGGCAAGAAAAATACCTCACCCAAATGTATAGCCCCGTTGGAAAATATAAATGGAGTGTTTGAAAATGTGAATTATATATATTTTTTAATTGTTTCATTTTTTATAAATATTTATCACATTTTTATTTGGTGTACCCCCTCTACGGCAACTGAGTTAGGAAGGACGCCTGTATCTTTGCAGTGACTGGGTGTATTGATACACCATCCAAAGTGTAACAATATAACCACCATGTTCAAAGGGATATTCAATGTCTGCTTCTTTACAAGGCATTGGAAAACCTACCTGGTCTTTGTGGTTGAAATTCACTTCTCAACTGAGGGATCTTACAGATAATTGTTTTGTGGTGTACAGCAGAGAAGAGGTAGTCATTCAAAAGTCATGTTAAACAGTATTATTGCACACAGAGTTCTGGCAACTTATGTGACCAGTTGAAAAAAGAAAATTGCCCTTTTTCCTCCCCAATTTCGTGGTATCTATCTAATTGGTAGTTACAGTCTGGTCTCATCGGTGCAACTCCTGTACGGACTCGGGAGAGGCGAAGGTCGAGAGCCGTGCGTCCTCCGAAACACAACCCAACCGCACTGCTTCTTGACACAATGCACACTTAACCCGGAAGCCAGCCGCACCAATTTGCCCGGAGGAAACACAGTACATCTGGCGAACGTGTCAGCGTGCACTGCGCCCAGCCCACAGGAGTCGCTAGTGCGCGATGGGATCCCGGCCGGCCAAACCCTCCCGTAACCCGGACGACGCTGGGCTAATTGTGCGGCGCCCCATGGGTCTCCCGGTCGCGGAGACAGAGCCTGGACTCGAACCCAGAATCTCTAGCGGCACAGCTAGACCACTGCACCACTCGGGAGGCCCATTATGTGACTAGTTTAAGCAAATCTTTACTTATTTAGGGTCGCCATAAAGTGGTTTAATACTTATTGACTCAAGACACTTCAGGTTTTTATTTGTATGACATAATTCCACTTTGATATTTTGGGGTTTTGTGTGTAGGTCAGTGATAATAAAAAACATGTTTTAATCGCAATTGAATCCATTTTAAATTCAGGCTGTAAAACAACAAAATGTGGAAAAAGTCAAGGGGTGTGAATACTGTATTTTGAAGTAATTACCTATTCCTACAACAGCATACGTGTGACAAACATAATAATGCAGATCTTTATTGACCTTAACAGAGCTATACATACTGTACAACGGCAGGCTGGTGTATTAACATAACTATATAACATTGTTACCCCCATACAATAACTCTACAGAAATCCGCCCCATAATTCTACATTACTTTACCACCCTGAGCAAACATGATTATAACAAAAGCATGGCATAAATGGAAGCCAATGTAGCTTCTTCTGGGACCTCCCTACACAATCTTGATATACATTGTTAGTTGGACAGAATCAAATCAACTCATTATATATTAGTTGGTAGATTAGTTCACTTAGCTTTACCTTATGGAGTGGTATTCATTTAACTTGTTAGTTCACAGTGATTCACATCCTACAAGCAGCCATTCTATTCTGCTTAACTTTTCAATGTTTAACATGAATGACAGGTTTTCAGTGATGCAATAAGATCTTGGAAGGTTAGTGCCTTCACTGAATACCATGCTTTTTGTTAAACATAGTTCTGTAAGACTTACCTCTCCTTAGAATACAAAGCACCTGAGTCACCTTTAGTAAAGGCCATAGTTGCACATTGTGAAATCTTTCCTGACATTTTTCCATCTCATCTGTTGCCCAAAAATAATTACAACAAAATGCCTTGTGTTAAAAGGAAAACACATTCCACCAATCCCTTACTAGTACCTGTACACCACACCAATACACTATCTATACCCCAACAAACACTGCACTTCATTCCTTGCACAGACAGTGTGCTGTTCAGAAAGGCCTCGTCTTTATTTGTAGTACCTATGGTTGGGTGGTAGTACCAACCCTTTTTTACTGTACAGTGATAAGGATGCATGTCATTCCCCCAGCCTGGCTGTATAAGCCTGAAGCTTCTCCCTTGTTCTCCACCCACCAATCCCCTGACATCTGAAATGTTGTGGCTAACACACTCATACCCAATCACACATCACCCATGCTGCTTCGAGGGATCTACCAGTGAGATCAGAGCCCCCAGAGTTTGTGCAGCTGCAGAAAATATAGAAAAGGGGCTCTGAGCCCTCACTGGACCAGCACACACTGCTCCCTTTCTCAGGGGTGCCATACACCCCCAAAATCTGAGGGTGCACAACGTATGTGAGGATGACTGGGAGGCTGTTAAAGTTGGAGAATTTAGCATTTTTTAAACACCTGAAAGATTCTCCTGCAATCTAGAGCCATAATCATTATGCTAATCTAAGTTTACCTCTTGAGCTGTCTGTATCCTGACTGGTGGTTCTTTTTTTTTTTAAAGAAACTAAATGTGCTTCTCTGCATCTCTGCTAGAATCTGGGTAAAGGATTGAAAGGTATGTGAGTCTATTCAGTATATTTAGTTATTGCTTGCTTTTCTAAAGTCTACCAACCTTGGCACCAGGCATGCCAGCTAAGATAGCTTTTTACTCTAACTTGATTGATAGCCCAAAATGGCTTCTTGGTAGCTAGTTATAAGGTTGGGAACCCATCTGGGCTAGCTAAAGCTAACTTCGTAAAATTGCTAAGTGGCTAGTAGCATTACAGAGACAAATCTGATGGGGCACATGCCCCTGTGCCCCTTCTCCCCATCCCAGGTCTACTACCCAGACAGGAAGTATGATAGAATTACATAATGACCATCCATTTTATATAGCCATACCATGGGTACAAGTTGTCTGTTTACCCTCTCTGGTCATTTGAAGGCCTTAAGGGATATTCACTAACACAATTAGGCCCATAAATGGCACCCGGATGACACACAGCAACCCTATGAGAATAGGCAGACAGTAATTGTTCAAAATTCTTTGTGTTGTGAGGCAATGTCAAGGTTATGACTTTGGGAGAACTGAGAATGGGAAAGATACCAGCAGAACGCTAATTTTAGCAAAGTAAGGAGGGAATGTGTAAGGGAGCCAGAAATGCCCTGCTTCATTATTTAAAGCAGAAGTCTTTCCACTTTGCCTGGATGTCACTGGCCTGCAAGTTTTATATAAACTTTTTGCCAACTGTTGGGTGATTGCAGTGGCCCTTCACTCTAATTAAATAACCAGTTTAATTAAATAAATGAGCTTCAGTGAATCTTATAGGAAACCTTGCCAGGCGAGTTGGTAGATTCAGGCATTGTAAATCATGACAGTTGCGGAAAACCGCAGGGAGAAATGGCAGTCCTGCCAGATATCTGACCTGGCTAAGTAAAAGCTTTGGCTAAATAAACAAACAGTCTAAGACTAAAACAATCCGTGTTCATGTAATTACTTCACAATGTGTTTATGAGATTTAAGAGTAATTAAAATGGAAACTACATGACCATGGCGCTACAGAACAGCAAGAGGAACTGCCCCACCCTACCTTCAGGCTATGCTCCAACCCGACACCCAAACCTGAACACTCCGTTCTGCCACCTCAGGTCTCTTAGCCCTCCCACACCTACCCGCTCAGCCCAGTCCAAGCTCTTCTCTGTCCTGGCACCCCAATGCTGGAACCAGCTTCCTCCTGAAGCTAGGACAGCGGAGTCCCTCCCTGCCAATCTTCCAAAAACCTACCTCTTCAAACAGTATCTTAAATAATCCTCCTCACCTCAACCCCCCCTTTCTAACTCTGACTACGGAGGTCTACTTTCTATGCTTGTGATATGCGGTTGTCCCACCTAGCCATCTTAAGATGAATGCACTAACTGTAAATCGCTCTGGATATGAGCATCTGCTTAATAACTCAAATGTAAAATTAAACATTTAAGACTGGCTGCTCAAACTCAAGGTTGGTAGTGGATAACACACACGCACGAGAAATGTCCCATATATTACACGTGTGAGGGAACAAATACTTATTGAGACAAGAGAAAAGGAAAACAACGCTTGCAAAATGAATATATTAAGTCTTACTGAAGGATTTACTCGCATGAGGAGCCCTTTTGGAAAATGATAGCGTTCAAAAACTGTAGTTCCATAATGACTTTCGCCTGTAAAACAGATCTGTCATACTACTCATTATTTATAAAATTATAAGATGTTCGTTATTCGTCTGTGAAAGCCAACCCCAAATACAATACACATTTCCTCTAAGATTTTCTCATCTGGTAGTTAATAACAAATGTATGGCAAATCGCAAGGGAAAGTTTCAGTCACAATGTTTTTATGAGGAATGCGTGTGATAAAGTCAATGACATTCCCCTCCACTATACACTAAGTGTAAAAAACATTAGGAACACCTGCTCTTTCCATGACATAGCTTTCACCTGGTCAGTCTATGATCCCTTATATCACTTGTTAAATCCACTTCAAAAGCAGTGTAGATTAAAGGGAAGAGACAGGTTAAGGAAGGATTTTAAGCCCTGAGACAATTGAAACTGTGTATGTGTATGGGCGGTAGGTAGCCTAGTGTTTAAGAGCATTGGGCCAGTAACCGAAAGGTCACTGGTTTGAATCCACGAGCCAACAAGGTGAAAGTCTGTCGTTGTGCCCTTGAGCAAGGCACTTATCCAGAGCAACTTATAGGAGCAATTAGGGTTAAGGTTTTTCACACTCAACAGTTTCCTGTGTGTGTCACGAATGGTCCACCACCCAAAGAACATCCAGACAACCTGACAGCCGTGGGAAGCATCGGCGTCAACATGGGCCAGCATCCCTGTGGAATGCTTTCGACACCAACAAATTGATGCTGTTCTGAGGGCAGAAGGGAGTGCAACGCAATATTAGGAAGGTATTCCTAATGTTGTGTACACGCTGTATATGCTGGGTTAAACCATTTCCAGAATTTCCAGAATTTGCTTTTGTAATGGTATAGTAATCATTTACTCGTATCCTTTTTCGTCACATCTGAAACAGAGTTCCCAGATAAAGCATACCGTGCCTACAGAGTATTCACACCCCTGGACTTAATCCACATTTTGTTTTTACAACCCAAATTGAAAATTGATTAAAATTGAGATTGTGTCACTGGTCTACCCATACAATACCCCATAATGTCAAAGTGGAATTCCTTTTTTAGAAATGTTTCCAAATTAAAACAAAAAAACATAACATTTTTAGATCCCTTTTATATCATGCTTAAACAATTCAGGAGTTTCAAAAGTTTTTTTTAAGTTGACGTCCGCGCCCCAGTGGAAATCTAATTAGCGTTGGATGCGTTTCAATCCACCGCATCTGCCTATGTCGCACTTCTGCATCTGCGGTGAAACGTGACAGAGCTAGAGCAGTGTTTGTCAGACCATGAAAATTGGTCTTCTCACACAATAGTCTGGAGCATCTGAAAGGTTTTGGATAAAAAGAAACCGAATAGAGCTAAGCGCAGGCCAAATCCTAGAGGAAAACCTGGTTCAGTCGGCTTTCTAACAGACACAAACTCACCTTTCAGCTGGACAATAAACTAAAACAAGGCCAAATATACACTGGACTTGCTTACCAAGACAACATCGAATGTTCTTGAGTGGCCTAGTTAGATTTGATTTAAATCTACTTGAAAATCTATGGCTGGACTTGGAAATGGCTGCCTAGCAATGATCAACAACCAACGTCATTGAAGAATGTTAAAAATAAATGTGCAAATATTGTACAATCCAGGAGTGCAAAGCTCTTAAGAGACTTACCCAGAAAGACTCGCAATTGTAATCACTGCCAAAGGTGATTCTAATATGTATTGACTCAGGGGTGGGAATACTTTATTTTTACGATATTTGATTTATTTTTGTAAAACATGTTTTCACTTTGTCATCATGGGGTATTGTGTGTAGATTGGTGAGCGAAAAAACATTTTAATCCATCTTGAATTCAGTCTGTAACAATTTTTAATAAGTCAAGGTGTATGAATACTTTCTGAAGGCACTGTAAATCAAATCTTGAAAATTGGATAGTCTAAAGTTACAGTAAATTAGCCATCAATACAAGAAAGACCAAACAAGGTATTCAAATAAACACACTTGAGACATCATTTGTTGTCAATTACCTTTTTTTTTGTCCCACTACTAAACCAACACAAACATATATATATTTTTTTTTTTACATGTTTAAACAGTTGTTTAAGAAAAAAACTTGGCTGCTATGAAGAAAAAGTATTTCTGGAAAGCGAGATGGTAGAGGAGAGTGTCAGGCTGTGTATTTCTCCTCTCCTCGCCGCTGGATTTTATGGTAATGAGTATAACTGCCATAGAGATCGTTGAACACCTCTCTGACACCCATCTGGAGGGTGCTGTTCAAAAACTTAACGTCCTGCTCAACACAGAGGTCCAGGATCTTGTAAACTCCCTCTGTCAGGTGGCTCTTGATGTCTGGTTGCAGAGTAACCTTGAGGGCGTGGAGGAGAGTGGAAAGGAGAAGAAGGGAGGCGAGGGTTTCAATTTGACAGAGTGAGGCTGGGGAAGGGGTATTAAAATGGACTCAGAAACATAATGTTGGTGTGATGAGTGAGACGGCTGATCAGTGTTTTGCCTCTTTCTTACACCTTTATTTGTGAATGCAGCTGCGGCAGTTCTGAAAGCCTGGTAGGAACATAATGTACTGACAGCTGGAAACAGGACAGTGCCTCAACAAAACCTCTTAGAGATGCCAAGGCACATACTGAGGTGTGTTTCTTGGCTTAGTTAACCTTGAAAGAACAATGGTAGCGTTGAACTATTGCTTTAACCAATCCTTTGTTTAATTCTTACTCAAACAGTTTGTTATTACAAATCAATCCTCATGCATCTTTGAGTTTGCTAAATGACATGTTAGTCATTTCATTTAGCAGACGCTCTTATCCAGAGCGACTTACAGTAGAGGGCATACATTTTCTTCCCTCTCTCTGCCTGTTCCATGGAAAACGCTGACTATGGCACGCAGTCATGTAACGTGAATGCAGTCTCGTAGACCCTAGGAAAAAATGTGGTTTCTCCACATTGAGACAGTGCCAGATATGCTCAGACGGCATCACAATGAGACAGACAAATAGTCTACCAGAGTCAACAGTAAGTACAGTCCTTTAGAGTACAAGTTGGCACAGGTTGGGACAAGATTATGGCGGAAATGAAAATGTTGACTTCTCTTTCCTTCAAATCTGAGAAGTCCAGAGGACTTGCCTTAGCAGCTCTAAATGCAATACGAAGCATGGTTTAACTCCACAATAACAAACAGCAATGGATCAAATTAAAATCCTGGTATTCAATGTGCAGATAGTGTATTTCCTTCAGATGTAAGAGCTTGTGAGGGATGATAAAGGAGAAAAGGAAGATCTGGAGGCCATTTAAGGCCGAAAATTCATGTTTTCAACCTGCAAAAGTATAATAAAATAGCCTAATCGCCTTTTAAAACTGTGAGCGAAACGTCACGGCCATCTTCCTTGATGAGAGAAAACCAGAGATCTTACCTTCTGTAGCTCGCTGACGTACTGTGCTACCATGAAGGAGGAGAGGATAGTGAAGCCCTCGGCTGTGGTGGCGATGTGGGAGTACATGCGTTCCACCAGACGAGCACACTTCAAAAGCACCTCCGCATTGATCTCAGGGGCTGGGGAATAGAAGAGCAAAGCTTTTTAAAAACTAGACCACACCAAACGCTGAAGGCTAAACATTTATTTCAGCCAGAACTCCAGAAGTGGTACAACTTGTACAAAATGGTGACTGAGTGATGCAGCAGTGTGTGTTCAGAGTGCACTGTTATCCTAAAACTAACTTGGGCTGTATTGCTGATGAAAGCACAGCATTTTCTTTTTATTATTATTTTTTTTTATCCCATTTTCTCCCCAATTTTTGTGATATCCAATCGCTAGTAATTACTACCTTGTCTCATCGCTACAACTCCCGTACGGGCTCGGGAGAGACGAAGGTCGAAAGCCATGCGTCCTCCGAAGCACAACCCAGCCAGCCGTACTGCTTCTTAACACAGCGCGCCTCCAACCCGGAAGCCAGCCGCACCAATGTGTCGGAGGAAACACCGTGTACCTGGCCCCCTTGGTTAGCGCGCACTGCGCCCGGCCCGCCACAGGAGTCGCTGGAGCGCGATGAGACAAGGATATCCCTACCGGCCAAACCCTCCCTACCCCGGACGACGCTATGCCAATTGTGCGTCGCCCCACGGACCTCCCGGTCGCGGCCGGCTGCGACAGAGCCTGGGCGCAAACCCAGAGACTCTGGTGGCGCAGTTAGCACTGCGATGCAGTGCCCTAGACCACTGCGCCACCCGGGAGGCGAAAGCACAGCATTTTAATCAAATCCCAAGGGTTCGGGCTGAGAATTAATATTTTGTGAATGCATTGTGACAGAGCAGTACAATAAGAATAGGGTTTTGTATAAGCTGAGACTTCAAATCACGATAGCTAAGAGCAGAATATGGAGCAACAAGAGCCATTTAACCATTCTAATTGTGTATAGACTAATGTTTATGCTCACAGTCTGCATAAAACAAACAGTTTAGCCCATTAGACAACAAAGGCCAGGTTGGAACAATTTATCCATCCCTTTTTTCCTCTCGTGACTCATTGGATGTACAGTATAGCTATACCCACAGAGGAGAAATATGGCCATTGTCTGGGTGGCAGATATTGCCAAACAACCCAGTCGCCATGAAATATATCCTGTGAGGGTTACTATATTTCACAGAGCCAGCCAGGAACTAATTACATGACGTGCTGAGCCTGACATGCTAGTTAAAACGAATGAGCTGCTCCACTCCATTTTTCCTTCTTGACCCTTCCTCCTCTGTCTGAAACAGGGGAAGTCTGCAGTGGTGGCCTCCTTTGGCTATGGAAGACGAACACAAACAGTCTTATCATTAAGAACGTGTTATCTATGATTTCAAAAAAATTTACTCCACCTGAAGACAATTACTGTTGAATAATTGAGTATGTCATCATTTCCTTTTCGTCAATAATGTCAGGTAAGCTCTGATGTTGAAATCATGTTGCTGTCTTATGTTGTTCCTTTCAGAAACAGGAAAACAATGTATCCTGAATATGCTGATCACTTAGCTGAATACAGCTCCTCAACACTGATTCAACTCATAAGGGATGCATTTAGCAGTACAGGATTACAGGGTTTTAACAAGGTGTTCATCCACGAGCTTGGCTGGGACTCCAGCTGTGCACTGTGCTTTTCATGTCTCCTTCGACAGTTCTGTCACCCTCAGTGGGATTTTTTTTTTTTTGTATTTCCCTCACGTTCTTTTTGATCCAGTCCACGGGGACCAGCAGGGCATACAACCAGCAACAGAAATGTAACATTACTGAAGGAGAAACCATTCTTCTCCTTTCTCTCTTCCCACTGGGTAAGGTCAGCGGATTAAAATAGGCCCAGTTACATGTGTAGTCTGCTTGGGAATGGGGAGCGGGCACGACCACCTCTTACATAGTATAACATGATACGACTCACCTATAACATTCTTCAGTGCCATGAAATACTCTTGCCCGATTAACAGGACTGGTTAGCCTGGCGACAGTATTCTGGCGTCGTTTGACACTGACAGCACATATCTACAGAGGACTCCCTTGGGAGGAACCCAGGCTAAATATGTCAACTTTTAAAACAACAGGTGTCATATTTATCAAGGGGTGTGATGATTAAATGCTGAAAAATACATTTAATACACATGAAGATGGGTGGTCGCTCTTCTTTAAAATGGGAACCAACAGGAAAATATAAACTGCTAAATAATTTATTGGAAGAACACTTAGTCAATTCCTGTAAACACCAATGTCATTCCTGTCACTTGAGGTTATGAGTTAATGGGTGAATACTTAGATTACTGTATGAAGTGGTGGATGGGTGAGTGAATAAATGATTGAATGCATGGACCGATGGCCTTACCTCTCTCGGCCTCGCCCTTCTGTCTCCCCTCATGCATGATTGAGACCACCAGGCGGTAGAAACAGTTGAGGAAAGACGGTGCCGCTTTCAGCATCACCTGGGTACATACCAAAATAGGGCCACGTTACAAAAAGTTCAACTTAGACAACATTGCATTTGCAAGACATTTAGATTTTATCATGTGCCATCAGTCTCTAAACAAGAAAGAGAGAGAGAGAAAAAGAAAACTGGCCCACAATTCTCAGACGCTGCGATATTCCTATGAGTCATCAGTCAGCGAGGTAATAGTTTCCATGCACCCTCCAGTGTTCACGCCAAAGACGTGCCCCTCTCCAGAGCACATCTGCCTCCACTTAAGCACCCCTCTGGCACAGACCAACAGCCCTTTCCAGAAATTGATTCTGAAGTTTGTCTCTGAGAAAAGAAACTGCTTCATTGCCTACAGCGGGAGGCAGTGGGACATTTTCCCTGGTTACCACCCTCAAAATATGTTCAATGTCAGATTGAAACAGGCTAACTTAGGTGCTGGCCTGGATCCAAGGTTGAGGAGAATAATAGTCAAGGCGAATGGGGAAGCTAGTCACTCCCTTGGGCGCTTGTGTAAAAGGCTGAATCAAGCCAGAGAAAGATTCTGGTTGTGTTCCTCTGCTCAGACGTTGCTGATGCATGTCAGATCTTTCAACGTCTGGATAGGTAATTTTTGTATCAGCTAACATCATATGTTACAATAACCTGGTGCCCGAATGGGTTTGAGACTAAAAAACCTGCAGCATAGCTGTTGTCAAAGTCCTGCAAATAGGATCATGTTATTGTGAATTTGGATTCAAATTCTGGTACAGTGAGAATTGTTCTTATTAACCTGAGTTGCCAGACAATCTTTCTAAGGGTCAGTCCGTAGATCAGTGGACACTGAATGCACAATATGATTTCCTGGGTAAATGATAAAACACTAGCAACGGTCAACGACATTGTTAAAAACAATTCTAATGAATGTAACAATTGGACAACGGGTGAAGATTTGTAAAAATGTATTAATCCCCAGATATTGACTGAATTATACAAAAAACATTTTTTTGCTGGTATGGACAAATATAGAAAGTTCAGATATTACTTTTCCCCCCTTAAAATGCACTTGTATATTTTCTTATTGTATCAGGTATTTTTGTGTGTGTGTGTTAAAATAAAGAAAATGGGTGCCTCCCGGGTGGCGCAGTGTGGTAGCTATGCCACCAGAGATACTGGGTTCGGGCTCTGTCGCAGCCGGCCGCGACCGGGAGGCCCATGGGGCGGCGCACAATTGGCACAGCGTCGTCCGGGTTAGGGAGGGCTTGGCCGGCAGGGATATCCTTGTCTAATCGCGCACTAGCGACTCCTGTGGCGGGCCGGGCGCAGTGCACGCTGACCAGGTCGCCAGGTGTACGGTGTTTCCTCCGACACATTGGTGCAACTGGCTTCCGGGTTGGATGTGCATTGTGTCAAGAAGCAGCGCGGCTTGGTTGGGTTGTGTTTCGGGGGACGCATGGCTCTTGACCTTCGCCTCTCCCGAGTCCGTACTGGAGTTGCAGCGATGAGACAAGATTGTAACTATCACCAATTGGATACCACGAAATCGGGGAGAAAAAAGGGGTAAAAATAAATAACTAAAGAAAGAAAACAATACAGTATGTGCGACATTTGCATAAATACACCAAGTGTATTTACATATATGATTAAATTAACAAAGGGGTGGAACAGGGTTGCAACCACCAAACACTTGTCCGTCTACCTTACCTGCGCCGTCTAGACTGCCTCATTAATTACTGTTGTCACGTCCTCTTGCATAATTCAACAAGTTTCAATAGCAGGATTCCCTACGATTACAAATCCTCAATCTTCGTTCTAAATTACAACTATCCCTTTGGGGGGGGGGGGGGGGGGTACAGATATATTATTCATTTCAAATTCTAAGTTTATACATCGTACCCGTAGGCTGCCACTCAAAACAAAAACAGTAAGAATAATGTATTTAGTATAAACAAGAAAAGAAAACAACGTCCAATCCCAATCGCCAACCCCACGTCTCCATTCAGAGGGTGAATGGCCACAGGGTATGGTAGCAGGTGCCAGGCACTCCGGTATGATTGTGTCAAGAACTGCAAAGCTATTGGGTTTTTCACACTTAAAAGTTGCCCGTGTGTATCAAGAATGGTCCACCACCCAAGGGACATCCAGCCAGCTTGACACAACTGTGGGAAGCATTAGAGTCCATATGCCCAGCATCCCTGTGGAACACTTGACCCCTTGTAGAGTCCATGACGAATTAAGGCTGTTCTAAGGGCAAAAGGGTTCATTATTAGGTATTTTGATATTTTAATGGACAATAAAATGTGCTTTTCTTTCAAAAACAAGGACATTTCTAAGTGACCATAAACTTTTGAACGGTAGTGTATATGTATCTATATATTAGAGGTCGACCGATTATGATTTTTCAACGCCAATACCGATTATTGGAGGAGCAAAAAAAGCCGATACCGATTAAATCGGCCGATTTATATTTATTTGTAATTTATTTATTTTACCGTTATTTTACCAGGTAAGTTGACTGAGAACACGTTCTCATTTGCAGCAACGACCTGGGGAATAGTTACAGGGGAGAGGAGGGGGATGAATGAGCCAATTGGAAGCTGGGGATTATTAGGTGACCATGATGATTTGAGGGCCAGATTGGGAATTTAGCCGGGACACCGGGGTTAACACCCCTACTCTTACGATAAGTGCCATGGGATCTTTAATGACCTCAGAGAGTCAGGACACCCGCTTAACGTCCCATCCGAAAGACGGCACCCTACACAGGGCAGTGTCCCCAATCACTGCTCTGGGGCATTGGGATATTTTTTAGACCAGAGGAAAGAGTGCCTCCTACTGGCCCTCCAACACCACTTCCAGCAGCATCTGGTCTCCCATCCAGGGACTGACCAGGACCAACCCTGCTTAGCTTCAGAAGCAAGCCAGCAGTGGTATGCAGGGTGGTATGCTGACAACTACAACAATACTGAATGAACACTTATTTTAACTTAATATAATACATCAATAAAATCAATTTAGCCTCAAATAAATAATGAAACATGTTCAATTTGGTTTAAATAATGCAAAAACAAAGTGTTGGAGAAGAAAGTAAAAGTGCAATATGTGCCATGTAAGAAAGCTAACGTTTAAGTTTCTTGCTTAGAACATGAGAACATATGAAAGCTGATGGTTCCTTTTAACATGAGTCTTCAATATTCCTAGGTAAGAAGTTTTAGGTTGTAGTTATTATAGGAATTATAGGACTATTTCTCTCTATACCATTTGTATTTCATATACCTTTGACTATTGGATGTTCTTATAGGCACTTTAGTATTGCCAGTGTAACAGAGTATAGCTTCCGTCCCTCTCCTCGCCCCTACCTGGGCTCGAACCAGGGACACATCGACAACAGCCACCCTCGAAGCATCGTTACCCATCGCTCCACAAAAACCGCGGCCCTTGCAGAGCATGGGGAACAACTACTTCAAGGTCTCAGAGCGAGTGACGTCACCGATTGAGTTAGGGCGCACCCCGCTAACTAGCTAGCCATTTCACATTACACCAGCCTAATCTCGGGAGTTGATAGGCTTGAAGTCATAAGCAGCTCAATGCACAGCGAAGCGCTGCTGGCAAATGCAGGAAAGTACTGTTTGAATGAATGCTTACGAGCCTGCTACTCCCTACCACCGCTCAGTCAGACAGCTCTATCAAATATCAAATCATAGACTTAATTATAACATAATAACACACAGAAATACGAGCCGTAGGTCATTAATATGGTCAAATCCGGAAACTATCATTTTGAAAACAAAACGTTTATTCTTTCAGTGAAATATGCAACCGTTCCGTATTTTATCTAACAGGTGGCATCCCTAAGTCTAAATATTGCTGTTACGTTGCACAACCTTCAATGTTATGTCATAATTATGTACAATTGTGGCAAATTAATTACAGTCTTTGTTAGGAATAAATGGTCTTCACACAGTTCGCAATGAGCCAGGTGGCCCAAACTGCTGTATATACCCTGACTCTGCTTGCACGGAATGCAAGAGAAGTGACACAATTTCCCTAGTTAAAAGAAATTCATGTTAGCAGGCAATATTAACTAAATATGCAGGTTTAAAAATATATACTTGTGTATTGATTTTAAAGAAAGACATTGATGTTTATGGTTAGGTACACATTCGTGCAACTACAATGCTTTTTTCGCGAATGCGCTCGTTAAATCATCAGCTGTGTGGCGAAGTAGGCTGTGATTCGATGATAAATTAACAGGCACCGCATCGATTATATGCAACACAGGACAGGCTAGATAAACTAATAATATCATCAACCATGTGTAGTTAACTAGTGATTATGTTAATATTGATTGTTTTTTATAAGATAAGTTTAATGCTAGCTAGCAACTTACCTTGTCTTCTTGCTGCACTCGCGTAACTGCCACGCAGTCTCATCGTGGAGTGCAATGTAATCGGCCATGATCGGTGTCCAAAAATGCAGATTACCGACTGTTATGAAAGCTTGAAATCGCCCCTAATTAAATCGTGAAGCATGGAGTTATGCTTGGGGTTGTACTCATCCTTCTTCTTCCTCCAAACACGGCGAGTGGAGTTTAGACCAAAAAGCTCTATTTTTGTCTCATCAGACCACACGACCTTCTCCCATTCCTCCTCTGGATCATCCAGATGGTCATTGGCAAACTTCAGACAGGCCTGGACATGCCCTGGCTTGAGCAGGGGGACCTTGCGTGCGCTGCAGGATTTTAATCCATGACGGCGTAGTGTGTTACTAATGGTTTTCTTTGAGACTGTGGTCCCAGCTCTCTTCAGGTCATTGGCCAGGTCCTGCCGTGTAGTTCTGGGCTGATCCCTCACCTTCCTCATGATCATTGATGCCCCACGGAGGTGAGATCTTGCATGGAGCCCCAGACCGAGGGTGATTGACCGTCATCTTGAACTTCTTCCATTTTCTAATAATTGCACCAACAGTTGTTGCCTTCTCACCAAGCTGCTTGCCTATTGTCCTGTAGCCCATCCCAGCCTTGTGCCGGTCTACAATTTTATCCCTGATGTCCTTACCCAGCTCTCTGGTCTTGGCCATTGTGGATCGGTTGGAGTCTGTTTGAGTGTGTGGACAGGTGTCTTTTATACAGGTAATGAGTTCAAACAGGTGCAGTTAATACAGGTAATGAGTGGAGAACAGGAGGGCTTCTTAAGCAAAAACTAACAGGTCTGTGAGAGCCGGAATTCTTAGTGGTTGGTAGGTGATCAAATACTTATGTCATGCAATAAAATGCAAATTACTTAAAAATCATACAATGTGATTTTCTGGATTTTTGTTTTAGATTCCGTCTCTCACAGTTGAAGTGTACCTATAATAAAAATTACAGACCTCTACATGCTTTGTAAGTAGGAAAACCTGCAAAATCGTCAGTGTAGCAAATACTTGTTCTCCCCACTATATATAAATGGGATGGCGTATCGCTGCAGAATGCTGCGTTATCCATGCTGGTTAAGTGTGCCTTGAATTCTAAATAAATCACTGACAGTGTCACCAGCAAAGCACCCCCACACCACCTCCTCCATGCTTCATGGTGGGAACCACACATGCAGAGATCATACGTTCACCTACTCTGCGTCTCAAAGACATGGCGGTTGGAATCAAAAACCTCAAATTTGGACTCCAGACCAAAGGACAAATTTCCACCGGTCTAATGTCCATTGCTCGTGTTTCTTGGCTCAGGCAAGTCTCTCATTCTTATTGGTGTCCTTTAGTGGTTTCTTTGCAGCAACTCGACCATGAAGACCTGATTCACACAGTCTCCAATGAACAGCTGATGTTGAGATGTCTGTTACTTGAACTCTGTGAAGCATTTAATTCGGCTGCAACTTCAGAGGCTGGTAACTAATGAACTTATCCTCTGCAGCAGAGGTAACTCTGGGTCTTCATGAGAATCAGTTTCATCATATCACTTGATGGTTTTTGCGACTGCACTTGAATAAACTTTAGAAGTTCTTAAATGTCCGTATTGACGGACCTTCATGTCTTAAAGTAATGATGGACACTTGTTTCTCTTTACTTATTTGAGCTGTTCATGCCATAATATGGACTTGGTCTTTTACCAAATAGGGTTGGTATACAGAAGGTGGCCCTATCTTGTTACAACACAACTGATTGGATCAAACACATTAATAAATTCCACAAATGTATTTTTAACAAGGCACACCTGATAATTGAAATGCATTCCTGGTGACTACCTCATGAATCTGGTTGAGAGAATGCCAAGAGTGTGCAAAGCTGTCATCAAGGCAAAGGGTGGCTACTTTGAAGAATATCAAATATAAAATAAATTGTGATTTTTTAAAAACACTTTTTTGGTTACTACATGATTCCATGTGTTATTTCATAGTTTTGATGTCCTCACTATTATTTCACGATGTAGAAAATAGTACAAATAAAGAAAAACTCTTGAATGAGTAGGTGTCCAAAATGGTACTCTGTGTGTGTGTGTGTGTGTGTGTGTGTGTGTGTGTGTGTGTGTGTGTGTGTGTGTGTGTGTGTGTGTGTGTGTGTGTGTGTGTGTGTGTACACAGTTGAAGTCATAAATTTACATAGCCAAATACATTTAATCTCAGTTTTTCCCAATTCCTGACATTTAATCCTAGTAAAAATTCCCTGTTTTAGGTCAATTAGCATCACCACTCTATTTTAAGAATGTGAAATGTCAGAATAATAGTAGAGAGAATGATATATTTCAGCTTGTATTTCTGTTATCACATTCCCAGTGGGTCAGAAGTTTACATGCACTCAATTAGTATTTTGTAGCATTGCCATTAAATTGTTTAACTTGGGTCAAACATTTTGGGTAGCTGTCCACAAGCTTCCCACAATAAGTTGGGTGAATTTTGTCCCATTCCTCCTGACAGAGCTGGTGTAACTGAGTCAGGTTTATAGGCCTCCTTGCTCACACACGCATTTTCAGTTCTGCCCACAAATTTCTATAGGTTTGAGGTCAGGGATTTGTGATGGCCACTCCAATACCTTGACTTTGTTGTCCATAAGCCATTTTGCCACAACTTTGAAAGTGTCTTGGGGTCATTGTCCATTTGGAAGACCCATTTGCGACCAAGCTTTAACTTCCTGACTGATGTCTTGAAATGTTGCTTCAATATATCCACATAATTTTCCGTCCTCATAATGCCATCTATTTTGTGGAGTGCACCAGTCCTTCCTGCAGCAAAGCACCCCCACAACATGATGCTGCCACCCCCGTGCTTCACGGTTGGGATGGTGTTCTTCAGCTTACAAGGCTCCCCCTTTTTCCTCCAAACATAACGATGGTCATTATGGCCAAACTGTTCTATTTTTGTTTCATCAGACCAGAGGACATTTCTCCAAAAAGTACGATCTTTGTCCCCATGTGCAGTTGCAAACCGTAGTCTGGCTTTTTTAATGGCGGTTTTGGAGTAGTGGCTTCTTCTTTGCTGAGCGGCCTTTCAGGTTATGTCGCTATAGGACTCGTTTTACTGTGGATATAGATACTTTTGTACCCGTTTCCTCCAGCATCTTCACATGGTCCTTTGCTGTTGTTCTGGGATTGATTTGCACTATTCGCACCAAATATCTGAGCGGTATGACGACAGCGTGGTCCCATGGTGTTTATACATGCATACTATTGTTTGTACAGATGAACGTGGTACCTTCGGCGTTGGAAATTGCTCCCAAGGATGAACCAGACTTGTGGAGGTCTACAATCTATTTCTGAGGTCTTGGCTGATTTCTTTTGATTTTCCCATCATGTCAAGCAAAGAGGCACTGAGTTTGACAGTTGGCCTTGAAATATATCCACAGGTACACCTCCAATTGACTCAAATAATGTCAGTTAGCCTATCAGAAGCTTCTAAAGCATGTCATAATTTTCTGGAATTTTCCAAGCTGTTTACAGGCACAGTCAACTTAGTGTATGTAAACTTCTGACCCCCTGGAATTGTGATACAGTGAATTATAAGTGAAATAACCTGTCTGTAAACAGTTGTTGGAAAAGTTACTGGTGTCATGCACAAAGTAGATGTCCTAACCAACATACCAAAACTATAGCTTGTTAACAAGAAATTTGTGGAGTGGTTGAAAAATGAGTGTTTACATACACTCCAACCTAAGTGTGTGTAAACTTCCGACTTCAACTGTAATATTGTCTCCTAACATGAATTTATTTTAACTAAATATGCAGGTTTTAAAAAATATACCTCTGTGTATTGATTTTAAGGCATTGACGTTTATGGTAAGGTACATTTGTGCAACGATTGTGCTTTTTTCGCGAATTAGCTTTTGTTAAATCATCCGCCGTTTGGCGAAGTAGGCTTTGATTCGATGATAAATTAACAGGCGCAGCATTGATTATATGCAACGCAGGACAAGCTAGTTAACTTAGTAATATCATCAAGCATGTGTAGTTAATCACTAGTTATGTTAAGATTTAATGTTTTTTTATAAGATAAGTTTAATGCTACCTAGCAACTTACCTTAGCCCCTTGCTGCACTCGTGTGGTCAGCCTGGTGGTCAGCCTGCCACACAGTTTCCTCATGGAATGCAATGTAATCGGCCATAATTGGCATCCAAAAATACCGATTGTTATGAAAACTTGAAAATCGGCCAAGCCAATTAATCGGTCAACCTCTAATCTTGACAAACAGACAATACATCCCTCCCTACCTTGTAGGCTTACCCAGTATTGAAGGCTTGGCAATCTCTGAATGTCATTAAAATTTTGGGTGTTTCGTAACAGATGTCTTTCCATTCATCATTTGGCCTCTATACAGTTTGGATAATTGATTCATTTTATTTATCAATAAAAATAAAATAAAAAGTTTGGAGACCTACTCATTCAAGGGTTTTTATTTTTACTGTATTGTAGAATAATAGCGAAGACATCAAAACTAACTTTGTCAGATGGCTACTGCGTTTGCTATACAGATAGACGTACAGATTTTCTATCCAAATATTTTGTACAAAGATAAGCATAATATTGTTAGATTATAGGTGTAACTCTTGTAGTCTTCCTCACCTGAAGTTCAACTGACAGAGTCAGTTAGAGCGCCCGAGTGGCGCAGCGGTCTAAGGCACTGCATCTCAGCGCTAGAGGCATCACTACAGACACCCTAGTTCGAATCAAGGCTTTATCACAACCGGCCGTGATTGGAAGTTCCATAGGGCAGCGCACAATTGTCCCAGCGTTGCCCGGGTTTGCCCGGTGTAGGCTGTCATTGTAAATAATAATTTGTTAACTCACTTGCCTAGTTAAATATATATATTTTTTAATAGGCCTGCAGTGGCTAAAGCTTAATAATAGCCACACCATACCTTAAACATTTCTAAACTTTATTAGGGTAATATCAAAATTAAGTCAAGCTATTGTTTATAGGGAAAATACAAGCAGGAAAGCAAATGTAAAGCAGGGAAAATAAACGCACTACCATCCCCTGTGCCCCCCAAAAAACACAAACTTACACAAAATAAAAAGTTTGCCCCTCCCCTATTTTGGATCACACCTCGCCCCAGTAAAATTAGATCTCTCCCTAATAAAAATCACACCTATCTAAACATACTTTAAATTGTTTGCGAGATCAAACAGATCATCCTTATAATTCGAGTGTTAATTTTCGGAAGTTGTTTTAATTTCAGCGCATCAAAATTTGTAAAAATTGAAATTGTATGTTTTTAAAATTGCACAAAAAATGAACAGCCATCAAAATAAAGTGATCTTTCTTCTCTTTCACTCTAACATGCTAACTACATCGCTTGCCTCGCATGCATTGCAAAATAAATGTAGACATACATGTTATTCAATTATTGCACCCACACTGCTCGCATGCGCCAATGAGCGTCTGCGTTGTCAAAGGCTAAAATAGAAGTCAGTTCTATTTGTGACGGTGATCGCGCTGCAAGTCCTGCCTCTCTCATCTCCTCATTGGTTTATAGAAGAAGATACCCACGTGCCATCTCCTCATTGGTTATACCCACGTGGGTGACAAAGACGATCGGAGGTCGGTGGTGGTAATACACCTTTTATGAAAGTTAGTTGCCAATCGCCATATAAGTCCAAAGAAGAAAATCCTGGAAGGAGGAGAGATGACTAGAAATAACTCGGTTGACCGTTTTATCTATGGATTAATTGTCGGAGTAGAGGACCTTGTGCATTTCAGGTAAAATAACAACAACGTTTATATCCCAGGACAAATTAGCTAGCAACAGCAAGCTAGCTAAATAGGACAAATTAGCTAGCAACTGCAAGCTAGCTAGCTAAATTGCCATAAATGTTTAATGCTTTTCGACCTGTCCCCAAATTAACATAATTGGTTCAGAGTTTGTTTTGCTATTTCAACCTGCGTGTCTTGATAGCGTTTGGCGTGGGGGGACAAAATCAATTTTCGCACGATGGCATGTGCGAGGCCGGTTTGGGTACCGTGTAAGTGTCGAGACGGTATGTTAAATCCCTGAGAAGCTTCAGCGTTCTTATAGATTCTACAGAAAGACAATGTATTCCATTAAGACCATTTCAGCCATTACCGGAGTGTGTTTGATAGGTCATTACAAACCTTTCGGCGGTTGTAACATTAACGGGAGGAAAAAAACAACAGGAACAAGCAAAAAATATGAAAGTCACAGGATTAAAATGAAAGCAATCAATCGAAATGCGATTAAAGTGACAAGTGGATTTTGCACTCCTTGAGCACAGGAAATAGATGGCTGAAAAAGACAGATCCTCAGGTGGACGGTGCATGTGCGTTGCTAAAAAACACTAGGCATGCCAACTGTTTCGCTTGCCAGGAGAGAAACTAATAGTCCCTTTGCTGCAATGCACATGTCTGCGCCAGCATCTTAGCATGCAACCGTGGTATCTATCTACTCATCTAAGCCTTGCATTCCATTGTTTATGACTATAAAGGAAATGCTGTTTTGTCCGACAGGAACAGCAAATTAAACAAATCAGGCACTCGGTGCATGGACATTTTAAAGTGTTCAGGCTTTCGATTACCGAGAAGCCAGGCTTGAGTTTTTAGCATAGGGGAAGGACGGAAATGGAGCAATCCCCAGCACTGACAATGATTCAGTCTCACACCCTGAGGGTGTCTGGGTGAAAGGGACAAATCAGAAGGCCATATTTGTGAATATGAAACTAATCCACAATGAGAGATTAGAAGAGCACAAAACAGGGACTCTTGTGTTGTACTTCAGAGGGGAAATGTGATGCAAACCCCAGGCAAAATGTGCTCTGCTGTAGTGTTATTCAGCACAAGCCACCCTCCAAAATATATCAAAGAACACGGTGGGCAAAGGCCATATTGAGAGACAAAGGTCTACAGTAGCCTCAACAGCACTCACTTTACTTGAGTCATTCTTTTAAAAGGTATCTTTATTTTCTCAAGCAAGACAATTGGGTGCTTTATCCACCACTGACCATCCGTGTGCCCAAGGTTGAAGTAAAAACATAAAAGATGCATGAAGTGACATTTATCGAACCCAGGCCACTAACCTGCGGATGACACCGGATGACTGCAAACAGAGCCTCGTGAATGGCCTCAAAGGTAGCGTGGTAGACTTCCATCGTCAGGTGCTCAAGGGGGACAAACTGCAGGGCCCCCAGCACCACGGTCACGTGGTGGGGGTTGGAGAGCATCCTCTCCCCCTGATGGAGCATGGCTGTCAGAGTGTCCAACACCGGCACGGTCAGAGCAGCAGTCAGGGTTGGCTCCTTGCCAGCCTCCTTCACTAGAAACTGAGAGAGAGCAGAGAGGACCATGGGAGTTGAACCAGAGATGAATATAACGAGGAATATGGATTTAAGATGGAGGACAGAAAGAGAGAAACTAGCAAGGAGTGAAGTACTACATCCTGTATGGGTTCTCAAAATGTGCTGTCTCAATGTTTTACTATTGTTGTTGACAACAATAAGTAAATAAATGTGGCAATTAAGCAATGAAAGTTTACATTTGGATTTGGCAATAGGGCGAAGTAACCCATAGAGAGCACAGAGAAAAACTGATATACAATTAAGGTGTGAGGCAACATTCCTGTTTGTAAGTGTTGTGAACACAGTGAGGGATTGTAGTTGTGTTGTAACACCTAACGTTAGTTATTCCTGCAGAGTTGCAATGAGGTGAGAAGGGGCAATATTGATAAATGAAAACAGATTCAGCTTGATTAAACGGGACAGTAACAGGGAGGGAGAGACACTTACTGCTGCAGCCCAAAATTGGCTTTCCCCAGCTAAATAAATTCTTCTCCAGTATCAGATCCAAGACCCAGGAGACAGTGCAGCGGAGAAGCGTGACATGCTTTGTAACGGACAGCCAGACTGTGGTTCTAATTACAGTGCTCTCTGCAATGCCCCAAAGGGGGTTTCTACGTTAGATAGGAAACACATTTACCCTTTAAGTCAATGATAAGTCTATGCCAAAGCCAAAGCTTTGTTTTGTCCCTCTTGAAGCATGGACGCAGGTTTTTAAGTGAGAAAGACGCAGGTTTTTAAGTGAGAAGGACACATTGTACCTTCACCATAATTTGGATTTTGAGTGATTCTAGCTCAAATAATATTTTTCAGTGGCATCAATTGATTTGGATAAACAATCCTTGTTTATCCAAATCAGCACATCAAATGTCACAGTGAATACTTACTACTAAGGCAGATATGATCTGAGGTGCAATGAGCCAGAACGCATTCAAGCAGGTTTCTGGAAGCAGACCGCTGGCAAGCAACTTCGTTATCGTCACAGTTGAAAGGACTTCCTGCAAAATACAGTGTGCTCTTTGTAGTGTGTCAACAAAGCCCACATAACCATTTTAGGGAAAATCTCTGTAGAGGAGAACTGAGAAGAGGGAAAATGGAGGGATTCCTGTGCTTAAGTATCTATTAGGAAAAATATATGGCTAGGTTTTAAAGGTGGCGTCAAATACAATTTAGTAGCCCATATAGGAAATGTTATCCAGACTTCAGTGTTTAAGTATTCAGGACACCAAATACAGTAGCTTGTAACTCAGAAAGCATAATTCTACAGTAACTAGTAATATCACAACTTGTACAGTAACACTTGCAGTAAATATAACACTTACCCTATGACAGCCGCTCCTGAACTTGGCGGTATCCAGTCCGTCTCGGAGCAGCAGCAGGAGAAGGTGGAACTGTTCTGGGGTACTCCTGACCAGCAGCTGGTCCAGAAGCTTCTTTACTGGCTCCTCCAGGGACCTCACCTCTGATACTGACAGCCATGGGGCTAACACAGAAGCATTATGGTTAACATTAAATAATAGGCGTGAAGTATCAAGTATCTATCCATAAAGCTATCATTATATTTATCCATTACCGGGAAATTGAGATGGTTTCTAAATGTAGAATTCTTTTGAATAATATTTTTTTATAACAATATGTATTATTGTGTTCAAGAGTAATTCTGTGCAAATTCTTAATTATGTCTGTTTTAGTTATCAATGTCTGTCAGCAATGTCACAGGAAATGTACTTTGACATTTACTTGAGCGCTATTTTACAGATATTATGAGCAGGAGGAAATCACACAACGCACACACAGGTGAGCATCTCAGAATACACTGTACCAAGTCTGATTAAAAAAAAAACTTTAATTGTTGTGGAATAAGAGCGCGTACCTGCAAGCAGTTTGTGGACATTCTGCAGAATTGACACAAAGAGCTCCTCCTGACCTAGGGCATTGGTAATCTCTGCAGCAGCGTAGTACGCTGAGAGGAAGTAAAGCGATGAGACCAGGAAGTCCATAGGGCGCTGGGATGGGCACAGCTCTCTGAGAATCTGCTGGCTGAAGCTCCTGTACATGCCCATGTGGCTTAGACTCTCCTGTGTGATGCCCTCGCTAGGCTCATTTTGGGGGCAAGCACAGGCCAGCTCGCTCCTCAACATCCCGGTCACCACATCCACGGAGAAGGCCTGGCCTAGTAGACTGCCTGTCTGAGCCCTCAGGCTGGCCTGGATGGCAGGGCCCATGACAGCAGTGGTCTTCCCCAGTAATTGACTCAGGGTCTCAGCTAGCTGCTTGGTTGTCCTGAGGCTGGATGTCATGGCCTGGCACAGTGTGTTCATAGACGCAAGCAGGAGCTGTACGGCGAACAGGCCCCCTGTTTCAATGTTTCCTGGGAGAGAAGACAAAGCCATAACGGCCACCTCGCTATTGACCAAGTAGGTGGTGAATTTCTCCAGGTTAAGGCGGACACTGCTCTTTCTGTGGATTATCAATAGGATCAGGGACTGGATGAAATCCTGGACGGTTTTTAGGAAAGTCAGCCAAGCAGAGGTGTCCACGGTTTGAAAGTGGCCCTTATTGCTGTGTGAAAAGAGAGCTGTCAAAGCTGCCTCCAAGAGGCTACTCCCATGCATAATCTTTAAAACATGATGGGAATTATTCCCTGATAGAAGCAACCCCATGAGACTGAAGAGCTGATTCAGCAGATGTATTGTTACGGCAGGCTTCACATCATTATGTAGCTGTGTGTCTGTGACCATGAGGAATAAAAGTAAAAAGAGCCCTGAAAAGTCTTCAGAGGACATTCCATCTGGGTTAAGAGCATTGGTGACTTGAAGTAAGCTTAAAATGTTATCGGCTTGACTTTGAGATAGGGTTATAGAGGCTCCGGTCGTACTAGAGTTCAGTATGTGTTGGGCTATGGACTCCAGTCTCTTCAAAGCAGAATGGGATTCACTGACATCACCATCTGACTGAGTTACTGCACTTCCTTTGTCTCCAGCTGTCGAACAGCTTACTTCACTCAGCTTCATGAGTGCAGGACAGACAGAGGCCATGTCTGGGATGCCGCTGAGAATCCCCACAATCCTTTGAGTGACACATCTGACAACAGCAGAGTAAATAGTGGGTAACTCGACAAGAACAAGGCTCTCAAGCAGATCTTTGGAAATGAGAGAGACAGACAGCCTCTCATTGGTGTCATTTGGTGTCTTCTGAAGTAGGGAGCTGAGGAGAACATCAGCTATACGACACACTTCGTCCTCAGTGAGGAATGGCAAGATCATTGGTAGGTTTGTGGTAACGAGGTACCAATGTGCCACTGGGTACGTGCTGGCATCCACACTACTGACCTGACGGTCCCATAGCTGGTCACTCTGCTGGCAGAGTTGAGGGGCTCCTCTCCCCACAATGTACTGGGCTGCTCTGCGGAGGACATCTGAAGCTCTAGTCTGTGCCAAGAGCTCATTGCTTAGGATAACTTTCTTCATTTGTTGGAGAGTGAGCAGTTTTTGCAGGAGGTGGGTCATGGGGCTCCAGTGCTGGTCGATGGGAGAGGCCTGATCTTCACCTGTCGCCATCACACTAGAGAGAATACCTATGTCGTCTAGTATGTTAACGCTAGCTGGGTCAGCTGGAGATGTGTATTTTGTACAGTGAATCTGAAAGAGGGTGTCCACCTCCACCCAAGTGTACTTTAGCAGAAGGCCTGCATCTTGGACTTTCTGACACCCAGGGACGTCTGGGGCCTGGCCTTCAGCCAGCTGCAGGACTGGCTTCACCACCTGGAGCATCTTCTCCATCAGAGCCTGGGTTTGCCTCACAACAGGAACTGGTGTGCTGTTGTCCAAAGTTTTCAGGCTGAACAACACAGAGTACAAGAGCACACTCAAGGAGAACAACTTCAGGGACATGTCTCTGTTTCCTTCCAGATCCGGGAGTACATAGCTTGTTACGTTCTCTAAAATGAGGCAGCATATTTCCAGACTTTGGCTGGTGGGGTTGTCCAGAAGGCATGTGCCGAGCGTCCTATGCACTGCCTCTGGGAGAACGGGCTGTCGGCGCTCATCCATTGCTGGGCGGCAGATGACAGCCAGGAGCTCCTCGAAGAGCTTGGGGAGCTGCCTCAGCTTGGCGTAGATCTGGAGAACAGAGGAGATGAGGGCCTCACGTGCCTTCCTAACCCGTGGCTCTGTGCAGTCGGAATCAATCCATCCTGCCGACAGCAGCTCGTCCAGGTCCGGCTCTATGATCAGGTGGTTGAGACTGAGCAGGGCTTTTAGACAGCGGTACCATGCTGATATGCTGGGCTGGGCATTGTTCAACAACAGCTTCACCACCTTCCTGTAGAAAATCAACTGAACCTCCTTGTACTTTATCCTGTCAGCCGCCACATTGTAAATGTCTGCCGTCAAGCATAAATTCAAGAGGTTCTCCAAAGTCAGCAGAGCTAAGCTCCAGTTTTCCCCATCAAACAGGTCTTTGAGAGTCACCTCATTTGTGAAATCCAAGGCAGCGATTAACTGTGTTAACATATGAAAGCAGAGTACTTTATTATCTCCTCCTTTACAGTAGGCATCCAGAGAGAACTTGAAGAGCAGTGGGAGGGAACTCGACCTGACCGCAAAATGGAGATCAGTGTCACAGTACCCTTGTGCACAAAGCTTTGAGAGTATCGAGTTGACTGGGGAGAGTAGGCCTTTCCCCGCTGCTCGCTTCTTCATCCCTGGCTCCTCCTTTGAGAGGAGCTCCTCCTTATATGCCTGGAGGTGGTCTGGCAGGAAGAGAGCAGACTGCAGGATGGTGTCCACTTTCCCACGGATGTCCCTACTCAGGTGCTGGCGGACACGAGGGTCATCCTCGGCCATCCAGACCCTGGAAGTCAGTAGGTGTCTGAGTAGGAGGAGGTGCTGGAGCAGGTGTGTTGTGACTTGGGCAAACACGCGGTTGGCGTTGGGCTGCTGCTTTTGGACCGCGAGGTAGCTACTCAGGGTAAGGAGGAGGACCTCAAACACCTGGGGTGTCAGGGGATCTGTGGCTTGCTGCTGACTGAGCTTGGAGCAGCCCAGGGCACACAGCTTGGCCAACAGCTCCACCAGTAGCTCATACTTAGTGGTGAATGTGACAGAGAGGACTGAGGAGGAAAGGATGCCCTGACAGCAGCTCAACACGGTGGAGACAGACACTGAGGAGGTCCCTGAGGCAAACTCCTGAATCCTTTCAATTATAACCTGGAAAGAAAAATCACTTGTCAAAAATTTATACATTCAATAAAACAGGTGTACTTTTTTTTACAATTATTTTACCAGGTAAGTTGACTGAGAACACATTCATTTACAGCAATGACTTGGTGAATAGTTACAGGGGAGAGGAGGGGCATGAATGAACCAATTGTAAGTTGGGGATGATTAAGTGACCGTGATGGTATGAGGGTCAGATTGGGAATTTAGCCAGGACACCGGGGTTAACACCCCTACTCCTTCAATAAGCGCCATGGGATCTTCAGTGACCACAGAGAGTCTGGACACCCATTTAACATCCCATCCGAAAGATGGCAGCCTATACAGGGCAATGTCCCTATATCACGGCCCTGGGGCATTGGAATATTTATTTTAGACCAGAGGAAAGGGTGCCTCCTACTGGCCCTCCAACACCACTTCCAGCAGCATCTTGTCTCCCATCCAGGGACCAACACTGCTTAATTTCAGAAGCAAGCCAGCAGTGAGATGCAGGGTGGTACGCTGTACCATCAATGTCCTTATCTTGAAAAGCATCAAACTAACTTAAGCTGCTAAAAGTGTAGCGATTACATACTGATCATCGGCACTTATGACCAACTTACCTGCGCTACTGCCAAACGAAGGCTGATGGTTTTTCCTTGGCTCAACACACTGTGTAGCTTTTTGCTGTGCAAAATATCATCCAGGTAGATCCACAAGCCTTCCACCACCACCTGTGGCAACTCCACTTTCTTACTGTAAAAGCCTGTCAATGCATGACTTATCCAATCAAAGAGTACCTGTAAGGAGATATAGAACACAGCACTTCAATATAAAACAAATAAGGTTTACAGAGACAATAGGATAAACATGCTGGTATAATTCACCTAATATCTGATGATGGGCAGATGTGTTACCTGTTCTTTGTTAGGAAGTAAGCACTGTGATGAAATCCATGCAAAACGGGCAAGCTTCAGTTTGTCCACCCAGGGTGTCTTGGGGTTTTTGAGCTTCAAGTGAATACCAGAGTACATGGCAGCCATATCTGAAGCCTGGCCTGCGGAGAAATTGAGTCAATACAGTTCTCAGACTAAAGGACTTACCTTATTTGGCCAGTAGAGGGAGACGTTAACTTAAAGTTAAATTCTGACTGCTTAGTATAATGGAGCAAGCTAGTGAATGGACTTGAAACCGCAAGAATCCACATGATTGTGAAATAAAAATGAAATACATTTGTATGTCACATACACTATATACAACAGGTGTAGGTAGACCTTGCCGTGAAATGCACCATGCCTGGAGTGCACTGGTCAAACAAACGTGTAATCAGATTTGTTTTATAGCAAGTAGCATTGACTACATGATGACCTATTACTGTTTTATTACAGATATACACATATTTGGTACTAGCTTTAGTTACTAACTCGCCAAGGTTGTTTCTGCAATGCTAACATCTGTCAAAAATGGCATGTCAAGTCGAAAGAAGTAAATAATACAAGTGAAAGTCATTCATATTTAGTGTCATGAGGTTGTAACAAAATCGAAGGAGACTCTAGAAAGAACAAGCGAGAATCTACTTGATCAACGGCTAGCATGCACGGCTAAGCTAAACCAAGTTAAGCTAATCATGGGTCTTTCCGCTGTGCTTTTAACTAAAAAAATACAAGGCAACGTCTGAACAATTCAAACACTACTCATTTTAATAAAATTATGAATTAATAACCGATTTTGTTAGCAAATTATGTTAGATGTTACTTACTATTTTAACACCAACACGTGTTCCGGGGTTTTCACAGACAAACTTTAACCTTTACCCTTTGAACTTCGCTGTATCCAGACAAAAACAATCGAGTGCTGGTGATTGCTCACTTTAAAAAAAAAACGTAACTTTAATTTAACTAGGCAAGTCAGTTAAGAACAAATTCTTATTCTTAGTTGATAGTTATTCAGGAAACAAATTATGCCAGTTGTCCATATACATTTGAGAAATTAACCATCTTTTTAAAGCACTTAAAAGTTTAACATACTGAGAAATATTGCAGGAAATTATGGATAAGTTACTTTATATAATTTTATATAAATTATTTGGTTACTTTTTCCACTATTAATAATAAACTCAGCAAAAAAAGAAACGTCCCGTTTCCAGGACTTTCAAAGGTAATTCGTAAAAATTCAAATAACTTCACAGATCTTCATTGTAAAGGGTTTAAACACTGTTTCCCATGCTTGTTCAATGAACCATAAATAATTAATGAACATGCACCTGTGGAACAGTCGTTAAGACACTAACAGCTTACAGATGGTAGGCAATTAATGTCACAGTTATGAAAACTTAGGACACTAAAGAAGCCTTTCTACTCACTCTGAAAAACACCAAAAGAAATATGACCAGGGTCCCTGCGTGAATGTGTCTTAGGCATGCTGCAAGGAGGCATGAGGACTGCAGATGTGGCCAGGGAAATAAATTGCAATGTCCGTACTGTGAGACGCCTAAGACAGCGCTACAGGAAGACAGGACGGACAGCTGATCGCAGTGGCAGACCACGTGTAACAACACCTGTACAGGATCGGTACATCCGAACATCACACCTGCGGGACAGGTACAGGATGGCAACAACAACTGCCTGAGTTACACCAGGAACGCACAATCCCTCCATCAGTGCTCAGACTGTCTGCAATAGGCTGAGAGAAGCTGGACTGGGGGCTTGTAGGCCTGTTGTAAGGCAGGTCCTTACCAGACATCACCGGAAACAACGTCGCCTATGGGAACAAACCCATCGTCGCTGGACCAGACAGGACTGCCAACAAGTGCTCTTCACTGACGAGTCGCGGTTTTGTCTCACCAGGATTTGCGTTTATCGTTGAAGGAATGAGCGTTACACCGAGGCTTGTACTCTGGAGCAGGATCGATTTGGAGGTGGAGGGTCCGTCATGGTCTGGGGCGGTGTGTCACAGCATCATCGGACTGAGCTTGTTGTCATTGGGAAGACATCCTCCTCCCTCATGTGGTACCCTTCCTGCAGGCTCATCCTGACATGACCCTCCAGCATGACAATGCCACCAGCCATACTGCTCGTTCTGTGCATGATTTCCTGCAAGACGGGAATGTCAGTGTTCTGCCATGGCCAGCGAAGAGCCCGGATCTCAATCCCATTGAGCACGTCTGGGACCTGTTGGAATGGAGGGTGAGGGATAGGGCCATTACCCCTAGAAATGTCCGGGAACTTGTCGTGCCTTGGTGGAAGAGTGGGGTAACATCTCACAGCAAGAACTGGCAAATCTGGTGCAGTCCATGAGGAGGAGATGTACTGCAATACCTAATGCAGCTGGTGGCCACACCAGATAATGACTGTTAATTTTGACCCCCCCTCCCTCTTTGTTGAGGGACACATTATTTCATTTCTGTTAGTCACATGTATTTGGAACTTGTTCAGTTTGTCTCAGTTGTTGAATATTGTTATGTTCATACAAATATTTACACATGTTAAGTTTGCTGAAAATAAACGCAGCTCACAGTGAGAGGACGTTTATTTTTTTGCTGAGTTTATATGTTTCCGTGGAAGATGACATCGATTAATCGAGTTCGCTTAGCAATGTCTTTCAAAGTTTTTCTTATATTGTCGGCCATTGATTTCCGTCAGGGACTTTAACAAGAAGCAGCTAGGTTATTTTCCGGGGGTCACCTTTTCTATTGAACAGAGCGGTTTTTCTTTTCGTAGAGTTGTGTGTACTTATGACAGTCTGTTACCGTTAGGCTGCCTTGTCGCCTGCAGATTGTGTCGACATGTCACTCCTATCGACAGACATATTGTTGTGACAGGGCGCTCCCAGCGCGATAAAGATAACTTCGCCTAAATGTGGCTGTCACGAACAGATAATGATGAATAACCGCCAGGAACCCACAATGTAATAGACATTATCATTTGTCGTTAGTGTTGGCTGGACACGAAGGAGGACATTGACCTAACTGTGTTTTTATGTTGGAATTCGCTGGCCTCATCGTATGTGAAATGTAACATGCTCGTTCGCACTTTCTTGCTATGTTTTGGTCATTTGGTAGGTAGCTGGCAAGCCAACGGACTTGAGTTTGTTTTTATTGTTTTTATGTGTCTGAGTCGCTCACTAGCTGTCTTGCAGAATGGGACTGTTGCTGTTGCAATTGTCAAAATGTCCAGGCGTGAATATTTTGAAGCGCGAGGTTCACTCCCGTGTACAAAAACTATTTTGGTTAGAACGCCAGACGTCCAGGGGACAACGAAAGGGGCGAGAGGTGAGTGGGAAAAGGTTCGAACCTGTGGCACACTCTTCGCTTTTACACCCGAGGAGATGCAACTCTCTTGTGCCCTGTGTACCACTTAAACAGTTCACCATACCCCCCCATTTGTTGAGGAGCTCATGGACAACAACTGTAAACTTTGCCAACTACAGCTCTTCGACAGACTCAAAACAAGCAACACAACAAGCAACACAACAAGAAGTTGACAGCAAAGATCTGCAGTCAACGGAAATAAAACAATCCCCAACTCGGATACCCACTGAGGATGTCAAAAGGATTTTAGAACTTGCCCACCCTGAGCGCTTGCGACTGTCAGGTAGGCCATGTCATTTAAGGTCACCACAGGGATATCTTCAAAAATGACCAACGTGCCACTGAAATAATGTTATCACCAACTTGTGCCTGTGTAGGGTTGACCAAATTACATAGTTTATTCCTTACTTGGGCCCTATTTGTTGTCATGAAAGTTTCCCTTTTTAAACAATAATACAGTAACGTCACTTGTTTTGATTCTTATATTTATTTTTCTATACCATCCTCCTCAGCGGCTGTGGGCTTCTTAATGGTCTCCAGCGCTGTCACAATGTCGGCTCCCTTCTTCCTGGGCCAAGTAATTGACACCATCTACACCAGCTCTTCAGAGGACTTCAGTGCCTCCCTCCGCTCTCTGTGTATCATGCTCTCAGGGGTATTCCTTTGTGGGGGCGCTGCTAATGCTGCCCGTGTCTACCTCATGCAAATCTCAGGTGAGCGTCAGTTTGCTTTCAGTGCATGCAGAGTGGGTTTACATATTAAACAGATGTCCATCTCTGGATTTTTTTTGTTATTACTACCGTGACTTTGATGCCATACAAAGGAACTAATCAAACATTTCAAAAATATGTCACTCTTACAGGGCAACAGATTGTGAGAAATCTACGTGTATTCCTATTCTCCTCGATTCTGAGGCAGGAGGTGGGTTTCTTTGATAAGACCCGTACCGGGGAACTCATTAACCGCCTATCTGCAGACACGGCACTCATCGGCCGCTCCGTCACAGACAACCTTTCAGACGGGCTCCGCGCTGTCGCCCAGGCAACAGCTGGGGTCAGCATGATGGTGAGAAACGGCTCTCTCCACACATTTGTATGTAAAGGGTGTGTTAGGGTGTTAAAGTCCATTCTACTCTGTACTGGGATCAGTTCTAAGATTTTGAGTCACATGGGAATGCAAGTTGTATTCAGAGGTGAAACTGGTTTGACATTAGGAAGATGTGATTTTTCATCCTTTCATGTACAGCTTTCCTTAGCGGTTCCATTGTTCTGGTTACTGTCATTGTTCTTTGTCATTGTTCTGGTCCCTCTACATATGATCTGGTTTGACCCCAGTTCTTCATGTTACAACAAGTATATTTAGAATTTATAAAGTAAATTCCTTGAGTTTCCTCCTTGGTTACTATATATTCCTAGGATGTCATTTCTAAAACGGATGACCCGTAGCAAAATATCCATAACTCATTTATCATAGTAAATATAGTACAGTTGAATACATTCATGATAAATATGTTCACACATCCTCTCCGGTCATTAGTGGCTTTACAGGTTCAAAATCCCTTTATAAAAAGGTAACCGAGCAGGCTTAAAAGAGTTGGGCTGAATTGCCTCCTCACATTTCCTGGCATCTCCCTCTCGCTCTCTGCCAACAGTTTTACGTGTCACCAAGTTTAGCAGCTTTTGTGCTGCTGATTGTGCCTCCTATGGCTGGCCTAGCTGTCATATATGGGAGATACCTGCGCTCTATATCCAAACGTACACAGGACTCTCTGGCTGATGCCACACAGGTAAGACGAGACCCGTTCTAACTGCACAGCATGAGTCATTACTGAAGCAGTGTTGCGCCGTAGATTATTCTCCAAGCAGAGTACATAGACACCAGGTCTTTTAATCATACATTTTTTTATTGAAACTAATTGATCAGACTGATACTGTGTTGTCTTGTAGTTGGCAGAAGAACGCATCAGCAACATGAGGACAGTTCGGGCGTTTGGTAAGGAGCTGACAGAGGTGGCCAAGTATACGGAGAAGGCCAACTATGTTCTCCACCTGGCCAAACAGGAAGCCGTTTTGAGGGCTGGCTTCTTTGGCGCGGTGAGCATCCAACAATTCAATGTTCCCTAAAGAGAAATGGAGTGGTTGTTAACATTTTCTCAATCAACGTCAGTTGAAATGTAGTCAAGCCCTTTTGGCCTTTTGAAAGACTGGAACCACAGAGTTGTGCGATCTGTGGTGGAAGCTTCTGCTTTTATGACCTGTGTGTTTCTTTGGGGGTCATTGGGTTGTAACTGGTTTTGTATGAGTCTCTTTTAGACTGGACTCAGTGGCAACATCATCATCCTGTCAGTGCTGTATAAGGGAGGGCTATTGATGGCCAGTGAACACATGACTGTGGGAGAGCTCTCTTCCTTCCTCATGTACGCCTTCTGGGTGGGCATTAGCATTGCAGGTAGGGCGTATATAATTGTCTCATTGCCTGTGCATTCTGAGGAAAACCCCCGCTCATTAATCAATGAACAAATCACACTGTTAGAATTTCCATTTTAATAAAAAACAGATTCACTCTATCCCCTAATCTGTCTGAGCAGCTGTTTAAATGTCTGTTTCATTGAACAGGTATGAGCTCGTTCTACTCTGAACTGATGAAGGGCTTTGGCGCAGGGGCACGGCTTTGGGAGCTACTGGACAGGAAGCCCGAGTTCCCCCTCAATGGTCAGCATCAAGCCCTGCCATTCTAGACCACACTGAGAAAGCATTGTACAAAAAAACTTAATTACATCACACTTGTCTAGTAGTCCTCTGCATCTAAACTGGCATGTAAACGTCCATGTTCCTCATTTCTCTGAAGAGGGTATTGTGCTGAGGCCGGAGCAGCTTAAGGGTCAACTGGAGTTCCAGAATGTCTCCTTTGCCTACCCAACCCGCAAAGACGCCCCCATCTTCCAGGACCTGAGTCTATCTGTGCCTGCTGGCTCAGTCATGGCCGTGGTAGGGCCCAGCGGATCAGGCAAATCCACTCTGGTCTCCCTGCTGCTCAGGCTCTACGACCCAGTTGCAGGTGAGGACTACAGCTGAGGTCATCTCTTACAGCAGCGTCATGTCACTGTATGTCTTCCATTTCGTCAACAGTCTTCTGATTTAGAGATCCTTTTTTGCTGTATAGGTGTGATCACTATCGACGGGCATGATGTGAGAGATTTGAATCCTTATTGGCTGAGGAGTCACATTGGAACTGTTAGTCAGGTAATTGGTCACATGACTATAGTAGTAGGCAATATGTTCCCATTGTTGTGGCTAAGCTGTGCTTTGACATGTGGTCTAATCCTGTGGTATTCTCCCTCTGGGTCTGCAGGAGCCTGTACTCTTCTCCTGTTCCATCGCTGAGAACATTGCCTATGGAGCGCCCGACTCTGGCACGGTCACAATTCAGGAAATCCACCGGGCTGCACAGATCGCCAACGCTTATGAGTTTGTCCGAGGTTTCCCAAAAGGCTTTGACACTGTGGTGGGAGAGAAGGGTGTTCTACTGTCAGGTGAGACAAATGCATGCATATCAGGAATTTTCTTTGATTTTGTGATGTGATTACATAGTTGATAGGTGTTCCTAAAAAAAAGAAATTGCGATGGTGTTGGACTTCACTGGGCATTCTCAAACCGGAATGATCTGACTACAGAGTTATTGTTCATAACTAAAACCATCGCTTCTTTAACAGCTTTAATGTAATGACTAGTTTTGCTTTAACCAACAGGTGGTCAGAAACAGAGAATTGCTATTGCAAGGGCTCTGCTTAAGGTAATTTTAATTACACCCGATTACATGCATCAACAATTTTATGTTTTAGGCAAATGTTGTAATGTATGCATTCTCTCCCTTCCCTCAGAACCCCAAGATACTTCTACTTGATGAGGCTACAAGGTAAGACATTGTGCATGGTCTATTCACATTTTACATGAGTTGCTCTACCTCCATTTTGGACAGTTAAGCAAGGTCAATCAGCTGGGTGAAGCAGGGTCAAACAACCCAATGACATGTGAGCTATAACTCATGGACCTCTATTCACTTTTGCCCTCTCTTTTCCATCCCCCTCTTCATCAGTGCCCTGGATGCAGAGAATGAGTTCCTGGTCCAGGAGGCTCTAGAGCGGCTCATGGATGGGCGCACAGTGCTGATCATCGCCCACCGCCTCTCCACCATCCAGAACGCTGACACCGTGGCTGTGCTGGACCAGCGGCGTGTGGTAGAGTGTGGGCAGCATGCACAGCTCCTGGGCAACCGCCAAGGCCTCTTCAGGAAGCTGATGGAGAAACAAGCCTTCCTTCAAGAGGGGCAAAAGCAAGCGTTGCGTTGAAAAGAGCTGTGGTGGGGGAGGGGGCCTTAAATGTAGAGAAACTGCCTTTGGCTGTGTGGTGACGTGCTAATCACGCTGCGCTCTGCTACACTCCTCAGTCTGTCAGTGGTGTGTGTGAATCAGTTTAAGCTATTTGCAAGGGAGCATTTGAATATCAACTGGAACATGGATGATTTTAATATTGCAGAGCCATCTCATAGCGCTGACGGGGATTCATTTTGAGACAGCCAGTAGGTTTGGATTCTCTTCTTTAGGACACCCAATTTATTGAGTATCATTATTCAAGCTGCAATATGTAACTTTTTGGGTGACCTGACCAAATTTGCATAGAAATGTTATAGATCAGTCACTCATTGAAAGCAAGTCTAAGAAGGGGTAAATCTGTTCTATGTGCGCTATTTCTATGCTTCCTGTTAAGTTTCGTTTTTACGTCTTTTACTTTCGGTTTTGTACACCAGCTTCAAAAAGCTGGAAATATATCTTTGATTCTGAAAAATATATTTCACAGTGGTTTAGATGGTATAATGATTCTCTACACTGTGCTTCCTAGTTTTTTCACACAAACTGAAATTAGGCAAACTATCAGTTTCAGCTACCAGGAAATGGTGGCGCGAGTTCTGCATATTGCATCTTTGAGGTTAGGATATGCAGAAAATATGAATGACACAAACTTTGAAGTGCGGCCTATATCAAGTAAATATTATAAATGAGTCACTATGCCTTTTCAAGAAAGCAAAAGCTGTCTTTTGTTTTAAATAACTACTTACCAGACTGAGAAAATATACACTGTGGCAAGTTTCTTAGGTACGCCAACCCATTCACAAAATTGGGTCATGCCTTTAGATGGTGAGTCACGTGGCTGGCTATATAAAGCAGATGGACGGTCATCGAGGCATTCAGTTATTGTTCGATTGAAGGTTAGAATGGGTGAAAAGATTGACCTAAGCGACTTTGAGCATGGTTTGATCGTCGCTGCCAGGCATGCTGGTTCCAGTATCTTAGAAACGGTCACTAATGGCGCTCAACGACATTTTGGAACGCACAACTCATCCGTCCTTGTTACGGATGGGCTATTGCAGCAGACGAGCACACGGGGTTCCACTCCTATCAGCTAAAAACAAGAAGCAGCTCCAGTGGACACGCAATCACCAACACTGGACAATTGAGGAGTAAAAAAAAAACATTGCCTGGTCTGATGAATCTTGATTCCTGTTGTGTCATGCCAGAGTCAGGATTTGGCGTAAGCAACGTGAGTCCATGGCCCATCCTGCCTGGTGTCAACAGTAGAGGATGATGGGGAATGTTAGGTCCATTGATAACGATTGAGCACTGTTTCCATGCCCTGAAGAATTCAGACTGTTCTGGAGGCAAAGGGGTGTCTGACTAGGAACCAGATGGGTGTACCTAATTAACTAGCCACAGTGTCCATTTATTTGTTACAAGTTATCCAAAACGTGAAGCTAGCATTGTCAATTATGTAGGCATATTTCAAAAAGAATGGCAAACATACAGAGCACTGATATACAAGCAACATTGACATAAATGTGGATGATAATCAAATATCTTACATTGTAGTTGATAAAGCAAACAAACCACCACTGATCAGTTATGAAAATGATGTGCATATCCATTCAAATGTTCTGATATTTCACCACTGGCTATTATTTCATTGATGGATAGTATGCTGGATATTTGATTTACATAAAATACTATCACAAAATTAATCTTCAAATATGCTTTTGGGTCATCCATTGGTACCAATTGTACATTTCTGAACAATCTAACATTCAATAGGTAGAATTTGACCAAATCCATGTTATCTTGATAGTATGACTGAAAGACCTTACAGACTTTTTAGTATTTGGATTTAGAGTTCAGCACCATCCTTTATACTAATGGGATATGTAGATCTTTAAAATGTGGCATTATAAGCTCACAGTATCAAATAACATTTATTTTCTTATCTGACACTGATGAATACATTTTTCTCACTTACCTGTGACACTGGATGTACTGTGTCTGGATTGTACTGCAAAGAAACATTCACTGCTCTGTTTTTTGCCATTGTACTCCTCACATTTTAATCTTGGATTCAGTAGTCACCCTTGTGCAATAGAAAAGCAAGAACAAGAATGGTAGGGAGATTTTAATTAACTTTGAGCTTCAACCAATGCCATACCAATGTTCCATACCAATGTAAGTCCTATATAAATGTCCTCTACAGAAGGCTCCTGGGTAAAATCAGTATGTTGTAATAATGTATTCAAATATGATATTTTAATGATTTTGTGTGCTAAATTATTAGGCCTTTGTGAAAAATAAAAGATCGTATTAATATTCTGTGATTTCCTTTTCAAATATAAACCCATTAATACAGAACCTTACAATGCAGGAAAAGTTACATTAACTGTAAAATGTTTTTAATATAATCTCAGACTGTCATATTTCTAATCAGAAAATATTTCCTCTAACCTAATCTCTCGTGGACAGATGAAACAGCAAGAAAAAAAAGAGAAAATTACTAACTTTCGCAAGAGAATTTTACTTCTGGGTAACCGAAATGACCAAAAGAGGGTACTATTAACCTATTGTTTTTTTCTCTCTCCAATCTGTGTGTTTAGAAAAGTTATATATCAACTGAATGAAATTCTAAATGTTCAGTCGAGACAAATCTGGACCATCCAAATCAATTCCTTGGATTTTTTTCCTCATCCATTCTATTCATACACCTTTGTCACCTCTATCAGTGATCAAATAGATCAGTTCAGAGCCCATGACATGCACTGGCGTTGCGTACTGGACACCTGCGCTGCCCCCACAAGGCAGTAACCCTTCAAAAAGTCTGTCATAAAGCTTTTTAATTTCAATATGTACTAGGAAGCTAAGTACTTATTTATTGGCGTCAAATCACATATCTACCGTAGCTTTGATTGGACTGATCATGTCAACATCATAGTTTCAAAATCTTAGCTAGCAAGCTAGACAAGCAGTCATCTTCAAGAATCAAGTCAACAATCTACTGGCGAATCCTGTTCAATCCTTGTCATATGAAGAGAAATTATTGATAAAATGTATCGGTGCTCATCAGCCATTGGACATAAACATTGACAGCATGACTTCTGCCGCATTCAAAACAACTGGAAACTGGGAAATCTCAGACGTCAGTGAGTTCAAGACAACTGGGAACTCAGGGAAAAAATTAGCCCCGACTGGGAAAATACATTTTGACCAGTCATTCAAGTCGGAATTCTAAGTCTGGAACTCATGCCTCTTTCTAGAGCTCCGACCTGAAGATCACTGACGTCATGATTCAACCTTTTTTTTTCTCAGAATTCCCAGGTGTCTTTTTTGTATTTTACCCCCTTTTTTCTCCCAATTTCAATTACGACCTTGTCTCATCGCTGCAACTCCCCAACGGGCTTGGGAGAAGCAAAGGTTGAGTCATGCATCCTCCGAAACTTGACCCGTCAAACCGCACACTTTATCACTCGCCTGCTTAACCCAGAAGCCAGCTGCACCAAAGTGTCAGAAGAAACACCGTTCAGCTGACGACTGAAGTCAGCCTGCCGGCACCCGGCCTGCCACTAGGAGTCACTAGAGCGCGAGAAGCCAAGTAAAGTATTTATCCTACGGTTCTGATTTGTGTACAGGGAGATTACTGTAAGAATGGTCCATGTTCTGATTTCTGTACCTGTACATTTCAAAAGTGCTGAACAAATAGTTATATTGATTACATCCATCCTAGCTCACTCATTAATGTCTTAATCGAAATTACGGATTGCCTCTTATCAACTGACAAATATCTCAATTGTCAGTTGAATCCACATTTACATTTACATTTAAGTCATTTAGCAGACGCTCTTATCCAGAGCGACTTACAAATTGGTGCATTCACCTTATGACATCCACATTTGTTTAAACAAGTCAGCCATATCAGCTATGTTTTTTTTAAAGGCAGTAAATGAGGTTGAATTAACTGTTTTGCTGCTAGAAAAGGCTCCATTCATAGCCAGGTGTAAGGATTCACTCCATGGTGCTGAAAAGACAGCTCTGCTGTTGGGACAGATTTATGTAGTTTGTGGGCACCATTTGTCACCGTTAGAGTGCAATTAATGTATTGTTTAGTGTTGTGCTGTGTTGTGTAGTGGCTTTGCTAGCATGCATCAAAACATTTGGGGGGAGTTTGCCACACCAAAATCTTCATGCTAAAATCGCCACTGCTCAGGCCTTGAAAAAGAAATGGCCTAATTGAACTGATGGAAAGTAAGTGGATTTCGGTGAAGAAATGCCGTGGTTAAGGCTACGATGGTGCCAGTGCAGAGTGGAGCATACTCAGGTGTTCAAAAGCACATATCAGACCGAGAGCCTAAAGCTTTGTTCTTAGGTAGTTCTTTATGAGTTTTAGTTAAGAAAACCAACTCTCCGCAGAAGCGACAGTTACAGGGATGCTAAAAACAGCTTGGTTACCTTAGCAACATCAGGGAAACAGGGCAGAAGGGAGGAGTGCTTCAAATACAGCAGTTCTGTAACATCTTTATTTGAGCCTCTCATACTCCTTAATTCTCCTTAATTCTCCTTAATTCTCCAAAATGTTATGGAAAGAGATTAACTGTAGCCTATAGGATGTTTTGGGACAGGCACACCTGGCAGATGCAAACAGTTTGGCAGATGCAAACAGACCCTCCCCCACCCCGACTAGTAAAGGTCTTGGATCCCCACATAGAAGACAAGGAGTCAGGAAAATGGATAAGAGAGACTGTTACTCTTTTAAATTCATTAGATATGAATAATAATAGTATGATATTTATTGGCTGCTCCCCTCTTAGGATCTTCTTAAGTGCTGTGTGTGTGCCACCTTGTGATTGAGGCTGCTGTGCTTTGCTGCCTGAGTGGTGATCTTTATCAGGTCTGTGTCCTGCAACCAATCAAGAGACCTGGAGAGAGAGAGAGAGAGAGAGAGAGAGAGGGAGAGAGCAGAAGGTACTTGACAGCTTAGAAACAGATTATTCCCTCCACTTTTGATATTTAACCCTTACATACACCTTACACTTATCTTCCATCGTTATAAAAACAAATTATAGTTACTTTACTTTACTCTAAAGTTGTTAGATACAGAGCAAGATATACACAGAGAGATTCAGAGAGATACAGCGAGAGAGATACAGAGAGTGATAAAGAGGGAGAGATACAGAGCGAGATACAGACAGATACAGAGAGAGATAAAGAGAGAGATAGAGAGAGATACAGTGTGGCAGGTAGCCTAGCGGTTAAGTGTTGGACCAGTAACCGAAAGGTCCTTGGGTTGAATCCCTGAACTGACTAGGTGAAAAAATATACACTGCTCAAAAAAATAAAGGGAACACTTAAACAACACAATGTAACTCCAAGTCAATCACACTTCTGTGAAATCAAACTGTCCACTTAGGAAGCAACACTGATTGACAATACATTTCACATGCTGTTGTGCAAATGGAATAGACAAAAGGTGGAAATTATAGGCAATTAGCAAGACACCCCCCAAAACAGGAGGGATTCTGCAGGTGGTGACCACAGACCACTTCTCAGTTCCTATGCTTCCTGGCTGATGTTTTGGTCACTTTTGAATGCTGGCAGTGCTCTCACTCTAGTGGTAGCATGAGACGGAGTCTACAACCCACACAAGTGGCTCAGGTAGTGTAGTTCATCCAGGATGGCACATCAATGCGAACTGTGGCAAAAAGGTTTGCTGTGTCTGTCAGCGTAGTGTCCAGAGCATGCAGGCGCTACCAGGAGACAGGCCAGTACATCAGGAGACGTGGAGGAGGCCGTAGGAGGGCAACAACTCAGCAGCAGGACCGGTACCTCCGCCTTAGTGCAAGGAGGTGCACTGCCAGAGCCCTGCAAAATGACCTCCAGCAGGCCACAAATGTGCATGTGTCAGCATATGGTCTCACAAGGGGTCTGAGGATCTCATCTCGGTACCTAATGGCAGTCAGGCTACCTCTGGCGAGCACATGGAGGGCTGTGCGGCCCCACAAAGAAATGCCACCCCACACCATGACTGACCCATCGCCAAACCGGTCATGCTGGAGGATGTTGCAGGCAGCAGAACGTTCTCCACGACGTCTCCAGACTCTGTCACGTCTGTCACATGTGCTCATGTGCTCAGTGTGAACCTGCTTTCATCTGTGAAGAGCATAGGGCGCCAGTGGCGAATTTGCCAATCTTGGTGTTCTCTGGCAAATGCCAAACGTCCTGCACGGGGTTGGGCTGTAAGCACAACCCCCACCTGTAGACGTCGGGCCCTCATACCACCCTTATGGAGTCTGTTTCTGACCGTTTGAGCAGACACATGCACATTTGTGGCCTGCTGGAGGTCATTTTGCAGGGCGCTGGCAGTGCACCTCCTTGCACAAAGGCGGAGGTAGCGGTCCTGCTGCTGGGTTGTTGCCCTCCTACGGCCTCCTCCACGTCTCCTGATGTACTGGCCTGTCTCCTGGTAGCGCCTGCATGCTCTGGACACTACGCTGACAGACACAGCAAACCTTTTTGCCACAGTTCGCATTGATGTGCCATCCTGGATGAACTGCACTACCTGAGCCACTTGTGTGGGTTGTAGACTCCGTCTCATGCTACCACTCGAGTGAGAGCACTGCCAGCATTCAAAAGTGACCAAAACATCAGCCAGGAAGCATAGGAACTGAGAAGTGGTCTGTGGTCACCACCTGCAGAATCACTCCTGTTTTGGGGGGTGTCTTGCTAATTGCCTATAATTTCCACCTTTTGTCTATTCCATTTGCACAACAGCATGTGAAATTTATTGTCAATCAGTGTTGCTTCCTAAGTGGACAGTTTGATTTCACAGAAGTGTGATTGACTTGGAGTTACAGTGTGTTGTTTAAGTGTTCCCTTTATTTTTTTGAGCAGTGTATAACGGTGTGCCCTTGAGCAAGGCACTTAACCCTAATTGCTCCTGTAAGTGTCTGTTAAATTACTCAAATAGAGAGATAAGAGATAGATGCACTCCTGTCATCAAAGACTGTAGAAGGACCAGATAGTCCACATCCTTACACATTTATAATTATAATAGTTATTTTACTTTACTTCTAAAGTTTTGAGTTTTATTGGTCCTAAGTGATGAGAAGAGAGAAGTAGAGGAGGAGTGGAGGAGGGAGACAATCATTTAAATACAGGATAAGGTAGGATGAAGGAGTACTCACGCTGGTCAACGAGCAGAGGCAGCAGGTCTGTGAAATAGCTGAACTCTAGGAAGGCAGTGTGTGGGCCACCTTCACAGGCTGAAGGGTCATGGAGAGGTCCTGGACAAACTCGGCCGTCAGGCTCTCCTCCACCAGGGTCATGTTGGCAGTGACCTCATCTGGAAGGAACAAACATACTGACATCATCCTGCATCCAAACAATCTGCAGGGAGAGAGTGAGGGAAAGAGAAAGAGGCAGGGAGAAAATGGAGAAGGGGAGAGATCAGATCAATTGAAAAATATGTTCCTGAACAACAGGAATAACTTTTTATACCAGGCTGTATATTTACTGTTCAGCCCAGTTTCACTGGTGAATGGTTCTGGGTCATCATGACAATGTGGGTGAGTGCCTCCCCATCTGGCTGGAAGTCCTCCATCCCTCTAATTTGACTGAACTGAGTTATCCATCTATCTACACACACACGCAAATAAGAGCCGATAGGTTAAAGGTGACAACAACTCAGGAGATGAAATAAGGACTTGAACCCCTGCCCTCTAGTACCTTTGAAGTAGACAACACCCAGAGCAACCAAGGCAGCACTTCTTCACACGGGCTTTGTCCGGATACAATCCACCTTGCAGCCAGTCTGGTTGATTGCATTAATGGTTGTGCCTGTTTTCAATCTTCCGCAAGATAGTGCCAACTCTCCATGTTTTGTAAATGCTCAGTACAACGCTCATGTGCTTTCAAAATGGTCCCGTATTCTTCCACTAACGAAAACCATCACTGCTCAAATGAGTCTCTTTTTCCAAAAATGCGACAACAAAAACAAAAAACGGCATCAGATAAAGTTGAATACACAAGCTATGTCCGTGTAATTTTTTCTCAGTTTTTCATACATTTTTCATAGTTGTCACTAAATCTCAGAGGGACTGGATCCCCACTTTGAGGGAATACAATATCTCTGATCTGTTTTGACCCTTTTGGACAAGATGTTTGTCAGACGGGGCCTCTGACAAACACATTCTGTAGTAGGTCCACAAACTGGTCTTTTTGTGACTCTGGAACAGCAAGGGCTGGGGGTGAATCAGACACTGAATCTGAATTTGCATCTTCCTTTCCGAGCTCTCGATCTGGTTCGACATCAGCAAATGCTGTGCTGCTGCTAGTGATGGCCGGTAGTACTGATGATGATGAGCCACTGACAGCAGCAGAGGCAGTAATGCTACTGGTTGAAGTGCTAGCTAGGCTAATGCTAGTGGTTGTTGAAGTGCTAGCTAGGTCCAGTGGTAAAAATACTTGAAAGTAGTACTTAAGTAATTTTGGGGGGGATATCTGTACTTTGCTTTATTATTTATATTTATACTTTTACTTTTACTGCACTACATTTCTAAAGAAAATACATTTTCCCTGACACCCAAAAGTACTCATTACATTTTGAATGCTTAGCAGGACAGGAAAATGGTCCAATTCACACAGTTATCAAGAGAACATCCCTGGCTATCCCTACTGCCTCTGATCTGGCAGACTCACTTAACACAAATGCTTCATTTGTAAATGATATCTTAGTATTACTTTTACTCAAGTAGTATTTTACTGACTCACTTTTACTTGAGTCATTTTCTATTAAGGTATCTTTACTTTTACTCAAGTATGACAATTGGGTCCTTTTTCCACCACTAGCTAGGGCCTGTCTTTGGGCTTGTCGTCATCATGTCCTCTGCCTCAACCATGATGGCAATTATTATCAGCCAGACTTGTCTTTTTACTAAAGAAATATGTTCATTTAGGTCATTTTTCTGTTAAAATGCAATCTTATTTATTTGTATTTCTCTGCCGCACTCTTCTGAATGCGTCTCACCACAGAGATTTTGCTACAGCTTCGGAACAGATCAAAATTGAAGGTGTCCAACTCAAGGTGTCATAAATAAAATGCACCCCCCAACCCCAATGTTAAAAATATTTTCACATGACCCTCCCCTTGTATTATAAAATAAATTGAACACCCTCCCCCCTCATATAATTAACAAAAAATGATGTTTTTTTAGCACAAATAACAATAACTGTAGTGGCCCTGTGTTTATAAATGTTGATATTGACTTTGCTTTGTGGCACAGTTGATGCCACACAGGGCTACGGGCCAGAAGGTTGAGGGTTTGCTGACCACCACAGGTGAGCTCACTTTTCCTGCCTGTTTCATTACACTACGATCAATGATCAGTTTGGGGGATATCAGATTTTCTACATTTTGATCCCATATTTATAGTTGTATAAAATATATGCAACACATTTTCCACCAACAGGTTTCTGTGCCAATGCACCATACAACCAACTAACAAAGCATTCTGACTTCGGGGATGGTTTGCGTGCTCAACACCACAATAATAGACTATTTCAATCTAGACAAACTGAAAATACATCCCTCCCTACTAGGGCTGACCCATTTTGATCGACTGAGATTTCTTTAGTTGACCAGTCACAAATAAATATATATATATTCATAGTGCACAAGACGCCAGTATGACTCGCGCCTGTCTCAGTGGACTAATCCATTTCAGAGGCTGTGGGGAGGGCACAGTCCATCACTCTAGGACACGTGCTACTGAAATTGTATATGGGTATAATGTAAGAACAATGGTGTGCAACAATAATAAAAAATATATTATTTTATATGATATTTTATAGCGGTCGCTGTTTGAGGTTCTGGAACATAGCCTAATCTTCAGTGTCATTGAATTGGCGCCTTTTCCTAGCAAATGTTACTATGTGCATAATAGCAAAGTTAACCAGCATATTGCTGTTGAGAACAATTCGGCAGAGGCAGCAGCAGAGTGAGAAGAGAGAACAGCCCTTACATTAATTCTCCAAGAAGAAAATTGAGAGAGGAAACCCCAATTTGTTAGGTCTGTAATCAACAGCCTAACTGTTAAATGTGCCTGGCTTTATACATCATCCATATATATATATATAGAGAGAGAGAGAGAGAGAGAGAGTTGAAGTCGGAAGTTTACATACACCTTAGCTAAATATATTTAAACTCAGTTTTTCACAATTCCTGACATTTAATCCTAGTAAAAATTCCCTGTTTTAAGTCAGTTAGGATCACCACTTTATTTTAAGAATGTGAAATGTCAGAATAATAGTAGAGAAAATTATTTATTTCAGCTTTTATTTCTTTCATCACATTCCCAGTGGGTCAGAAGTTTACATACACTCAATTAGTATTTGGTAGCATTGCCTTTAACTTGGGTCAAACGTTTCAGGTAGCCTTCCACAAGCTTCCCACAATAAGTTGGTTGAATTTTGTCCCATTCCTCCTGACAGAGCTGGTGTAACTGAGTCAGGTTTGTAGGCATCCTTGCTCGCACGCGCTTTTTCAGTTCTGCCCACAAATTTTCTACAGGATTGAGGTCAGGGCTTTGTGATGGCCACTCCAATACCTTGACTTTGTTGTCCTTAAGCCATTTTGCCACAACTTTGGAAGTACGCTTGGGGTCATTTTCCATTTGGAAGACCCATTTGCGACCAAGCTTTAACTTCCTGACTAATGTCTTGAGATGTTGCTTCAATATATCCACATAATTCTCCTTCCTCATGATACCATCTATTTTGTGAAGTGCACCAGTCCCTCCTGCAGCAAAGAACCCCCACAACATGATGCTGCCACCCCTGTTCTTCACGGTTGGGATGGTGTTCTTCGGCTTGCAAGCCTCCCCCTTTTTCCCAAACATAACGATAGTCATTATGGCCAAACAGTTCTATTTCATCAGACCAGAGGACATTTCTCCAAAAAGTACGATCTTTGTCCCCATGTGCAGTTGCTAACCGTAGTCTGGCTTTTTTTATGGAGGTTTTGGAGCAGTGGCTTCTTCCTTGCTGAGCGGCCATTCAGGTTATGTCAATATAGGACCCGTTTTACTTTGGATATAGATACTTTTGTACCTGTTTCCTCCAGCATTTTCACAAGGTCCTTTGCTGTTGTTCTGGGATTGATTTGCACTTTTCGCACCAAAGTACGTTAATCTCTAGGAGACAGAACGTGTCTCCTTTCTGAGCGGTATGACGGCTGCGTGGTCCCATGGTGTTTATACTTGCGTACTATTGTTTGTACAGATGAATATGGTACCTTCAGGCATTTGGAAATTGCTCCCAAGGATGAACCAGACTTGTGGAGGTCTACAATTGTTTTTCTGAGGTCTTGGCTGATCATGAAGCTGGATGAGAGAATGCCAAGATTGTGCAAAGCTATCATCAAGACAAAGAAGAATCTCAAATATAAAATATATTTTGATTTGTTTAACACTTTTTTGGTTACTACATGATTCCATATGTGTTATTTCATAGTGTTGATGTCTTCACTATTATTCTACAATGTAGAAAATAGTAAAAAGAAAGAAAAATCCTTGGATGAGTAGGTGTTCTAAAAGATTTGACCGGTAGTGTAGCTGATATTGCTGACTTGCTTAAACAAATGTGGTTTCTACTGACAACTGAGATGTACAAGCTATGGCATAAGGGGATGACAAGTGGATAAGAGGCTATCCGTAATTTCGATTAAGACATTACTGAGCGAGCGACGACGGACGTAGTCAATATAACTATTTGTTCAGCACTTTTAAAATGTACAGCGACAGAATTCAGAACATGGGCCGTTCTTACAGTGTACTCCCTGTACAACAAGTCAGAACCATAGGATAAATAAAGGGGGCATATAGACAATGAAAGCTCTTCCAATATTCGATGATTACATTTCTCTAAAACAGGTTATAGGCTACATGTGCACCCCCAAGTTAGAACAGTAGGCAAAATGAAGAGGTGAACATATACCAAATTGTTAGGGTGAGGCACATTGAACGCCGTTTGGGTCTTCGCGTGTCAAAAAACATATACGTCATATAACACTATTTGACACGCTAAATAAGCTTTTAATTTGACACGTCAAATAACACAATTCTATTATAGAATGTTGTGTGTGCTGAATTTGCACGTGCAAGCCAAGCGCCCCCACTACTATCAGTGGCACTGTCAAAGCTGTACAAAAACAGTTTGCTGACAAGGACACACCAGGCCATGAACGATGTGTTTACAATACCGTATTACTTTCTTAGCTACAGTATACATATCTCCCTTGCATATTACATCATTTATGTAGCAACATACAAGAAATGTTTGGACTCACCTTGTGAAGGTGGCTCGGCAGGCCTTTGTGGGCAAATTTTGGCATCAAACTTTGGCATCAAAGTCTGGCATTCTCTGGATTTATGGTGGGAACTCTGGGGAAAAAAACACAGCCACTCCATTGAATAGCAGGCTAACATTAGTGGTTGCTTTGCAACGCTTGCAGTTAGCCACTGATTCCTTCCAAACGACTCATTGTTGAATTTGTTGTGTAATCTTTATGTCTAGGACCGATACATTTTCGCTATAATTTCTCTTCATGATTTCTCTTCATATGACAAGGATTAAAAAGGATTTGCCAGTAGATTGTCGACTTTATTCATGATGATGACTGCTAGCTAAGACTTTGAAAGTAAGATGTTGACATGATCAGTCCAATCAAAGCTACTGTACATATAATGTGATTTGACATAATTTTATCTGTGGCCAATGACCTTGAGCCTTCTTGGAAGGGCACTTGTAATATAACTCTATGGCAGCACCCAAAGGGCTGAAATTTTGGATGTCTACCCTTACTAAGGACTTAAACTTGGTGATGACGTACTGTCCCCATGAGTGACAGAACACTGAGCCAATCAAGGCGCAGTGATCCTATTTTCTGCTCGTTCGCCCCACCGCCACAGAAAGCACTGAGCTAGGCTGAAACACCTGCATTTCGGAGCTGCTTTACTCAAGAAAACAAAAAAGAGACCATGTGTGTATGCAGCTTTATTAACTGAATTATATATTATTTTTTTTACATTGTTTGCAAACTGATATGTGACACGTATTAATGCCAAAATAACATGCAAAATAGGCAAGCCCCCCAAAAAAATACATATGTTATTATTATTTTTTGTTAAAACGTGGGGCTCAAAACATGAATGAGGGGCCGCCACTGGCTTTACACCTCTCGCAACTGCAACATGTTGGATAATGCAATTTCACAATTTCGGCTGTTTTGAATCTTTGCTATGCTGTAATAAAGGCTCTCTGGTATTACTTACTTTACTTATTGTTATTTACACTGTTCCAAACAGTCAGAAATATAATAATACTGCAATCTAAAAGCACCTGTTTATCACACCTAATAAGCTGCCCACTCAGCTCTTGCTCCTATACACAAGTTTTTTTCTTGATCTCCTTCTTATTGTTATTATTACAATTATGATTATGATCAACAATATAATACTAAGTCATGTCATTATCATTCATAGGCTTAGCATAGTAGCCTTGTTTTACCACCATCGAGCTGAAGGCCTAAGAGTGCATCCTATTTAGCTGCCTTAATACCGTAATTTAGGCCAATATTTCAATATAGCCTATAGGCTACAGTGTCAATAAATCAATCATTAATTTGTGCATGTCATCACACAGCATACAAGTCATTCATGTTTTGAAATGCCATTAAGCTTTTTTTGTTTTAAAATGAAATAAGAAAGGGAGCCTCGAATAATTAGCCTAAACAATACATCTACTACAACATGTCAGCAATTGCATTCACAAATCCATGACTGTTTTTAGTCTTTGCGGTAATAAAGGCTTTCAATTTTTTTTGTTAGAATAGACTCTCTGGTACAGTTATAATTTATTAAATGTTGTTTACACAGTTCCAAAAGGTCAGAAAAAAATTGATATTGTAATCTTCCACACCTAAGTCAAATGTCTTCCACACATTGGACTTCCCCTTTGCCCCCTGAGCAACCAGTAAACATTCCCCATTCGGAGTTAATTTGTCACATCCTCTGCATCCATTATACTTTAAAATGTGTTATGGTGTTCGGAGTTTGCTATAACCAACTTATTGATGTGATTATGATATGCTATAGGTCAGGCCTTATTGGTCACGTGCATACGATGCATAAAGTGCATTCGGAAAGTATTCAGACCCCTTGACTTTTTCCACATTTTGTTATGTTACAGCCTTATTCAAAAATGTATTTAAAAAAATGTTTTCCCTCATCAATTTTCCCCTAATGACAAAGCAAAAACTGGTTTTTAGACATTTTTGCATATTACATACATTTACATACCTATTCAGACCCTTTACTCAGTACTTTGTCGAAGCACCTTTGGCAGCAATTACAGCCTTGAGTCTTCTTCGGTATGACTATACAAGCTTGGCACACCTGTATTTGTGGAGTTTCTCACATTCTTCTCTGCAGATTCTCTCAAGCTCTGTCAGGTTGGATGGGGAGTGCCGCTGCACAGCCATTTTCAGGTCTCTCCAGAGATGTTCGATCGGGTTCAAGTCCGGGCAACTCAAGGACATTCAGAGACTTGTCCCGAAGCCACTCCTGCGTTGTCTTGGCTGTGTGCTTAGGGTCGTTGTCCGTTAGAAGGTAAACCTTCACCCCAGTCTGAGGTCCTGAGCGCTCTGGAGTAGGTTTTCATCAAGGACCTCTTTGTACTTTGCTCCGTTCATCTTTCCCTCGAGCCTGACTAGTTTCCCAGTCCCTGCCACTGAAAAACATCCCCACAGCATGATGCAGCAACTACCAACCTTCCCCTTAAGGATGGTGCCAGGTTTCCTCCAGACGTGACGCTTGGCATTCAGGCCAAAGAGTTCAATCTTATTTTAATCAGAACAGAGAATGTTGTTTCTCGTGGTCTGAGAGTCCTTTATGTGCCCTTTGGCAAACTCCAAGAGCTGTCATGTGCCTTTTACTGAGGAGTGGCTTCCATCTAGCCACTCTACCATAAAGGCCTGATTGGTGGAGTGCTGCAGAGATGGTTGTTCTTCTGGAAGGTTCTCCCATCTCCACAGAGGGACTCTGGAGCTCTGTCAGAGTGACCATCAGGTTCTTGGTCACTTCCCTGACCAAGGCTCTTCTCCCTTGATTGCTCAGTGTGGACGGGCGGCCAGCTCTAGGAGTCTTGGTAGTTCCAAACTTCTTCCATTTAAGAATGATGGAGGCCACTGTGTTCTTGGTGACCTTCAATGCTGCAGGTATTTTTTGGTATCCTTCCACAGATCTGTGCCTCGACACCAGTCTCGGAGTGCTGGACAATTACTTGGACCTCATGGCTTTGTTTTTGCTCTGACTTGCACTGTCAACTGTGGGACCTTATATAAACAATAGCCAATCAATTGAATTTACCACAGGTGGACTCCAATCAAGTTTTAGAAACATCTCAAGGATGATCAATGTAAACAGAATGCACCTGAGCTCAAATTCGAGTCTCATAGCAAAGGGTCTGAATATTCATGTAAATATTTTATTTATTTTTATGTGCTAAAATTTCTAAAACCTGTTTTCACTTTGTCATTATGGGGTATTGTGTGTAGATTGAGGCATATTTGTATTGTTTTATCAATTTTAGAATAAGGCTGTAACATAACAAAATGTGGAAAAAGGGAAGGAGTCTGAGTACTTTCCGAATGCACTGTAAATATGAACCAGTCCGTGGGTGATTAATGACACTTGTTTCTACTATTATGAGAAAAACATGGATTATATGAATATTGATATGAAATGTATGTATATGTAGAGAAATACATTTTTGATCTATTATTAATTATTATTCGGTTGTAAGGATTAATTTACTTTTCTTTAGGTATTGTTTGTCAACAATATGACCTCATTAACCTGGGCGCAGGCTCATGTCATGCAGGTTCAGGTAGGCTATACAGGACAGTTGTATTTTTTGTTAATAAACAACATTTATCCATTAGCTAAAGCAAAGCCATAGGCTACATTCCCTGGCACCACAGAAAGTCTATCATCGAGTTGATAGGCAGCTGTATAGACATACCACAATTTCAGCACCATGGACACAAATCAGTAGTCTAAACTTGGTGAGTGGCTGTCTGGCTGACAGATTTTGTTTTATTTTAGGGAAGGTGGTGGGAGAGGAGAGCGAACTCTGACCTTGTGGGGGTCCAGAGAAACTGCATTACGCCAGTCATGGCGTGTAGCCTATCTGTCATGAAAACAGAGGAGTCAAATGCATGTGACTAGAAGAGGCCTCTGAACCTCATTAAAGCTGTAATCCTTAATTGAAACAATAACAAAGTGGGCAAACCGCCTCTGTTTTGGTAAAACGCTGAGGGATGGGCTTGGAGAAATGTAATCACTCAAATTTATAAAAAGAGCTATGGATGCAAGGACTGACCATCCATGAAATCAAAAGTATAGTTTTAACCATGTTTTGAGGCTGTTTGTTTACAGTTACATTGTTTACAACCATTGGAGTTAAACAAGCTTATATTTTGGGTTCTGATGGGGTACGACAGTTGAACTAAGCTCATGAGGCGATCTGATTGAATCCCGGCCTTAGTCTATTCTTGTCCTGTTACACTCTTAGAAAAAAAGGTTCTAAAAGGTTTCTATTACTTGCGTCATATATGCCACCCCTAAAGGTTCTAGGCTATTCAAGAAAGCGGTTAATTTGGGTTCTATATAGATATAACCTTTAAGCGTGCCATCATATATGAAACAAAGTATAGAAAAAACATATATATAGAACCAAAAAGGGTTCTAAGAGTGTAGGGTTCTCCAGCTCAGGCTGAAGTGGTCTTCTGAACGACTAAGCTGCTTATTTTCCCTTGGTGACAGGGGGAGGAGTAGTAGCAGTTGCCCCTCTTGCTTCCTCCCCTCCTACCAAACTGACACGTACCCCACAGACATCACCTGCTGGGACAGACAGTGGAGTGGCAGCAGCTGGGCAACAGACCCTGTCAAACCAAACAAGCCTCAAATGTAGACCTACTAAAATAAATGCTTTATGTACTGTATTTTGTACAATACATAAGATCAAGTTCATGGAAGAACTGTGATTTACACCGAATTTCAATGGAAAAAAATTGCTTTGCAGCTTTTCATTTTTTTTTTAACACAGCATTAGAAGGTTGTATATGAGGTTCTTGGATAGCTTATTATGTCATATGTTCAGGATACACAGCTGAACGTTTGAGACATGGTCCTCATGCCAACACTGAGTTAACCCTGGGCTCCGGTTGTCTCTGTCAACAAATGATTTGACTTGGGTGTTGCTGTGAGCATATGACCTGGCCACTATGTGTTGAAATGTCTAAAGTATATGAGAAGTAAAAAGTCACATTCTCTATGTATTTGACCAACTGGAACTTGTATGTTTTTTAAACAACCCTAATTTTAAATATTGCCTGTGACAATACCAACAATAAATAGCCTATAAGGCTAGCTGTTATCAGCTGTTTCAGAGAATCTCTCGGATGCTGGCCATATGATGATAGAAAAGAGATCAGTCTATGGATGCACAATGATGTAGGCTAATAATAATAATGCAATCTTTATTGGGTCTCGCCACAAAATAAAAATGTCAAAATGTTTAACTTTGCATGCAATTAGCACCATGCAAATAGTTGTATTAAACGTAGCCTATGCTATGCCTGAATCAATGCGGCATCTGTTATTGTTTGGATAACCTACGGCTACCCCACAGTAGGTATGCACGGGGTTCTAGAGCTCTAAACTGAGTAAAACCCTAAGACCCCAAGCAGCAACGATTACAGAGCACAATGGCAAAAAATTACAGACCAATCCATTGACCTGTTGGGGATGGGGGCGCTGTTTAGACTATTTATGCTAATGTGGCTAATTTTTTAAACGGCTTCCCACAAAATCCTTGATCGTACAATATGCATATTATTATTATTATTGGATAGAAAACAGTCTATAGTTTCTATAGGAGTTGAAATTTTGTCTCTAAGTGGAACAGAGCCCATTCTACAGCAATTTCCCTGACATGGAGTCAGATTTGAGAAACGTTGGCCACTTTTCTGAAGTCATTTAAACGGGCACTGTCGTTGCTATGACTATACGGACACTTCTTACGTCTTCCCCTGGATGCCTTTACGTGATGACGATTCCAACGGGCTCGATTGCTCGTTCACAGGCACTACAAATGAAAAAAACCTTTAGCTAGCAAGTCTTTTCTTGCTGCGTAACGCGCGTGGAAGACACCGACCCTCTCCTGTTCCAAGCATTAGTTTAGCCTGTTATATTTCTCCGGTCATCTTTTCACTCGTTATAGGAGTTACAAACATCACAAAGTAGTTAATTTAAAGCGTTTTATAGCAATTTATATCCGTTTAGTGCGATTTTGGGACATTTATTTTTGCAACGATGTGAAAAGTTGGGAACGCTTTTCAGTTCATCCCGAACGTAGTTGACATTTCCACATGGCAAGAGGACAGCTTTCCACCAAAAGACGATTTCTCCCAAGAAAGGATCCTTTGCCCAAGATACTGATGGAAGAACAGCTCAAGGTAGGACATTTTTATTATGATAAATCGTGTTTCTGTCGAAACATTTTAGTGGCTTAGGACGCCATGTTTTTTGACGTAGCTTCGCTTGGCGCAAACTGTATTGAAAAGTAAGGATAAATTAAAAAATGTAATAACGCAATTGTATTAAGAATTAAATTGTCTATCAATCCCTGTCCACCCTATATTTTTTAGTCACGTTTATGAGTATTTATGTATAAGAGTAGATCACTGTCTAAGTGGCGCAAGGACAAATTCTGACCAGCTGAGTTACATTTCACATTGTCTAACCATGATTTTGGTGGCTAAATATAAACATTTTCGATCAAACTGTATATGCATGTTGTAATGTGATGTTACAGGAGTGTCATCGGAAGAATTCTGAGAAGGTTAGTGAAAAAATTAATATCTTTTGGCGATGTTGACTTTTATCGCTCACTTTGGCTAGAATCAATGCTGGGCTGCTAATTGCTATGTGCTAAGCTAATATAACGATTTATTGTGTTTTCGCTGTAAGACACTTAGAAAATCTGAAATATTGTCTGTATTCACAGGATCTGTGTCTTTCGATTCGTGTATGCTGTGTATTTTTACGAAATGTTTGATGATTAGTAGTTAGGTAAACACGTTGCTCATTGTAATTATTCTAGTCCATTTGTGATGGTGGGTGCAATTGTAAACTATGCCATATACCTGAAATATGCACTTTTTTCTAACAAAACCTATCCCATACCATAAATATGTTATCAGACTGTCATCTAATGAGTTTTTTTGTTGGTTAGGGGCTATAAATATCTTAGTTTAGCCGAATTGGTGATGGCTACTGGTGTTGGTGGACAAATAAAAGATGGTGGAATATGCTAATGTGTTTTTAGGTAATAGATGTACATCTTTACATATTGTGTCTTCCCTGTAAAACATTTTAAAAATCGGAAATGTTGACTGGATTCATAAGATCTGTGTCTTTCATTAGCTGTATTGGACTTTAATGTGTGAAAGTTAAATATTTAAAAAAAATATTTTTTTTGAATTTCGCGGCACTGGTTTTTCAGTGGGGGGGGGGGGGGTGTGCCGCTAGCGCCACGCTGATCCTAGACAGGTTAACACGGCTGTGCAATTGCAAATCCAAGCTCAAAGGAACATTACTATGTTTGTAATCAACCTGCAGTAGTATGACAGAACAATAATTTAAACTACCTTCTTTCCTTCGTGTTGTCGTTCCTATATGGCTATACAGTTGCGCTCCTCGATAAGGGCTTCCCAACTGGGATCCCGTATGCAGTTGTAGTTTGCTGTGCCACGAGGGTGTCTTACAAATCACAGGCTCTCCATATACGGCCCTGGAACCGTGGCTTCGAATCAGGACCACAGTCCCATACATGGAGAGCCCTGCTCACTTTTAAACCGGGGAGCCCTTTAGCCTGCCTGCGAAGTTTCCCCGTCACACCGAAGAACCTAATATGGATGACGGCTGGGAAAATGTCCAATGGAAAACGTAGACATTCTCAATGGTGGGTAAGGGAAATAGGCCGAACGCGGTGAGTATATAAGGTTTGAAGTGCCACTATAGCTCGATCCAGCAGCAGTTGCTTTTCGCCTTCTGAGCTTAATCTGAGACAGACACCACCAAAGGTAAGAAAAATGGAATCAACCCAAACCTCAAAGACTGGATCTACTATTCATGGACTGATATCAAAGGATGTACCCTTATTTTTATTTGACATCTGTGGAGCCAATTAATATTATAAAATACACAGATAGTGATGTTACAGTCTCTTCACCTGAAGGAATTGCGCATGCCAATTACGCATGGATTTATTGTATAGGCTACAGAAATTTAACAAATTGTGGAAGAGTAGAAGAGAGATAAAATACACATTTTCCTTTCTGTCAGATTACTTGATAAACCCTTGGCCTTGTTTGTAGACTTAATTGAAACAAACAACTGGCCAAATTGCCTGGGCTTGGCTACCTAACGATTTAACAGCCCATTGACATTGTGTTATTGAAAGAAATTAGAGTGGTTTCATGGAGTTCAGAAACAATGCATTATAATTGGATAGATAATTTCACTCATACAACAAATGAGTGTGTAACATGCATGAGATAACATTTCCAGTAGGGTATTCAACAGGTGACAATATCAATGCGTAAATCTAACCAAATGTAGACTCAACTCAAATGACTTGTGCCTAAACTCAATTCAATATAATATCGACATAGTAGCCTATTAACTTGCAACAACTTTTTGAGTAAATGCAATGATTTTCTCACTCAACCAGGCTTGTGTGTTAAATTGTCATCCGTGGTTTGCACAATATTTAATGTCAATCGCTCCATAGTGTATGTCTGTGTCTCACCCTACTTGTCTTTTTAACGTTTAGGTGTGCATCGTGCGTTATGTTGTTCTGATGTTTCACAGCTCCAGCATGTGTGCGTGCACCCTGCAGAAATATGACAGTTATTTGTGTATGTGTATTATTAAGAACTCAAGATGTGTGACGACGACGAGACTACAGCTCTTGTGTGCGACAACGGCTCCGGCCTTGTGAAGGCTGGGTTCGCCGGTGATGACGCCCCCAGGGCTGTCTTCCCTTCCATCGTTGGTCGCCCTCGTCACCAGGTATGATCTGCACTCCGAAGACGTCTGCAACAGGCCCATATTACGCAATTTGCCCCGTAAATCCTTTATTATCCATTATCTATCTATGCGTTCCCACGTCATGTTTTGACTGGGATTAGGCTATGCCACCATATAGGCCAATGAGTCTCGTCTTTCCTCCAGGGTGTCATGGTCGGTATGGGTCAGAAGGACTCCTACGTAGGAGATGAAGCTCAGAGCAAGAGAGGTATCCTTACTCTTAAGTACCCCATCGAGCACGGTATCATCACTAACTGGGACGATATGGAGAAGATCTGGCACCACACCTTCTACAACGAGCTGCGTGTGGCCCCCGAGGAGCATCCCACTCTGCTCACTGAGGCCCCCCTGAACCCCAAGGCTAACCGTGAAAAGATGACCCAGATCATGTTTGAGACATTCAACGTCCCAGCCATGTATGTTGCGATCCAGGCTGTGCTGTCTCTGTACGCCTCCGGTCGTACCACTGGTAAGGAATGCAGCGTTTACTCATAAACAATTAAACTAAAACAACGTGTCGGCTACGTGTGGCCTACCATGTGTCTATACTATGAGTTATGTCAACTGAATATTTACGTTTTTGTTTGTGTTAAAGGTATTGTGCTGGACTCCGGTGATGGTGTGACCCACAATGTACCCATCTATGAGGGTTATGCTCTTCCCCACGCCATCATGCGTCTGGATTTGGCTGGTCGCGATCTGACTGACTACCTCATGAAAATCCTCACCGAGCGTGGCTACTCTTTCGTCACAACCGGTGAGATTTCATTTGCCTTGTTTTACTCATCATGAAAATACCATGCATAATCTGTAAAATGCGCTAAAACGCACAAGACGTGCGTAATTGCAATGATTTGTTCCATGTTCTGAGCAAAATATTTATTCATTACAGCCGAGCGTGAGATCGTGCGTGACATCAAGGAGAAGCTGTGCTATGTGGCTCTGGACTTCGAGAACGAGATGGCCACCGCCGCCTCCTCCTCCTCCCTTGAGAAGAGCTATGAGCTTCCCGATGGTCAGGTCATCACCATCGGTAACGAGCGTTTCCGTTGCCCAGAGACCCTCTTCCAGCCTTCATTCATTGGTATGTAATAATAATATAACGAGTCATGATAATTTATATGCCTATTATATTGGCCAAAATAGAGACATGCTGTTTCTAATACGTTATAATCCGAACAGGTATGGAGTCTGCCGGTATTCACGAGACCGCCTACAACAGCATCATGAAGTGCGACATTGACATCCGTAAGGACCTGTATGCCAACAATGTCCTGTCAGGTGGTACCACCATGTACCCTGGTATTGCTGACCGTATGCAAAAGGAAATCACCGCCCTGGCTCCCAGCACCATGAAGATCAAGGTAATTATATGACAACCCAATAACACTATTCGTATTTATACCTTCCAATAAACATTTATTTGTCAACAATAACATCTTAATAATAATATGTAATGGTTTTTACTCATACTCAACTTCTTTCTCTATAGATCATTGCCCCACCTGAGCGTAAATACTCCGTCTGGATCGGTGGCTCCATCCTGGCTTCCCTGTCCACTTTCCAGGCTATGTGGATCACCAAGCAGGAATACGACGAGGCAGGCCCCAGCATTGTCCACCGCAAGTGCTTCTAAATGTATCATCTCCTGCGTCTGTTTGCTCTGGATCCACAAGAGGAACAACACAATGTTGTCACTGGACTGTTTTTGTAACCATTTTTTTGTAACCATGCGTTATCTGGAAAGAAAATCTGCAAATGTGAACCAGCATAAACAAGAACGAGACATGACATGTTATTATTCAACATGTGAATGTAAATGTACATAAATACTAAGTTATTAAAGTCCATTATTTGGTATTTTCATATATGTCTGTTTTATAATCATAATGCCGCAATATGTAGGCCTATGTTGTAAAGCACATAACATGATCATCACACAATAAACCAATAGGCCTTCAGTCCAATAGTCGTGGTCATTAGAATGCATGGTATGTTGAGGATTTCCATGCTGAATATGGTATGGTACTGTAGGATAATGTTAGAGATAATACGCTATAGTAAATGCAAAGGAATTATCAAAGCATTCAAACATTGTCATCAAATGACACAAATGCAGGATTATAATAGGCTACTGCTATAGTGCATCCTGATTTGCGTCGAGTCTACTACAAGAGATTTGACTCTTGATTTGGCATGGCGAGAGTGAAAGGTGACTGTCGAGCATGACTTCGCTGGAATGTGCCATGCTTGCTCCTTCACGTCTACTTTAAACTTCGTAACAACACAGATTTGACATTTGATACCAATCTCATATTCCAAGGACAGCCTGAAGAAGCCTTGTATAGAATATATTGCAGGGGCAAAAACACCTTGCACACTGAGTCTAGGGTAATAGTAGCTGCTCACCAGGACCTTGTTAGTGCAGGGTTGGAGCATTCTTCTGACATACATTTTAACAAACAGATTATTGTATTCTAACCAACATTTACATTTACCATCTGAATGTACAAAACATTAGGAATACTTGCTCTTTCCATGACATAGACTGACCAAGTGAATCTAGGTGAAAGCTATAATCCCTTATTGATGTCTTCTGTTAAATCAACTTCAATTAGTGTAGATGAAGAGGGGGGAGACAGGATTTTTCAGCTTTGAGACAATTGAGACATGTATTGTGTATGTGTGAAATTCAGAAGGTTAATGGACAAGACAACATATTGAAGTGCCTTTCAAACACCTGTTAGGAGGAAATTGACTTTTAAGTGCATCTCAACTATGGGCGGGGCTAAAGCGTAGCCAGCCTATGATTACTATTACACAAAGCACCATCTGTTGTGTTTTGCTTGTGAAAACCGAGCCAGTAAATCTATATGCTGTAAGTATAAGACATTAGAATGTTCAAACCTGCAATTTGCAATACATTTTGAGACACACATTCTGTAGTTCTGTGCAGAATAAAATCGGATATAGGCTACACTATGCATAATCTGGTTCTCTTGCACATTTAGCATTCATTGCAGTGTAGACATTAGGCTACATATTCGTTTAATTTTCTTAGATAGTGTATTCTGACAATAGAATATGGAGAATGATATGCTATCACTTAAATAGTAGGCCTATGGCAGCATCATGTTACAATAATACATGTTACAATAAACATGTCATAACAGTTTAATAGTCAATTAATAATCAATCAACATTACACATCCAAGTATATCTGATAAAATTATGAAAGACAAGCATTGTAAATATAGAATTTCGTAAGAAGTGGAAGAAGTGTGGAAGAAGTTAAAAAAATATTGTTGTCTATCAACAATGACAAGTCACCGGGGTCTGATAACTTGAGTGGAAAATTACTGAGGATTTTTTATTTTTTATTTTATTTCACCTTTATTTAACCAGGTAGGCTAGTTGAGAACAAGTTCTCATTTGCAACTGCGACCTGGCCAAGATAAAGCATAGCAGTGTGAACAGACAACACAGAGTTACACATGGAGTAAACAATAAACAAGTCAATAACATGGTAGGAAAAAGAGAATCTATATACAATGTGTGCAAAAGGCATGAGGTAGGCAATAAATCAAATAATTACAATTTAGCAGATTAACACTGGAGTGATAAATCATCAGATGATCATGTGCAAGAAGAGATACTTGTGTGCAAAAGAGCAGAAAAGTAAATAAATAAAAGCAGTATGGGGGTGAGGTAGGTAAATTGGGTGGGTAGTTTACAGATGGACTATGTACAGCTGCAGCGATCGGTTAGCTGCTCGGATAGCAGATTTTTAAAGTTGTTGAGGGAGATAAAAGTCTCCAACTTCAGAGATTTTTGCAATTCGTTCCAGTCGCAGGCAGCAGAGAACTGGAAGGAAAGGCGTCCAAATGAGGTTTTGGCTTTAGGGATGATCAGTGAGATACACCTGCTGGAGCGCGTGCTACGGGTGGGTGTAGCCATCGTGACCAGTGAACTGAGATAAGGCGGCACTTTACCTAGCATAGCCTTGTAGATGACCTGGAGCCAGTGGGTCTGACGACGAACATGTAGCGAGGGCCAGCCGACTAGGGCATACAGGTCGCAGTGGTGGGTCGTATAAGGTGCTTTAGTAACAAAACGGATGGCACTGTGATAAACTGCATCCAGTTTGCTGAGTAGAGTATTGGAAGCTATTTTGTAGATGACATCGCCGAAGTCGAGGATCGGTAGGATAGTCAGTTTTACTAGGGTAAGTTTAATAGGGTAAGGATAATAGCGGACAATATTTCCACTCCTATTTTCCATATCTTCAATCTAAGCCAACTAGAACATGTGTAGGCTTGGAGGGAAGCAAAAGAATAGTAAAGCTATTTTTCTGTAAACAAATTAACAACAGACTTTCAGCACGCTTATAGAGAAGGACACTCAACAAGCACAGCACTTACAAAAATTACTGATGATTGGCTGAGAGAAATTGATGCTAAAAAGATTGTGGGAGCTATTTTGTTAGACTTCAATGTGGCTTTGACATTGTCATCATAGTCTGCTGCTGGAAAAACATATTTGTTTTGGCTTTACACCCCCTGCAATAATGTAGATAAAGAGTTACCTGTCTAACAGAACACAGAGGGTGTTCTTTAATGGAATCCTCTCCAACATAATCCAGGTCGAATCACGAATACCCCAGGACAACTGTCTAGGCCCCTTCATTTTTTCAAACTTTACTAATGAGATGCCACTGGCCTTGAGTAAAGCCAGTATGTCTATGTATGCGGATGACTCAACACTATACAAGGCAGCTACTACAGCGAGTGAAATCACTGCAACACTTAACAAAGAGCAGCAGTTAGTTTCAGAATAGGTGGCAATGAATAAGTTCGTACTAAATATTTCAAAAACTAAAAGCATTGTGTTACGCACGCCTCTGAGAAGAGGGAACGCAACTCCCTGCTACAACTCAACTCTCTGAAGTGCAAGAGGTATGGACTGTAGGTGCGAGTAAGGATGACACAAAAGCAGAATTTACCGTTTACTAGAATTTATTTTCTTACACGGTAATATGGGGAAAAGGGGCTGGACGGAACCAAAGCAAAGAAAGTAAATATCAAAGTTCCCCCTCTCCTATCTAACCTGCCTACCCACTTAACTTACCTAACTTAACACCGCCTGGTGCCCTAACCAAAATACAGGGGGTGGTCCGCCCAGGTCTTACCTAGTGTGCCTAGACAGTAAATATACTACGGGTATATGTATGCCCGCGGGCCTCTTGCCTAAGCACTCCCAAAGTGCCTTCTCCTTCCCCCCTGGGAACAAATGAAACAGAGTAATTATTAATGATTTCACAAACACAGGACATAGAAAAACTGCTACCAACAACAACAGTACATACCACACTTTCTGATACACAACCCACACTATATCACAATCAAATTTTTCTCTCTCTCAATCTCCAAATCTCTACTCCTTATCTCATCTCTCTCCTCTCTCTCCCCTGGGAAGAACACTGGCTTTTATCTTCAGGTGGCAATGGTGATTAGAGTCAGCTGCTTCTTGACGAGGGGGCGGGGTCAGCTCCAATCACCAATTAGTCTGGGGTCGACCAATCAGCTGGTTGGGGAGTATTTCAGGAAGCCATCTCCTGAAACACACACACTAAAATACAAAACAGAACACAGAAACTGGGGAACGTAACACATTGTATTTGGGACAAATCATCCACTAAACCCTAAACCTCAACTAAATATTGTATTAAATTATGGGGAAATTGAGCACCAAGTTAAGGTGACTAAATTGCTTGGAGTAACCCTGGATTGTATACTGTCATAGTCAAAACATGATGATACAACAGTAGCTAAGATGGGGAAAAAGTCTGTCCATAATAAAGCACTACTCTGCCTTTTTAACAACACTATAAACAAGGAAGGTCCTACAGGCTCTGGTTTTGTCGCACCTGGACTACTGTTCAGTCGTGTGGTCAGGTAACACAAAGAAAGACCTCGGAAAATTGCAATTGGCTCAGAACAGGGCAGAACGGCTGGCCCTTAGATATACATGGAGAGCTAACATTCATTATATGCATGTAAATCTCTCATGGCTTAAAGAGGGGGAGAGATTGACTTCATCATGTTGACATGCTAAAAGCACCGAGGTGTCTGTTTAAACTACTAGCACACAGCACGAACAACCATGCACCACAAGACCAGAGGTCTCTTCACAATCCTTCACAAGTCCAGAACAGACTATGGGAGGCGCACAGTAGTACAGTGCCTTGAAAAAAATATTCATCTATTTTGTTGCATTTACAACCTGTAATTTAAATTGATTTTTATTTGGATTTCATGTAATGGACATACACAAAATAGTCCAAATTGGGGAAGTGAAAAAAATTACTTGTTTCAAAAAAAAAAAAAAAAAATTAAATGGAAAAGTGGTGCGTGAATATGTATTCACCCCCTTTGCTATGAAGCCCCTAAATAAGATCTGGTGCAACCAATTAACTTCAGAAGTCACATAATTAGTTAAATAAAGTCCACCTGTGTGGAATCTAAGTGTCACATGATCTCAGTATAGATATACCTGTTCTGAAAGGCCCCAGAATCTGCAAAACCACTAAGCAAGGGGCACCACCAAGCAAGCGCCATCGTGAAGACCAAGGAGCTCTCCAAAAGGTCAGGGACAAAGTTGTGGAGAAGTACAGATCAGGGTTGGGTTATAAAAAAATATCAGAAACTTTGAACATCCCACTGAGCACCATTAAATCCATTATTAAAAAATTGAAAGAATATGGCACCACAACAAACCTGCCAAGAGAGAGCCGCCCACCAAAACTCACAGACCAGGCAAGGAGGTCATTAATCAGAGAGGCAACAAAGAGACCAAAGATAACCCTGAAGGAGCTGCAAAGCTCCACAGTGGAGATTGGAGTATCTGTCCATAGGACCACTTTAAGCCGTACACTCCACAGAGCTGGGCTTTACGGAAGAGTGGCCAGAAAAAAGCCATTGCTAAAAGAAAAAAATAAGCAAACCCGTTTGGTGTTCGCTAAAAGGCATGTGGGAGACTCCACAAACATATGGAAGAAGGTACTCTGGTCAGATGAGTCTAAAATTGAGCTTTTTGACCATCAAGGAAAACGCTATGTCTGGCACAAACCCAAAACCTCTCATCACCCTGAGAACCCTATCCCCACAGTGAAGCATTGTGGTGGCAGCATCATGCTGTGGAGATGTTTTTCATCGGCAGGGACTGGAAAACTGGTCAGAATTGAAGGAATTATGGATGGCGCTAAATAGAGGGAAATTCTTGAGGGAAACCTGTTTCAGTCTTCCAGAGATTTGAGACTGGGATGGAGGTTCACCTTCCCTCAAGACAATGACCCTAAGCATACTGCTAAAGCAACACTCGAGTGGTTTAAAGGGAAACATTTAAATGTCTTGGAATGGCCTAGTCAAAGCCCAGACCTCAATCCAACTGAGAATCTGTGGTATGACTTAAAGATTGCTGTACACCAGTGGAACCCATCCATCTTGAAGGAACTGGAGCAGTTTTGCCTTGAAGAATGGGCAAAAATCCTAGATATATTTTTTGTATGTTTTAGTATTTTCTTGTTAATACCTGTGTTTTTGTTTTGTTAGGCATGTTTGAGGTCGCGATGTAAGTTGTTGATTTTTGTATTATGAATTTAAAATAAAAATGTATTATTAAAAGCTCACTGTACATTACTATTTACTATTTTTTTTCATTGGAGTGGCACATTTAAAAAAAAAATGTGAGTTTATAAAAAAAATAAAAATAAAGAATAAAAAAACTCTTCTCTGCCCTTATATTTTCAGTGTAGGAGAAATTGTTGGTTTTGTCATTCATCCTTATTTGAAGCTATAGCCAATTAGCCATAAAACTCGTTGTAATTGAATTGTTATAGTTATTGCATTGTATTCACTATTAAATGTTGTATTTATTACGGCTCCCCTGGCAGCAGCTACTCTTCCTAGGGTCCAACAAGGACCCAAAATGGGAAACATACACCAAGTGTTATAAGGAGATGGTAAAGTACAGACTGACAAGAAGGCTTTAGAACAAACACATCATCTGTGGTTTTGGAACTGACAGTGACTCGAAATCCAGCAGGTCCAATCCTCAAAGTACAAAGTAATAAAGTTGAGCCATTGGTCTTAAAACAACTAGAACGTGAGAGAAAGATTCCACCTAAAGAACCATTGAAACAGAAGATCCTCATTTCAGAAAAACTACACAAAGTTGCATCTCCTGAGACCTCTCCACCTAAAGCAATTTTAAAATGTTTTATTTAATAAAAATACTAAAATGACCCCCTTTTTCTCCCCAATTTCGTGGTATCCAATTGTCTCATCGCTACAACTCCCGTATGGGCTCGGGAGAGATGAAGGTCGAGAGCCATGCGTCCTCCGAAACACAACCCAACCAAACCGCGCTGCTTCTTAACACAGCGCACATCAAACCGGGAAGCCAGTTGGAAAAAAAATTCCTAGATATATTTTTTGTATGTTTTAGTATTTTCTTGTTAATACCTGTGTTTTTGTTTTGTTAGACATGTTTGATGTCGCGATGTAAGTTGTTGACCGGGAAGCCAGCCGGTGATGGGATTGCAGCCATAAGAAGATATGGTAGAAAGAGTATCTGGCCTTTTCTGTAGCCTACAGGCCGTAGATAGTGACAATGTAATGAGACGGACACTCCTTTATCATGCAGGTTTCTCGATCAAATAGCCTAACCTAAAGGGTAGTCAATCCCCCCAAAAATGAGCTGTCATGTTAACAAACAACATTTATGATAAACAGAGAGTAGCAGCAGCATAAAAAGAGGGGTTGGGGGGGGGGGGGGGACAATGCAAATAGTCCGAGTAGCCATTTGATTACCTGTTCAGGAGTCTTATGGCTTGGGGGTAAAAACTGCTGAGAAGCCTTTTTGTCCTAGACTTGGCACTCCGGTACTGCTTGCCATGCGGTAGTAGACAGAACAGTCTATGTATGACTGGGGTGGCTAGGGTCTTTGACAATTTTTAGGGCCTTCCTCTGACACCGCCTGGTGTAGAGGTCCTGGATGTCAAGCAGCTTAGCCCCAGTGATGTACTGGGCAGAACGCACTACCCTCTGTAGTGCCTTGCAGTCAGAGGCCGAGCAATTGCCATACCAGGCAGTGATGCAACCAGTCAGGATGCTCTCGATGTTGCAGCTGTAGAACCTTTTGAGGATCTCAGGACCCATGCCAAATCTTTTTAGTTTCCTGAGGGGAATAGGCTTTGTCGTGCCCTCTTCACAACTGTCTTGGTGTGTTTGGACCATTCTAGTTTGTTGTTGATGTGGACACCGAGGAACTTGAAGCTCTCAACCTGCTCCACTACAGCCCCGTCGATGAGAATGGGGGCGTGCTCGGTCCTCCTTTTCCTGTAGTCCACCATCATCTCCTTAGTCTTGGCTACGTTGGGGGATAGGTTGTTATTCTGGCACCACACAGCCAGTTCTCTGACCTCCTCCCTATAGGCTGTCTCGTTGTTGTCTGTGATCAGGCCTCACTGTCTGTTGACAGTTTCTACAACACTTGCAGATATAAAAATCACAAGGTATACTAATAAAATTCTAGAACTCATAAGTACTCCTCATCCCTTCCTAGATGTACAGGGTGCTGTGGACGGAGGCTGCGGAGAGTCAGAGGAAGAGAAGCTGGGAAAAGGATTAACTGCTTCTGAACCAGGGAGGAAGCCAGAGGCTCAAACTAAAGCCAAACAGTCCAGAAAGCCCCCCAGGGCGAGGAGCCAGATACAGAAGCCCAAAGAAACCGACAAGGAAAACAGGCACCCATTTGCCATGTATGGATGGGGTGAAAGGCAGGCTGAGATGGCTAGCAAGAATATCCACAATGTGGGTCCATCAATCATTCAATCAATCAAATGTATTTATAAAGCCCCTTTTAAATCAGCAGATGTCACAAAGTACTTATTAAGAAACCCATCTTTAAACCCCGAACAGCAAGCAATGCAGATGTAGAAGCATTTCAAGAGTACATGGCCATTAAGGCCAGATCGTTCTTCAAGATGTTCAAACGTTCATAGATGACCAGCAGGGTCAAATAATAATCACAGTGGTTGTAGAGGGTGCTACAGGTCAGCAACTCAGGAGTAAAAGTCAGTTGGCTTTTCAACGCCGAGCATTCAGAGGTTGAGACAGCAGGTGCGGTAGAGAGAGCGAGAGAGGGAGAGTTGTAAACAGCAGTTCCAGAACAAGGTAGCATGTCCGGTGAACAGTTGAAATGAGCAGCAGTACAACCAGGTGGACTGGGGACTGCCAGAAGTCATCAGGTCAGGTAGTCCTGAGGCGGGAGAGAGGGAGAGAGAAATAATTAGTGGGAGCACACTTAAGTTCACACAGGACACCAGATAAGACAGGAGAATTTCACTACATAGGACAGACTGAACCTAGTCCCCCGGCACATAGATTATTGCATCATAGATACTGGAGGCTGGGGACATTGTGGCCCCGTCTGACGATACCCCCGGACAGGGCCAACCAGGCAGGATATAACCCCACCCTCTTTGCCAAAGCACAGCCCCCACACCACTAGAGGGTTATCAACAGTCCACCAACTTACTACCCTGAGACAAGGCTGAGTAAAGCCAACGAAGATCTCCTCTACCTCACAAGCCTGAGGGGGCGCAAGACCGGACAGGGTGATCATGTCAGTGACTCAACCAACTCAAGTCGAGTATAGTGCAAAAAAGCCTGGCACGACGTGACGCACCCCTCTTAGGGGCGGCATGGAAGAGCACTAGTAAGCCAGTGACTCAGCCCAGTGAGTAAATAGGGTCAGAGGCAGAGACTCCCAGTGGAGAGAGGGGAGCCTTAACAGGAAGCCAGAGTATAGGCTAGCACTGGAGTAATATGATCACATTTTTTGGTTCTAGTCAAGTTTCTAGAAATCGTATTTAGCACTAACTAAAGTTTATTTGGTGCTTTATCCAGGTAGCCGTAGAGTAGAGCATTGCCGTAGTCTAATCTAGAAATGACCAAAGCATGGATTAGTTTTTCTCAATTTTTGGACAAAAAGTTTCAGATTTTTGCAATGTTACGAAGATGAAAAAAAGCTCACCTTGAAATATTCTTGATACTTTTGTCAAAAGAGAGATCAGGGTCCAGAGTAATGCCGAGGTCCTTCACAGATTTATTTGAGATGACTGTACAACCATCAAGATTAATTGTGAAATCAAACAGTAGGCCTCTTTGTAGAACTAGCATCTTTGTTTTGTTCTAGTTTAAAAGTAAAACATTTGCCGCCATCCACTTCCTTATGTCTGAAACACAGGCTTCCAGGGTTGGCAATTTGCTTTTACCCCCTTTTTTACACTGCTGCTACTCACTGTTAATTATCTATGCATAGTCACTTTACCCCAACCTACATGTACAGTACATACAGTATTACCTCAATTACCTCGATTAAACCTGTACCTGCGGACGTTGACTTAATACCGGTACCCCCTGTATATAGCCTCGTTATTTTAATTTTATTGTGTTACTTTTTATATTAAATGTAAAAATGTAGCAAATATTTTGTTACGTACATACAAAAAAAGCTCAGCATTGTTGATTAAGGGCTTGTAAGTAAGGATTTCACGTTAAAGTTAAATATTCTTCGATATTAAAAAAGACCCAAGCCGCTAAATAATAACAACGCAAGTCTATAGATACACTTTCCTACTCATTCATTACTGCTGCAGTGCTTGTTGTAGCGCTGAGTGGAAATAGGAAGAAGGTGCATTTTATGGCTTATAAAAGTGTTGAATACAAAGTGCTGAGTAAGAACTTCAACATGAACTCTGTCATAAAAACAGCAGCCCTTTGCTGTATTCATTGACAGTCTCTCTCTACTCAAGGTTTTAAACATTTTGAAATCTCCAGTGGCGTGTATTCATGGATGCCACGGGAAGCCAGGATTCCCCAAAAACAGACCAAAAATGACTTTAAAAAATATATATTTTGTCTCTCAGTGTTTCATAATGTTCCTTCAAGAGGCTGAACGTATCTCACAGGAGAAAGCATCCGTGCGAGCAAAACAGCGCCCCTCTGTATCTCTACGTGTAGGTCATCTATCTGATACTGTCTGGTCCAAACGAGTATGACATTGTTTGTTGCTGCCTGTTGCATTGAAGGCAAGGGAAGCCAGCAAGCATCTGGCTTCCCTTGACAAAAAAAAATATAAAAATTAGCCAATCAGTGTTGAGCTAAACTGAGCGATCTCAACAGTGAAGGGTTTTTCTACTTGCACAAACGCACACAGAAATCAGTATCATGGACAGCCAGATCATTTTTAGCTTATGTTGATTGGACTAAATTGTTTTTGGTATATTTTAGTTGTCACTGTATTAGACTAAGCAGAGGTGATTTGATGATGTTGAAATGTTGAAGTTGAAATGATACTGGAATAGTGGAGGCAGCACCTGTTTTCTTTGTGACTTGCGTTAACTCTCTGTGGTTCTAAATCAATAGTTGTTAAGTGGTCCAAAAATGTCAGAAACATTATCTTGCTTGACCATGCTGTAGGTCATGTAACTGTGTTACTGTACATGCAATATGCTTTGTGGACTTCACTGGACAGGGGTTGCTATCCGGTTATGTGATAAAACAAAAGGTGTGGTTAAATTTCTACCACTGTTTCATCTTATTGTCTCGGCCTTTAGGTCTATATTTCACGGTCGCAAGACATATGAATTAACAGGTTATAGAGTAAACAACGCAATTATCACAACACATAGGTTGTGATATGGTTTGGTGATTTCCCCAGTGATTTTACCCATGCACCGCTACTTGAAATCTCTCAGTAACAACTTTGCTGTAGCTTTCTTTTAAGCCTGCTACATGACTGCAGACAAGGTAATCCAAGCCATGCGATTGGCCAGCAGTAGTAGGCTTATAGTGCAATTTGCCGGGAAGGTAGAGTTTGTATCTTCAGACACATGAAATGGTTCGATATGGCAACAGTTGCGTACCCAGAGCACAGCTGAATTGGGTGTAACTACCGTCAACAGCACGAGACGAATACAAATTTACAGAAATGTTTGGCAATCGACTAGGAATGCCTTGGAGATCGACCAGTTTATCTCCAAGGCAGTATGTACTGCCTGAAGGGGCAGTGGCCACTAAATGGCATAAGCTGCTCTACAACAGTAATGTTGGGCCCAGGGTTGTAAAACAAGGGAAGGCGGTCCACCCACTTGTCCCACAATGACCTGATTGTAGCTAGCTTGTCTCTCTGCCGCAGAGCTGGTCTGTTGTCTCGGTTATCGAAGCGGATAATCCTGGAAATAGTGTGGAACGGAAAAGTTGTATGGAAAAGTTCTCTGCCAGTTTCTGCATCCCATAGGGATTCTGTGGATTCCCCATTGGATCTGAAAACACCAGCAAGGAAAAGAATCCCAAAGTATGCGTGTAAATTAGTTTGATCTATCTCCTTCCATCTCTCTCCAAAAGCACACCTTCCATCCAAATTAGTACAGTCCAGAATGATTTTCTGGATGGTGTCTGGGATGAACAGTTCAAAAGAAGACTTTATGTCCTGCACATGAGTAACCACCATCCGCATCAGCCCTGGTTGCATCCTTATTATATTGTCAGCCATGCGGGGTGGCTCATTCCTTGGGCAAGAAGACCAGGTCACCTGCAGGCTGCTGACAAGCTGGCTGAGGGTCAATCACATCCTCTTCTTCCAATTCACTGTCAGACTCATCCAATTGACAGACATCATCCTCATATTAAGAAAAGTATTAATCTCCAAAGTGGAAGACACTCCTTCCACACTAGCTTCTCTCTCTGCAAAATTAAGGCCCTCTGAGCAGAGATTATTTTTCCATACTGATTGATTGTGGTAAGGAGCTACAAAGCTGCAAAGCTATTTATTTGTTGTGTCCCTCCACAAATTTGCACCTGGCTGGCGTAGTGTGGGATTTGTAATTATTATTTTTTTTTTACAGTGTATCAATATGTTTTGTAATAACATTGCGCAGGTTCCCGCAAGACATGGTGTTGTTTCACACATTAAAACGTGGGAGAAAAGCGGAAGACAGATAGCACCAATAACCTGTCTGTCTCCCTGCCTATGTTGAAACAGCAGGCCCAGGGAGGAGGAAGACAGAGTGAAAGCACAGAGCAAACCTTTTTTTTCCATTTTTACTTGTTTTCACCTACACACACACGCACACACACACACTTTTATTACCCTCTGGTCCAGTGGAGCCGAACACCACATTTATTTATTTAACTAGGCAAGTCAGTTAAGAACAAATTCTTATTTACAATGATACAATTTTACAATTTTACGGCCAAACCCGGACGGCGCTGGGCCAATTGTGCCCCGCCCTATCGGACTCACAATCACGGCCAGATGTGATACAGCCTGGATTCGAACCGGGGACTGTAGTGACACCTCTAGCACTGAGATGCAGTGCCTTAGACCGCTGCACTACTCGGGAGCCTACATATGTGATTTAAACATGTAGGGGGTGCACAGTGTGCACTCAATGAAAATGTGTTATTTTGCATGTTCTTCACAGAAAATGAGCCAAGGCCAATGAATCTCAGGTTTAAAAAATAAATCATTGTATCATTTTTCTTTCGGTAAACATTAAAAATGGGTCCCACAGACCCAAACAATGGTTAAATAAGTAGCAATAAATAGATGCAATAAGTCATAGATAACTTGTACTTCTTCTTAAACCATTGTTGACAGTTTATGCAATATTCTGTTTCAAATAGCTGCAACCGGGCCAATGCTTACAGTGATCATAGCCATGGGATGTGTGCATTAATTGTAATAATCTACCTGCTACGGATAACAATTTATTCACTGACATGTGAAAGCTGCAGTACACAAATTGTTATTGTGAAGTATGGCACAATAAGAATTTTACTTCAGTCATAACATTAAGGCCTTTATTCATTAAAATCTTTGGAACATCTTCCTGTCAGTGTAATGGCTTGTCAGTGCTATAGTAAAGTATGTTATTGTAAAACTATAATGAACAGAAATAGAAAAGCAACATGCAACAATTTAACTGAGATACAGTTCATATAAGGAAAGCAGTCACGTGAAGAACATTTATTATGCCTAATCTATGGAGTTCACATATGGGTTGGCCTGGGAGGGCATAGGCCCACCCACTGGGGAGGCAGGCCAAGCCAATCAGAATGAGTTTCTCCCCACAAAAGGGCTTTATTACATACAGAAATACTCCTCAGTTTCATCAGCTGACCAGGGGGCTGGTGTCAGACGATCCCACAGGTGAAGAAGCCGGATGTGGAGGTCCTGGGCTGGGCTGGCGTCGTTACACATGGTCTACGGTTGTGAGGCCGGTTGGACGTACTGCCAAATTCTCTAAAACAACGTTGGAGGAGACTTATGGTAGAAAAATGAACATTCAATTCTCTGGCAACAGCTCTGGTGGATATTCTTGCAGGCAGCAAGCCAACTGCATGCTCCCTCAAAACTTGAGACATCTGTGGCATTGTGTTTCGTGACAAAACTGCACATTTTAGAGTGGGCTTTTTTAAAATCCCCTGCACAATGTGCACCTGTGTAATAATCATGTTTAATCAGCTTCTGATATGCCACACCTGTCAGGTGGATGGATTATCTGGCAAATGAGAAATGCTCATGAACAGGGATGTAAAAATGTTACATTTGTTCAAAAAATTTGAGAAATAAGATTTTTGTGCATAAGGAACTTTTCTGGGATATTCATTTCAGCTCATGAAACATGGGACCAACACTTTACATGTTGCATTTATATTTTTGTTCAGTATAAATTATTTAGAAAAAAAGTCTGTAGGAGTTGAGTTGTGGATCACAGTCAACATGAATTGCACACTTGTGTGGAGGGAGCAAATATCCAGCTCCAACTGATAAAAAATATCACTATTTTGTATGATTAAATGTTTACGCTTTTACACATTCAAACGGAATTTGATGTACAAGTATTTTGACATTGTGTGCTAGGCTTAACAAAATTCATAAACTACTTTTTACTAAATCGTTTGACTTATTTGATTGATTTACCTGTCGAAACACACGCCAGTAAATATCTACTATAGTAATGAGATTGAAAGGCATATTTCACCTGGATACACAAATCAATTCTTCAGCACGACAAATATTCTTAAAAATAAAATCTGTTGTAGCGTGTCATTAAACTAAAATACACTGCTCAAAAAAATAAAGGGAACACTTAAACAACACAATGTAACTCCAAGTCAATCACACTTCTGTGAAATCAAACTGTCCACTTAGGAAGCAACACTGATTGACAATAAATTTCACATGCTGTTGTGCAAATGGAATAGACAAAAGGTGGAAATTATAGGCAATTAGCAAGACACCCCCAATAAAGGAATGGTACTGCAGGTGGTGACCACAGACCACTTCTCAGTTCCTATGCTTCCTGGCTGATGTTTTGGTCACTTTTGAATGCTGGCGGTGCTTTCACTCTAGTGGTAGCATGAGACGGAGTCTACAACCCACACAAGTGGCTCAGGTAGTGCAGTTCATCCAGGATGGCACATCAATGCGAGCTGTGGCAAAAAGGTTTGCTGTGTCTGTCAGCGTAGTGTCCAGAGCATGGAGGCGCTACTAAGAGACAGGCCAGTACATCAGGAGACGTGGAGGAGGCCGTAGGAGTGCAACAACCCAGCAGCAGGACCGCTACCTCCGCCTTTGTGCAAGGAGGTGCACTGCCAGAGCCCTGCAAAATGACCTCCAGCAGGCCACAAATGTGCATGTGTCTGCTCAAACGGTCAGAAACAGACTCCATGAGGGTGGTATGAGGGCACGACGTCCACAGGTGGGGGTTGTGCTTACAGCCCAACACCGTGCAGGACGTTTGGCATTTGCCAGGTCTCAGGAACTATATTAATATGACACAGCAATCTTGCTCTAGCAAACGGTCAATCCTGCCATTTCACACAGGCCGCCAAATTCTGATATTCTTCCCACAAATTGGTATTTTGACCAATCACATCAGATCTTTTTCAGAGCTGATCTATATGATTGGTCAAAAGACCAATAATAATCAATCAATCAATCAATCAATTTTATTTTATATAGCCCTTCGTACATCAGATAATATCTCGAAGTGCTGTACAGAAACCCAGCCTAAAACCCCAAACAGCTAGAATGCAGGTGTAGAAGCACGGTGGCTAGGAAAAACTCCCTAGAAAGGCCAAAACCTAGGAAGAAACCTAGAGAGGAACCAGGCTATGAGGGGTGGCCAGTCCTCTTCTGGCTGTGCCGGGTGGAGATTATAACAGAACTATGCCAAGATGTTCAAAAATGTTCATAAGTGACAAGCATGGTCAAATAATAATCATGAATAATTTTCAGTTGGCTTTTCATAGCTGATCATTAAGAGTTGAAAAACAACAGGTCTGGGACAGGTGGCGGTTCCATAACCGCAGGCAGAACAGCTGAAACTGGAATAGCAGCAAGGCCAGGCGGACTGGGGACAGCAAGGAGTCACCACGGGCGGCAGTCCCGACGCATCGTCCTAGGGCCCAGGTCCTCCGAGAGAAAGAAAGAGAGAAGGAGAAAATTAGAGAGAGCCAAGATTTTCAAAATGTTCATAAATGACAAGCATGGTCAAATAATAATCAGGAATAAATCTCAGTTGGCTTTTCATAGCCGATCATTAAGAGTTGAAAACAGCAGGTCTGGGACAGGTAGGGGTTCCATAACCGCAGGCAGAAGAGTTGAAACTGGAATAGCAGCAAGGCCAGGCGGACTGGGGGCAGCAAGGAGTCACCACGGCCGGTAGTCCCGACGTATGGTCCTAGGGCTCAGGTCCTCCGAGAGAAAGAGAGAAAGAGAAAATTAGAGAGAGCCAAGATTTTCAAAATGTTCATAAATGACAAGCATGGTCAAATAATAATCAGGAATAAATCTCAGTTTTTAGCCGATCATTAAGAGTTGAAAACAGCAGGTCTGGGACAGGTAGGGGTTTCGTAACCGCAGGCAGAAACAGTTGAAACTGGAATAGCAGCAAGGCCGGGCGGACTGGGGACAGCAAGGTGTCAGCATGCCCGGTAGTCCTGACGTATGGTCCTAGGGCTCAGGTTCTCAGAGAGAAAGAGAGAACGAGAGAATTAGAGAGAGCATACTTAAATTCACACAGGACACTGGATAAGACAGGAGAAGTACTCCAGGTATAACCAACTGACCCTAGCCCCCCGACACATAAACTACTGCAGCATAAATACTGGAGGCTGAGACAGGAGCGGTCAGGAGACACTGTGGCCCCATCCGAAGAACCCCCCGGACAGGGCCAAACAGGAAGGATATAACCCCACCCACTCTGCCAAAGCACAGCCCCCACACCACTAGAGGGATATCCTCAACCACCAACTTACAATCCTGAGACAAGGCCGAGTATAGCCCACAAAGGTCTCCACCACAGCACAACCAAGGGGGGGCGCCAACGCAGACAGGAAGTTCACGTCAGTAACTCAACCCACTCAAGTGACGCACCCCTCCTAGGGACGGCATGAAAGAGCACCAGCAAGCCAGTGACTCAGCCCCAGTAACAGGGTTAGAGGCAGAGAATCCCAGTGGAGAGAGGGGAACCGGCCCTGGAGAGACAGCAAGGGCGGTTCGTTGCTCCAGAGCCTTTCCGTTCACCTTCACACTCCTGGGCCAGACTACACTCAATCATATGACCTACTGAAGAGATAAGTCTTCAGTAAAGACTTAAAGGTTGAGACCGAGTCTGCGTCTCTCACATGGGTAGGCAGACTGTTCCATAAAAATGGAGATCTATAGGAGAAAGCCCTGCCTCCAGCTGTTTGCTTAGAAATTTTAGGGACAATTAGGAGGCCTGCGTCTTGTGACCGTAGCGTACGTGTAGGTATGTACGGCAGGACCAACTCGGAAAGATAGGTAGGAGCAAGCCCATGTAACGCTTTATAGGTTAACAGTAAAACCTTGAAATCAGCCCTTGCCTTAACAGGAAGCTAGTGTAGGGAAGCTAGCACTGGAGTAATATGATCAAATTTCTTGGTTCTAGTCAGGATTCTAGCAGCCGTATTTAGCACTAACTGAAGTTTATTTAGTGCTTTATCCGGGTAGCCGGAAAGTAGAGCATTGCAGTAGTCTAACCTAGAAGTAACAAATGCATGGATTAATTTTTCTGCATCATTTTTGGACAGAAAATTTCTGATTTTTGCAATGTTACGTAGATGGAAAAAAGCTGTCCTTGAAACAGTCTTGATATGTTCGTCAAAAGAGAGATCAGGGTCAAGAGTAACGCCGAGGTCCTTCACAGTTTTATTTGAGACGACTTTACAACCATCAAGATGAATTGTCAGATTTAACAGAAGATCTCTTTGTTTCTTGGGACCTAGAACAAGCATCTCTGTTTTGTCCGAGTTTAAAAGTAGAAAGTTTTCAGCCATCCACTTCCTTATGTCTGAAACACAGGCTTCTAGCGAGGGCAATTTTGGGGCTTCACCATGTTTCATTGAAATGTACAGCTGTGTGTCATCCGCATAGCAGTGAAAGTTAACATTATGTTTTCGAATAACATCCCCAAGAGGTAAAATATATAGTGAAAACAATAGTGGTCCTAAAACGGAACCTTGAGGAACACCGAAATGTACAGTTGATTTGTCAGAGGACAGACCATTCACAGAGACAAACTGATATCTTTCCGACAGGTAAGATCTAAACCAGGCCAGAACTTGTCCGTGTAGACCAATTTGGGTTTCCAGTCTCTCCAAAAGAATGTGGTGATCGATGGTGTCAAAGGCAGCACTAAGGTCTAGTAGCACGAGGACAGATGCAGAGCCTCGGTCTGACGCCATTAAAAGGTCATTTACCACCTTCACAAGTGCAGTCTCAGTGCTATGATGGGGTCTAAAACCAGACTGAAGCATTTCGTATACATTGTTTGTCTTCAGAAAGGCAGTGAGTTGCTGCGCAACAGCTTTTTCAAAATTTTTTGAGAGGAATGGAAGATTCGATATAGGCCGATAGTTTTTTATATTTTCCGGGTCAAGGTTTGGCTTTTTCAAGAGAGGCTTTATCACTGCCACTTTTAGTGAGTTTGGTACACATCCGGTGGATAGAGAGCTGTTTATTATGTTCAACATAGGAGGGCCAAGCACAGGAAGCAGCTCCTTCAGCAGTTTAGTAGGAATAGGATCCAGTATGCAGCTTGAAGGTTTAGAGGCCATGATTATTTTCATCATTGTGTCAAGAGATATAGTACTAAAACACTTAAGTGTCTCTCCCGATCCCAGGCCCTCGCAGAGCTGTGCAGATCCAGGACAGCTAAGCCCTGGAGGAATACGCAGATTCAAAGAGGAGTCCGTAATTTGCTTTCTAATGGTCATGATCTTTTCCTCAAAGAAGTTCATGAATTTATTACTGCTGAAGTGAAAGCCATCCTCTCTTGGGGAATGCTGCTTTTTAGTTAGCTTTGCAACAGTATCAAAAATAAATTTTGGATTGTTCTTATTTTCCTCGATTAAGTTGGAAAAGTAGGATGATCGAGCAGCAGTGAGGGCTCTTCGGTACTGCACGGTACTGTCTTTCCAAGCTAGTCGGAAGACTTCCAGTTTTGTGTGGCGCCATTTCCGTTCCAATTTCCTGGAAGCTTGCTTCAAAGCTCGGGTATTTTCTGTATACCAGGGAGCTAGTTTCTTATGACAAATGTTTTTCGTTTTTAGGGGTGCAACTGCATCTAGGGTATTGCGCAAGGTTAAATTGAGTTCCTCAGTTAAGTGGTTAACTGATTTTTGTCCTCTGACGTCCTTGGGTAGGCAGAAGGAGTCTGGAAGGGCATCAAGGAATTTTTGTGTTGTCTGAGAATTTATAGCACGACTTTTGATGCTCCTTGGTTGGGGTCTGAGCAGATTATTTGTTGCGATTGCAAACGTAATAAAATGGTGGTCCGATAGTCCAGGATTATGTGGGAAAACATTAAGATCTACAACATTTATTCCATGGGACAAAACTAGGTCCAGAGTATGACTGTGGCAGTGAGTAGGTCCAGAGACATGTTGGACAAAACCCACTGAGTCGATGATGGCTCCGAAAGACTTTTGGAGTGGGTCTGTGGACTTCTCCATGTGAATATTAAAATCACCAAAAATTAGAATATGATCTGCTATGACTACAAGGTCTGATAGGAATTCAGGAAACTCAGAGAGGAACGCTGTATATGGCCCAGGAGGCCTGTAAACAGTAGCTATAAAAAGTGATTGAGTAGGCTGCATAGATTTCATGACTAGAAGCTCAAAAGACGAAAACGCCATTTTTTTTTTTGTAAATTGAAATTTGCTATCGTAGATGTTAGCAACACCTCCGCCTTTGCGGGATGCACGGGGGATATGGTCACTAGTGTAACCAGGAGGTGAGGCCTCATTTAACACAGTAAATTCATCAGGCTTAAGCCATGTTTCAGTCAGGCCAATCACATCAAGATTATGATCAGTGATTAGTTCATTGACTATGACTGCCTTTGAAGTGAGGGATCTAACATTAAGTAACCCTATTTTGAGATGTGAGGTATCACGATCTCTTTCAATAATGGCAGGAATGGAGGAGGTCTTTATCCTAATAAGATTGCTAAGGCGAACACCGCCATGTTTAGTTTTGCCCAACCTAGGTCGAGGCACAGACACAGTCTCAATGGGTATGGCTGAGCTGACTACACTGACTGTGCTATTGGCAGACTCCACTAAGCTGGCAGGTTGGCTAACAGCCTGCTGCCTGGCCTGCACCCTATTTCATTGTGGGGCTAAAGGAGTTAGAGCCCTATCTATGTTGGTAGATAAGATGAGAGCACCCCTCCAGGTAGGATGGAGTCCGTCACTCCTTAGCAGGTCAGGCTTGGTCCTGTTTGTGGGTGAGTCCCAGAAAGAGGGCCAATTATCTACAAATTCTATCTTTTGGGAGGGGCAGAAAACAGTTTTAAACCAGCGATTGAGTGCTGAGACTCTGCTGTAGAGCTCGTCACTCCCCCTAACTGGGAGGGGGCCAGAGACAATTACTCGATGCCGACACATCTTTCTAGCTGATTTACACGCTGAAGCTATGTTGCACTTGGTGACCTCTGACTGTTTCATCCTAACATCGTTGGTGCCGACGTGGATAACAATATCTCTATACTCGCCAGATTTAGCTTTAGCCAGCACCATTTTAAGATTAGCCTTAACGTCGGTAGCCCTGCCCCCTGGTAAACAGTGTATGATCGCTGGGTGATTCGTTTTAAGTCTAATACTGCGGGTAATGGAGTCGCCAATGACTAGGGTTTTCAATTTGTCAGAGCTAACGGTGGGAGCCTTCGGCGTCTCAGACCCCGTAACGGGAGGAGTAGAGACAAGAGAAGACTCAGACTCCGACTCGCTACATAATGGGGAAAACCGGTTGAAAGTTTCTGTCGGCTGAATGAGCGACACCGGTTGAGCATTCCAACAGCATTTCCCTCCAGAAGCCATGAGAAAGTTGTCCGGCTGCGGGGACTGTGCGAGGGGATTTATACTAACGTTACTATCTGTACTTACTGGTGGCACAGACGCTGTTTCTTCCTTTCCTACACTGAAATTACCCTTGCCTAACGATTGCGTCTGAAGCTGGGCTTGCAGCACAGCTATTTTCGCCGTAAGGCGATCGTTCTCCTGTATATTATGAGTACAGCGACTGCAATTAGAAGACATCATGTTAAATGTTACTACTTAGCTTCGGCTGTTGAAGGTGTTGACGAACCATGTCCAGATAAAGCGTCCGGAGTGAAAAAGTTGAATGAGGGAAAAAAGTTGCGATGGAAAAACTAAAAATATAAACGGTAATTAAAAACAGAAACAAAACAAAAAACGTAAAGTTGTCAGCTAGCAAAGTAAAGTAAAGTTGGCAGCAAAACGCACAGCAACAAAACGCACAGCAACACGTCTCATACGCGTCTCACGTCTCATAATAAAATATCAGAATTGGTCTGCCTTTCTAAACACGACCAGAGTGCACTGAAAAGCCCCCTGATCTGCATTAGGAAAATGGTCATTGAATTAAATCAAATATATTTATATAGCCCTTCTTACATGAGCTGATATATCAAAATGCTGTACAGAAACCCAGCCTAAAACCCCAAACAGCAAGCAATGCAGGTGTAGAAGCACGGTGGCTATGAAAAAAATGACTGTCGTCAATCATATTAACTTTGGTGCAAGGTGTCAAAAGGGAAGTAGGTCACCGTGCAGCCAGCTTGTGAGCCAGCTTATCCACCTGTGTAATAACAAAACCTACACAACTCCATAAATAAACTATTACACAGCTATGAATAATTATTAGAAGGTTACTACAGGTATAACAACAATTTAACATGAAGTGTTACCAAGTATTCTAAATAGATATTACACACTTAAGTAATAAAGATGACAAGAAAGAGGAATCACCTTTGTATATTGTTCTAACATACATTTTGAATACTTTATTTTAAAAAGAGCTTCTATATTATTGAGAATAAATTAAAAAAGCATGACATGACTCATAACAATTAGGGGGGAAAAAAAACAACTAATAATATCAACACAAAGAACAACACAAAGAACAGGTCAATGAAACGAGCAGGCGTGAGACAGTGCTGATTGATCATTCTCACTTGAACATGACATAATTGATAGATTATTCTTCAGAGAACTTAGTCCATAAAATAAAATATGCTTTGAGGCAGTGGTTCCCAAACTCATTCAGCCCCCCCCCCCCCCCCCCCCCCATCACTGAAGTGCCCCCTGGCACACCACGTCTATTTCTATGGGGACAGTCCATGACAGAAACTGTTCACATCCCTTGTTGACAGTTTTAAAGCTAATTCCCTGCAATTCTACACATTCCGTCATGTCTTGTGTGTTCATGTGATATGAGTGACTCAAACATTCAACAAAATCAATGGGCTAAAAAAACCTGGCAAAAAAAAAAAAACTTGGGCTAGTTGATCTGGACATTTTTTCACCCCAATTTTCGTGATATCCAAATTGGTAGTCACAGTCTTGTCCCATCGCTGCAACTCCCCTTCCGACAGGGGCGTGCCCCACAGTTTTGGAACCACTGCTTTGAGGGACTATATGATGTGTTCTTTATACAGATAACACTGTACATAATGCAATATGCTATGGGTAGCATAGTGCAGAAGTACAGGGGTGAAAGTAAGATGTCAGGTCCCATTATCATATAGCATCTCAAACTATAGCTGATCTAGGATTTGGGTTCCCTGTTATCTTGTTCATTATTATCTAAAAGGAAAAACAAATCATATCAGCAATCATACTCAGACGCTTTATGAATACAGTCCAGATGATTAAAGGGCTTGTCTGAGGGGCCTGGGAACAAGCTCAGCAGTCCAGAGTAGGGCCAGGAATCCAGGACTCTCTGTGGGTCTCTGACGGAACATCCAGAAGTTGGGAAGATAAAGGTCAGAGAAGAGTCGCTCCACCATTATGAGCCCTGTATCATGTTCCCTACATCTCATCTTTCCTTGAAATCTTCACCAACCTGCCTGAAAACAAGGACAGAGAGAGGTTTGAAACCATACACACACAGAAATGTGTGGGGATCTTGTAAATTAGCCCCTTCAGCTAAGAAACCTGTGTGAACGTGAGGTTAATAGTTACATTTTGTTAACAATTGCGTGCTGGCAATATTTGGCATGTACTCAACTCTACACTGTAATTTACAAATTAATTGATCATTTATTTTTGTAGACATAGTACCCCTCTATTTATGCCTAGCATTTTTTTGTGAAACACTACAATACCCAAATAAGGCACTTCAGAGACCCTTAATGCCTTGCCCCAACAGGAGTCAGCAGAATCTCAGGTAAATGTATCTGCCCAGATAGAAAACTGTATTGACAACAGTTGTGTGGAGCCACATCCACACAGCTTCTAAGCAGGGTCATTCGATCATTCTCAAACTGTTGAGCCCCTTTAGCCTCCCCTCTCACAAAAGAGGCGGAGTCATTCTGGGTGGCTATGGTTTTCTGTATCATCGACACATCAGGCAATTGGGAGCTGGAGGACAGAAATAGCCAAAGGTGGCTCCTTCCTCTCTGTGAGATCCCTAAAAATAGCCCCCTGGACCCTATCCAACCACACACACCCACCGACCCAAGGGGGAGATACAGTACGACAGAATAAAGCTCTGGACTTAGGGAGTTACATTTGGGACACAGGCATTAACTTTACCCTTAATTCAGTATGATGATACTGGTGAAAGTAGCATCCGTGATCACCTTGCAGCAATAGAAAAGTAATCATTACAAACCACTTCAGGGAAACCATTTGAGAAGAACATGGATCAGCATTGTGATAATCTTTTATTTTAGTTCTGATTATTTGTTTTGACAGGACATATGTAAGTACCAACATTTGAGAGGGGTAAAGAAAGTAGTTAAGGGCACAGATAGTCGGCCCAGCCAGGGCTCGAACCCCCCATCGCCGAGGGGGCATGTGATGATCCTGACACCAATATTGCTGATAAAACTAGCCACGTTTCGGCATTTGGTGCATTAAGGCCGAATCTTTAAAGTTCATGGCGGTGCTTCTCAAAATGACAAATTAATGCTTTACCTGCTCCATGCAATGCAACACAGTCAACTGTAAAATAGAGAGGACTTTTGAATGGCCTCTTACATAACATGTCAATGTGAAAAGCACCATCTACAACTGTATTTCTGCCTGCTATTTTGAGAGGGAGCATTTTGGGTGTCACTAAACAGAGCTATTAATTGAGTTACTAGTGTGATAACAGAAGGGCAAGTCACAGAGCAGAATCCTATGCTGTAGGCAGCACTGAGGGGAGGAGTCTCACCTTGGTCCTGGGCATACTGAGCGTGTTCACTAACAGCCACATTCCTGGGCGCTCTCGGCCTGTCCCCTACGAGGGGAGCGCAGCTGGCGCAGCGCGGCGTCTCCATACTGGATTCCTGATCCCATCCTCTCCGGGTCCAACTCTCCTGGAAGAGAACACAGAGAGAGAGAAATAGAGAGAGAAAAAAAGAGTGAGATGGAGAGAGAGAGAAGCCCCTGAGCTGAAACAGTAGAGTTCAGCTGGTAAACCACGATTTCATTGCTGTTGGTTAAGGTGAGAAGATACTGAATGCAGAGATACCTGACTCGATCTTGTTGAGGATTTTCCTGGCACACTGCACAAAGGCCTCCTCTACATTCTCCCCTGTCAGAGCACTTGTCTCCAGAAACATAAGCTCTGAAACAGACAAGACAGCAGGACACAATAATAACAATGATTACTATCAATGTTGATAACATTTGAACACAAGAGAATTAGTCAGCATTTAGCTGTGGAGGACATGAATTGCAATAGTTTTGTGGGCAATAGTTCACACCAGTGAGTTGTCCTACAGTGACCTCTAGTGGAGTAGTGCAGCAATCAGAAATTAGGATTTCAGGTCTGCATCAGAGGGTAGGGGGGTAGAGTCTGGGTCCGTATCAGAGGTCGACGATCATGATTTTTCAATGCCGATACCGATTATTGGAGGACCAAAAAAAGCCGATACCGATTAATCTGCCAATTTTTATTTATGTATTTGTAATAATGACAATTACAACAATACTGAATAAACACTTATTTTAACTTAATATATCAATAAAATCAATTTAGCCTCAAATAAATAATGCAACATGTTCAATTTGGTTTAAATAATGCAAAAACAAAGTGTTGGAGAAGAAAGTAAAAGTGCAATATGTGCCATGTAAAAAAGCTAAGGTTTAAGTTCCTTGCTCAGAACATGAGAAGATATGAAAGCTGGTGGTTCCTTTTAACATGAGTCTTCAATATTCCCAGGTAAGAAGTTTTATATTGTAGTTATTATAGGAATTATAGGACTATTTCTCTCTATATGATTTGTATTTCATATACCTTTGACTATTGGATGTTCTTATAGGCACTTTAGTATTGCCAGTGTAACAGTATAGCTTCCGTCCCTCTCCTCACTCCTACCTGGGCTCGAACCAGGAACACAACGACAACAGCCAACCTCGAAGCAGCGTTACCCATGCAGAGCAAGGGGAACAACTACTCCAAGTCTCAGAGCGAGTGACGTTTGAAACTCTATTAGCGGGCACCCCGCTAACTAGCTAGCCATTTCACATCGGTTACACCAGCCTAATCTCGGGAGTTGATAGGCTTGAAGTCATAAACAGCGCAATAGCTGCTGGCAAAGGCACGAAAGTGCTGTTTGAATGAATGCTTACGAGCCTGCTGCTGCCTACCATCGCTCAGTCAGACTGCTCTATCAAATCATAGACTTAATTATAACATAATAACACACAGAAATACGGGCCTTTGGTCATTAAAATTATCAAATCCGGAAACTATCATTTCGAAAACAAAACGTTTATTCTTTCAGTGAAATACGGAACCGTTCCGTATTTTATCTAACGGATGGCATCCCTAAGTCTAAATATTGCTGTTACATTGTACAACATTCAATGTTATATCATAACTATGTACAATTCTGGCAAATTAATTACGGCCTTTGTTAGGAATAAATGGACTTCACACCGTTCGCAATGAGCCAGGCGGCCCAAACTGCTGCATATACCCTGACTGCTTGCACGGAACGCAAGAGAAGTGACACAATTTCCCTAATTATAACAAATTCATGTTAGCAGGCAATATTATTAACTAAATATGCAGGTTTGAAAATATATACTTGTGTATTGATTTTAAAGAAAGGCGTTGATGTTTATGGTTAGGTACATTGGTGCATCGACAGTGCTTTTTTCGCAAATGCGCTTGTTAAATCATCACCGTTTGTCGAGGTAGGCGCATCGATTATATGCAACGCAGGACACGCTAGATAAACTAGTAATATCATCAACCATGTGTAGTTAACTAGTGATTATGTTAAGATTGATTGTTTTTTTTATAAGATACATTTAATGCTAGCTAGCAACTTACCTTGGTTTCTTGCTGCCCTCGTGTAACAGGTACTCTGCCTGCTGCGCAGGCTCCTCGTGGAGTGCAATGTAAGGCAGGTGGTTAGAGCGGTGGACTAGTAACCGGAAGGTTGCAAAAACGAATCCCCGAGCTGACAAGGTAAAAATCTGTCGTTCTGCCCCTGAACAAGGCAGTTAACCCACCGTTCCTAGGGCGTCATTGAAAATAAGAATGTGTTCTTAACTGACTTGCCTAGTTAAATAAAGGTGTATATATATATTTTTTTTTCATAAATAAAATTTAATCGCCAAATCGGTGTCCAAAAATACCGATTACCGATTGTTATGAAAACTTGAAATTGTCCCTAATTAATCAGCCATTCCGATTAATTGGTCGACCTCTAGTCCGTATACATCAGCTTCTCAGAGTGGGAGTGCTGATCTATGATCAGTTTCGCCGTTTTTGGACAAAATTAATAAGACTACATAGAGGATCTGCTCCTAGATCTGCACTCCCAGTCTGAGACGCTTGACACAGGGAACAGTTTGGAATTCAGCTGTAAAGGGATCATCATCCATACTAAACGCACCATTTTCCTGAGCAAAGCGAGAAGCCTCCAGGAAGGTGACCTCCCGGTCTGCGTCCAAGTCCTTCTTGTTACCACACAGGATGATGACAATATTTTGGCTGGCCAGCATCCTGGCGTCTGTCAGCCAGTTGGTCAGGGCGTTGTAGGTTTCCCGGCTGAGGATGATCAGGTCAATGGAGCGAGAGGGAGAGCAGTGGAGACATACAAATCAGACTTGGTGGTTCTGTTCACTAAAATCACAGTAGGCTTTAGGAAAGTTAGAGCTGTGTTTTCCAAAACAGTCAATCGGGAGCCACTGTGCAACCAATGAGTCATATCATATCTAGGTCTCTTTGAAATGTACTACATTCAACATTTGTCTTTTTAGAAACATATGTGGTTTATTAAAACAACATACCCCTTGAAGGTCCACCCATAATAAGACAAGGATTATTTCTCCTCAACTCTCCTGATCACCTATGAGTAGGTAATTTAGCCTACCTGGTGATGTCATATACAAGCAGGGCTCCAGCAGCGCCTCTGTAATAACTCCGTGTAACAGACCTGGGAGAGGAAAGCAATTGTAACATCAGTTGAAAATACATAAGTGCATAAATATAAACATTTTACACATCCTAATTACATTTATTAAATTGACATTCTCCATCTCCTACAACTATAGTTAGCTATACATAAAAGCATTTAGTGCCATCCAAGCTGGATAAGGAGTTGGTCAAAGTGCAAAACAAAATGCTCAAGGTGCTCAGTAACCTTTATTTAACTAGGCAAGTCAGATATTATTTACAATGACGGCCTACACCCGCCAAACCCGGATGGCGCTGGGCCAATTGTGCACCGCCCTATGGGACTTCCAATCACAGCCAGTTGTGACACAGCCTGGATCCGAACCAGGGTGTCTGTAGTGACGCCTCAAGCACTGAGATGCAGTGCCCCAGACCGCCACGCCACTTGGGAGCAGTAGTAGTGTTTCAGAATTTTAGCTGCGCTACACATTATTAACTCCCCCACAACGGCTGGCCATGATTCATTTTACTTGCTGTTCTAAGGATCTGGCACAAGTTCTCTAATGATCAGCTGGAGATGGGCACACATGAAACAGTCCAAGCTGGTTTGAGAAAAATGTCTAATGCCCTGCCACAGTAAGAGTAAGTATGTGAAATGCTCTCACATACTGTACAGTACCTGAATCTCTCTTGTCCCGCAGTGTCCCAGATTTGGAGTTTGACATATTTGTTTACCACGTTGATTATCTTTGAGCCAAACTCCACTCCGATGGTGTGATTCGAATCGTCTTTGACTGTGATTTAAATGAAATCATTCCACAACACATAGCTAGATCACAACAACGCCTATTCATGTGTTCAAAGTTAAGTTAATCATAAATTGTAGCCTGTCCCTAAAATAAACTACAAGTCATAGCAAAATATAAAATACATGTCAGCACAATCAATTGGACATAACTTACATCTTTTCTCAATAAACTGGTGAAGAAGACATGATTTTCCAGCTCCTGCATTCCCAATCACTAGGAATTTGAACAGGAAATCTAGCGGAGGAAAAACAAACAAAGTTCATTTTAATCATTAGAGAATACGTATTCTTAGGCTAGTTGGATAGAAAGCTGGCTAACGTTAGTTAAGTAACAGGCGCACTACTAGCAGAACAGAAGCTATGTTATTGCTTCATGCATAACGTTACATTTGCTTCGACATTTAGATAGCTAACTTTGTTAGTTGTCTGACATTCAGATGGCTTTCTAGATAGCTAGCTAAGAAACCAATTAATGATGACATTTGACGGAGATGCAAGCTATCGAGCGAAACTAAAGTTAGCCAGCTAGCTAATGTTAGCTAGCTATACCCCCAACAACGAGTAAACATGAAAGCATAGCACATAGGCTATTTGTTTTGATGGCATTACAATACACCTGCTCCCTCACCTCTGGCTATCTATTGTGTAACACGACCTGAGTAGTCAAGATTTCTTACCGTATGTCTCAGACATGGCAATGGTTGTGTTTTATTTGCTAGCAATATCCTATTGTTTTTCTTGAGGCACTGTAGCTTCGAAATTAATTGAAGAAAAATCCCTAATACCCGTGAATATTGGATTTTCCCTCCCACTTCCCGTAGAACGCTTTTTCAAAATAAAAGCTCCATCAATCAACATAAAAAACATCGATTATCAATAATATAGTTAAATATTATTGCATTATTATTGCATGTCTAGTTATAATATAATTTTTACTTAAAAAATAGACAAATCTGGGTACTTTTGCATTGCTTCAATTTTCTGAAGAAAATGTGTGCGCTTGTTTCCGATATTACTGCTTGTTTTTTTGTGTATGGTCAATGAGTGTCGAATTTTGTCAACAAAAAATGTAATTGCTTATTTGACCGAATAGAAGTTTCGTAATGGTTAGTTTGTTACAATTGCACTGATATTGCACTGATATACAATTGCACGTCGCCTTTCCGCAACTTTGTAAAAAAACTACATTGTATCGGTCAGTTAAATAAAGGTTAAATAAAAATCAAATTGGAGTTGTGCCTGTTGTTCACACGCGTATCTGCCCTCTCACTGGCTAGAATGGTCCCTCCCACCTGAACTCGCCTCCCGCCTGCAATCCAATTTTGAGGACACGTATTTCCATTGTTAGAGCGGTCACTGGACTATCTTGTCAATATAATAGATCATCTTTAATATTGACACAGAGCTAGCCTGGTCTCAGATCAGTTTGTGCTCCATTGCTGTCATTGTCAAGCCGTAAACGTTTGGCATTATAGCAGAAACAGACTGGAATTAAGGCTTTCTTCAACCTAGTTGGTCCTGATCTAGTGTTCTTCTTCTTCTTCTATGACATAATGGCGGTCCGCAAACAAACATTAAAGGTCATGCCGCCACCTACTGTGCTGGAGTGTGTTGTCATTCTTGGTCTACATTATCTCCACATTTCCAAATTTTCCCACCTACAGGTGAAGTCGGAGGTTTACATACACTTAGGTTGGAGTGATTAAAACGGAATTTTCAACAACTTTTCAACCGTTTTTCAACCACAAAACTAGTTTTGGCAAGTCAGTTAGGACATCCACTTTGTGCATGCCACAAGTAATATTTGCAACAATTGTTTACAGACAGATTATTTCACTTATAATTCACTGTATCACATTTCCAGTGGGTCAGAAAAACGAGTCCTATATCGACATAACCTGAAAGGCCGCTCAGCAAGGAAGAAGCCACTGCTCCAAAACCGCAATAAAAAAGCTACGGTTTGCAACTGCACATGGGGACAAAGATCGTACTTTTTGGAGAAATGTCCTCTGGTCTGATGAAACAAATATAGAACTGTTTGGCCATAATGACCATCGTTATGTTTGGAGGAAAAAGGGGGGGGATTGCAAGCCGAAGAACACCATCCCAACCATGAAGCATGGGGGTGGCAGCATCATGTTGTGGGGGTGCTTTGCTGCAAGAGGGACTGGTGCACTTCACAAAATAGATGGCATCATGAGGAAGGGAAAATTATGTGGATATATTGAAGCAACATCTCAAGACATCAGTCAGGAAGTTAAAGCTTGGTCGCAAATGGGTCTTCGAAATGGACAACTTCCAAAGTTGGGGGAAAATGGCTTAAGGACAACAAAGTCAAGATATTGGAGCCATCACAAAGCCCTGACCTCAATCCTATAGAAAATTTGTCGGCGGAACTGAGAAAAGTGCGTGCGAGCAAGGAGGCCTACAACCTGACTCAGTTACACCAGCTCTGTCAGGAGGAATGGGCCAAAATTCACTCAACTTATTGTGGGAAGCTTGTGGAAGGCTACCCGAAACATTTGACCCAAGTTAAACAATTTCAAGGCAATGCTACCAAATACTAATTGAGTGTATGTAAACTTCTGACATTCTGGGAATGTGATGAAAGAAATAAAAGCTGAAATAAATCAATCTTTCTACTATTATTCTGACATTTCACATTCTTAAATAAAGTGGTGATCCTAACTGACCTAAGACTGGGATTTTTTACTCGGATTAAATATCAGGAATTGTGAAAATGTATTTGTCTAATGTATTTAAATGTATTTGTCTAATGTATTTAAATGAATTTGTCTAAGGTGTATGTGAACTTCCGACTTCAACTGTAGCTGGCTGGGTTTTCGGTCCATTGGCAAGATAGAACAGCTGCCTCCGGTAAGACAAGTGGTGTCTATTTGTAAATTACAGCTGGTGCACGAAATCTAAGTCTCAAGGTTTTGCTCACCTGAGGTAGAGTATCTCATGATAAAATGTAGACCACATTATTTACCAGCAGCTATTTTTCGTAGCTGTCTAATTACCACCACGAACTGGTGCTGGCACTAAGATGGCACTCAACGAGATGTATAAGGCCATAAGCGAACAAGAAAATGCTCATCCAGAGGAGGCGCTCCTAGTGGCCAGTGACTTTAATGCAGGAAAATTTAAATCCGTTTGATCTAATTTCTACCAGCTTGTTAAATGTTCAACCAGAGGAAAAAAAACTCTAGACCACCTTTACACCACACACAGAGATGTGAACAAAGCTCTCCCTCGCCCTCCATTTGGAAAATCTGACTATAACTCTATCCTCCTGATTCTTGATTACAAGCAAAAACTAAAGCAGGAAGTACCAGTGACTCGCTCAATGCAGAAGTGGTCAGATGAAGCAGATGCTAAGCTACAGGACTGTTATGCTAGCACAGACTGGAATAGGTTCAGAGATTCTTCTGATGGCATTGAGGAGTACACCACATCAGACACTGGCTTCATCAATAAGTGCATCGATGACGTCGTCCCCACAGTGACTGTACGTACATACCCCAACCAGAAGCCATGGATTACAGGTAACATCCACAGTGAGCTAAAGGGTAGAGCTGCCGCTTTCAAGGAGCAGGACTCTAACCCGGAAGCTAATAAGAAATCCCGCTATGCCCTCCGACGAACCATCAAACAGGCAAAGCGTCAATACAGGACTAAGATTGAATCCTACTACACCGGCTCTGACGCTCGTCGGATGTGGCATGGCTTGCAAACTATTACAGACTACAAAACGAAGCACAGCCACGAGCTGCCCAATGACACGAGCCTACCAGACGAGCTAAATAACGCTTTGAGGCAAGCAACACTGAAGCATGCACGAGAACATCAGCTGTTCCGGACGACTGCGTGATCACACTCTCCGTAGCCGATGTGAGTAAGACCTTTAAACAGGTCAACATTCACAAGGCCGCAGGGCCAGGTGGATTTCCAGGATGTGTACTCCGAGCATGCGCTGACCCACTGGCAAGTGCCTTCACTGATATTTTGAAACTGTCCCTGACCGAGTCTGTAATACCAACATGTTTTAATCAGACCACCATAGTCCCTGTGCCCAAGAACACCAAGGTAACCTGCCTAAATGACTACCAACCCGTAGCACTCACGTCTGTAGCCTGAAGTGCTTTGAAAGGCTGGTCATGGCTCACATTAACACCATTATCCCAGAAACCCTAGACCAACTCCAATTTGCATACTGCCCCTAAAGATCCATGGATGATGCAATCTCTATTGGACTCCACACTGTCCTTTCCCACCTGAACAAAAGGAACACCTATGTGAGAATGCAATTCATTGACTACAGCTCAGCATTCAATACCATAGTGCCCTCAAAGTTCATCACTAAGCTAAGGACCCTGGGAATAAACACCTCTATCTGCAACAGGATCCTAGACTTCCTGACGGCCCGCCCCCAGCAGGTAAGGGGAGGTAACAACACATCTGCCACGCTGATCCTCAACACAGGGGCCCCTCAAGAGGGTGTGCTCAGTCCCTTCCTGTACTCCCTGTTCACCCATGGCTGCATGGCCAAGCATGACTCCAACACCATCATTAAGTTTTCCGACAACACAACACCGACAACGATGAGATCACCGACATCGATGAGACAGTCTATAGGGAGGAGGTCAGAGACCTGGCAGTGAGGTGCCAGGATAAAAACCTCTCCCTCAAAGTGATCAAGACAAAGGAGATGATTGTGGATTACAAGAAAAGGAGGATCAAGCACGTCCCATTCTCATCGACAGGGCTGTAGTGGAGCAGGTTGAGAGCTTCAAGTTCCTTGGTGTCCACATCACCAACAAACTATCATGGTCCAAACACACCAAGACAGTGGTGAAGAGGGCACAACAACGCTTAATCCCTCTCAGGAGGCTGAAAAGATTTGGCATGGGTCCTCGGATCCTCAAACAGTTAGCATCCTGGCTGGTTGCATCATTGCCTGGTATGGCAACTGCTCGGCCTCCGACCGCAAGGCACTACAGATGGTAGTGCGTACGGCCCAGTACATCACTGGGGCCAAACTTTCTGCCATCCCGGACCTCTATACCAGGCGGTGTTAGAGGAAGGCCCTGAAAATTGCCAAAGACTCCAGGCACCCTAATCATAGACTTTTTTCTTTGCTACTGCAAGGCAAGCGGTACCAGAGCCCCAAGTATAGGTCCAAAAGGCTTCTTAACAGCTTCTACCCCCAAGCCATAAGACTCCTGAACAGCTAATCAAATGTCTCAAAGACTATTTGCATTGTCATCCCAGAGTCCCATCTCTTCCGCCACACATCTATCAAAATGGCTCTGATCTTACATTTGGCCTAACCTAACCCAGTGGAACATTAATATTCATTATATTTTTTTGGCTATCTGTACAATTTAATTCCCTTCCACACCCAAACGGCCTGGGACCCAGAAGAATCTCCCTAGTACACCAAGTCTCTCAATTCTCCACAATAACATTAATGCCTCCAATAGTAGGTCACTCCTTTTAGATTTGCCAGATGATAAACTATTAAATTCAGACAGGAAATCTGAGCATATTCTAATTCTGACAAGTTGAACGTCCTCCACCCACTGGAGGGCAATTACTATCGCCAACAGCTCAACTGAGTATACTGACAGTATAACCATAATATTGAACAAAATAGGACTGCCTAAAGGAATACCATTGACAACTCCATTGGGATCAGATAAAATGGATCCTATTTTTACTCGAAAAAGCGATTAAATAAGAAGGCCAAACTCAGTTATATAATCTCCCACCAATACCAAGTCTTTCCATCGTAATCAGTAGTCCTTCTCTTCACATTATGTTGTATGCCGTTTCAATGTCTTTCATGGACATAGTTTTTTCAACTTCATCGCTCACCTTAACTAATTCAATTAAAAGAAGGTCTACCTTTACGGAATCCAATTTGACATTGACTCAATAAACCTCATTGTTCCAGAAAATATGACAATCTGTTGACTATCATCTTTTTGATCAGTTTACACAAGTTAGAGGTCAGTGGCACACGCTCCAGCAGGTATATTTCACTGGTCATCCCCAAAGCCAACACCCCCTTTGGCCACCTTTCCTTACAGTTCTCTGGTGCCAATGACTGGAACGAATTCCAAAAATCACTGAAGTTGGAGACTTAAATCTCCCTCACTAACTTTAAGCGTCAGCTGTCAGAGCAGCTTACCGATCACTGCAGCTGTAAACAGCCCATCTGTAAACAGCCCATCCAACCAACTACGGACCTCATCCCCATATTTGTTTTTGTTTTTCTGCTCTTTTGCACACCAGTATTTCTACCTGCACATATATCACTCCAGTGTAAATTGCTAAATTATAATGACTTTCCCACTATTGGCCTATTTATTGCCTTACCTCCTTACTTAATTTGCGCACACTGTATACAGATTTTTCTATTGTGTTATTGACTGTACGATTGTTTGTCCCATGTGTAACTCTGTGTTGTTTTTGTCGCACTGCTTTGCTTTATCTTGGCCAGGTCGCAGTTGTAAATGAGAACTGGTTCTCAACTGGCCTACCTGGTTAAATAAAGGTGAAATCATTTTTTTTAAATTAAAGTGCTATTGGTCTGTAACTATCATTCAGATGAAGGGTCCTTACCAGGCTTTACAAAAGGTAATATTACTACATGTTTCCAACCAGTAGGTATAAGCCCCTCACTCAAAATCTTACTAAACTAACCCAGGAGAACATACAGTGCATTCGGAAAGTATTCAGATCTCTTGACTTTTCCACATTTTGTTACGTTACAGCCTTATTCTAAAATTGATTAAATCGATTTTTCCCTCATCAATCTACACCCCTTTTGCCATTTACATAATTATTCATACCCTTTACTCAGTACTTTGTTGAAGCACCTTTGGCAGCGATTACAGCCTTGAGTCTTCTTGGATATGACGCTACAAGCTTGGCACACCTGTATTTAATCTGCAGATCCTCTCAAGCTCTGTCAGGTTGGATGGGGAGCGTCGCAGCACAGCTATGTTCAGATCTCTCCAGAGATGTTTGATCGGGTTCAAGTCTGGGCTCTGGCTGGGTGACTTCCAGAGACTTGTCCCAAAGCCACTCCTGCGTTGTCTTGGCTGTGTGCTTCAGGTCGTTTTCCTGTTGGAATGTGAACCTTCACCCCAGTCTGACATCCTGAGCACTCTAGAGCAGGTTTTGTCAAGGATCTCACTGTACTTTGCTCTGTTCATCTTTCCCTCGATCCTGATTAGTCTCCCAGTCCCCGCCGCTGAAAAAAATCCCCACACCACCATGTTTCACCGTAGGGATGGTATTGGACAGGAGATGAGCGGTGCCTGATTTCCTCCAGACATGACACTTGGCATTCAGGCCAAAGAGTTCTACCCCCTTTCATCAGACCAGAGAATCTTGTTTCTCATGGTCTGAGAGTCCTTTAGGTGTCTTTTGGCAAACTTTTAGTGGGCTGTCATGTGCCTTTTACTGAGGAGCGGCTTCCGACTATATTCAGTATTATGTCTGTCTCTGATAAGCTACCCAGGAAAGGGATGAAAATAGCCCATATTAATAAATGTAGCCTTAGAAATAAGGTCATGAAATCAATAACTCGCTAACATCAGATAACATTCATATATTAGCCATTTCTGAGACTCACTTAGATAATTAATTTGATGATACAGCAGTAGCAATACAAGGATATAATATCTATAGAAGAGACAGCAATGCTTACGGGGGAGGTGTTGCTGTATATATTCCGAGCCGTATCCCTGTAATGCTTAGAGAAGATCTTATGTCAAGTGTTATTGAAGTGTTGAAATGTTGTGGTTGCAGGTTCAATTGGCACATCTAAAGCCGTTTCTTTTGGGGTGTTGCTACAGGCCACCAAGTGTGAACAGTCAGTATCTAAATAAATAAATAATTCTGTGAAGTTAGTGTGGGAGAGGTGGGGAAATTATTGTTATCGATCAATGATGACAAACCTCATGGCATTGACAACTTAGATGGAAAGCTACTCAGCATGGTAGCTGACTCTATAGCCACTCCTATCTGTCATATCTTTAATCTGAGCCTAGAGGAAAATCTTTGTTCTCAGGCCTGGAGGGAAGCCAAAGTGATTCCGTTTCCCAAAAGTGGTAAAGCGGCCTTTACTGGTTCTAACAGCAGACCTATAAGCTTGCTGCCAGCTCTTAGCAAACTGTTGGAAAAAAATGTATTTGACCAAATACAATGCTATTTCTCTGTAAACAAATTAACAAGACGTTCAGCATGCTTATAGAAAAGGGCACTCAACATGTACTGCACTGACACAAATGACTGATGATTGTTTGAAAGAAATTGATCATAAAAAGATTGTGGGAGCTGTACTTTTCTTTTTCAGTGCAGCCTTTGATATTATTGACCATAACCTGTTGTTGAAAAAACGTACGTGTTATGGCTTTTCAACCTCTGACATATTGTGGATTCAGAGCTATCTGACTAATAGAACTCAAAGGATTTTCTTGTATGGAAACTTCTCTAATGTCAAACATGTAAAGTGTGGTGTACCGCAGGGCAGCGCTCTAGGCCCTCTACTCTTTTCTATTTTTACCAATGACCTGCCACTGGCATTAATCAAAGCATGTGTGTTCATGTATGCTGATGATTAAACCATATACACATCAGCAACCACAGCTAATGAAGTCACCGAAACCCTTAACAAAGAGTTGCAATCTGTTTTGGAATGGGTGGCCAGTAATTAACTGGTCCTGAACATCTCTAAAACTAAGAGCATTGTATTTGGTACAAATCACTCCCTAAGTTCTAGACCTCAGCTGAATCTGGTAATGAATGGTGTGGCTTTTGAACAAGTTGAGTAGACTAAATTACTTGGCGTTACCTTACATTGTAAACTGTCATGGTCAAAACATATAGATTCAATGATTGTAAAGATGGGGAGAGGTATGTCCGTAATAAAGAGATGCTCTGCTTTTTTGACACCACACTCCAAAAAGCAAGTTCTCCAGGCTGTCCTTCTAGAAGGTCCTCCCACCTCCACAGAGGAACTTTGGATCTCTGTCAGCGTGACCCTCTGATTTTTGGTCACCTTCCTGACCAAGGCCCTTCTCCCCCAATTACTCAGTTTGGCCGGGTGGCCAGCTCTAGGAAGAGTATTGGTGGTTCCAGACTTCTTCCATTTAAGAATGATGGAAGCCACTTTGTTCTTAGGGACTTACTTAAGGCAGGTGTGTGCCTTTCCAAATCATGTTCAATCAATTGAATTTACCACAGGTGGACTCTAATCAAGTTGTAGAAACATCTCAAGGATGATCAATGGAAACAGGATGCACCTGAGCTCAATTTAGAGTCTCATAACAAAGGGTCTGAATACTTATGTATTTAACCCCTTATTTTTGGCACTAAAAAAAGAGACGGCTCTTTGGCTCCCAAACGGCTCTTCGAAAAAAATATGTTTTGTATTTTTTCAAGTCAAACAGTTTGCAATAGTTTGACAATGATTGGTGTTAAAACAATTCTAATTAAATTATTAAATGAAATCATACTTACCTTAACCACAATGTATTTACAAATGCATTAGTTTGTTATGAAAGAGAATGCTATTAAACATTTGCATTTCAAGTATAACTTTTTTAAATTTTATTTATTTTATTTTATTTAAAAAAATACAATTTATCCCCTTTTCTCCCCAATTTTTGTCGTATCCAATCGCTAGTAATTACTATCTTGTCTCATCGCTACAACTCCCGTACGGGCTCGGGAGAGACGAAGGTCGAAAGCCATGCGTCCTCCGACGCACAACCCAACCAAGCCGCACTGCTTCTTAACACAGCGCGCATCCAACCCGGAAGCCAGCCGCACCAATGTGTCGGAGGAAACACCGTGCACCTGGCCCCCTCGGTTAGCGCGCACTGCGCCCGGCCCGCCACAGGAGTCGCTGGAGCGCGATGAGACAAGGATATCCCTACCGGACAAACCCTCCCTAACCCGGACGACGCTAGGCCAATTGTGCGTCGCCCCACGGACCTCCCGGTCGCGGCCGGCTGCGACAGAGCCTGGGAGCGAACCCAGAGACTCTGGTGGCGCAGCTAGCGCTGCGATGCAGTGCCCTATCAAGTATAACTTTTTAATGTATTTAAACAAAGAGCATATAAATCTAACCATTCAAAACTAATACAATCTGAACAGCATAATATATGCCGTGTATATATATTAACATATTTTCTTAATATTTTCTTAAAAACTCAACTTCAAAACACTCTCCTGCAACCCGCCTCACCAATAAAATAAAAAAAGTATTATTCACCTCAAATCTAAAATCCACAACAGAAGCTATCCAGAAGCTAGCCAGAAGCTAGCCAGTTCACTGGCTAACGTTAGTATTCAGCTAACCACGGTTGGCGGTCATCAGCTATCCTTTAGCTCGAAAAGCTATCGCCAGTTTTGTACAATGCGACTCAGACCAGAACATACCGGACCTATTTTCTCTCCATATCCCCGGATTTCTACCGCAAGCTCTGGACATTTACACCTGGATCTTGCAGCTAGCTAGTTGCTATCCGAGTGACTATTGGCTTACGTCGGTCCCGGAGGAAACATAAATTATTCTGGAGCTAGCCAGCTGAAGAGTTCCATCAGCCACTCCTGGGCTACAATCACCTATCCGGACCCGTTTTACTGCCGATGCGGAGCCCCACCGACGTTATCTGCCCGAGGGAATTATCCAACTGGCCCCTCCGTTGCGAAGTAACCTGAACACCCAGCGGCGGCCGGCTAGTCGTTAGCTGTCTTATCGGCTGCCATCTGAATAGGTCTATCGGACAATTTTCTTGGGTCACTATAACTATATCTATTTTGCCAATATGATTGGTCCCCTCTACCACACGGAACCCCACTAATCTACCGACGGAAACACACGAGGTGGCTAAAAAACAGACATCCATCCTCTGCCAGCTTGCTACCCATGGCCCGGCTAGCTGTCTGAATCGCCATGACCCCAACCAACCTCACTACTCACTGGACCCTTATGATCACTCGGCTAAGCATGCCTCTCCTTAATGTCAATATGCCTTGTCCATTGTTGTTCTGGTTAGTGTTTATTGGCTTATTTCACTGTAGAGCGTCTAGCCCTGCTCATTATACCTTATCCAACCTTTCAGTTCCACCACCCACACATGCGATGACATCACCTGGTTTCAATGATGTTTCTAGAGACAATATCTCTCTCATCATCACTCAATGCCTAGTTTACCTCCACTGTATTCACATCCTACCATACCTTTGTCTGTACATTATTCCTTGAAGCTATTTTATCGCCCCCAGACACCTGCTCCTTTTACTCTCTGTTCCAGACGTCCTAGACGACCAATTCTCATATATTTTAGCCGTACCCTTATCCTACTCCTCCTCTGTTCCTCTAGAGATATAGAGGTGAATCCAGGCCCTGCAGTGCCTAGCTTCATTCCTATTCCTACTGCGCTCTCTTTTGATGACTTCTGTAACCGTAATAGCCTTGGTTTCATGCATGTTAACATTAGAACCTTCCTCCCTAAGTTTGTTTTATTCACTGCTTTAGCACACTCTGCCAACCCGGATGTCCTAGCCGTGTCTGAATCCTGGCATAGGAAGACCACCAAAAACTCTGAAATCTCCATCCCTAACTACAACATTTTCAAACAAGATAGAACGGCCAAAGGGGGCGGTGATGCAATCTACTGCAGAGATCGCCTGCAGATTTCTGTCCTACAATCCAGGTTTGTACCCAAACAATTTGAACTTCTACTTTTAAAAATCCACCTCTCTAAAAACAAGTCTCTCACCGTTGCCGCCTGCTATAGACCACCCTCTGCCCCCAGCTGTGCTCTGGACACCATATGTGAACTGATTGCCCCCCATCTATCTTCAGAGCTCGTGCTGCTAGGTGACCTAAACTGGAACATGCTTAACACCCCAGCCATCCTACAATCTAAGCTTGATGCCCTCAATCTCACACAACTGATCAATGAACCTACCAGGTACCACCCCAAAGCCGTAAACACGGTCACCCTCATAGATATCATCCTAACCAACTTGCCCTCTAAATACACCTCTGCTGTTTTCATCCAAGATCTCAGCGATCACTGCCTCATTGCCCGCATCCGTAATGGGTCAGCGGTCAAACGACCTCCACTCATCACTGTCAAACGCTCCCTGAAACACTTCAGCGAGCAGGCCTTTCTAATCGACCTGGCCCAGGTATCCTGGAAGGATATTGACCTCATCCCGTCAGTAGAGGATGCCTGGTTATTTTTTTTAAATGCCTTCCTCAGAATCTTAAAAAAGCATGCCCCATTCAAGAAATTTTGAACAAGGAACAGATATATCCTTTGGTTCTCTCCAGACCTGACTGCCCTTAACTAACACAAAAACATCCTACGGCGTTCTGCATTAGCATCGAACAGCCCCCGTGATTTGTAACTTTTCAGGGAAGTTAGAAACCAATATACACAGGCAGTTAGAAAAGCCAAGGCTAGCTTTTTCAAGCAGAAATTTGCTGCTTGCAACACAAACTCAAAAAAGTTCTGGGACACTATAAAGTCCATGGAGAATAAGAACACCTCCTCCCAGTTGCCCACTGCACTGAGGATAGGAAACTCTGTCACCACCGATAAATCCACTATAATTGAGAATTTCAAAAAGCATTTTTCTACGGCTGGCCATGCTTTCCACCTGGCTACCCCTACCCCGGTCAACAGCACTGCACCCCCCAGAGGAACACGCCCAAGCCTTCCCCATTTCTCCTTCTCCCAAATCCAGTCAGCTGATGTTCTGAAAGAGCTGCAAAATCTGGACCCCTACAAATCAGCCGGGCTAAACAATCTTGACTCAAACTGCTAAATACCTATATCTATCCTACCCTGCCTTTCTAAGGTCTTCGAAAGCCAAGTCAACAAACAGATTACCGACCATTTCGAATCCCACCGCACCTTCTCAGCTATGCAATCTGGTTTCAGAGCTGGTCATGGTTGCACCTCAGCCACGCTCAAGGTCCTAAACGATATCTTAACCGCCATCGATAAGAAACAATACTGTGCAGCCGTATTCATTGACCTGGCCAAGGCTTTCGACTCTGTCAATCACCACATCCTCATCGGCATACTCGACATTACTCGATTCGGTCATAATCGGTCATAATCACAGCCGTATATATTCCCCCCCAAGCAGACACATCGATGGCCCTGAACGAACTCTATCTGACTCTCTGTAAACTGGAAACCACACACCCTGAGGCTGCATTCATCGTAGCTGGGGATTTTAACAAGGCTAATCTAAAAACAAAACTCCCTAAATTCTATCAGCACATCGATTGTCCTACCAGGGCTGGCAAAACTCTGGATCACTGTTATACTAACTTCCGCGACGCATATAAGGCCCTCCCCCGCCCCCCTTTCGGAAAAGCTGACCACGACTCCATTTTGTTGATTCCAGCCTACAAACAGAAATTAAAACAACAAGCTCCCGCACTCAGGTCTGTTCAACGCTGGTCCGACCAATCTGATTCCACGCTTCAAGACTGCTTCGATCACGCGGATTGGAATATGTTCCGCATTGCGTCCAACAACAACATTGAAGAATATGCTGATTCGGTGAGCGAGTTCATTAGGAAGTGCATTGACGATGTCGTACCCACAGCAACGATTAAAACATTCCCAAACCAGAAACCGTGGATTGACGGCAGCATTCGCGTGAAACTGAAAGCGCGAACCACTGCTTTTAACCAGGGCAAGGTGACCGGAAACATGACCGAATACACACAGTGTAGCTATTCTCTCCGCAAGGCTATCAAACAGGCAAAGTCCCAGTACAGAGACAAAATAGAATCGCAATTCAACAGCTCAGACACAAGAGGTATGTGGCAGGGTCTACAGTCTATCACGGATTACAAACAGAAAACCAGCCCCGTCGCGGACCAGGATGTCTTGCTCCCAGACAGGCTAAATATCTTTTTTGCCCGCTTTGAGGACAATACAGTGCCACTGACACGGCCCGCTACCAAAACCTGCGGGCTCTCCTTCACTGCAGCCGAGGTGAGTAAAACATTTAAACGTCTTAACCCTCGCAAGGCTGCAGGCCCAGACGGCATTCCCAGTCGCGTCCTCAGAGCATGCGCAGACCAGCTGGCTGGTGTGTTTACGGACATATTCAATCAATCCTTATCCCAGTCTGCTGTTCCCACATGCTTCAAGAGGGCCACCATTGTTCCTGTTCCCAAGAAAGCTAAGGTAACTGAGCTAAACGACTACCGCCCCGTAGCACTCACTTCCGTCATCATGAAGTGCTTTGAGAGACTAGTCAAGGACCATATCACCTCCACCCTACCGGACACCCTAGACCCACTCCAATTTGCTTACCGACCCAATAGGTCCACAGACGACGCAATCGCAACCACACTGCACACTGCCCTAACCCATCTGGACAAGAGGAATACCTATGTGAGAATGCTGTTCATCGACTACAGCTCAGCATTTAACACCATAGTACCCTCCAAACTCGTCATCAAGCTCGAGACCCTGGGTCTCGACCCCGCCCTGTGCAACTGGGTCCTGGACTTCCTGACGGGCCGCCCCCAGGTGGTGAGGGTAGGTAACAACATCTCCACCCCGCTGATCCTCAACACTGGGGCCCCACAAGGGTGCGTTCTGAGCCCTCTCCTGTACTCCCTGTTCCCCCACGACTGCGTGGCCATGCACGCCTCCAACTCAATCATCAAGTTTGCGGACGACACTACAGTGGTAGGCTTGATTACCAACAACGACGAGACGGCCTACAGGGAGGAGGTGAGGGCCCTCGGAGTGTGGTGTCAGGAAAATAACCTCACACTCAACGTCAACAAAACAAAGGAGATGATTGTGGACTTCAGGAAACAGCAGAGGGAGCACCCCCCTATCCACATCGACGGGTCAGTAGTGGAGAAGGTGGAAAGTTTTAAGTTCCTCGGTGTACACATCACGGACAAACTGAATTGGTCCACCCACACAGACAGCGTTGTGAAGAAGGCGCAGCAGCGCCTCTTCAACCTCAGGAGGCTGAAGAAATTCGGCTTGTCACCAAAAGCACTCACAAACTTCTACAGATGCACAATCGAGAGCATCCTGTCGGGGTGTATCACCGCCTGGTACGGCAACTGCTCCGCCCACAACCGTAAGGCTCTCCAGAGGGTAGTGAGGTCTGCAGAACGCATCACCCGGGGCAAACTACCTGCCCTCCAGGACACCTACAACACCCGATGTCACAGGAAGGCCATAAAGATCATCAAGGACAACAACCACCCAAGCCACTGCCTGTTCACCCCGCTATCATCCAGAAGGCGAGGTCAGTACAGGTGCATCAATGCAGGGACCGAGAGACTGAAAAACAGCTTCTATTTCAAGGCCATCAGACTGTTAAACAGCCACCACTAACATTTAGCGGCCGCTGTCAACATACTGACTCAACTCCAGCCACTTTAAAAATGGGAATTGATGGAAATTATGTAAAAACGTACCACCAGCCACTTTAAACAATGCCACCTAATATAATGTTTACATACCCTACATTACACATCTCTTATGTATATGTATATACTGTACTCTATATCATCTACTGCATCTTGCCATCTTATGTAATACATGGACCACTAGCCACTTTATACTATGCCACTTTATGTTTACATACCCTACAGTACTCATCTCATAGGTATATACCGTACTCTATACCATGTACTGCATCTTGCCTATGCCGTTCTGTACCATCACTCATTCATATATCTTTATGTACATATTCTTTATCCCTTTACACTTGCGTGTATAAGGTAGTAGTTGTGGAATTGTTAGGTTAGATTACTTGTTGTTATTACTGCATTGTCGGAACTAGAAGCACAAGCATTTCGCTACACTCGCATTAACATCTGCTAACCATGTGTATGTGACTAATAAAATTTGATTTGATTTGATTTGATTACCTTGGTTTCTCAAATGATTGCCTCGCCTGGTTCACCAACTACTTCTCTGATAGAGTTCAGTGTGTCAAATCGGAGGGCCTGTTGTCCGGGCCTCTGGCAGTCTCTATGGGGTGCCACAGGGTTCAATTCTTGGGCCGACTCTCTTCTCTGTATACATCAATGATGTCGCTCTTGCTGCTGGTGAGTCTCTGATCCACCTCTACGCAGACGTCACCATTCTGTATACTTCTGGCCCTTCTTTGGACACTGTGTTAACAACCCTCCAGATGAGCTTCAATGCCATATAACTCTCCTTCCGTGGCCTCCAACTGCTCTTAAATACAAGTAAAACTAAATGCATGCTCTTTAACCGATCGCTGCCCGCACCTGCCCACCCGTCCAGCATCACTACTCTGGACGGTTCTGACTTAGAATATGTGGACAACTACAAATACATAGGTGTCTGGTTAGACTGTAAACTCTCCTTCCAGACTCACATCAAACATCTCCAATCCAAAGTTAAATCTAGAATTGGCTTCCTATTTCGCAACAAAGCATCCTTCACTCATGCTGCCAAACATACCCTCGTAAACTGACCACCCTACCTATCCTCGATTTCGGCGATGTCCTTTACAAAATAGCCTCTAATACCCTCCTCAATAAATTGGATGCAGTCTATCACAGTGCCATCCGTTTTGTCACCAAAGCCCCATATACAACCCACCACTGCGACCTGTACGCTCTCGTTGGCTGGCCCTCGCTTCATACTCGTCGCCAAACCCACTGGCTCCAGGTCATCTACAAGACGCTGCTAGGTAAAGTCCCCCCTTATCTCAGCTCGCTGGTCACCATAGCAGCACCCACCAGTAGCACGCGCTCCAGCAGGTATATCTCTCTGGTCACCCCCAAAGCCAATTCCTCTTTTGGCCGCCTCTCCTTCCAGTTCTCTGCTGCCAATGACTGGAACGAACTCTAAAAATCTCTGAAACTGGAAACACATCTCCCTCACTAGCTTTAAGCACCAGCTGTCAGAGCATCTCACAGATTACTACACCTGTACATAGCCCATCTATAATTTAGCCAAAACAACTATCTCTTCCCCTACTGTATTTCTTTCTTTATTTTGTTCCTTTGTACCCCATTATTTATATTTCTACTTTGCACATTCTTCCACTGCAAATCTATCATTCCAGTGTTTTACTTGCTATATTGTATTTACTTCGCCACCATGGCCTTTTTTTGCCTTTACCTCCCTTATCTCACCTCATTTGCTCACATTGTATATAGACTTATTTTTATACTGTATTATTGACTGTATGTTTGTTTTACTCCATGTGTAACTCTGTGTTGTTGTATGTGTCGAACTGCTTTGCTTTATCTTGGCCAGGTCGCAATTGTAAACGAGAACTTGTTCTCAACTTGCCTACCTGGTTAAATAAAGGTGAAATAAAAAGAGTAAAATAAATAATTGAATATTGCACCATATCAAAGAAAAATAAATAACAATTTGCAAAACTGCAGCAACCCACAAATTGAAATAAATGTAAAAAAGAAGGATGCTAATACACATGTGCATTTAAAGTATAACTTGTTTTATGTATTTAAACAAAGTGCATATAAATGTAACAATTCAAAACGAATACAATCTGAATAACACAATAATAGAATTATACACCATATCAAAGAAAAATAAATAACAATGTGCAAAACTGCAGCATCCCACTTAAAACATTAAATTGGTCCCTCTTTTCTCTCTCTTCTTTATTGCCATGTTATAACCAGCAGCACACATATTTTGCTTTTATGAGAGATTTGCATTCAGAAATGCAAGCTGCCTCACTTTCGAGGGGCTAATGCGGATTCTTCTCTCAGTTATTATTTGTCCCGTTTTCGAGAAGTCCCTCTCAGAGGGAACGGATGTGGCCACTATGCAGAGTCTCCCTGTCATGATTTTAATAAGCTGTGGGTAGACAGAGGCCTTGTTCTTCCACCAGCTCAGAGGATCTGCAGATCTTTGGAGGAGTGGCTCCTTCAAAAAGGACCGGACCTCCATTATGGGATCTGTTGAGGGATTCCTTCGTGCTGCATCCCCAGTTGCTCTCTAGTCAAACAGCATCCAAAAACAGCAGACGTTTGTGGCACTACTGCTGCTGCTTCTGCTCCATCTGATCCCTCTTCTTCCTGTTGCCCTGGTGCCTGAGCCATTTGACTGCTGGGACTGTCCCTCCCTGCTGCTGAGGTTATTCTTTGAAGAGCCTCATCAATCGCTCGGGCATCACTGAAGGCTAACTTCTTACACCTGGGGTCAAGTGCAGCGGTTTCTGATAGCACGTGATTATATTCCATTCTGTGGAACTTTCTTTCCATTGGTGAACATAGGGTGTCCATCAACTCTGTCACATGTCCTGTGGTTACATTTGTTTCTCTCTGGCGGCTGGCTGTGATTCGCTGCAGACCCTTACACAGGAGTATCATTTTTGAGGCTGTCACATAGCTGAAAAGAGAGAACAGTAACTTATAAGTTCAAGTTCATGTTTTGTCTAGTGATACTACATTCTTATCTACTGCTCAAATACATATATAATACTGGATTAAATAATGATGTAGTAATAACTGCTTACTGTACCTCTCTCCACTGATCTCCACAGTGACCTGCTCAAAGGGTTCCAGGACTCTGCACACCTCGTCAACCACCTCCCGTTCCTCTTGGATCAGAACATCAACAGGCTTTGACAATGGCCAGGGTAGAGATGGCATCCTTTGACTCAAGAAACCGCTTCAACATATAAAATGTTGAATTTCACCTTGTAGTGCAGTCTTGTTTAGACCTCAGCTCAGGGATCAACATCTGGCGTTGTGTAGACATTAGTTTTTCAGCACCTACTGTGCTCCTGTGGAAGTATTCCACAGCTGCCTTCACTTTGTCCACAGTGGGTTTCATCACCTTCAGAGCATCTCTTACAATCAGGTTGATTGTGTGGGCAAGACATGGATGATGGGTCCATTTAAACATTTTCATGGCTTTGGTTATGTTAGCGGCATTGTCGCTAACACAACACACCACTTTTCCATCTACTTGCCAATCTCTGACCACTCTCACAGTTCCTCTGCCAAGTTCTCTGAGGTGTGTTTGTCGCTGACTTCCCGCACTGAAGCCTGTGTGCTCTCATACAGTTGTGGAATAATAGATTTTGAAAGGGTTTTCCTGCTTGGAAATGTGTATATTGGATTTAGACTATTGCTATAATTTCTAAAACCTCCGTCCTCAACGATCGAAAATGGCTGGAAATCAGTGGCAATCATTTTAGCCAATGCAATATCAATTTGGCCTTGTTTTGCAACAGACATAAACTTTTGCATAAACTGGTCCGTAGAAGACTGCGTTGCTGTGGGTCGCAGAGTAGACCTACTTGACTGAGTGGATACATCTCCATGTGTGGAGGTGCTGGTTCCACCACTATCACTTGCAGGCCCGCTAGTTTCTCGAAGCTCTGCTACAGCTAGCTTCACAGTTGGGTGCACAGTTCGCATATGCCAGTGTAGGTTGGGCGTAAAACCGGTTTTATATGAGATTTTGTTTTGGCAAATTCTACACTGTGCTCTAACATTTTCTACATTATTAAAATGCATCCAAATGCTACTGTGCTTCCGACTCATTTTCCAGCTTTTGTTTTCACAGCTGTCTTTCCTCTCTCTCCTTGGCTGCTAAGTGTGTGACTGTGAGTTAGTTGGCTCGGTCCTCCCTCACGCATCTTAGGTTATTTGGTTGACACTGCATGTCTGATTGACAGGAACAACAGGTGAGGCTGTTAGTCTGAGCAGACAGTCAGAACGAATGTGTGTGCGCTTGAGCATTTAGACCTAAATTATTTGATATATATTTTTGTTCGTTGAATTAGTTAATTCTCTTCATTTAAATCTTTTGATTATTCATATCTTAATTTTTTATATTTTTATAAATGGATTCGGCTCTTCTAATATGCGAGCCGGCTACCAACATTCACCTACAAGAGCTCTTAGAGCCGACTCGTTCGTGAACAACCCATCACTAGTTTAGACCAAACTGTTCGGACGCTACAGACAGAAGTTGCCATATCAGCTGTACCGACTTCAGACGAGTCTCAAGACACTTGTGGCGGTCGTAGAGGAAAATAGAACACCATCGTGTTGGTGAGAGTCTCATCTTTTCATAGAGGGGCCATAATAGTTTGGAGGCCAAACGCTACATATGATTTTGTGAGAAGACCGATTGTCTGGATGTCTAATGGTCTGACAAACACCCACTCTAGCTCTGTCACCTTTCACCGCAGATGCGGAAGTGCGATGTGGTCGATTGAGATGCAATGCAAAAAAACTGACATCTTTAGTCTACAGATTTTTATATGGATTTTTTTATTATGCTAATTTGATTTCCACGAGGGCACGGACATTCACATTTGGGGGTTTTAATAGCTCAAAATAACAAAAACTTAGCTTTAGGTTTGTTGTAACATGTAACTGTAACTGCATGGATCACCAGTGCGGTTGAATGCAGCCATGCAGTATGGTGCAATCAAAATGTATTGTAGTTGAGTAGCTAGCCTAGGCTAATGCTCAAATGTTGCTGTAACAGGCCTACATGTTTCTCCTTTGTATGGTGTTTTGTTGCAGGTTTTGGTTTTTCATTATTCATTGGCAAGCTTTAAAAACCGAAGCCAGCCTGCAACATTTTAGTAGCCTAGCTAGGACTGTGGCATGTGTCTGTACACTTTCCCTCCCCTGTGCGCTGTAAACGGGGAACACGAAACCAGCAATTGAAGTTGCAGTAAACATGACATATGAAAGTAGCAGCGCAATTGAAGTTGAATTCACCATGCAAGTGCATCAGGCTGTAATTTTATAAAGTAGATGACTCAACTGTTGACTCATTTATACTTGCTTGTGTGTCCTATTCGGCCCGCAGGCCTTGTGTTTGACACGTGCGCTAGGCTATTAGCCATGTTATAATTGACTTGTGATCATTGCCCTTGCTAGTTTGATTGTATTGACATTCCCAGCCTCAGTTACAGTTGTCCGTTTTTGTTCAAATTATTGAGTCATTAAAACTGAAACAGTGCATCCCAAATGGGTGTAGGCAGCAAACAACGTACCAGGCCAGCTGTGATATATAATCTGATAGCAATATTTTTTTGGACTACCAAAATTATATTAATCATGCATTGAACTGTATCCATCTATTCTGCCATCAATGCCTGGATTTTTTTGTGAAATATAAACTATTTTTAAAACCTTTTATAAAGTTGGTTTTGAAGCATATAGTGTGAATTTGATATTTTTGGGCTGATATTATTATTGTCTGTTTGTTTCATATCTGCAAAGTAGTACGTTCCACTTCAAGTCTCGTTGGTCTAGCTCTATAGTAGGTAGAGGTCAAGTAAATTGGTGTAGGTCTTCATTGGTGTAGTTCATTATCTCCTATTCACAAGACCAACTGCTTTTAGTTTGCTGATTGGTTAAGGCCACGTCAATCATGATTTATTAGCCAATCAGCAGACTTTATTCCCGGGATTTATAGCGTAGAACCCCCACCAGGCAGGGCCTCGGTTAGACAGTAGTTTTGTATCCCGATGTCCTTCAGTTTCTTGGCAATTTCCTGCATGGAATAGCCTTCATTTCTCAGAACAAGAATAGATTGACGAGTTTCAGAAGGAAGTTCTTTGTTTCTGGCCATTTTGAGCCTGTAATCGAATCCACAAATGCTGATACTCCAGATACTCAACTAGTCTAAAGAAAGCAAGTTTTATTGCTTCTATAATCAATCATGTGCTAACATAATTGCAAAAGGGTTTTCTAATGATCAATTAGCCTTTTAAAATTATAAACTTGGATTAGCTAACACAACGTGCCATTGGAACACAGGAGTGATGGTTGCTGTACGTATATGTAGACATTCCATTAAAAACCAGCCGTTTCCAGCTATAATAGTAACTCACAACATTAACAATGTCTACACTGTATTTCTGATCAATTTTGATGTTGGACAAAAAATTTGCCTTTCTTTCAAAAACAAGGACAATTATAAGTGACCTCAAACTTTTGAACGATAGTGTATATGGGTAAGATAGTCTGGCTAGCTACATTATCAGATATTACATGTTTCTAATTTTGACAGAAAGAGACATTTACTTGGCTAGCTATATCCTAATGTTAGCTAGCTAACGTTGACCTGGTTGGCTAGTTACCTGCAGATTCATGCAGGGTAGTAACGTCATGAGTTGTGATTATGGTTCATTGTTTACCTAGCTATGAATGGCTCATTAGCTAACGTTACGTGTATCACCTTATTATTCGTATCTCAGAGCTAATTGCTTAGCTAGCTATAGCCTAATGTTAGCTAGCAAACGTTGAACCTGATTGGTTAGCTACCTGCAGATTCATGCAGGGTAGTAACATCATGAGTTGTGATTATGGTTCATTGTTTACCTAGCTAGCTACATGTCTTAGCGAAAGACTCCACTATGCAAGTAACAATTTCGGGTGCGTTCATAAATTCAGTCTGACCATCTACTCCGATTTCAGAGCACTCTCGTCAGAGTGTGCTAGAGAGCGCAGAATAACTGATGCATTTCTGAACGCTCAACACCCGTTGAATATGACCGGTGTCAGTAAACTCATTGGCCAGAGCGTCCGCTGTGCCCTCTGAACGCTGTGCGCCCTGAATTTACGAACGGACAATCTGACAGCACAGTTGCAGTCACCAACGCTCTGGATAACATAACCGCCTACCCAGCTCTGCTAGGGCGAGTAATGTTCAGTGAGCTGTTCTCTTTCTCACTTAGATGTCTGGAAGTAGTTAGCAAGTTAGCTTGGGTGCTAGACTGCTGTTGTTAGTACATTCGGATCAACCCTTAAAGAGATGAGTGGGGCTAAAGCTTAAGAGGGTGTGAACGATGCTGAATGGGTGTAGACAAAAAGGGCTCTCCAATAGAAGTAACAAAATATTCAAAGGCAATTTTCTTAAAAGTGAGTTTACAAGTTGATCAACTTTCAAAGCAAAATTACTTTTCCATTGTTCCCCAACTATAGTGTATGACATACCATTTTGTAGCTCTGAGTTTCTACTTTTATCCAATGTATATATAAAAAAAGGAACAAATATCAAGGGAAGAGAGCGAGAGCTACAGGAGGCTTTCACAGCTCCAGGAACAGTTTGCCAGTCAGAAGATTTGCTTCACCTTCAACCCACTAAGTGAGCCACACTTTGGGGGATGCTGGGGGAGGGAGATTACGTCCATCAAGACTGCCCTGCAAACCCCCTCGGCGCGCAGAAAGACTCCAAAGAGATGCTGAGAAATGTCCTAATTGAAATAGAATGAATCTTGGAACTCCAAGCCCTGGTGATATCTGTCCCCCGACATAGCGGATCCAGATCCAATCACCTCTAACTCTCCTCTCATGGGGCGGCAAGACTCTTCACTACAGTTTTAGAAAAAAAAGTGCTATCTAGAACCTAAAAGGTTTCTTTGGCTGTCCCCATAGGAGAACCCTTTGAAGAACCATTTTTGGTTCCAGGTAGAACCCGATTGGGTCCGAACTGCTAAGTCGCAAAAGATGGAGACACAGACAGAGTTTAGCCGACCATTTCTAGCACTGCTTCACATGGATCTACTTACTGTACTTCAAACCCGTCAGAAGTGGCACAAGGCTAAGGAGGACCTTGCAGTCGGGATTGTCTCCTAGGGTTCTCTGGCAAATTGGAACTGTCAAGTCAGTTATCCCTGGAACAGACAGGAAAGTGACAACAGTGGAGATCCAAGTCAAGGACAGAACCTACGTCAGGTCCGTCGCACGGCTTATCCAGCTGCCCACCCTTCCTCAAGAAGCTACCGACCATTAGCTGGCCTAACAGTTGAAGCAAATCCGTTCAACACATTTGGGGGCGGCTGTAAAAACGGCCAGCTCACAAGACCCAGCGGCTTTTAGTTTTCTCATTGGTTAACGCCAGGCCAAATCATTATTTATTATCCAATCAACAGACTTTATTCCCCGGACTTAGCGTAGGACCCCACCAGGCAGGACCTCAGTCAGCCAGGACCTCAGTCAGCCAGTAGTTTTCCATCCTGATGACCAATCATTTTCCCTCCTGCTCATTCTACCTCCTGACCTCTTTTTCACAAAAATATTTTCTCATTGCAACAGAAAATAGTGTGACGCTATCAATTTCTAGTGGAAAATGTATCATGTTGACTCCTACTTCATGCTGCAGTTCGGCCATATTTCAACCAGCATGTTGAAACATTAAACTACTAACTTACTGCCGTACTGTGGCAACAGTGAACAGCCTATAAAGAAGGCCTACTGTAGATTCAGAAAATCAAATCGGAGGCCTTCCCTTTTACAACTTGTAAGCTGGTCTTAACACCATGGAACGTGCTCCTCCCTGAGGGCCAATGGCATCACTAGAAAACAATAGAAACCAGGAAGAGGGGAAATAAACTGTCCTTGGAATCTAAAAATGTCATCACACACTCAGAGCCAGGATGTTGTTCCAAAATGTGGGATCTTTTTAATTCTGCGAATCAGTGATTAGAGAGGCTAGCATCTGTGTGCATGTCAGGTCAGACCTTGGGGTAGAGCACACAGACAATGGTAATGACTGGGCGGTGGACAATGTCTATGCTCCTATTTGTCACATCTATTTTTGGTCTATTATCTAAATTGGGATATGATAATACATTCCAGCTATGGAGAAAGAGCAACAGAGCAAGGGAATGGAGGTGTAAATGATGTTCCTTTACCTGTGTGGGACAATTTATGTAACTATATACTGAGAAAAAATATAAAAGCAACATGTAAAGTGTTGGTCCCATGTTTCCTGAGCTGATATCAAAGATCCAAGACATTTTTCATATGCAGAAAAAGCTTATTTCTCTCAGATTTGGTGCACAAAAATGTTTACATCCCTGTTAGTGAGCATTTCTCCTTTGCCAAGATAATCCATCCACCTGACAGGTGTGGCATATCCAGAAGCTGATTAAACAGCATGATCATTACACAGGTCCACCTTGTGCTGAGGATAATAAAAGGCCACTCTAAAATGTGCAGTTTTGTCACACAACACAATACAACAGATGTCTCAAGTTGAGGGAGTGTGCAATTGGGATGCTGACTATAGGAATGTCCACCAGAGCTGTTGCCAGATAATTTAATGTCCATTTCTCTACCATAAGCCGCTTCCAATGTCATTTTAGAGAATTTGGCAGTGCGCCCAACTGTCCTCACCACTGCAGACCATGTGTAACCACGCCAGCCCAGGACCTCCACATCCAGCTTCTTCACCTGCGGGATCGTCTGAGACCAGCCACCCAGACAGCTGATGAAACTGAGGAGTATTTCTGTCTGGAATAAAGCCCTTTTGTGGGGAAAAACTCATACTGATTGGCTGGGCTTTGCTCCCCCATGGCTGCACCCTCGCCAAGCCATGTGAAATCCATAGATTAGGACGTAATGACTGATTTCCTTACATGAACTGTAACTCAGTAAAATGTTTTCAAATTGTTGCAAGTGTGTGTGTGTGTATAAATATAACTAAATAATATAATTTCTTTAGATGATATGTTAGTATGTTTGATATTTTCTCTCATTCACCACACAGACGTGGGTACTGTACCATAATACTGTAAGCCATCTGTAGTTAGGGTTACTGTAGAAATGTTTTTGAAATAATTGTGTGAAAATAAACACACCAATGGACGTTCTCCCTTTAAACAAATAGCCCCTCCAAAACAACCAGCTCTCAACAACAGATGGCCACAAGGGACCAGACAGTCAAGAATACAGTATCAGCATTGTGACAGACATTCCAAACATCCTAGCTAAAGAGTGATCGTTGTTTGGCCATGTTTAAGAGTTGAGACTGATTTGACAAAAGACACCATCCATGCAAGATAGATGACTCGTGGTAATTCAATACCACATTGAACAAAACAGTGCTTGTTACTTAAACTGGGGGAGACCTTGAGACTCCTGGCAGTATATTAACAATGATGGCTCTCAGTTGAGCTGCCTGCAGAAATGGCTGACCCCTGCTGGGATATACTGGGCCACTGTGTTTCCCACAGGGAAACTGGCCAACTCTAATGGTATTTACCTGTATTTACCATACAGAAGAAGGACTCCTGTGGAACTGATGTGGAGCTGAGGCCTAGCACAGTTTGTAATGCCTGGACATTAATATTGTAATTTTACAATGACTTTAAATGGTTTGGTGTCAAGATCACTCTAAACCAGTAGTGTGTCATTTTGTTTAAACCTATTTGGATAACAAGCTTGTCAAGGAAGTACATCCCCTCTCAAGCCCAGACCAGTCCAGATTTAGAGAGAATTACGATTGAAATGCTTTCCTCTAGGCCACTCAGCTAGAAGGTAAGAGTCTGCTGAATATGCTCAAGACAGATAAAAGCAAATAAGACTTGATGTGCATAGTCACTGTAATCTGTGGACCTCTCAGTCACAAAGTCCATTATAATACACTATCTGCCTCATAGACCTTATGAGATGTATGATATATTTTATTATGTAATACATATAAGCACTCGGATTAGATGTGCTATGATGACCAGTAGATTTGTAGCTTAGAGGTTCATTCAGGCAAACTGTGAGTACAGTACGTTTTAGCACTTATGCATGTACTGTACAGTACATGGCCATTTTAATAAATTCCTACTGTATGTCTATTAAATTGGCACAGAGTTACATTACCAGAAAAAAAAAAATAAAGAAACAAAGAAACATTCCCTCCTACTGCTCTGTAAGCCCCAAGTTGAATGCCTTCTTTCAGGCGGCGATGCCTCCACAGTCCTTCATGGTACACAGAGTTTGCCATTGTTCCCCCTCACATCAATATTGGGGGACGGACAGCCTGGGAGGCAGTGGACAGAGAGCAGCGAGAGACTAACCCATGGAGGAGGGCAAGGAGGTGGGACTTAGCTCTTTTTGATCACGTCAGCGTTCACTAAACACACACAAAGAGAGCTAAGAATCACTTGGCATGTCTGCTGTGGGTCACAGAGAGCATTCTGGGCCTTGATGGGAACCCTGACACTGCTAATCCTAAGAGGTCGGACAGGAAGTTGTCATGTGAGCTGTTTTGTAAACCGCCAGCCTGGGTAGATTTTCATCCTGTCACTGTCATGTCACACCCTGTGTTTGAATGAATAGGGCACAGGTGTCAAACTCATTCCACGGGGGGCCGAGTGTCTGCGGGTTTTCGCTCCTCCCTTGTACTTGATTGATAAATTAACATCACTAATTAGTTAGGAACTCCCCACACCTGGTTGTCTAGGGCTTTATTGAAAGGAAAAACCAAAAACCTGCAGACACTAGGCCCTCCGTGGAATGAGTTTGACACCCCTGGAATAGGGGGACGGAATATCTAGTTTGTGTGTCATCATTATCAGCAAGACCGAGCCCGTTACAAAGTCCAGCTGAGGGTTCCACAATAACAGGAATGGCCCCTCCCCTCTCTGTCTACCACACCAACCCCCTCAACTCTCAACCCCCCCCCCCCCCCCCCTTTCCACCCTCTCTTCCACCCTGAGCATCTGAGGGCCGTGGCTTTGAGCTGGGTGACACTGGCTGGTAAATGTTTGATGGTTGGGGCACTGAGGACCAAGGACACCATGATAAATTGCCCCCTGCAATGGACACTGTGTATTAAGTTGAACACTGGTCACTGCGCAAAGAAAGGTGACCAAGCAAGGGCCGCCTGATCTGAGATGTGAATACGAAATGGTGCAGGTGCAGCTGTCAACCTACTGATCCACAAGTCAATTGATGCACTGGTGGCCCTATTGAGACCCTTTTTGAATGGGAGATCTGCAGTGGGAAAAGGGCCTGACTTAGGTAGAGGCAGCCTGGTCTCATAAACTAGACATAACATAGTAAACGTAAATCCGGGACACTTAAATTAGCATGATATGTTACGTTTGGTATGGTTACAAAAGACAGATGGTTACTTCGGAGTGGATAAGTGTGAGTATAACGCAAACGTCTATCAACCCAAATGTTGCGAGTTCAAATCTTATCATGGACAACTTTAGCTAATTAGCAACTTTTCAATGACTTACTACTTTTTAGCTACTTTGCAACTTACTTACCCTAACCTTAACCCTTTCAGCTAACTCTTCCCCTAACCCTTTTAGATAACCTTAACTCCTAAATGTAACCTTAAACCCTAACCCCTAGCCTAGCTAACGTTAGCCACCTAGCTAAAATTCGTAACATATCCTACGTTTGGCAAATTTGTTACACAATATTGGTTTTGCAAATTTGTAACAAAAAATAAAAATTGTAATTCATAACATAGCATGCAAAATGGGTGATGGACATCCACAAATTAATACATACCAAACCTGTCACGTTCCTGACCTGTTTCTGTTAGTTTTGTATGTGTTAGTTGGTCAGGACGTGAGTTTGGGTGGGCAGTCTATGTTTTCTGTTTCTATGTTTGTTTAAGGGTTGCCTGGTATGGCTCTCAATTAGAGGCAGGTGTTTGGCGTTTCCTCTAATTGAGAGTCATATTAAGGTAGGTGTTTTCACACTGTTTGTTATGGGTGGTTGTCTCCTGTGTCTGTGTATGTCGTTGCGCCACACGGGACTGTTGTCGGTTTGTTTTTGTTTTTTTCGGTTTATGTAGTCTGTTCCTGTTTCATGCGTTCTTCGTTATATGTAAGTTCTTATGTTCAGGTGCGTCTACGTCGTTTGTTGTTTTGTAGTTAATCAAGTATAGTTTGTTTTTTGTCTTCGTTGTTTTGTTGTGTCTAAATAAATATCATGTCTAAGTATCACGCTGCGTCTTGGTTCAATCCATGCTCCTCCTCTTCGGATGAAGAGGAAGAGGAGAACCGTTACAAAACCAATACATACCAAATGTAATATACACTATATATACAAAGGTATGTGGACACCCCTTCAAATTAGTGGATTCGGCTGTTTCAGCCACACCCGTTGCTGACAGGTGTATAAAATCGAGCACACAGCCATGCAATCTCCATAGGAAAACAATGGCAGTAAAATGGCCTTACTGAAGAGCTCAGTAACTTTCAACGTGGCACCGTCATACCATGGATGCCACCTTTCCAACAAGTCAGTTCGTCAAATTCCTGCCGTGCTAGAGCTGCCCCGGTCAACTGTAAGTGCTGTTATTGTGAAGTGGAAACTTCTAGGAGCAACAATGGCTCAGCCACGAAGTGGTAGGCCACACAAGCTCACACAACGGAACCGCAGCGTGCTGAAGCGCGTAGTGCGTACAAATCGTCGGTCCTTGGTTGCAACACTACCGAGTTCCAAACTGCCTCTGGAAGCAACGTCAGCGCAAGATGTGTTCACCGGGAGCTTTATGAAATGGGTTTCTATGGCTAGGCAGCCTAAGATTACCATGAGCAATGCCAAGTGTCGGCTAGAGTGGTGTAAATCTCGCCGCCATTGGACTCTGAAACAGTGGAAACCCGTTCTCTGGAGTGATGAATCGCGCTTCACCATCTGGCCGAATCTGGGTTTGGATGCCGCCAGGAGAACGCTACCTGCTCCAATGAATGCATGCACATTTGTGGCCTGCTGGAGGTCATTTTGCAGGGCTCTGGCAGTGCTCCTCCTTGCACTAAGGCGGAGGTAGCGGTCCTGCTGCTGGGTTGTTGCCCTTCTACGGCCTCCTCCACGTCTCCTGATGTACTGGCCTGTCTCCTGGTAGCGCCTCCATGCTCTGGACACTACGCTGACAGACACAGCAAACCTTCTTGCCACAGCTCGCATTGATATGCCATCCTGGATGAGCTGCACTACCTGAGCCACTTGTGTGGGTTGTAGACTCCGTCTCATGCTACCATTAGAGTGAAAGCACCGCCAGCATTCAAAAGTGACCAAAACATCAGCCAGGAAGCATAGGAACTGAGAAGTGGTCTGTGGTCACCACCTGCAGAACCACTCCTTTATTGGGGGTGTCTTGCTAATTGCCTGATGTACTGGCCTGTCCACCTTTTGTCTATTCCATTTGCACAACAGCATGTGAAATTTATTGTCAATCAGTGTTGCTTCCTAAGTGGACAGTTTGATTTCACAGAAGTGTGGTTGACTTGGAGTTACATTGTGTTGTTTAAGTGTTCCCTTTATTTTTTTGAGCAGTGTATTTAGGAAGAGGTCATAATTTCATGTATTCTGTGAAGGAAGAAACCACATGGTAGAAGTGTTAAGCAAGTTGGGTCCAACAAACGGATTTTCACCAAGTCAAATGAATTTGTGCTCAAGGTTTCATGATGCTTGTATCTAAACCAAGTAGATCATTTTAAAATTGCTCTATACATCAGTTGCGGTCTTTATGAGGTCCTAAACCTAGCATGAAAGTGCATCCTTGGACAGTAGCTTTGTGGGCTAATATAGTGAAAATGTTTGCCTTGGGGTAATGACCATGGGGTAAATTGAGCCAATGTCAAATTGAGCAAATGAAAGTGTTTTCTTCCCAGGCATAATGAAAGGCATTATCGCTGGGATATGAGGTAACAACAGGGCCTGGCCTATGTTAAAAGTGTTTTTTAAAAGTACAAAGTGTTTGTTAGGTGTTAAGCCTGTGTTAAAAGATGCTTAAAATGATTAAATTACAAAAAAGCAATTGTGATTGTGTTGAATTGTGTTTCAGAAATAAAGATAGACATGGTAGTGGTAATATTTCATTAGGTACAGAAATGTATAGTAATAGTAGTAATTATTAATTATTTGACTGATATTAGAGATGTTCACCAATACAACACCAGAGCCAGAGACTCTGATATTGCATGTTTTAAATTTAAGAGTCTATCTGGTAAGAACACCTTTTTACATACCGGCGCTGTTGAATAGAACAAACCACCACAGTAACTCAAAGCCATACCAACCATAACTTAATTTAAAAAGAATGTCAAAGCTGACTAATGATCAAGCAATAGATTTGTTTTATTTTTATGTCTGTATGTAGTGCTCTAGGCAATGACAATGTCGTCATTTGTTTTGTTATGTGTTTTATGTGTAACCAAATGATGCCTAGTAGGCGAGGTTTACTGTGTAGCCTAGACCTAGGCAACTAGGTCTATGTTCATCCATTTTTTTATCATTTATTTAAGAGGACCCCAATGGAAATACGTCTTCTAACTTTTTTGTGTCGTTCTCGATTATTCTAAATGCGTTATCCACATGTGCGGTTGTATTGTATTTTAAATGGTCAAATAAATCAATCTATAACTGCTGTAAAGAGTAGGAGAGAGGCTCAGAGGCTTCCATTGTTTTCAAGCTACCCCTGAAGCACAGCAGATGTGCTGCTCTGCCGTTGAGACTACAAAGTCCTCGCCGCCACTTCCATGCGAACACGTTAAAGAGCGTCACACTACAGAACGCACTGACCTTTCAGATTTCATTAAGCATTAGGGGAGTGAGGCTGGGGGAACAGGACCATTGTGCTGTAATTAGAATCTTAAGAGGGAAACGTTGAGGGAGCGTTAGGGGAAAGCCTGGTGTAGTCAACGGAGCATAAAGATGACATGGAAACAGTAGACAACGAAGATGATGAGATTAGAGGGTTTACAACATCACAGCCTGCCTTCATTTCCCTCCATTCATGGCTAACCACCCTCTGCCCCCAATGTGGCACATGTTACGGGCTCCACCCTCCCATTATGGGGTGGCAGGTAGCCTAGTGGTTAGAGTGGTATGCCAGTAACCGAAAGGTTGCTAGATCGAATCCCTGAGCTGACAAGGTAAACATCTGTTGTTCTGCCCATGAACGAGGCAGTTAACCTGCAGTACCTAGGCTGTCATTGTAAATAAGAATTTGTTCTAAACTGACTTGCCTAGTTAAATAAAATTACAAGAATGTGTGAGGATGGCCCTCTGTTAGGAGGTCTGTTGTTGGCCTCACCTGTTGCATTTATTGGATAAAATATGTGTCTCGTTTGCAGTAGACTCATCAGTCATTGGAACAAGTGTCTCATCATTTGTTGAAATGCTGTCTTTATAAACTGCTGCTTTTTTTCATGAAGCTCAGTTGTCTTCTGCTTTCCCCCCAGTGTTTCTTGTCTTACCAAGCAAATGGAGCTGGTTTCTCAACCTGGTCACAGAGCATTTCGTATTGTTCTATATGTAAATCCGAGACTCAATTTAATAGGATATGTTACGTTTGATATGGTATGTATTCATTTGTGGATGTCCATCACCCATTTCATATCATATGTTACGAATTACAAAATCATATATGCTACTACTTTGCAAAACATATGATATGTTACGAATTCTAGCTAGCTAGTTGGCTAACGTTAGGTAGCTGGATAATGTTTACCAGGCTGGGGTTAGGGCTCCCGAGTGGTGCAGCATTCTAACGCACTGCCTTGTAGTAAAAGTGCTGTCACTACAGTCCCTGGTTCAAATCCAGGCTGTATCACATCTGGCCGTGATTAGGAGTCCCAAAGGGTGGTGCACAATTGGCCCAGTTTGGCCGGGGTAGGCCGTCATCGTAAATAAGAATTTGTTCTTAACTGACTTGCCTAGTTAAGTCATAAATAAAAAAAATAGGGTTAAGGTAAGGGGAAGAGTTAGCTAACATGCAAAGTAGCTAAAAAGTAGTAAGTCATTGAAATGTTACTAAGATGCTAGATAATCTGTGATGAGATTTGAACTCACAACCTTTGTGTTGCTAGACTTTCGCGTTATACGCCTACGCATACACCCCTACCAACCCGCCTATGTTTGTTTTTATCTTAATCTCTTTTATGTAACCATACAAAACGTGACTTATCATACCAATTTGTGTGTCCCGATTTATATTTACTATGTTATGTCTAGTCTATGAGACCAGGCTGGGTTTCTTGGCGAGCAGAGCCTCAGGCAGAGATGGCGCGTTGACTGAGTGGCTGATATTTTGAAGAGCACCACTGTTGCTTTTTCAACTTCCAATCCGTTGGGAGAACAAATCCTGAGTCGTGTTGATGGAATGTCCGTCCCACTTATCAGCCTGACTGTATTGGGCTGGGAGGGGATGAGGGGTTGGGGGGAAGTACAGGGCATGGCAGGGCGTGTGTGTTGGATACAGGAGATAAGATACAGTATGTGGAAATAAAAACATCTAACAGATCTGTTGTGGACGTGATTGGCAGATTATGTAATGTCCCAGGCTTTCCACTCTCTGACTCTCACTCCAAAACACACAAACACAAGAGTGGGCAAGATGTGTAGACTGTCTTGATGATAATGTAATAAACAATGTCTAAAACATAAACATGTTCAAAAAGGGGTCAGATGGTACATGAAAACACATCTAATATACATTTCTACAGATTATTACATAGTCAAACCATATTGACACCCCGTCCGTCCTACAATCTAACCTAGATGCCCTCAATCTCACACAAATTATAAAGGAACCTACCAGGTACAACCCTAAATCTGTAAACATGGGCACCCTCATAGATATCATCCTGACCAACTTGCCCTCTAAATACATCTCTGCTGTCTTCAACCAGGATCTCAGCGATCACTGTCTCATTGCCTGTGTCCGTATTGGGTCCGCGGTCAAACAACCACCCCTCATCACTGTCAAACGCTCCCTAAACACTTCAGCGAGGAGGCCTTTCTAATCGACCTGGCCTGGGTATCCTGGAAGGATATTGACCTCATCCCGTCAGTAGAGGATGCCTGGTTGTTCTTTAAAAGTGCTTTCCTCACCATCTTAAATAAGCATGCCCCATTCAAAAAATGTAGAACTAAGAACAGATATAGCCCTTGGTTCACTCCAGACCTGACTGCCCTTGACCAGCACAAAAACATCTTGTGGCGAAATGCATTAGCATCGAATAGCCCCTTTTCAGGGACGTCAGGGACCAATATACAGTCAGTTAGGAAAGAAAAGGCTTAGCTTTTCAAAACAGAAATTTGCATCCTGTAGCACTAATTCCAAAAAGTTTTGGGACACTGTAAAGTCCATGGAAAATAAAAGGACCTCCTCCTAGCTGCCCACTGCACTGAGGCTAGGAAACACTGTCATCACTGATAAATCGAAGATAATCGAGAATTTCAATAAGCATTTTTCTGCGGCTGACCATGCTTTCCACCTGGCTAGCCCTACCCCGGCCAACAGCTCTGCACCCCCGCAGCATCTTGCCCAAGCCCCCCCCCCCCTCCGCTTCTCCTTCACCCAAATCGAGATAGCTGATGTTCTGAAAGAGTTGCAAAAATCTGGACCCCTACAAATCAGCTAGGCTAGACAATCTGGACCCTCTCTTGCTGCAATTGTTGCAACCCATATTACTAGCCTGTTCAACCTCTCTGTCGAATTATCTGAGATCCCTAAAGATTGGAAAGCTGCTGCAGTCATCCCTCTTTGAGACCCAAACTGTTACAGACCTATATCCATCCTGCCCTGCCTTTCTAAAGCCTTTGAAATCCATATTAACAAACAGATCACCGACCATTTCGAATCCCACCGTACCTTCTCCACTATGCAATCTGGTTTCTGAGCTGGTCATGGGTGCACCTCAGCCACACTCAAGGTCCTGAACAATATCATAACCGCCACAGTACTGTGCAGCCGTCTTCATCGACCTGGCCAAGGCTTTCGACTCTGTCAATCATCGCATTCTTATCGGCAGACTCAATAGCCTTGGTTTCTCAAATGACTGACTCGCCTGGTTCACCAACTACTTCTCAGATAGAGTTCAGTGTGTCAAATCGGAGGGCCTGTTGTCCGGACCTCTGGCATTCTTTATGGGGGTGCCACAAGGTTCAATTCTCGGGCCGACTCTTTTCTCTGTATACATCAATGATGTCGTTCTTGCTGCTGGTGATTCTCTTATCCACCTCTACACAGACGACACCATTCTGTATACATCTGGCCCTTCTTTGGACACTGTGTTAACTTCTTATGGCTGGGGGCAGTATTGAGTAGCTTGGATGAATAAGGTGCCCAGAGTAAACTGCCTGCTACTCAGGCCCAGAAGCTAAGATGTGCATATTATTAGTATATTTGGATAGAAAACACTCTGATGTTTCTAAAACTATTTGAATGATGTCTGTGAGTATAACAGAACTCATATGGCAGGCAAAACCCTGAGAAAAAATCCAACCCGGAAGTGGGAAATCTGAGGTTTGTAGGTTTGCCTATCTAATATACAGTGTGTATGGGGTCATATTGCACTTCCTACGGCTTCCACTAGATGTCAACAGTCTTTAGAACCTTGTTTCAGGCTTCTACTGTGAAGGATGACAGAATGACAGCTGATTGAGTCAGGGGTCTGGCAGAGTGCCACGAGCTCACTCAGGCGCTCCCCCGTGAGAGGTAGCTGCGTTCCTTTTCGTTTCTAAAGACAAAGGAATTCTCCGGTTGAAACATTATTGAAGATTTATGTTAAAAACATCCTAAAGATTGATTCTATACATCGTTTGACATGTTTCTACGAACTGTAATGGAATCTTTTGACTTTTTGCCTGGCCTGCGAGGCATGAACTTGGATTTTTGAACTAAACGTGCAAACAAAAAGGAGGTATTTGGACATAAATTATGGACTTTATCGAACAAAACAAACAATTATTGTGGAACTGGGATTCCTGGGAGTGCATTCTGATGAAGATCATCAAAGGTAAGTGAATATTTATAATGCTATTTCTGACTTCTGTTGACTCCACAACATGGCGGGTACCTGTGTGGCTTGTTTTTGTGTCTGAGAGCCGTACTCAGATTATTGCAGGGGAAGTGGATCTAAAATTCCATGCATAACACTTGTATCTTTTTTCAATGTATATTATGAGTATTTCTGTAAATTGATGTGGCTCCCAGTGCAAAATCACCGGATGTTTTGGAGGCAAAACGTTACTGAACATAACGCACCAATGTAAACTAAGATTTTTGGATATAAATATGAACTTTATCGAACAAAACATACATGTATTGTGTAACATGAAGTCCTATGAGTGTCATCTGATGAAGTTCATCAAAGGTTAGTGATTCATTTGATCTCTATTTCTGCATTTTGTGACTCCTCTCTTTGGCTGAAGAAATGGCTGTGTTTTTCTGTGACTAGGTACTGACCTAACATAATCAGATGGTGTGCTTTCGTCGTAAAGCCCTTTTGAAATCGGACACTGTGGTGGGATTAAACACAAGTTTATCTTTAAAATGGTGTAAAATCATTTTAATTATGAGATTTCTGTTGTTTGAATTTGGCGCCCTGCACTTTCACTGGCTGTTGTCAAGTCGATCCCATTAACGGGATCTCAGCCGATCTCAGCTGTAAGAAGTTAACAAACCTCCAAACAAGCTTCAATGCCATACAACACTTCTTCCGTGGCCTCCAACTACATGAAACCACATGCATGTAAAACTACATACATGCTCTTCAACCGATCGCTGCCCACACCCACCCGCCCGCCCGACTAGCATCACTACTCTGGCCGGTTCTGACTTAGAATATGTGGACTACAAATACCTAGGTGTCTGGTTAGACTGTAAACTCTCCTTCCAGATTCACATTAAGCATCTCCAATCCAAAATAAAATCTAGAATCGGCTTCTTAGTTAAGTATCAGCTGTCAGAGCAGCTTACTGATCACTACACCTGTACATAGCCCATCTGTAAATAGCCCACCCATTTACCTCATCCCCATATTGTTATTTTTTTGTTGTTGCTCTTTTTCACCCCAGGATCTCTACTTTCACATCATCATCTGCACATCTATCACTCCAGTGTTAATGGTAAATTGTAATTATTTCACCACTATGACCTATTTATTGCCTTACCTCCCTAATCTTACTACATTTGCACACACAATATAGATTTTTCTATTATGTTATTGACTGTACATTTGTTTATCCCATATGTAACTCTGTGTTGTTGTTATTGTCGCACTGCTTTGCTTTATCTTGGCCAGGTCGCAGTTGTAAATGTAAGGGGTGCGTAACTGGTGGCAGGGAAGTCAGACGCAGGAGCGCAGAACTAGGTAATAGCCGGAGCAGTTTAATTGCAAAACCAACGGCATAAAGAAATAACAAACATGGGTACAAAACCCAACACACAACAGTAAACATGTGCACAAGCACTACAACAAACAATTCCACACAAAGACATGGGGGGGAACAGAGGGCTAAATACACAACAATTAATGAGGGAAATGAAAACCAGGCGTGTAGAAAACAAGACAAAACAAATGGAAAATTCAAAGTGGATCGACGATGGCTAGAAGACCGGTGACGCCGACCTCCGAACGCCGCCCGAACAAGGAGAGGAACCGACTTCGGTTGAAGTCGTGACAGTAAATGAGAACTTGTTCTCAACTGGCCTACCTGGTTAAATGAAGGTGAAATAAAAAAATCCTGGGTGGCGCAGTGGTCTAGGGCACTGCATCGCAGTGCTAGCTGCGCCACCAGAGTCTTTGGGTTCGCGCCCAGGCTGGGCTCGGTTCGCGCCCAGGCTCTGTCGCAGCCGGCCGTAACCGGGAGGTCCGTGGGGCGACGCACAATTGGCATAGCGTTGTCCGGGTTAGGGAGGGTTTGGCCGGTAGGGATATCCTTGTCTCAGTATGTAAAATGTAATGAAATGTAAAAAATGTAATAAAATGTATGCACTCTACTGTAAGTCGCTCTGGATAAGAGCGTCTGCTAAATGACAAAAAATGTAAAATGTAAATATAAAAATTGATGATGTAGGCTATTTATGAAATTATGCCCTGAAACAGACTTGTAATTTACAACGTTCAGTTCTTTAACATGAAACGGAAGCTTTCTTCTTTGGAAATTATTTTATGACCTTATTTTGGAAACTATTGTGACTTTATGACCTGATCTGTTCTCATACAAAAACATGAGTGATTTCTCAATTTTATGATGTTAGTGTAACCATGACTTAGCAATGTAATTTGATAAGATTGATCATGAGACAACCTTCGGGCCACAGAGAGTTTTCAAATCAAATGTTATTTGTCACATGCTTCAAAAAACAACAGGTGTAGACTAACAGTGAAATGCTAACTTACGGGTTCTTTTCCAACAATGCAGAGTTAAAGATAAAAATAGAATAAAAAATAGAAATAGTGACAATAAATACATAGGAATAAATACACAGTGAATAACAAATATTCAGTGGCATGAAGAACATTCAACTTGTGAGGTTTCCCTTGTTCTTACAAACTCCCTTTAACGAACAGACAGACCGTTGCACAATTGACTCCAGAAAATAATCATGGACATCTTTATTATTCCCTGAAGTGGTTTTGACTGAGATGTTGATGGTTTCAGTAAACCATACAATTTGGTTTAAACTTTTCCTCCCTCTCCTAAGTTTAACCCCATTTTACTAAGGCACCACATAGCAGACATACAGAGGGGTTTGTTCGCACAGAGACCTGTCTAATGCACACTTGTGATAAGCATATCTCTTTTCCAACAAGATGGAGTGTAAACTTTCCTTTGTTGTGTCAATCGCATGCTATGTGACAAAGCAAACATTTATCTGTAAAAAAAAAAAAAAAAAAAAGAGTAGAGGGTATCCTTGTGTATAATTATCACCCCAGCAGGTTTCTCACCCCACAGGTCATAGTAGATCAATGTTCAGAAAACCAGAGGAGGGTGAAATTAAATTTAGACACATCACAGTAGACACTTGAAAGAAGACAAGACACCATAAAAATACAAGATGTTGGTTTGATTTCTCCTTCAGGTTTCAACAGGCATCTACAAAACCCCTTTCTTTATTTTGATGAACAACAAACCACCACCAGATAAAAATGTCCCAATTAGATAGCAAACAACAGTGGAATGACTGTATAAGCCACCTCATTGCAGATAGCAGATTGGGTCCTGTGAGCAGTGTTGGAATACATCCGTCTGTGAAGACTGCAGTGCCATGTGCAGCAGCCTCCAGACAATGTCTGTGTCCCCTGAGGGATCTTTTCATCCAATGCGCCCAGCAGCTCTCCCCTGCCTCCCAAACGTGGCCCCATCGCAGTTCTCCTGGTTATGTCATTGCAATATCATTGCAAATAACAGCTGCCTGCAGCTCCATTCCCCTCACACTGTGCTGGGCAGAGTCACGAAAAGAGAGGAACTGGGTGCAGCCCATGGAAAATAATGATACTTATGACAAATAATGGGATCAAAGGTACAGAATGGAAAGATTCATGGTTGAGAGGTCCAACTTCCAGTAAATGTGCCAGTGATGTGGACATTTTTAAGCTGGTATTGCTTGTAGTCTGTTTCTGTATGCATCCGTATACAACCATACTTATCTGCATGGAAATATCTTAATTGAAAGCATTGACATTTCAATTTTGTTTTACTGACCCAAGGTACTACTGTGCTTGAGTAATCGAAAATATGGTTTTTCATACTTCATTTTCTATTGGTAAGGCTCACAGTATCAGGTTTGCTCCTTTTGAGCTTGAAGTCTGATCACTGACCCATATAGAAACCAAACTGAACATGTTGATGTCAAGGCATCTCCAGGAGGTTGTAATGTACTCCTCCCACACTTGCGGTCAAATTCAGCTCAAACTGTAAATTCAACTCACATAGTCCCATGATGTATTAAAACCTTTCCAATGCCTGCCTGCCTTTCATCAGCACAAGATCAGTCATTCAATACCAGGGTCATCAGTTCCCCACTGACAGTCTAATGGAGGCTCAGTGGCTTAAAGTATTAGCCAGTAAGAACATGGGGGCAACCGATCGTAAACCACTTGCTGGCCATATGGGGTAAAAGGATCAGATAGAGTTTTCAAGACAAAACACAGCAGTCTCAGTCAGTATTATAATGTAATTCATCTTATTTAAAGCATTTTTTGGTCATTACAACAATAGTTCCAAGCAATGTGTGAGCGTTGTCAACTCTCTCCAATAATCTTTAATTGAAAATAATTCCTGCTCAAGTTACGGAGGCATTATATGGTGATCTTTAAATATGTATGTCATGGGCAAACTATTTTCATGGGATGCAAATGGGATCGCCGATTTTTTCAACTCTTGTTTGTTTTGTTGCAGAGCCTATTTTTTGAGGATGTGAGAGCCATAAGCTATGAGGTTACAGGAGGAGAAAGTAGGTGATTTGCCTTTCCCTCAACAGCCTTGCCTGTTTTCCAATTTGTGTCGGCTCACAAAGTTGGAAAACAAGACAAAGGTTCTGGCCCACTGCCTTGACTCTGACTGGGGCAATGGGAATATAAGGGGGGGGGGGGGGGGGGGGGGGTCGACAGGCTGGTTACATCTGGTTTCTAGGCCACAACTTAATAAGAAACCCAGAGGGGGTCTGTTTTCTCTTCTCAATGTCATTTTCTTGTCTTCATTTCCCAGCAGCACTTTGTGTATACACATTGAGACACTTTTCTACTTAAAAAGGTGAATATGTTAGAATACTCATCTCGTTTCTCTGGGGAGGATAAACTATAACAAGCTTACAGAAGTTCTATTGGGCTGACTGCTGAGACAGCATGACAAAGGACAGGTTTAAGATAAAGTAGACATAGTGACATCATAAAGGCTAGGGCAAGCTGTTAAAAAGGGTGTAGGACACTATCCAACTGTTCCCTTTATACAGTAAACATGCACACGTCACACATTAGAAATAAACAACCTATAGTCTATATAATCATCCCATCCAAGACAAACAACATTTGAGGTTCCCCACAGTTTATTAGGAAAAGGGGAGGGAGCTTGGGGGGGCAAAAGGGATAAAGATATATTTTTTAAAGAGATTTCATGCTTAATAAATGAATCATCAAATGTTCTTTGCAAAACAGCTGTGCACCATTATTAGTGGCGTTTGAAGATTTGATAACCGTTTTCTTAGAAACCATGCTCTTGGCAACAAAATAAATGTATTGGCAAAAGCCCAAATGACTGCAGACCAGCTGATTTGATAAACGCTCTCTCATTCTCCCTCTCTCTTTTTTTGATGTCTAGATGATTTTACTTTTAAAACCCACTCTGACCTTTACAGACTGATCAGTCACATCTCAAAAGGGGCAATGGTCCGTTAAACTGAGCCTTAATTATCATACAGTAACCAGGGGTTTCCCACTGGGCAGAAACTGGTTGAATCAACGTTGTTTCAACGTAATTTACCAACGTATTGTGACATGGAATCTATATGGAAAATAGATTGGATTTGAAAAAGTATTTTGAGGGTGAAATTTTAACCACAGGATTATGTCATCATGGCAACAAATTTTCAACATAGACAAACCTTGTATAAAATATGTTGAATTTGCACCTATGGAAACAACGTCAGATCTTCAACAATATCCACTACCTGAAAAAAAAACAAGCTGGGCAGCACCTCCTACTAGAGAGCTGATCTATCGACAGCCATCCATTTGGTCTCCCATCCAGAATTTTAACCATGCCCAGACCTGCTTAGCTTTAATATTTACAACTGACTACAAACAATGCACTATCGCGTGAATGATAAGATTGTCACGGATCCCCCCCAGTACTGCTGCTCATTCCGTTCACCAGCACTGGAGGTCTACATCACCGGCCTTCTAGGTGTCACTGAAATGGATTCATTACCACCAACCCCGGACTGTCTTGTCTCATTGCGCACACCTGGTTGCCATTCCCCCTGATTAGTAATTGTATACTCAGCAAAAAAAGAAACGTCCCTTTTTCAGGACTCTGTCTTTCAAAGGTAATTCGTAAAAATTCAAATAACTTCACAGATCTTCATTGTAAAGGGTTTAAACACTATTTCCCATGCTTGTTCAATGAACCATAAACAATTAATGAACATGCACCTGTGGAACGGTCATGAAGACACTAACAGCTTACAGACAGTAGGCAATTAAGGTCACAGTTATGAAAACTTAGGACACTAAAGAGGCCTTTCTACTCACTCTAAAAAACACCAAAAGAAAGATGCCAAGGGTCCCTGCTCATTGGCGTGAACGTGCCTTAGGCATGCTGCAAGGAGGCATGAGGACTGCAGATGTGGCCAGGGCAATAAATTGCAATGTCCGTACTGTGAGACGCCCAAGACAGCGCTACAGGGAGACAGGACGGACAGCTGATTGTCCTCGCAGTGGCAGACCACGTGTCACAACACCTGCACAGGATCAGTACATCCGAACATCACACCTGCGGGACAGGTACAGGATGGCAACAACAACTGCCCAAGCTACACCAGGAACGCACAATCCCTCCATCAGTGCTCAGACCTTCCACAATAGGCTGAGAGGCTGGACTGAGGGCGTGTAGGCCTGTTGTAAGGCAGGTCCTCACCAGACATCACCGGCAACAACGTCTCCTATGGGCACAAACCCACCGTCGCTGGACCAGACAGGACTGCCAAAAAGTGCTCTTCACTGACAAGTCGCGGTTTTGTCTCACCAGGGGTGATGGTCGGATTCGCGTTTATCGTCGAATGAATGAGCGTTCCACCGAGGCCTGTACTCTGGATCGGTATCGATTTGGAGGTGGAGGGTCCGTCATGGTCTGGGGCGGTGTGTCACAGCATCATCGGACTGAGCTTGTTGTCATTGCAGGCAATCTCAACGCTGTGCGTTACAGGGAAGAAATCCTCCTCCCTCATGTGGTACCCTTCCTACAGGCTCATCCTGACATGACCCTCCAGCATGACAATGCCACCAGCCATACTGCTCGTTCTGTGCGTGATTTCCTGCAAGACAGGAATGTCAGTGTTCTGCCATGGCCAGCGAAGAGCCCGGATCTCAATCCCATTGAGCACGTCTGGGACCTGTTGGATTGGAGGGTGAGGGCTAGGGCCATTCCCCCCAGAAATGTCCGGGAACTTGCAGGTGCCTTGGTGGAAGAGTGGGGAAACATCTCACAGCAAGAACTGGCAAATCTGGTGCATTCCATGAGGAGGAGATGCACTGCAGTACTTAATGCAGCTGGTGGCCACACCAGATACTGACTGTTAATTTTGATTTTGACCCCCCTTTGTTCAGGGACTCATTATTCCATTTCTTTTATTCACATGTCTGTAGAACATGTTCAGTTTATGTCTCAGATGTTGAATCTTGTAATGTTCATACAAATATTTACACATGTTAAGTTTGCTGAAAATGAACGCAATTGACAGTGAGAGGACATTTCTTTTTTTGCTGAGTTCATATATGTGCCCTCTGTTCCCCATTGTCCTTGTCGGTTATTGTTACCATGTCCGTTGGTCCTGTGAGTATCTGTGCTATTGTTTTTGGCTTCCATGCTACGTGTTATTGCACACTTAATTTACGGGTCTTGTCCCGTGTATTATTTAGAGGTTGACACCTCGCTCATTTGTTTGGCTGGAGAAAATAAAACCCCCTATTACCTATTCCTGTGCCTGTCTCCAATCATTAGACAACGTGACAAATATCTACTAATAACTAGATAGAATCCCTGTTGTTATCGAAGTCATTCCAAATGGTAGATTTAAGAGTCATATATTATCAATAATACTATTTAGCAGGGGTTGGATTATTTCCCAATTATTACATTCTGAACAGAACCATTATTTTTTTTTGTTCCGTTCCACTGTTCCGACCAGCAAAATGAAGTAATGGTTTATATCGTTCCTTTTTAGACCTCTGAAACCATATATTTGATTTAGCTCAACATTAAATTACTTCTCCAATCATGCAGTGCTGATAGAGCAGCTTGCTACGGAACGGGCAAGCTATAGCTCAGCGAGTTGTTTACCTTGGTGATGGAAAGACAAGTCTATGGTGTGAGATGCAATTTACATTTTTCAGGTGTGGAGTGAACAAGAGGGTGGAAGAGGCTTGGCATCTTGTGATGACATGCATTATATGGATTGTGATGACATGCATTATATATATATATATATATATAATTTATTTAACTAGGCAAGTCAGTTAAGAACAAATTCGTATTTTTAATGACGGCCTAGGAACAGTGGGTTAACTGCCTTGTCAGCTCTGGGATTTGATTTTGCATCCTTTCGGTTACTAGTCCAACGCTCTAACCACTAGGCTACCCTGCCACCCCATATGCCTAGAGTTTCAAGCTTTGGTTTATTTCAAATGTAATCTTCAAGTTAATAATATTTATGTTGGATTCATGTCTCTATCTCAACCAAAAATCTATGTTAAAGTGCATTTACAGTTTGATTTGATTTAGTCGTATTCTGTAACTTAGATTTTTTGTTGAGATGGAGACTTGAATCCAGACTAAGTCAGTGGCACAAAAGATACATCTCCTTTTAAGTGTTGATATTTGGTTGCGCTGACAACCAAACACAATTCAATATCACTTTTGCAATACAGTAAATAGCCTATTACCTTGTCGACAAGTTGACAAGTTGGAGATTCACATCTCCAACTAAACAAAACATTTAAGTTATAGAATAGGATTAAAACTTCTTCAGGATCTGTCACGTTCCTGACCTGTTTTCTGTTATTTTTGTTTGTGTTTAGTTGGTCAGGGCGTGAGTTGGGGTGGGCATTCTATGTTTTGTGTTTCTATGTTTAGGTCATTGGTAATTAGCCTTATATGGTTCTCAATCAGGGACAGGTGTTTGACGTTTCCTCTGATTGAGAACCATATAAAGGTAGGCTGTTCACACTGTTTGTTTGTGGGTGGTTGTCCTCCGTGTCTGTGTCTGTACACCACACGGGACTGTTTCGTTTGTTCGTTTGTGTCGTCTGTACCTGTTCATGCGTTCTTCGTGTAATTGTAAGTTCGTTTTGTTCAGGTCTGTTGACTCCGTTTATTATTTTGTAAATTCTCAAGTGTGTTTAGTTTTCGTCTTGTTTAATAAATATCATGTCGAATCACAACGCTGCGCTTTGGTCCAATCCCTACTCCTCCTCTTCGGACGAAGAGGAGGAGGACAACCGTTACAGGATCGGTGGTTCCCCCACAGGACGATTGAGCTAATGTAGGCTAATGTGATTAGCATGAGGTTGTAAGCAACAATAACATTTCCCAGGACATAGACAGTTCTGATTTTGGCCAAAATCTAAATTGCGCCTGGGCTGGAATAATACATTATGGCCTTTCTCTTGCATTTCAAAGATGACATAACAGTTGTTGATGATCCATAACAGTTGTTTTTTTTGTATTTTCTTTTACCAGATCTAATGTGTTATGTTCTCCTACCTTCATTTCACATTTCCACAAACTTAAGGGTTTCCTTTCAAATGGTATCAAGAATATGCATATCCTTGTTTCAATGCCTGAGCTCAGGCAGTTAGATTTGCGTATGTCATTTTAGGCAAAAATTGAAAACAAGGGTCGGATCCTGAAGAGGTTTTAAGCCAGTGGCTCAGACGAAACTATCCAAGCATGAGATACATCTCATTTAAATGTTGATATTTATCCAACACAATTCAATATGACATTTGTAATACAGTAAATAGCCTAAAGATAAGGCTATCTTACAAACAAATGTAAGTGTTTATTGAAACTTAAAATGGGTAACATCCACGGCCATATTTTGAGGTTACTGTAACTATAAATGTATTCTTATGTAATCATGGATGCAAAGGTCGCAGGTCTGGAGATCTTCACAATGGCTATAATAATCTGCACAGAATCTTGAACAGCGTTGATGACGTGCACTATGTATTTTTTTTATAGAATCTCAACTGCAATCCAGGTAATGTGGTTGTGCTAAACACATTGTTATATGGCATATTGTCTGTTACATGGAATTGTCAATCACAGTGAACTCAAGTAGGACAGGGCAATGCTAAGGCCTTTCTTTCATGATTTCAAGTGGATACTGTCCCACACAATTGAAAAGCCTGGACCCAATTATGTTGGTGGTGGTTGAAAGAGATGGCAGTTTGTCAAGGCCATTACAAGTGCCCCTGTGCCCCCTATGAGCATGACGCCTCTGCACACACGCACACTAGTGCACTCTATAGAGGGTTTTCTTTACCCCTCCAAATGACATGACAACACATCTGCTACCCTATCTTCAAAGCTGGGGTGCCTTGTTTTACAGGTCCCAGTTGTGGGTCTGGTGCAGAAGATAATAGAGCCTTTAAAAAATGATAAATTATGAAACAGAACATTTTTACTTTTAAAGGTTCTCTCAAGTACCAAACATAACGTTTTGTTTTGCTAAGTGTATTTAATAATGTGTCTCATAAATCCCTGACATATTATTTCATAAACAAATCAAAAATACATAAATTTACACAACAAAAATATTAAATTCCAATCCAATTCACATCCTAAAATTCTTTACATTTATACCCCAAACACATTTAGGTTATAATTATGTAGTTGACTGTTGCCCACTATAGCCCCATAGGAGACTCTAAAACATGAAAGCCTTTAAAGACTGGTTTAACTCATTAGAAGTTACTTTATACCCATGCTCAAAATACATTCACCCAGTGTAAGAAGGGCTAATAGAAAGACGAGGCTTTTGCAAGTGACAATAATGCTAATTATTGAAAAATGACTGAACAAGCTAGCAAACCGATAACCGGAGCTAGCCAAAAGCTAACCGGAGCTATCCCTAATCTCGCAGCTTTTCTAACATTTACAGTACAACAATTACAAAGTTCTTAAACATCACAGTTACAACATAAAATTCTCTAAACACTTAAGATATTTTCAGGAGTTTCTTTTTCAAAAATAAAAATGTTCAGGAGTTAACATTTTTATTTTCTAGATCAAAGGAATGCACCGCTATCATTTAATTTTACACTCGACATGCGTTTTCTGTCGAGTACGAAGTTATACAATTACGATGTTGTTCAAACCATTACATTCACTTCAACAGGCAAGTTACAAAACTATATTGTGGTGTTCAGTGTATTTTTGCACTTTACTGGCCTGTAACACAGGATAAATGATGAAACAGTAGAACGTGACTTCTCTTTCAAAGGTTCTCTCAATAATGAGAACACACAGGTGCAGGATCGCATATAATCCCAGTGCGATACGAACACGTCTCACTGTGCCCTACTGGCCAACAGTAGTATAAATGCATCGCAGTGGCGAAACCTTGGAGGACTGACATATAAGTAAAAGCATTCTTCCCCAATACAAAGAAACAATACACAAACACAAATGTGACCATACATTTTGTGTGTGTCACACTTGCAACGTCTGTCATACGTATCTGTATGTATCTTTATGCTGTATGTATCTTTATGTATCTTTATGCTGCAGTAGTTTGTGTCGGGGGGCTAGGGTCAGTTGGTTATACCTGGAGTACTTCTCCTGTCTTATCCAGTGTCCTGTGTGAATTTAAGTATGCTCTCTCTAATTCTCTCGTTCTCTCTTTCTTTCTCTCTCTCTGAGAACCTGAGCCCTAGGACCATACGTCAGGACTACCGGGCATGATGACTCCTTGCTGTCCCCAGTCCGCCTGGCCTTGCTGCTATTCCAGTTTCAACTGTTCTGCCTGCGGTTATGGAACCGCCACCTGTCCCAGACCTGTTGTTTTTCAACTCTTAATGATCGGCTATGAAAAGCCAACTGAAAATTATTCATGATTATTATTTGACCATGCTTGTCACTTATGAACATTTTTGAACATCTTGGCATAGTTCTGTTATAATCTCCACCCGGCACAGCCAGAAGAGGACTGGCCACCCCTCATAGCCTGGTTCCTCTCTAGGTTTCTTCCTAGGTTTTGGCCTTTCTAGGGAGTTTTTCCTAGCCACCGTGCTTCTACACCTGCATTACTAGCTGTTTGGGGTTTTAGGCTGGGTTTCTGTACAGCACTTCGAGATATTAGCTGATGTACGAAGGGCTATATAAAATAAACTTGATTGATTGATCTGTAGACACTTTTATTGGATTCCAGTTTTTTTTTCAATCACTTTGGAAAATATTTCAGATGTAAGTGGTATATTTTCAAAACTCTAAGTACAAAACTCTAAACTGATAACACTTGTCATACCCCCTATCTCAGAGGGTCTTCACACTTACTAGACTTTTGCAAAAATACCCTCGGCTACACGTATTACTAAAATGTAAACTGTGAACTTGTCATATCTCGAGCGCTACCCTGAGTTAATAAAGCAGCATACTCGAATCCTCCCTGTCATATGAAACAGTAGAACGTTAGAACAGTAGAACGTTTTGGTAAATTTTCTTTGAGTAAGGCCACTCCAGAATGCAGCTGTTTCAGCCTCGCTCAGTGCCTTCTGTGGCGGAGGGGCAGCCAGAGAAAGCACAGAGCGTAGGTGTCATTGATCTTATCAGGAAATATGTTGACTATCTCCTAGCAAATACATTTCTAACTTAGCGTTATGAAGGAAATGTAGACATAAAACGTCTCGGTGCTCACCAGCCACTAAACATCGAAATATGATCATCCGTTACAATAAAGCAAGCTGTAAAATAAAATTCAACTGTGGTTGGTGGTGAATAAAAGCAGTGGCTAACATCTGTTTTGAGGTAGCTATACAACTTGGCTTGTTATTAATGTTTGATGTCAGATTGTTATACCCATGGAACTGTAACTATGCAAAGGATGAAGCGATGGAGTAACTTTATAAACGTTGTTGCTTTATTCTTAACTGGAGCATCTTGGTAACAGGCCTGCAGACACACTCAGAATGGTGTTTTGGCTGCGTCCCAATACTCTAACAATGTAGCAATATTGTAGATCTGTGCTGAATTTGACAATGGGAAGTGTGTATTGGTTTCAATGCATATTAGCTTTTTTGATGGAACTTGCCCCACCAATATTTTCATGTTAAAATCAGCACTGAAAAGCGATTTGTTTTTTATTGTAAAGTTACAGCCTGTTACATTCTGAATTTGTCGCCATAGCCTTAAATCTCAACCCACTGAGGTCCAGGCAAGAGGCAACTCCCCAAAGAATTATCAACGATTTCTGTCGCAATTTGCTTTTACCTCAAATAATGACTTCCATGATATTGATCAAATTAAGCCTGGTTTGTTCTAATGTAACTTTAATATGCTAGTGTAAGCCCAATAACTCATATATAGCTATGGTTCAGCTAAACTTAGGCATTCAGCTATCAGACATCACGTTTATGTGAGGATGCAGAAATTATTTTGGTAATTAGCTAGCTAGCTTGCTAGCTAACATTCTATAGCTGTGTAGCTTATATTTAAGAAATACGGCCCGAGGGGGTGTGGTACAGTATATAGCCTACATACCACGGCTAAGGGCTGCTCTTATGCATGACACAACGGGAGTGCCTGGACACAGCTCTTAGCCGTGGTATATTTTCCATATACCACAAACCCCCAAGTTGCTTTAATGCTTTAATTAGAGCAGTAAAAATAAATGTTTTGTCATACCTGTGGTACACGGTCTGATATACCACGGCTGTCAGCCAATCTCGAACCACCCAGTTTATAATATAATATCAATGACACTGTATGATAACATTACTGTACATTTATACTCGTATGGGATGGGGTAAACATTCATTATTGATATGCTAATGCAAGCAGTGTGAAATGGCAATTGCACGCACCCTGAAAACTTGAGACATCTGTGGCATTGCGTTGTGTGACAAAACTGCTCATTTTAGAGAGGCCTTTTATTGTCCCCAGCACAAGCTGCACCTGTGTAATGATCATGCTCTTTAATCAGCTTCTTGATATGTCACACCTGTCAGGTGGATGGATTATCTCGGCAAAGGAGAAATGCTTACTAACAGGGCTGTAGACAGATTTGTGCACCAAATTTGAGAGAAATAAGCTTTTTGTGAATATGGAAAATGTATTTCAGCTCATGAAACATGGGACCAACACTTTACATGGTGCGTTTATATTTTTGATCAAGGGAATGATTTGGTTTTACCTTCCAATATAAATTTATGTCAAATTGATACATTTATGTAAAAATATAAAAATGTACAGTGTTCACCAGTGATCAAACTATATCCAAACACACCAAGACAGTCATGAAGAGGGAATGACAAAGCCTATTCCCCCTCAGGAAACTAAAAAGATTTGGCATGGGTCCTGAGATCCTCAAAAGGTTCTACAGCTGCAACATCGAGAGTATCCTGACTGGTTGCATCACTGCCTGGTAAAGCAATTGCTCGGCCTCTGACCGCAAAGCACTACAGAGGGTAGAGCGTACTGCCCAGTACATCACTGGGGCTAAGCTGCCTGCCATCCAGGACCTCTACACCAGGCGGTGTCAGAGGGCCCTAAAGGCCCTAAAAATTGTCAAAGACCCCAGCCACCCCAGTCATAGACTGTTCTCTCTACTACCGCATGGCAAGCAGTACCGGAGTGCCAAGTCTAGGACAAAAAGGCTTCTCAACAGTTTTTAGCCATAAGACTCCTGAACAGGTCATCAAATGGCTACCCGGACTATTTGCATTGTGTGCCCCCAACCCCTCTTTTTACGCTGCTGCTACTCTCTGTTTATCATATATGCATAGTCACTTTAACTATACATTCATGTACATACTACTTCAATTGGGCCGACCAACCAGTGCTCCCGCACATTGGCTAACCCGCCAACCCCTTTTTTACGCTACTGCTACACTCTGTTCATCATATTTGCATAGTCACTTTAACCATATCTACATGTACATTCTACCTCAATCAGCCTGACGAACCGGTGTCTGTATGTAGCCTCGCAACTTTTATAGCCTCGCTATTGTATATAGCCTGTCTTGTTACTGTTGTTTTATTTCTTTACTTACCTATTGTTCACCTAATATCTTTTTTTGCACTGTTGGTTAGAGTCTGTAAGTAAGCATTTCACTGTAAAGTCTACACCTGTTGTATTTGGCGCACGTGACAAATAAACTTTGATTTGATTATATGTTAACTAGGCACTACATAGTTTTGGTTCAGTCATTATCAGTTTTGAGCAGTTTGATTAAGTGATAGTAGATTGTATTGTTAGCAAATGACAAGAAAATCATATAGAAAGTAAAGTGAATATTGCATTTTGAAAAGCAGATACTTAGATGGAATATGTATCAAAACTGAAAGAGTGATTTGGTAGAGTGAACAAGTGACTGTGAATTTGTTTGTTGTACTCAGTCAATTGAAAATGAGCTGAAGAGTTTTGAAACATGAGCCATTTTGATTATCTGTTTTGATTTGTGTGCTAAATTAGTGAAAATGTACAACATAATTGTGCAAATTGCACCAAAGTGATTGAAAAAAACCTGTAATAGTTTGTTTTGAGTAAAAAGATCAGACTTCTTCCTCAGCCATTAAAAGTAATTTCTGTGAAAATTCTGGTTCCTCCCTTGGTTGTATAACATCATATGACTTATTGAGTTGAAATGTGCCTGAAACCATGGTGCTCTGCAGTGCCCTCCTTTTTGGCCTGTGTCAAAACGCATGTTTCCCTGGCCGTGCTGTGTCATTGCCGTTTACAGAGTACAGAGCAAATGTATTCTATAATTCTCGGACAGAGAAAGGGAGCTATTGGAGATTTTCTGAAAATACCCTTTCTATACATGGGAATGGGTCTATATCTAGACTACTTGTTACTGTGGCTTAGTTTAGAGGCAAAACACACCTACAGTGCATTTGGAAAGTATTCAGACCCCTTCACTTTTTCACATTTTGTTAAGTTACAGCCTTATTCTAAAATACAGCCTTATATTAAATGCATTTTTGTCATCAAGCTACACACAATACCCAACAATGTCAAAGTGAAAACAGGTTTTTAGACATTTTAGAAAATGTATAAAAAATAAAAACAGAAATACCATATTTACGTAAGTATTCAGACCCTTTTCTATGAGACTCGAAATGGAGCTCAGGTGCATTCTGTTTCCATTGATCATCCTTGAGATGTTTCTACAACATGACTAGAGACCTCCTGGGGTTAATTCAATTGATTGGACATGATTTGAAAAGGCACACACCTGTCTATATAACATCCCACAGTTGACAGTGCAAGTCAGAGCAAAAACCAAGCCATGAGGTCGAAGGAATTGTCCGTAGAGATCTGAGACAGGATTAAGTAGAGGAACAGATCTGGGGAAGGGTGCCAAAACATTTCTGCAGCATTGAAGGTCCCCAAGAACACAGTGTCCTCCATCATTCCTAAATGGAAGAAGTTTGGAACCACTAAGACTCTCTCTAGAACAATCGGGGAGAAGGGCCTTGGTCTGGGAAGTGCTCCAGAGTTCCTCTGTAGAGGTGCTCCAGAACTCCAGAGTTCCTTCATCTGTAGAGGTTCTCCCAGAGTTCCTCTGGGGGAACCTTCCAGGAGGACAACCATCTCTGCAGCACTCCACCAATCAGGCCTTGATGGTAGAGTGGCTAGACGGAGGCCACTCCTCAGTAAAAGGCACATGACAACCCGCTTGGAGTTTGCCATGAGAAACAAGATTCTCTGGTCTGATGAAACCAAGATTGAAGTATTTGGCCTGAATGCCAAACGTCACGTCTGGAGGAAACCTGGCACCATCGCTACGGTGAAGAATGGTGGGGACAGCATCATGCTGTGGGGATGTTTTTACTAGTTAGGATCAAGGGAAAGACGAACAGGGCAAAGTACAGAGAAAGCCTTGATGAAAACCTGCTCCAGTGCTCAGGACCTCAGACTGGGGCAAAGGTTCACCTTCCAAAAGGACAATGACCCTAAGCACATAGCCAAGACAACGCAGGAGTGGCTTCGGGACAAGTCTCTGAATGCCCTTGAGGGTCCAGCCAGAGCCCGGACTTGCACCCGGTCGAACATCTCTGGAGAGACCTGAAAATAGCTGTGCAGCAACGCTCCCCAGCCAACCTGACAGAGCTTGAGAGGATCTAGGTAGAAGAATGGGAGAAACTCCCCAAATACAGGTGTGCCAAGCTTGTAGCGTCATACCCAAGAAGACTCAAGGCTGTAATCGCTGCCAAAGGTGCTTCAACAAAGTACTGAGTAGAGGGTCTGAATACTTATTTAAATATGATATTTCAGTTTGTATTTATTTTTAAATGAGCAAAAATAAGAAATAAACTGTTTTTGCTTTGTCATTATGGGATATTGTGTGTAGATTGATGAGTAAAAACATTAATTTAATCAATTTTAGAATAAGGCTTTAACGTAAGAAAATGTGTTAGAAGGGAAGGGGCCTGAATACTTTCCGAATGCACTGAAGAACGTGTTTTCTACTGAGCCAATCGAATAAACTATAATCAGTGCAAAGACAAAACAAAAGGAATCCATTATTTATCTGCAGCACATACAGTATGGATATGAGGCTCGCAGATGGGGAAGTTCAGCCATCTCACTCTGTTACTTTGCTCCTCCAGAAAATTATAAACAAGGCCTCTTTCTCATCCAACATTTGGAATTGATTAAAGGAGTGCACACACACAACCTGTTTTGTGGTTACTCTAACTGCTATTAACTTTTCTAACCCAAACATTGCCTGCCAAATCCAATAACTCGTTGTGCTGCCTCCCAAGAAACAGTCTAATCTACTGACATTGTTTGTAACAAACTATGGGCCAAGTCTTTTGAACAGCACACACTGAATTTCAGGGCAGGGTTTTGAGGATGGGAAGACATAATCAATGTCTGGTGTGGACCCATTCAAAAACTTCATGAGGTGTCTTGTTTGTTCTTTATAGAGATTTTCACCAGAGTGATCTGACAGTGGACTCAAGAGATATGTTGTCCTCATTTCACCCATCTTGTCTGTATACAGATGTAGGATATTAATTTGAGCCAGTTTGCTACAGCAGGAAATGAATCCTGCTGTAACAGGAAATGTGAATTATTATGTGGATAATAATGAATTTACATATTTGTAGGGGTTGATACATTTTTAGGGAAGGGAAAATCGAGTCTGAAATTTCAAAATGGAAATTACAAACTTCAGAAGCCTTTTTAAACCTCAAATACACTACATGTTCTACATTTTCCTGCAACAGCATGATCTAACTAAGATCATACATCTGTACATTGTATCCAAAGAAGAGCATTAGTAGGTTGGGGGATTCAGACTAGGTCATCATTGTTGCTTTTCTCTGTCAGCACATGGAGTAACAAGTGGACCATAATTTCCTGCCAGTGATGACCTGGGCAGCAACCCAGAAAAATTACTTTTCAACATCCATCCAGGCTTGAGCCTCTTAGAAATCACAGCTTTACTTGATCTGCCAAGTACCTCTGTTCTGCTTACAGCTCCATGCCCCACGTTTGCAACTCTGTGATAACGTTTGGCTTTTCTGCAGCTGTTGTACATCTACATTGGCAAATCCCTCAGGCCACTGGTATCTCTCCCCCAGTGGTGTAAAGTACTTAAGTAGAAATACTTTAAAGTACTACACACAGTCATTTTTGGGGTATCTGTATTTACTATTAATATTTTTGCCAACTTTTACTTTGACTTCACTACATTCCTAAAGACAATAATGTACTTTTTACTCCATACAATTTTCTTGACACCCAAAAGTAATCGTTACATTTTGACAGGAAAATGGTCCAATTCACACACTTATCAAGAGAACGTCCCTGGTCATTCCTACTGCCTCTGATCTGGCAGACTCACTAAACACAAATGCATTGTCTTTAAATTATGTCTGTGTTGGAGTGTGCCTCTGGCTATCTGTAAATATATATATATTTTTTAAACAAGAAATTCCATTTACTTAAGTACATTTTAAACCAGATACTTTTAGACTTTTACTCAAGTAGTATTTTACTGGGTGACTTTCACTTTTACTTGAGTCAATTTCTATTAAAGTATCTTTAGTTTTACACAAGTATGACAATTGAGTACTTTTTCCACCATTGCTCTCCCCCTCCCTTTAGGAAGAGTTATCCAATTTGTCTTGCAAGGCCTTCTTCATAGATGTGGGCATCGGTATGCATATGTCAAAACATGTCATCTGTACCAGGGCCGGTCCTGGCCATTCTGCTACCCTAGGCAAGACCAACAAATTGCCCCCCCTACAAGAATAGTCCCAGTAAGCAAAATGATAATAAATATTTTTCCAGATGTTGAAGTTAGGTTCACGTTAGGTTCTGAATGAAAGGCGAAAAGACGTCTTTCCAGACGTTGAAATCCGGTTCGGGTTCGATTCTGAAGGAAAGTTGAAAAGTTTAGATTTTTGGTTCCAACCGCCGTGTCTTTGTGAGACGCAGAGGTGGTGAACGGATGATCTCCGTATGTGTGGTTCCCACCGCATGGTGTGGAGCATGGTGTGATGGTGTGGGGTTTCTTTGCTGGTGACACTGTCAGCGATTTATTTAGAATTCAATGCACACTTAACCAGCATGGCTACGACAGCATTCTGCAGCGATACGCCATCCCATCTGGTTTGGGCTTAGTGGGACTATCATTTGTTTTTCAACAGGACAATGACCCAACCCACCTCCAGGCTGTGTAAGGGCTATTTGACCGAGAAGGAGAGTGATGGAGTGCTGCATTAGATGACCTGGCCTCTACAATCACCCAACCTCAACCCAATTGAGAGGGTGTGTGGGATGAGTTGGACTGCAGAGTGAAGGAAAAGCAGCCAACAAGTGCTCAGCATATGTGGGAACTCCTTCAAGACTTTTGGAAAAGCATTCCAGGTGAAGCTGGTTGAGAGAATGCCAAGCGTGTGCAAAGCTGTCATCAAGGCAAAGGGTGGCTACTTTGAAGATTCTAAAATATAAATTATATTTTGATTTGTTTTTTTTATTTATTTATTTTTATTTTACCGTTATTTTACCAGGTAAGTTGACAGAACACGTTCTCATTTGCAGCAACGACCTGGGGAATAGTTACAGGGGAGAGGAGGGGGATGAATGAGCCAATTGTAAACTGGGGATTATTAGGTGACCATGATGGTTTGAGGGCCAGATTGGGAATTTAGCCAGGACACCGGGGTTAACACCCCTACTCTTACGATAAGTGCCATGGGATCTTTAATGACCTCAGAGAGTCAGGACACCCGTTTAACGTCCCATCCGAAAGACGGCACCCTATACAGGACAGTGTCCCCAATCACTGCCCTGGGGCATTGGGATATTTTTTAGACCAGAGGAAAGAGTGCCTCCTACTGGCCCTCCAACACCACTTCCAGCAGCATCTGGTCTCCCATCCAGGGACTGACCAGGACCAAACCCTGCTTAGCTTCAGAAGCAAACCAGCAGTGGTATGCAGGGTAACACTTTTTGGGTTACAACATGATTCCATATGTGTTATTTCATAGTTATGATGTCTTCACTACTATTCTACAATGTAGAAACGAGTAAAAATAAAGAAAAACCTTTGAATGAGTGGGTGTGTACAAAATTTTAACTAGTACTATACATGGTAGACCTACCATTTGTAAAACACCCAAAAAATACCTCCGGTCCGGACATGACCAAAAAAATATGTCAGAAATACGTTGGCCCGTGCTTACTGGGTTGTAGCCTACTATGTCACCCCCCATAATGGAATTTGATGAATGCCCATCCATGTGGTAGGGCCACCGTTTGTAAAATAGGTTGTAGCATTGGCTTTATTAGTCCTGATTCCTGTGACTAATCAATTTGGATATTTAAGCTCTGAATATCAACTACCCAACTTTATCAGGAGGAGTTATTCTGAGCCTATTTGCAATGTGTTTACACAGTGGAAAATGCATAAGAATTTTATTTTTTGCTGTGATCAATTTGTAAAAAATCTAAGTATACAAACTTGAAATCACGAATCAGGACAATTCAATGCCAAGAGTGTGCAAAGCTGTCATCAAAGCAAAGGGTGGCTACTTTGAAGAATCTCAAATATATATATATTTTTTTTATTTGTTTCCCACATTTTTGGTTACTACATGATTCCATATGTGTTATTTTATAGTTTTGATTTCTTCACTATCATTCTACAATGTAGAAAATAGTAAAAATAAAGAAAATCCCTTGAATGAGTAGGTGTGTACAAAATTTTGACTGGTACTGTACATATTACCTCAATTACCTCGACTAACCGGTGCCCCCGCACATTGACTCTGTACCGACTCTGTTATTTTATTGTTGCTCTCGAATTATTTATTTTCCTTTTTTTTTAATTTCAGTTTATTTGAGTAAATACTTTCTTAACAATTATTTTTCTTAACGGCATTGTTGGTCAAACCTGTCTGGGATATTCGGGATGGTAGCGTCCCACCTCACCAACAGCCAGTGAAATTGCAGGGCGCCAAATTCAAAATAACAGAAATCCCATAATTAAAATTCCTCAAACATACAAGTATTTTACACCATTTTAAAGATAAACTTGCTGTAAATCTAGCCACAGTGTCCGATTTCAAAAACGCTTTACGACGAAACCACACAAAACAATTATGTTTGGTCAGCACCTAGTCACAGAAAAACACAGCCATTTTTCCAGCCAAAGAGAGAAGTCACAAAAAGCAGAAATAGAGATAAAATGAATCACTAACCTTTGATGATCTTCATCAGATGACACTCATAGGACTTCATGTTACACAATATATGTATGTTTTGTTCGATAAAGTTCATATTTATATCCAAAAATCTTAGTTTACATTGGCGCGTTATGTTCAGGAGTTCCAAAACATCCAGTGATTTTTCAGAGAGCCACATCAATTTACAGAAATACTCATAATAAACATTGCTAAAAGATACAAGTGTTATGGAACTTTAGATAAACTTCTCCTTAATGCAACCGCTGTGTCAGATTTCAAAAACACTTTACAGAAAAAGCACACCATGCAATAATCTGAGTACGGTGCTCAGACACAAAAACAAGCCATACAGATACCCCCCATGTTGTGGAGTCAACAGAAGTCAGAAATAGCATTATAAATATTCACTTACCTTTGATGATCTTCATCAGAATGCACTCCCAGGAATCCCAGTTCAACAATAAATGTTTGTTTTGTTCGATAAAGTCCATCATTTATGTCCAAATGCCTCCTTTTTGTTTGCGCGTTTAGTACACAAATCCAAACTCAGGAGGCGCGGGCAAGTCCAGGCGAAAGTTCAGACGAAAAGTCATATTACAGTTCGTAGAAACATGTCAAACAAAGTATAGAATCAATCTTTAAGATGTTTTTATCATAAATCTTCAATAATGTTTCACCACCTTCCGGAGACACCTGAAACCCCACCTCTTCAAGGAATACCTAGGATAGGATAAAGTAATCCTTCTAACCCCCCCCCCCTTAAAAGATTTAGATGCACTATTGTAAAGTGGCTGTTCCACTGGATGTCATAAGGTGAATGCACCAATTTGTAAATCGCTCTGGATAAGAGCGTCTGCTAAATGACTTAAATGTAAATGTAATGTTTCAACCGGAGAATTCCTTTGTCTGTAGAAATGCAATGGAACGCAGCTAACTCTCACGGGAGCGCGCGAGACTCAGCTCATGGCACTCTGCCAGACCCCTGACTCCAACAGATCTCATTCCCCCCTCCTTCACAGTAGAAGCATCAAACAAGGTGCTTCTACTGTGAAGCATTAAATATTTTGCGTCCCCGCCTTTCACAAAGTGGGCACTGCTTATCACAGGGCGGCATCAGCGCTCACCTAAAAAGCCCATATGCCACTGGTTGAGAGAAATTGTCATTGTTTTGGGGCAGAATTATGTGAGTTTTTATGTTTTGTTGGAGGTGCGTCTTGGTCAGTTTAGCTTAGAAAATGCCGCCCTCGTCAATCTGCCACCATTGGCAGCCGCCTAATCCTGCCTAATGAGTGGGCCGGCCCTGATCTGTACCATCTAGACATCTCTAACATTTATTCTGGTCTCAGTTGTCATGTGGGACTGTATGGTCGAGCAAGAGCTCTACATATTGCACCACCAACACACACATCACTGCAATATGAAACAATCACAGAAAAGTGGCCTGAAAATGTCAGTCATTAAGCAGGGCCAGCTTCTGGCTGAGAGAATAGAGCAGGCTGTCAGCCTAACAGAAAGTTTGAGTGACTGGTAAAGACTTCAGATGATTGGCCTAATGGCTCATAGCTGTGACTGCAAGTGAAAGCATAAGGGGCTTTCTATATCAACATTTAATTTCATTTTTAAATTTCAACTGCATAAACTCTCCCTGTTCAAGTACGTTTTTACAATATTGACTGTATTCGGATTCTGTTAATACAGTTGACATAATTACACTATCCAGTATTGAGCCATAGTTGTTCAGTCAATCAAGCATTAATTTGTTATAAATATGTAATTACAAATATCACAAAGGAAAAGAGTTTCAGATACAAAACCCTAACAAATCCATTCCAATGTAACAAACACAAAACCCAGATTGTATACCAAATATTCTTTATTTTCCAAAGGTATCAAACTACAGACAAACAGATCTTTGTTCTGACATTACACTGAATGCGAGCTGTTATTTCATCACAACCCCATCCCCCACAGAGCCCTGAACATAGATCATGGAACCTCCATGTTTGCTGGAAGTCATAGCTTGGAAACTCAAGAGTATATATATAGTACACCATGTGATGTGCACTGTAACAAAGATACTCATTTGAAGAAATGCATCATTGTTAAATGCATTTGTGTTGAGAAAATAATCCACACAATACTGAGAAACTGGTCATTGGAAGAAGTTTGAAAATTCTATGACGCGATGAAGCCAACATTCAAAATGACCTAGAAAAAAAGGTATGTGCACCACTGTCCACTAACACTTACCGCATACCCACATCACATCCAAAGACCCATCCTATTTAAAGCATTTATGTCACATTTCAATTTCACCCATTTCCCTGTATTTTCCTTTTCAAGAAATAACTAGTATTTCATAACGAGTAGATAAATTGCTGTACATTATTATTTATGTATATTCATGGTGTATGTGATGATAAACATTTAACTGACTTTTAACTGCATTTAACTGCAACATGGTCTACTAAGTGATCCAGTGAAACATTAACTTCTCCATTCTCTCTGTCTTCCATCATAATTCACTTTCAGAGGTCAATCACACATCGACAGGTGACACATCCAGGTCATCTAAGGAGGTTAACATGATCATGCAGGTAACTATCGTTTACCCCAAGGTTTAGTTTGGCATTCTACTGGAAGAGCTATTACGAGGCTTAAAACACAATATCACTGAAAGAAGTGACGGTTAACATTTTGAAATTCATATAATGTCATATGGGCCTACCTAAATCAGAACACGGTATTTACAGAGACAGACATCCCATACACATCCCAGTGATATGGAATATAGGTATTGACAACCTTTTTCAACCAGTTCCAAGATGATGGTGCTGTTAAGCTTGCTCCGGATAGTAAACACGCTCTTTCCAGGGTATTGGTTGCAGAAAGATACTAAATGACTTGATTGGCTCATAGTCATTAATAACAGCTAGCAGAGTATGGTAGTTAAGATCAGTTAACATTGACTCAGCTGCAGTCAGCCCTCTGTTATCTCTGTATTATTTTGGCCTAGTCATCTGGGGATGTTTCTGCCTGTGGTGTTTTATCTAAGGAAATCTAAATACCCAGGTTTGTATTATTTTGCTAACATCACCCTATTCTCTCCAAATTGTCTGAACTTCCCGGGAATCTGGTAACCAGGAGTGTCTAATAGTTTGATCCATGACCTATTTTCCTATTTAACCCTTCACTTCTATCATGATTCCAATGCACACATAACCAAACAAAATTAGCATTACATAGGCCATCAGGCCCATTCAATCAGATATCATATTTTTGCTATCATGATTTAAATCAAACACGATACTACAACAGACATTGTAAAACCCCAGAGTAATGGAAACTGTGCAGAATAGAGGGATGGGCAAAGTCAACTGATAACAACAGGGGTACACATTAAATGTCTTGTCCATTAGACCTGTTCTTTATTCAGTGTAATCTAAATATCCAAACTGCCTCTTCATATACAATTCATTATGCACTATAGTCCACAGGTCTGGTTGCAGTACAGTTCTCAGTTGGACATTCATACAGTAAATAAAAGATTGCAGTGAATATATATATATAACTCATGGTTCACAGTAAAGATATATTGCATTGAAATGTTATGTTGAAAAAGTTGATTTCATTTTTGGAGAAGATCATCATTCATTGCTATAATATAATGCTTAACATTGCACTTCAAAACTAATAAACAACCCAAAAGAGTATTAGTACATCATTTGTGTGACTCTTGGTAAAAGTTAAGACTTCCAAGAATTTAACAAAGAAATGTTGACTCACTTATATTGTGTACAACGTGGACAGTAAACAATTGATAGACAAACTAGTCGTATTACGTTGACATTCTGTATGTAATTTAAAATAAAATATTGCTCCTCCACTTTTAAACTCCTAGAATAGACATTAAAAAACGTAATTTGTCCCCTCCTCACAGTAGACCTAAACATACCTTCCGACACATAAATCAAACAGTGGACATGTTACACATGCATTTGAAGCCCATAAGGAGCCCTTTAAATGTTACCATGGCGGTATTTGTTTACGACTCCCCGGGTGGTGTTTTGTTCAAGTAAACCAAAGCTCAACAGGTCCAATTCCAGCACATAGCTAGAGACTGATCCTCATGTGAGCTTGGACAGAACCCATGTCCTAATGTAAATACCAGTTCGAAATTCTGAAAAACAGTATTTGAGTGGTTTGTACATTAGACGACAAGCTAAACAAGAACCAGAATGAAAACAATGAAAGTTACACAGTACTCTCCTCAAATGATCTGATTACAGCACTGCATTTTTCTTTTAACATAGGAACTACTAAATCAAAGGGACGGTAAATCCCACGTCAGGAAGTTGACTCCATGTCATACGCCAAATTAATCTGAGTTTACATACACTTACCATGGGAAAGGTCAGAGTAAACCAGGTCAATAAAACAACAACATAGACCCTCCTAGTTATCAAGAGGGTTTGATCTTTCACAGTTGTCTATCGGAAGCTGTGTGTCCTTCAGGATCATGGATATAACACAGGGGAAAGTCAATAAGTAGTCTTATCAAACCGCACTTTGAGGGAAGTCAGATCTGTCTCCATTGCAGTTCACGTTGGTAAAGCAAAAATAGCACAAGGTCAGTGAGGCCTAACCTTCACATATCTCAGATACTCCAGACCAGACCTTCGCCCATATTCCAGTCGCTATTTTCCTTACTGCCCTGAAGTCTTTTAACATGCTGACATGGAACCAAAATTGGCACCCATGCGTCCCTACTGTCGCACGTGTAGACAGAGGCTAGGCCACACAACAGTACTTCTTCCAGCACGACCTAGAAAGCTTCTTCATCTTGTCTGGAGTCCGTTTTTTCAGTCGATGCTGCTGCTGACTGTCGGAGTGCTGGATGCTGGCCACGATGGCTGCGTCAAACACCTCTTTGAGATTCTTCTGGGTGAGTGAGGAGCACTCCATGTATGACACGGCCCTCATGTCCTCGGCACACTGCTGGGCCTCCTGGGGCTCCACTGGCCTTTCTTTGTACTTTGCCAGCTCGATCAGAACCTTGACGTCCTCCCGCAGGTCCGACTGGGTGCCCACCAGAACCACCGGCGCCTGCGGGCAGTGCCGGCGAATCTCCGGCACCCATTTCTCTGTGACATTCTGGAAAGAAGAGGGGCTGACAACACTGAAGCACAGCAGGAAGATGTCTGCGTTGGTGTAGCAGAGCGGACGCAGTTTGTCAAACTCATCCTGCGGGAAGAGGAGAGGAGAGTTCATGACACGACCTGATAACTAGTAGAACCAAGAAGGGCCATGCTCAACACAATATTCCTCCTTGTGAAAAGGTATTTGAGTGCAGGAATGGAAAGGGCATAGCCATAACTAAGAGAAGGAAAATCCTGCTCTTATTGGCTAAGATGTCACCATGTGCATGGCTGTAACTAGTGGCGCCTCTGCCTCATGACGTAGTCTCTCTGGCAGGCAGGAAAACACAATCCGTGTCCACAGCCTGACAACACATGACACTTCTATCAGTTTCTGTTAGAGTGAAAGTGTTCTGTTTACATGCCATAGTGCTTCTGACTGGGGACAGCACTTTCAGCATAGCCTATAGTTGATTTTAATCTCCTCCAATGTTGGTGACTGACATGCCATTGCGTAATGTATTGTTGAAGGCGCTGTTTTTCCGACCAGCATATCTTGAATGTTAAATCAAAAAAACTGCCAAAAGCTAAATTGGAGAAGAGAGGGAGCATTGTTAAATTGCTATAACATGTCTATTATAGATTAAAATAATGACATGCACCATAGTCCACACTTTTGACTCCCAAGAGGAATTTGTGATGACGATCATGCAGCTAAATCATGTGAAAGAGACAAAGTGTGATGAGGCTGTTGAGAGGGTACAGGAGCAAAACATTTATGATTTGCAGTTGGCACAGCCAACCACTACCCCGCTGCCAAACTCTAAGTATAAGGATATGTAATTTTCACCAGCTAAAGAGATGGAGTGGAGCAGTGACATCATTTCTATCATGTATTAGTGGCAGCACAGCATTGCAGGGGATTTACAGCGGTAAGCATATAACCCATGGGCCATTGCACTGACGCCAATATGGGTGCTTATCTTCGCTAATGTGTGTTTAGTCCTTTTATCTGGCAAACATATTACGCAACATTCAGATTACATTTGCATATCTCCAAAACATCTAGTTCTACTGTGATTTCAACTGGAGGAAAGATAACCATGGCATTCCACTGAGATTATATTTAGCTGTTTATTGTCAAAGCATGCGTTCCCCGCTCTCTCACTCTTTCATCTGTTCCTCTGATACACCCAGCTTATGTGTACCCATTGCTTCCTGGAAGAGATTTTAAAACTGTATTTCCATCCTCAGGAACCCAATGAGGTCAACAACATAAGCAGTGAGGGACACTGTGGTTGGTATTCAGGAAATCTTCTGCATGTTTAGTATGCTAAATACATGGACTCTTATGAAGATGGGAGCTGGGTGACATCGACAGCTAATCGACAGCTAATATATATTATTTTGATTAATTGGCTCAACCATTTTCTCACATTTGCATGGGGGGGCGGGGGGCACTGGTGCATCTGAGGCATGTGCTTTCGCAATTATTATTTTGGGCTGTCACATGAAAGCTAATTATTCATGGCATGCAAGCGCAAATGTCATCTTCATTATTTGTCAATGTATGCTAAGTTGAACTATGTAATAGGCCTAACTAAGTTATAACTACTATATTGTTTGCATTGTCTTGTATAAAGCTCCAAACACCTTGCAAACGATATTGCTTGCATTGTCTTGATGTCTAATGAAAAGCCTATCCTCTCAGAGCCTCTCTGCTCGCTTTCCAAAGAGACAAAGCAGAACCCGATGAACTCACAGAGCACAGCCTGTGTCTAGACAGAACCGCTCTAGATCTCTCTTGGTCTGCTTTCCAGGGCTGTTTTCCACTGTTGACTCTCTCCAGCCTGCTCTGCTCCTCAGAAACAGACCCATCTCGCGTTTCCTCTGACCAGCCCCAGCTGTGCCGAAGCTTACGTTTCCTTTCCAGGCTCAGATTCAATTCATTACAATTATAAGGTTTCCTATCTGTAATCCCCCCAAGCCGGTTACCCCCTCCCATGTGGGGGAGACAGCGTTTATCTGAGTAACCTCATTTTTGGTGCAGAATCACGACTGGACAAAAACACTGCTGGAGCACAGCAATTTAGACAGATCACTTCCCTCCCCTACATTAGTAGACTACATTTGACCTCATTCTGTACATCTACTAGTCTAGTAATGCATAGTGGTTAGAACAAGTTTGAGAAATTCTAGGAACAGCAAAAAGGCCAACTTGTTTGTTTTTAACCAATCCTTCAGACTTCCAGGATAGTTGAGATAATATCAAACTGTTGTATATGTGTATTTTAATTACAAACCTGGCCAGCTGTGTCACAAAGCTGCAGTTTTACTGGCTTGCCATCAACTGCCACGACCGCTGAAAAAAAAACAGTTATACATTTAATCAGCCAATATAACAAAGAAATTAGCAACCAAAATGCCATTATATACTGTTACGGACTGAATAGGGTTGTAATGGACAAACTATTGAGTATAATAATTACCATAGTCTTCCTGTTGCCGCCAATGTATGGCAGAAGACAATTGGCAACATTTTTACTAAAGCTGAATAGAAATGTTTTGTCAGTCTGAGTTCAAAATATACACTGAGTGTACAAAATATTAGGAACACCTCCTTCAAGAAATACTGACCAGGTGAATCCGGGTGAAAGCTATGATCCCTTATTGATTTCACCTGTTAAATCCACTTCAATCAGTGAAGATCAAGAGGAGGAAACAGGTTAAATAAGGATTTTTAAGCCTTGAAACATTGTGTATGTATTGCCATTCAAAGGCTGAATGAGAAAGACAAAATATTTAAGTGCCTTTGAACTGGGTATGGTAATACGTGCCAGGCACACCGGTTTGAGTGTGTCAAGAACTGCAAGTTTCTGCTGGGTTTTTCACCCTCAACTGTCTTTGTGTGTATAAGAATAGTCTACCACCAGAAAGACATCCAGCCAACTTGACACAACTGTGGGAAGCATTCGAGTCAACATGGGCCAGCATCCCTGTGGAACGCTGTTCTGAGGGCAAAAGTTGTTGCAACTCAATATTGGGAAGGTGTTCCTAATGTTTTGTACACTCAGTGTAGGCTACTCATGAATTCACATAAATGGGCCGTTAAAACCGCACGATAAAAACAAGAACTTGCATAGCCCAAAAATACCAATAATAAGTCCTAATAGCCGATTAATAAAAAAAAGGCACATATTTGTCAAGTTACCTGCAAAATTATCAAAAGCAGTTGGGACATATTCCGTTGGATATCCATTTGTGGTGTAGCTGACAATCAAGCTCGTTTTCCCAACTGCCCCGTCACCGACAAGCACACACTTCACTTTGCGCTCTACGCCACCGGACCGACACTTGGAGCCCGAAAACGACTCTCTGTTCCGAACCCTCCGAGGGGGAACCGGTGGGACCGACGCCGACACTGCTACAGGTTTATATTCTCCATCGCCCTGGGGAGGCATCGCCTTGTGGTATCGCCAATGGAACCGTCCAGCGACCAGTTAATCCAAATTTTGCCAAACTATTCGTTTCCTAAATCTGACATCAACTGGAATTTCACAAGAACTGTCCCTTATCTTCTGTAGTGTTTCCATGGCTGGAAAAAGTGTAGCCTTTCTATAAAGACGAAGCAGAGAACTTGATGTCAATCCCCCACTGTGCATAAATGAATTCCCCAAGCAATAAATCCTATGAGATAAAATGTTTCCAACCCGTATGATTTGAAGTTCCTTTCCTGAATCTTTTCCAGAGTTTTATTTCGCACTCAACCTCCTCAAAAAAAGCACAGCCTCCTACTCGTGAGCAGCATGACATCAGGAAACACCACTGAGTTAGAAAAAAATGTGCACCATTGACCAATAGCAATAAGCAAGCTTGCTCCCACCCCAAACTAAAATGAATAAATACGCTCGAAACATACAGCAAATACATAATTTGTAAGACTTCGTCTGTTAAATGGTTTATAATACTCTTCTATTCATGGTTAAGTTTTAACCGGCGAAATTGTTACATGTGTTGGAAACAATTGTTACATTTGTATCCCTCAGCCTGTTTGATCTCACCAAGGAGTTACAACAAAAACATGTGGCTACAACCTACCACTTCTCTCCGATGATACGGCTGCGCGACACAGTAGCTCAAATCTGCTACCTGGTGGACTTTGACAGGAAATATTAAATATTGATTGACGACGTTAGAGACAAAGATGTAGTGTCATGTCAGCAGCATTAGTGTTCTGTCAGCAAAATTAAGACTTCCGGTTTTCAGATTTTGCCTTCCAAATAAAAGTATGCGTTAAAACGCTGTGTGTTGTTAATAAATCAATAATTTTTGCAGCTTTGCATAGCGCATAATGTTAAAATGTTATAATTTTGTAACTACACCGGGGAAAATTCTAAACTAAAGACAATTAGTGCTTTATGTAAGATAAATAATATAAGGTGGAGAATATTGAGAATAGTTAAAGCTTAAATAAATGAATGTAAAGAACATCATATTCGACAAATCCTATTAATCTAGCACTAAAGTCTATATATGGTGTTATTTCTTGGATGGCTGTCGTGTAAATACCCAGTAGCCCTTTCTACTCCACCCATTCCATTGTTCCAAATGCAATACACTGTAGGCATATAAATTACATATTGTCTTATAGAGCAAAAACTATTCTGTTCACCACAGTAAAAGTATTTTAAGGAAAACTCAGTAGGGTCTGTAGAATATATGGTGTCATTTCATGGGGCTCTGAATAATACGGAGTGTTGATGGCCTTTTACTCCACCCACTCCATTGGCCATAATGCGAATCTCAGTACATGGAATAAATATTGGCTTATAAAGCAAAGACTATTCTGAGTACTGCAGTAAAAGTACTGTAGGGAATAGGGGGGGTATGTAGGGTATGTAGAATGTATACAACGGCCAGCAACACTTTGTATTATTTTAGATATTTTTTCTCTATAAGCCAAAATGTAATTTATAGGCATACCAGTGTATTGCAATAGGACCAATGGAATGGGTTGAGTAGAAAGGGCTACTGGGTATTTAGACCAAAGTCATCCAAGAAGTAACACCATGTAGATTGTAGTGCTAGAGCAATAGGGTCTGTAGAATATTACATTCTTTAGATCCATTTACTTAAGCTCCAACTATTATTTTTATTTCACCTATTTAACCAGGTAGGCCAGTTGAGAACAAGTTCTCATTTACAACTGCGACCTAGCCAAGATAAATCAAAGCAGTGCGACAAAAACAACAACACAGAGTTACACATGGGATAAACAAATGTACAGTCAATAACACAATAGAAAAATCTATATACAGTGTGTGCAAATGTAGTAAGATTAGGGAGGTAAGGCAATAAATTGGCCATAGTGGCGAAAATTACAATTTAGCATTAACACTGGAGTGATAGATGTGCAGATGATGATGTGAAAGTAGAGATACTGGGGTGCAAAAGAGCAACAACAAAAAAATAACAATATGGGGATGAGGTAGTTGGCTGGGCTATTTACAGATGGGCTGTTTACAGGTGTAGTGATCAGTAAGCTGCTCTGACAGCTGGTGCTTAAAGCTAGTGAGGGAGATATGAGTCTCCAACTTCAGTGACTTTTGCAATTCGTTCCAGTCATTGGCAGCAGAGAACTGGAAGGAAAGACAGCCAAAGGAGGTGTTGGCTTTGGGGATGACCAGTGAAATTACATTTACATTACATTTAAGTCATTTAGCAGACGCTCTTATCCAGAGCGACTTACAAATTGGAAATATACCTGTTGGAGCGCGTGCTATGGGTGGGTGCTGCTATGGTGACCAGTGAGCAGAGATAAGGCGGAGCTTTACCTAGCAAAGACTTACAGATGACCTGGAGCCAGTGGGTTTGGCGATGAATATGTAGCTAGGACCAGCCAATGAGAGCATACAGATCGCAGTGGTGGGTAGTATATGGGGCTTTGGTGACAAAATGGATGGCACTGTGATAGACTCCATCCAATTTGTTGAGGAGGGTATTAGAGGCTATTTTGTAAATGATATCGCCGAAGTCAAGGATCGGTAGGATAGTCAGTTTTACAAGGGTATGTTTGGCAGCATGAGTGAAGGAGGCTTTTTTGCGAAATAGGAAGCTGATTCTAGATTTAACTTTGGATTGGAGGTGCTTAATGTGAGTCTGGAAGGAGAGTTTACAGTCTAGCCAGACACCTAGGTATTTATAGTTGTCTACATATTCTAAGTCAGAACCGTCCAGAGTAGTGATGCTGGTCGGGTGGGCGGGTGCAGGCAGCAATCGATTGAAGAGCATGCACTTAGTTTTACTTAGTTTTACAAAAGCATCCTGAGGCCAGGTAAATTATGTGACAACGTCACTTCCTGTTGAATCTGCAGACGTGTTGCTGTGCGTTTTGTTGCTGTGCGATTTGCTGCGAACTTTACTTTACTTTGCTAGCTGACAACTTTACGTTTTTTGTTTTGTTTCTGTTTTTAATTACCGTTTATATTTTTAGTTTTTCCATCGCAACTTTTTTCCCTCATTCAACCTTTTCACTCCGGACGCTTTATCTGGACATGGTTCGTCAACACCTTCAACAGCCGAAGCTAAGTAGTAACATTAACATGATGTCTTCTAATTGCAGTCGCTGTACTCATAATATACAGGAGAACGATCGCCTTACGGCGAAAATAGCTGTGCTGCAAGCCCAGCTTCAGACGCAATCGTTAGGCAAGGGTATTTTCAGTGTAGGAAAGGAAGAAACAGCGTCTGTGCCACCAGTAAGTACAGATAGTAACGTTAGTATAAATCCCCCCGCACAGTCCCCGCAGCCGGACAACTTTCTCATGGCTTCTGGAGGGAAATGCTGTTGGAATGCTCAACCGGTGTCGCTCATTCAGCCGACAGAAACTTTCAACCGGTTTTCCCCATTATGTAGCGAGTCGGAGTCTGAGTCTGAGTCTTCTCTTGTCTCTACTCCTCCCGTTACGGGGTCTGAGACGCCGAAGGCTCCCACCGTTAGCTCTGACAAATTGAAAACCCTAGTCATTGGCGACTCCATTACCCGCAGTATTAGACTTAAAACGAATCACCCAGCGATCATACACTGTTTACCAGGGGGCAGGGCTACCGACGTTAAGGCTAATCTTAAGATGGTGCTGGCTAAAGCTAAATCTGGCGAGTGTAGAGAGTATAGAGATATTGTTATCCACGTCGGCACCAACGATGTTAGGATGAAACAGTCAGAGGTCACCAAGTGCAACATAGCTTCAGCGTGTAAATCAGCTAGAAAGATGTGTCGGCATCGAGTAATTGTCTCTGGCCCCCTCCCAGTTAGGGGGAGTGACGAGCTCTACAGCAGAGTCTCAGCACTCAATCGCTGGTTGAAAACTGTTTTCTGCCCCTCCCAAAAGATAGAATTTGTAGATAATTGGCCCTCTTTCTGGGACTCACCCACAAACAGGACCAAGCCTGACCTGCTAAGGAGTGACGGACTCCATCCTACCTGGAGGGGTGCTCTCATCTTATCTACCAACATAGATAGGGCTCTAACTCCTTTAGCCCCACAATGAAATAGGGTGCAGGCCAGGCAGCAGGCTGTTAGCCAACCTGCCAGCTTAGTGGAGTCTGCCAATAGCACAGTCAGTGTAGTCAGCTCAGCCATACCCATTGAGACTGTGTCTGTGCCTCGACCTAGGTTGGGCAAAACTAAACATGGCGGTGTTCGCCTTAGCAATCTTATTAGGATAAAGACCTCCTCCATTCCTGCCATTATTGAAAGAGATCGTGATACCTCACATCTCAAAATAGGGTTACTTAATGTTAGATCCCTCACTTCAAAGGCAGTCATAGTCAATGAACTAATCACTGATCATAATCTTGATGTGATTGGCCTGACTGAAACATGGCTTAAGCCTGATGAATTTACTGTGTTAAATGAGGCCTCACCTCCTGGTTACACTAGTGACCATATCCCCCGTGCATCCCGCAAAGGCGGAGGTGTTGCTAACATCTACAATAGCAAATTTCAATTTACAAAAAAAAAAATGGCGTTTTCGTCTTTTGAGCTTCTAGTCATGAAATCTATGCAGCCTACTCAATCACTTTTTATAGCTACTGTTTACAGGCCTCCTGGGCCATATACAGCGTTCCTCTCTGAGTTTCCTGAATTCCTATCAGACCTTGTAGTCATAGCAGATCATATTCTAATTTTTGGTGATTTTAATATTCACATGGAGAAGTCCACAGACCCACTCCAAAAGTCTTTCGGAGCCATCATCGACTCAGTGGGTTTTGTCCAACATGTCTCTGGACCTACTCACTGCCACAGTCATACTCTGGACCTAGTTTTGTCCCATGGAATAAATGTTGTAGATCTTAATGTTTTTCCACATAATCCTGGACTATCGGACCACCATTTTATTACGTTTGCAATCGCAACAAATAACCTGCTCAGACCCCAACCAAGGAGCATCAAAAGTCGTGCTATAAATTCTCAGACAACACAAAAATTCCTTGATGCCCTTCCAGACTCCTTCTGCCTACCCAAGGACGTCAGAGGACAAAAATCAGTTAACCACTTAACTGAGGAACTCAATTTAACCTTGCGCAATACCCTAGATGCAGTTGCACCCCTAAAAACGAAAAACATTTGTCATAAGAAACTAGCTCCCTGGTATACAGAAAATACCCGAGCTTTGAAGCAAGCTTCCAGGAAAGTGGAACGGAAATGGCGCCACACAAAACTGGAAGTCTTCCGACTAGCTTGGAAAGACAGTACCGTGCAGTACCGAAGAGCCCTCACTGCTGCTCGATCATCCTACTTTTCCAACTTAATCGAGGAAAATAAGAACAATCCAAAATTTATTTTTGATACTGTTGCAAAGCTAACTAAAAAGCAGCATTCCCCAAGAGAGGATGGCTTTCACTTCAGCAGTAATAAATTCATGAACTTCTTTGAGGAAAAGATCATGACCATTAGAAAGCAAATTACGGACTCCTCTTTGAATCTGCGTATTCCTCCAGGGCTTAGCTGTCCTGGATCTGCACAGCTCTGCGAGGGCCTGGGATCGGGAGAGACACTTAAGTGTTTTAGTACTATATCTCTTGACACAATGATGAAAATAATCATGGCCTCTAAACCTTCAAGCTGCATACTGGATCCTATTCCTACTAAACTGCTGAAGGAGCTGCTTCCTGTGCTTGGCCCTCCTATGTTGAACATAATAAACAGCTCTCTATCCACCGGATGTGTACCAAACTCACTAAAAGTGGCAGTGATAAAGCCTCTCTTGAAAAAGCCAAACCTTGACCCGGAAAATATAAAAAACTATCGGCCTATATCGAATCTTCCATTCCTCTCAAAAATTTTAGAAAAAGCTGTTGCGCAGCAACTCACTGCCTTTCTGAAGACAAACAATGTATACGAAATGCTTCAGTCTGGTTTTAGACCCCATCATAGCACTGAGACTGCACTTGTGAAGGTGGTAAATGACCTTTTAATGGCGTCAGACCGAGGCTCTGCATCTGTCCTCGTGCTACTAGACCTTAGTGCTGCCTTTGACACCATCGATCACCACATTCTTTTGGAGAGACTGGAAACCCAAATTGGTCTACACGGACAAGTTCTGGCCTGGTTTAGATCTTACCTGTCGGAAAGATATCAGTTTGTCTCTGTGAATGGTCTGTCCTCTGACAAATCAACTGTACATTTCGGTGTTCCTCAAGGTTCCGTTTTAGGACCACTATTGTTTTCACTATATATTTTACCTCTTGGGGATGTTATTCGAAAACATAATGTTAACTTTCACTGCTATGCGGATGACACACAGCTGTACATTTCAATGAAACATGGTGAAGCCCCAAAATTGCCCTCGCTAGAAGCCTGTGTTTCAGACATAAGGAAGTGGATGGCTGAAAACTTTCTACTTTTAAACTCGGACAAAACAGAGATGCTTGTTCTAGGTCCCAAGAAACAAAGAGATCTTCTGTTAAATCTGACAATTCATCTTGATGGTTGTAAAGTCGTCTCAAATAAAACTGTGAAGGACCTCGGCGTTACTCTTGACCCTGATCTCTCTTTTGACGAACATATCAAGACTGTTTCAAGGACAGCTTTTTTCCATCTACGTAACATTGCAAAAATCAGAAATTTTCTGTCCAAAAATGATGCAGAAAAATTAATCCATGCATTTGTTACTTCTAGGTTAGCCTACTGCAATGCTCTACTTTCCGGCTACCCGGATAAAGCACTAAATAAACTTCAGTTAGTGCTAAATACGGCTGCTAGAATCCTGACTAGAACCAAGAAATTTGATTATATTACTCCAGTGCTAGCTTCCCTACACTGGCTTCCCGTTAAGGCAAGGGCTGATTTCAAGGTTTTACTGTTAACCTTTAAAGCGTTACATGGGCTTGCTCCTACCTATCTTTCCGAGTTGGTCCTGCCGTACATACCTACACGTACGCTACGGTCACAAGACGCAGGCCTCCTAATTGTCCCTAAAATTTCTAAGCAAACAGCTGGAGGCAGGGCTTTCTCCTATAGATCTCCATTTTTATGGAACAGTCTGCCTACCCATGTGAGAGACGCAGACTCAGTCTCAACCTTTAAGTCTTTACTGAAGACTTATCTCTTCAGTAGGTCATATGATTGAGTGTAGTCTGGCCCAGGAGTGTGAAGGTGAACGGAAAGGCTCTGGAGCAACGAATCGCCCTTGCTGTCTCTCCAGGGCCGGTTCCCCTCTCTCCACTGGGATTCTCTGCCTCTAACCCTGTTACTGGGGCTGAGTCACTGGCTTGCTGGTGCTCTTTCATGCCGTCCCTAGGAGGGGTGCGTCACTTGAGTGGGTTGAGTTACTGACGTGAACTTCCTGTCTGGGTTGGCGCCCCCCCTTGGTTGTGCTGTGGTGGAGACCTTTGTGGGCTATACTCGGCCTTGTCTCAGGATTGTAAGTTGGTGGTTGAGTATATCCCTCTAGTGGTGTGGGGGCTGTGCTTTGGCAGAGTGGGTGGGGTTATATCCTTCCTGTTTGGCCCTGTCCGGGGGTTTCTTCGGATGGGGCCACAGTGTCTCCTGACCGCTCCTGTCTCAGCCTCCAGTATTTATGCTGCAGTAGTTTATGTGTCGGGGGGCTAGGGTCAGTTGGTTATACCTGGAATACTTCTCCTGTCTTATCCAGTGTCCTGTGTGAATTTAAGTATGCTCTCTCTAATTCTCTCGTTCTCTCTTTCTCTCTGAGAACCTGAGCCCTAGGACCATACGTCAGGACTACCGGGCATGCTGACACCTTGCTGTCCCCAGTCCGCCCGGCCTTGCTGCTATTCCAGTTTCAACTGTTTCTGCCTGCGGTTACGAAACCCCTACCTGTCCCAGACCTGCTGTTTTCAACTCTTAATGATCGGCTATGAAAAGCCAACTGAGATTTATTCCTGATTATTATTTGACCATGCTTGTCATTTATGAACATTTTGAAAATCTTGGCTCTCTCTAATTTTCTCCTTCTCTCTTTCTCTCGGAGGACCTGAGCCCTAGGACCATACGTCGGGACTTGTCACGCCCTGGCCTTAGTATTATTTGTTTTATTTATTATTTTAGTTAGGTCAGGGTGTGACATGGGGTATGTGTGTATTTTGGGGTATTATATGGTAGAGGGGGTGTTTGGTGTAGTTTATGGTTTGGTGTTGAGTGTATGTGTCTAGCTGTGTCTATGTTGGGTGTAGTTCTAGGAAAGTCTATGGTGGCCGGAATGGGTTCTCAATTAGAGACAGCTGATTTCGGTTGTCTCTAATTGGGAGCCATATTTAAGGCTGCCATAGGCTTGAGCTGTTTGTGGGTCATTGTTTGTGTATATGTATAGTTCAACGTAAGTAGTTTGTGTGTGCACTTACGTTTGAAGTTTTCACGATCGTTTGTTGTTTTTCGTTAGTGTTGTAATAGTGTGTCGTGTTCATCTTCGTCGTTATTAAAAAGAAGATGTATCCAAATCATGTTGCGCCTTGGTCCTCTCGTTCATGTCAACACGATCGTGACAGAATGACCCACCTATATACGACCAAGCAACATGACCAGCGGCAACAGGAGCAATGCAAGGATTCATGGACATGGGAGGAAATTTTAGACCGGGAGGTACCAGGAGGATATAACCGCCCCAAAGCTGAGCTGGAGGCAGCGAAAGCAGAGAGGCGGCGATATGAGGAGCTTGCTAGGAGGCAGGAAAAGGAACCTACAAAGGATCTGGGCTACACTACGTGGAAGGAGATCGACAGGTGGGCGATCAACCCAGGGAGAGTGCCGGAGCCCGCCTGGGATTCTCTGGCGCAGTGCGAGGAGGGATACCGGCGAATGGAGGCAGCACGACGAAGCGGTAGGAAGCCTGTGGGAAAACCCCAAAAATTTCTTGGGAAGGGGCTTAAAGGGAGAGTGGCGAAGTCAGGTAGGAAACCTGCGCCTACTCCCTGTAATTACCGTGGAGAGCGAGAGTACGGGCAGACACCGTGTTACGCAGTAGAGCGCACGGTGTCTCCTGTACGTGTGCATAGCCCGGTGCGGGTTATTCCACCTCCCCGCACTGGCAGGGCTAGATTAAGTATTGAGCCGGATGTCATGAAGCCGGCCCTACATATCTGGCCACCAGTGCGTCTCCTCGGGCCGGTTTACATGGCACCAGCCTTACGCATGGTGTCCCCGGTTCGCCTACATAGCCCGGTGCGGGTTATTCCACCTCCCCGCACTGGTCGGGCAACGGGGAGCATTCAACCAGGTAAGGTTGGTCAGGCTCAATGCTCAAGGGAGCCAATACGCCTGCACGGTCCGGTATTTCCGGCGCCACCTCCCCGCCCCAGTTCAGTTCCACCAGTGCCTACACCACGTAACAGGCTTCCAGTGTGTCTCCAGAGCCCTGTTCCTCCTCCACGCACTCGTCCTATGGTGCGTGTCTCCAGCCCGGTACCACCAATTCCGGCACCACGCACTAAGCCTCTTGTGCGTTTCCAGAGTCCTGTGCATCCTGTTGCTGCTCCCCGCATTAGCCCTGAGATGCGTGTCCCCAGTCCGGTACCACCAGTTTCCGGCCCCACGCACTAGGCCTAATGTGCGTCCCCAGGGTCCAGTATGCCCTGTTCCTTCTCCCCGCACTAGCCTGAAAGTGCGTGCCTTTAGCCCGGTGCCACCAGTCCCGGCACCACGCACCAGGCCTACAGTGCGCCTCAGCCGGCAGGAGTCTGCCGTCTGCACAGCGATGCCTGAACTGCTCGTCTGCCAAGCGTCATCTGAGCCATCCGTCTCCCCAGCGCCATCTGAGCCATCCGTCTCCCCAGCGCCATCTGAGCCATCCGTCTCCCCAGCGCCATCTGAGCCATCCGTCTGCAATGAGCCTGCAAAGCCGCCCGTCTGCCATGAGCCTGCAAAGCCGCCCGTCTGCCATGAGCCTACTGAGCCGTCCGCCAGACAGGAGCCGCTAGAGCCGCCAGCCAGACAGGAGCCGCTAGAGCCGTACGTCAGACAGGATCTGCCAGAGCCGCCAACCAGACAGGATCTGCCAGAGCCGCCAACCAGACAGGATCTGCCAGAGCCGCCAACCAGACAGGATCTGCCAGAGCCGCCAACTAGACAGGATCTGCCAGATCAGTCAGCCAGCCATGAGCAGCCAGATCAGTCAGCTAGCCATGAGCAGCCAGATCCGTCAGCTAGCCATGAGCAGCCAGATCCGTCAGCTAGCCTTGAGCAGCCAGATCCGTCAGCTAGCCATGAGCAGCCAGATCCGTCAGCTAGCCATGAGCAGCCAGATCCGTCAGCCAGCCATGAGCAGCCAGATCCGTCAGCTAGCCATGAGCAGCCAGATCCGTCAGCCAGCCATGAGCAGCCAGATCCGTCAGCCAGCCATGAGCAGCCAGGCCCGTCAGCCAGCCATGAGCAGCCAGATCCGTCAGCCAGCCATGAGCAGCCAGATCCGTCAGCCAGCCATGAGCAGCCAGATCTGTCAGCCAGCCATGAGCCGTCCAGCCAGGATCTGCCCATTATCCTGGTGCTGCCCCTTATCCTGGTGCTGCCCCTTATCCTGGTGCTGCCCCTTATCCTGGTGCTGCCCCTTATCCTGGTGCTGCCCCTTATCCTGGTGCTGCCCCTTATCCCGGTGCTACCCCTTATCCCGGTGCTGGCCCTTATCCCGGTGCTGCCCTTTATCCCGGTGCTGCCCCTTATGACTATGGTGGGGTGGGGACCACGACCAGTGCCGGAGCCGCCGCCGTGGAAGGAAGCCCACCCAGACCCTCCCCTAGACTATGTGTTGGTGCGTCCGGAGTTCGCGCCTTAAGGGGGGGTTATGTCACGCCCTGGCCTTAGTATTATTTGTTTTATTTATTATTTTAGTTAGGTCAGGGTGTGACATGGGGTATGTGTGTATTTTGGGGTATTATATGGTAGAGGGGGTGTTTGGTGTAGTTTATGGTTTGGTGTTGAGTGTATGTGTCTAGCTGTGTCTATGTTGGGTGTAGTTCTAGGAAAGTCTATGGTGGCTGGAATGGGTTCTCAATTAGAGACAGCTGATTTCGGTTGTCTCTAATTGGGAGCCATATTTAAGGCTGCCATAGGCTTGAGCTGTTTGTGGGTCATTGTTTGTGTATATGTATAGTTCAACGTAAGTAGTTTGTGTGTGCACTTACGTTTGAAGTTTTCACGATCGTTTGTTGTTTTTCGTTAGTGTTGTAATAGTGTGTCGTGTTCATCTTCGTCGTTATTAAAAAGAAGATGTATCCAAATCATGTTGCGCCTTGGTCCTCTCGTTCATGTCAACACGATCGTGACAGGACTACCGGCCGTGGTGACTCCTTGCTGCCCCCAGTCCGCCTGGCCTTGCTGCTATTCCAGTTTCAACTCTTCTGCCTGCGGTTATGGAACCGCCACCTGTCCCAGACCTGTTGTTTTTCAACTCTTAATGATCAGCTATGAAAAGCCAACTGAAAATTATTCATGATTATTATTTGACCATGCTTGTCACTTATGAACATTTTTGAACATCGTGGTATAGTTCTGTTATAATCTCCACCCGGCACAGCCAGAAGAGGACTGGCCACCCCTCATAGCCTGGTTCCTCTCTAGGTTTCTTCCTAGGTTTTGGCCTTTCTAGGGAGTTTTTCCTAGCCACCGTGCTTCTACACCTGCATTCTAGCTGTTTGGGGTTTTAGGCTGGGTTTCTGTACAGCACTTCGAGATATTATCTGATGTACGAAGGGCTATATAAAATAAAATTGATTGATTGATTACTAGCATTTAAGAGCAGTTGGAGGCCACAGAAGGAGCGTTGTATTGCGTTGAAGCTCGTTTGGAGGTTTGTTAACACAGTGTCCAAAGGAGGGTCAGATGTATACAGAATGGTGTCGTCTGCGTAGAGGTGGATCAAAGAATCACCCACAGCAAGAGCGACATCATTGATAAATACAGAGAAAAGAGTCGGCCCGAGAATTGAACCCTGTGGCACCCCCATAGAGACTGCCAGAGGTCCGGACAACAAGCCCTCCGATTTGACACACTGAACTCTATCTGAGAAGTAGTTAGTGAACCAGGCGAGACAGTCATTTGAGAAACCAAGGCTGTTGAGTCTGCCGATTCACAGAGTCGAAAGCCTTGGCCAGGTCGATGAAGACGGCTGCACAGTACTGTCTTTTATCGATGGCGGTTATGATATCGTTTAGGACCTTGAGCGTGGCTGAGGTGCACCCGTGACCAGCTTGGAAACCAGATTGCATAGCAGAGAAGGTACGGTGGGATTCGAAATGGTCGGTGATCTGTTTGTTCACTTGGCTTTCGAAGACTTTAGAAAGGCAGGGCAGGATGGATATAGGTCTGTAACAGTTTGGGTCTAGAGTGTCTTCCCCCGTTGAAGAGGGGGATGACCGCGGCCACTTTCCAATCTTTAGGAATCTCAGACGATGCGAAAGAGAGGTTGAACAGACTAGGGTTGCAACAATGGCGGCGGAAAATTTTAGGAAGAGAGGTTCCAGATTGTCTAGCCCAGCAGATTTTTGGGATCCAGATATTGTAGCTCTTTCAGAACATCAGCTGTCTGGATTTGGGTGAAGGAGAAGCGGGGACGGGGGGGGCTTGGGCCAGTTGCTGCGGGGCTTGCAGAGCTGTTGGGGTGGCCAGGTGGAAAGCATGGCCAGCCGTAGAGAAATGCTTATTGAAATTCTCGATTAGTGTGCATTTATCAGTAGTGACAGTGTTTCCTAGTCTCAGTGTAGTGGGCAGCTGGGAGGAGGTACTCTTATTCTCCATGGACTTTACAGTGTTCCAAAACATTTTGGAATTAGTGCTGCAGGATGAACATTTCTGTTTGAAAAAACTAGCCTTTTGCTTTCCTAACTGACTGTGTGTATTGGTTCCTGACTTCAATGAAAGTTAAATATCGAGGGGACAATTCGATGCTTGTGCAGTACGCCACAGGGTGTTTTTGTGCTGGTCAAGGGCAGTCAAGTCAAATCAAATTTTATTGGTCACATACACATGGTTAGCAGATGTTAATGCACGTGTAGCGAAATGCTTGTGCTTCTAGTTCCGAACATGCAGAAATATTTAACAAGTAATCTAACAATTTCACAACAACTACCTTATACACACACACAAATGTAAATGAATGAATAAGAATATGTACAAATGAAGTCGGAAGTTTACATACACTTAGGATGGAGTCATTAAAACTTGTTTTTCAACCACTCCACAAATGTCTTGTTAACAAACTATAGTTTTGGCAAGTTGGTTAGGACATCTACTTTGTGCATGACACAAGTAATTTTTCCAACAATTGTTTACAGACATATTATTTCACTTAATTCACTGTATCACAATTCTAGTGGGTCAGAAGTTTACATACACTAAGTTGACTGTGCCTTTAAACAGCTTTGAAAATTCCAGAAAATGATGTCATGGCTTTAGAAGATTCTGATAGGCTAATTGACATAATTTGAGTCAATTGGAGGTGTATCTGTGGATGCATTTGCCTTCAAACTCAGTGTCTCTTTGCTTGACATCATGGGAAAATCAAAAGAAATCAGCCAAGACCTCAGAAAAAGTTTTTAGACCTCCACAAATCTGGTTCATCCTTGGGAGCAATTTCCAAACACCTGAAGGTACCACGTTCATCTGTACAAACAATAGTACGCAAGTATAAACACCATGGGATCACACAGCCGTCATACCGCTCAGGAAGGAGACGCATTCTGTCTCCTAGAGATGAACGTACTTTGGTGCGAAAAGTGCAAATCAATCCCAGAACAACAGCAAATAACCTTGTGAAGATGCTGGAGGAAACAGGTACAAAAGTATCTATATCCACAGTAAAACGAGTCCTCTATCGACATAACCTGAAAGGCCGAAACGCAAGGAAGAAGCCACTGCTCCAAATCCGCCATAAAAAGCCAGACTACGGTTTGCAAAAGCACATGGGGACAAAGATCATACTTTTTGGAGAAATTTCCTCTGGTCTGATGAAACAAAAATAGAACTGTTTGGCCATAATGACCATCATTATGTTTGGAGGAAAAAGGGGGAGGCTTGTTCGGGCGACGTTCGGCGGTCGATGTCACCGGTCTTCTAGCCATCGCCGATCCACCTTTCATTTTCGATTTGTTTTGTCTTGTCTTCCATCACACCTGGTTTCAATCCCATCAATTACATGTTGTCATGACGTTGCCCTCTTTGGGTACAGCGATCACCATCCCCCTCTGTCTCCTACAACCAGGCTGCTGTGGTCAGAGAAGTCGTAAATTCCTGGAGGAGATTATCTCCTTATGGCCACAGTATAGAGAGAGAGTGAGTTTTCATAGAGAGAACAAAGGAATTTCTTCCACCTCACAAAACTTGAGGTTAAGAATCCAGCTACAAACTGGTCCATTTGGTACAATTTTGTGAAACTCATGGGAGACAATACGGCCACATTACCATACCATACCACGCTGTTTCAGTTATGAGGCTTACATCTAATTGTTGCATAAGATAAATGAGTGAGAATGATAGTTTGTGAAATTATGTAATGTGATTTTGGACTGTTTAATGAAGGAAACTCCAATTCCATATAAAGTTTCACTAAGTCATTGGCACGCTCCCAGGGGCCCAGGACCTGGCTTCATGAGACAGCCCTTTTCGATGTTCTGAATAAAACCCCCACCTGGGTTTTCTATCACCAGACCGAGCTTACCTCAATTACGAGATGGCTAAAGGTTGCAGACCAGCTTACCACGAGAGGGCCAAGGTTTGAGTAGAGACCATAAACCTAAGGTTTGAGTAGATGGCTGAATCTTTTAACCATACCACGTGGTTAAACTCTTAGACTATCGAAGTGTACCTATGATAAAAAATGACAGACCTCTACATTCTTTGTAAGTAGGAAAACCTGCAAAATCGGCAGTGTTTCAAATACTTGTTCTCCCCACTATATATTGATTGCAACTGTTCCCAAATGAGTGAGCGTTCATGTGCAAAGGATTAACATTTCAATTGTTATAATTATCACTCTGTCTAACAAGCCGCCATGCCGGTTTAGCCCACTAGGGCACTATCATTTCCTTGTAACGATATCTACTGTTTGTTATGCATTTCTGTGAGTACTTAATTAGTAAATAAATATTTTAAGACAATTGATGTATGGATGACTCATAGTGAAGACTGGGTTCGTGCAGATAACCAACAATTTACGATGTTTGGAGTGACGTGAGGTAAATAACAATTCATAACTTCGAAGACTAATTGATCAGATATTAAAATATCTGAAAGTTATATTAGGAAAATTATAACTTTGTAATCTGAATATTTTCCTTGGTGCCCCGACTTCCTAGTTAATTACAGTTACATGATTAATCAGTTTAATCGAGTAATAATAATTACAGAGAGTTATTTGATAAATACGTCTAAAGTTTTAATGATGCCAAAGACACGACAATTCCCCTCTGTTCCCCAATAACCCTCTGTTCCCCACATGTCCTTGTCCGGTTTTGTTGATTGTAAGAGTTTGTGCACGTTATGTCTGGCATGCGAAGGGTTTGGTCCCATTGTATTTATTTATTTGTGTTTGTTTAAACTGCACCGTTGTAACATAGTCTTTGCTCTCCTTTGCCTGACTTCTCTCCCGCCAGTACGCACACATTACAGAATACCGGACCAAACTTATGGAGTCAGCAGGAGCAGGAGCAGGTACCCCAGGAATAGGGGTGGAGGAGCGCGTCTGGGAGCACGCAGCAATGCTCCACCATCTTGGCACCGCCATTGGACCGCGTTGTCCAGACAATGGACCGCTGGGAGAGACAGGGAGTTATTTTATTTTTTTGAGGAGTTCACCCGCCGTTTCCGGGCGGTCTTCGACCACCCGCTCGAGGGTAGAGGGGCGGGTGAGCGCCTCTTCCATCTGAGGCAGGGGACGAGGAGCTCCCAGGAGTTCGCCCTGTAGTTTCGAACCCTGGCTGCCGGCGCGGGATGGAGCGACAGGGCACTGATCAACCATTATCGTTGCAGTAAGCGCGAGGACGTCCGTCGGGAGTTGGCCGGCAGAGATACCACCCTCACGTTCGACCAGCTGGTGGACCTGTCCATTCCATCCGGCTGGACATCCTGCTGGCTACCCGCGGACATTCAGATCGGGGTCTGTTAGTTCCATCCCCACGTGCCCCCTCTCCGATACCCATGGAGCTGGGAGGGTCGGTGCGCAGGGAGACCGGAGGGGGTTCCAGCTCGTGCACCATCTGTGGCCGCAGAGGTCACACTGCCGGTTGGTGCCGGGTTGGTTCCTCTAGGTATCGATGCAGCAGGCAGGGCGCTCTGGCGTCACCCCAGGTGAGCCGGCACCATTCTCACCCAGAGCCCTATGTTGCACATATGTTTGTGTATGTCACTTTCCCTGAGTTTTCCCCGCATTCCCAGCATAAGGCGCTCGTCGATTCAGGTGCGGCTGGGAATTTTATTGATAGAGGGTTCGCCCATAGTGTTCCTGTGACTGTGCCCTTCCCCGTTCACGCATTAGATAGTTGACCATTAGGGTCAGGGTTGATTAGGGAGGTCACCACTCCTTTGGGCATGGTAACGCAGGGGGGTCACAAGAAGAGAATTAGTCTCTTCCTTATTGACTCTCCTGCGTTTCCCATGGTGCTAGGCCTACCCTGGTTATCTTGTCATAACCATACTGTTTCTTGGCCACAGAGGGCTCTCACGGGGTGGTCGCGAGAGTGCTCGGGAGGTGTTTAGGGGTTTCCGTTGGTGCTACTACGGTGGAGAGTCCAGACCAGGTCTCCACCGTGCGCATTCCCCTTGAATATGCCGATTTGGCTCTCGCCTTCTCTAAAAAGAAGGCGACTCAATTACCACCCCATCGACGGGGTGATTGTGCGATACATCTCCTGGTAGATGCAGCACTTCCCAGGAGTCACGTGTATCCCCTCTCACAGGCGGAGACGGAGGCTATGGAAACATATGTCTCCGAATCCCTGCGTCAGGGGTACATTTGGTCCTCCACTTCACCCGCCTCCTCGAGTTTCTTTTTTATGAAGAAGAAGGAGGGAGGTCTGCGCCAATGTATTGACTATCGGGGTCTGAACCAGATCACTGTGAGGTATAGTTACCCAATACCGCTCATAGCCACAGCGATTGAGTCAATGCACGGGGCGCGCTTCTTCACCAAACTAGATCTCAGGAGCGCTTACAACCTGGTGCGTATCCGGGAGGGGGACGAGTGGAAGACGGCTTTCAGTACCACCTCAGGGCACTATGAGTACCTCGTCATGCCGTACGAGTTGATGAATGCGCCATCAGTCTTCCAAGCCTTTGTAGACGAGATTTTCAGGGACCTGCACGGGCAGGGTGTAGTGGTGTATATTGATGACATTTTGATATACTCCGCTACACATGCCGAGCATGTGTCCCTGGTGCTCAGGGTGCTTAGTCGCCTGTTGGAACATGACCTGTAGGTCAAGGCTGAGAACTGCCTGTTCCTTCAGCAGTCCGTATCCTTCTTAGGGTATCGCATTTCCACCTCAGGGGTGGAGATGGAGAGTGACCGCATTTCAGCCGTGCGTAATTGGCCGACTCCCACCACGGTAAAGGAGGTGCAGCAGTTCTTAGGGTTTGCCAACTACTACAGGAGGTTTATCCGGGGTTTTGGTCAGGTAGCGGCTCCCATTACCTCACTGCTGAAGGGGGTCCCGGTACGCTTGCAGTGGTCAGCTGAGGCAGACAGGGCTTTTAGTGACCTGAGGGCTCTGTTTACCTCGGCTCCCGTGCTGGCCCATTCGGATCCCTCTTTGGCGTTCATAGTGGAGGTGGACGCGTCCGAGGCTGGGATAGGAGCTGTGCTCTCTCAGCCCTCAGGTACGACACTGAAGCTCCGCCCCTGTGACTTCTTCTCGAAGAAGCTCAGCCCGGTGGAGCGAAACTATGACGAGGGGGACCGGGAGCTGTTGGCTGTCGTCAAGGCCTTGAAGGTGTGGAGACATTGGCTTGAGGGGGCTAGACACCCTTTTCTCATCTGGACTGACCACAGTTATCTTTAGTGCATCCGGGTGGCGAGGAGACTGAACCCTCGCCAGGCAAGGTGGGCCATGTTTTTCACCCGTTTTGTGTTTACCCTTTCCTACAGACCAGGCTCCCAGAACGTGAAGGCAGACGCATTGTCTCGGCCCATGGATACGGACATTGAGCAAGCGTTACGTGCAGAGCCCGCTCCCGCCCAGTGTCCCGCTGGGCGTCTGTACGTCCCTCCTGCTGTTCGTGACCGGTTGATCTATTGGGCCCACACGTCACCCTCCTCTGGTCATCCTGGGATCGGTCGGACAGTGCGCTGTTTGAGCGGGAGGTACTGGTGGCCGACCTTGGCTAAGGACGTGAGGGTTTATGTTTCCTCCTGTTCGGTGTGCACCCAGTGTAAGGCTCCTAGGCACCTGTCCAGAGGTAAGCTAAACCCCTTACCCGTTCCACAATGGCCTTGGTCGCACCTGTCGGTGGATTTTCTGACCAATATTCCCCTCTCACAGGGTAACACCGCGATCCTCGTCGTTGTGGATCGTTTCTCTAAGTCCTGTCGTCTCCTCCCTCTGCCAGGTCTCCCTACGGCCCTCCAGACTGCGGAGGCCTTGTTTACGCACGTCTTCCGGCACTACGGGGTGCCTGAGGATATAGTTTCTGATCGGGGTCCGCAGTTCACATCTAGGGTCTGGAAGGCGTTCATGGAACGTCTGGTGGTCTCGATCAGCCTTACTTCAGGGTTTCACCCCGAGAGTAATGGGCAGGTGGAGAGAGTAAACCAGGATGTGGGCAGGTTTCTGCGGTCCTATTGCCAGGACCGGCCAGGGGAGTGGGCTGCGTTTGTGCCCTGGGCTAAGATGGCACAGAACTCGCTTCGCCACTCCTCCACTAACCTCTCTCCCTTCCAGTGCGTACTGGGGTACCAGCCGGTTCTGGCGCCTTGGCATCAGAGTCAGACCGAGGTTCCTGCGGTGGACGACTGGTTCAGGTGCGCGGAGGAGACATGGGAGGCTGTCCGTGTTCACCTTCAGCAGGCCGTGATGCGCAAAAAGGAGAACGCAGATCGCCACCGCAGTGAGGGACCGGGTCTAGCTCTCGACCCGGAACCTGCCCCTCCGCCTGCCCTGCTGGAAGCTGGGTGCCATTTAAAGTTTTTTAAGTTTGTGATGCCATTTAAAGTCCTGAGGAGAGTGAACGAGGTTTGTTATAGATTACAACTTCCACCCGATTACCTTATTAACCCCTCGTTCCATGTGTCTCTCCTCAGGTCGGTGGTGGCTGGTCCGCTCCAGTAGTCTGAGGTGCGGGAGGGTCCTCCGCCCCCGCTGGACATAGGGGGGGGGGGGGTGCCCGGCGAACTCCGTTCGCTCCATACTGGATTCGAGGCGCCGGGCAATGGGCCTTCAGTATCTCATGGAGTGGGAGGGGTACGGTCCGGAGGAGAGGTGCTGGGTTACGGTCGAGGACGTGTTGGACCATTCATTGCTGCAGGTGTTCCACCGTCTTCGTCCGGATCGCCCTGCGGATCGCCCTGCGCCTCACCCTCCGGGTCGTCCCCGAGGCCAGTGTCGGCGCGCTGCTGGAGCCGCGTGTCAAGGGGGGGTACTGTCACGACTTCCTCCGAAGTCGGTCCCTCTCCTTGTTCGGGAGACGTTCGGCGGTCGACGTCACCGGTCTTCTAGCCATCGCCGATCCACCTTTCATTTTCCATTTGTTTTGTCTTGTCTTCCATCACAAATGGTTTCAATCCCATCAAATACATGTTGTGTATTTAACCCTATGTTCCCCACATGTCCTTATCCGGAATTGTTGATTGTAAGAGTTTGTGCACGTTATGTCTGGCGTGCGAAGGGTTTTGTCCCATTGTATTTATTTATTTGTGTTTGTTCTCTGTGATCTTATTATTAAACTGCACCGTTGTAACATAATCTTTGCTCTCCTGCTTCTGACTTCTCTGCCGCCAGTATGCACACATTACAGCAAGCCGAAGAACACCATCAAAACCATGTAGCACGGGGGTGGCAGCATCATGTTGTGGGGGTACATTGCTGCAGGAGGGACTGGTGCACTTCACAAAATGGATGGCATCTTGAGGCAGGAAAATTATGTGGATATATTGAAGCAACATCTCAAGACATCAGTCAGGAAGTTAAAGCTTGGTCGCAAATGGGTCTTCCAAATGGAAAATGACCCCAAGCATACTTCCAAAGTTGGGGGAAAATGGCTTAAGGACAACAAAGTTAAGGTATTGGAGTGGCCATCACAAAGCCCTGACCTCAATCCTATAGAACATTTGTGGGCAGAACTGAAAAAGTGTGTGCGAGCAAGGAGGTCTACAAACCTGACTCAGTTACACCAGCTCTGTCAGGAGGAATGGGCCAAAATACACCCAACTTATTGTGGGAAGCTTGTGGAAGGCTACCCAAAACGTTTGACCCACATTAAACAATTTCAAGGCAATGCTACCAAATAATAAATGAGTGTATGTAAACGTCTGACCCACTGGGAATGTGATGAAATAAATAAATCATTCTCTCTACTATTATTCTGACATTTCACATTCTTAAAATAAAGTGGTGATCCTAACTGACCAGAGAATTTGTACGAGGGTAAAATGTCAGGAATTGTGAAAAACTGAGTTTAAATGTATTTGGCTAAGGTGTATGTAAACTTCCGACTTCAACTGCACATTAAATTATATGGACGAGCGATGGCCGTGTGGCATAGGCAAGATGCAGTAGATGGTATAGAGTACAGTATATACATATGAGATGAGTAATGTAGGGTATGTAAACATTATATAAAGTGGTATTGTTTAAAGTCACTAGCGATACATTTATTACATCCAATTTTTTATTATTGAAGTGGCTAGAGATTTGAGTCAGTATGTTGGCAGCAGCCACTCAATGTTCGTGATGGCTGAGATAGAAGCTGTTTTTCAGTCTCTCGGTCCCAGCTTTGATGCACCTGTACTGACCTCGCCTTCTGGATGATAGCGGGGTGAACAGGCAGTGGCTCGGGTGGTTGTTGTCCTTGATGATCTTTTTGGCCTTCCTGTGACACCGGGTGGTGTAGGTGTCCTGGAGGGCAGGTAGTTTGCCCCCGGTGATGCGTTGTGCAGACCTCACTACCCTCTGGAGAGTCTTACGGTTGTGGACGGAGCAGCTACCGTACCAGGCGGTGATACAGCCCAACAGGATGCTCTCGAATGTGCATCTGTATAAGTTTGTGTGTGTTTTCGGTGCCAAATTTCTTCAGCATCCTGAGGCGCCCTCTGCTGTTTCCTGACGTACACGATCATCTCCTTTGGTTTGTTGACGTTGAGTGTGAGGTTATTTTCCTGACACCACACTCCAAGGTCCCTCACCTCCTCCCTGTAGGCCGTCTCGTCGTTGTTGGTAATCAAGCCTACCACTGTAGTGTCGTCTGCAAACTTGATGATTGAGTTGGAGATGTGCATGGCCATGCAGTCATGGGTGAACAGGGAGTACAGGAGAGGGCTGAGAACGCACCCTTGTGGGTTCCCAGTGTTGAGGTTTTAGCGGGGTGGAGATGTTGTTTCCTACCCTCACCACCTGGGGGCGGCACGTCAAAGTCCAGGACACAGTTGCACAGGGCGGGGTCGAGACCTAGGGTCTCGAGCTTGATGACGAGTTTGGAGGGTACTATGGTGTTAAATGCTGAGCTGTAATCGATGAACAGCATTTTTACATAGGTACTCCTCTTGTCCAGATGGGTTAGGGCAGTGTGCAGTGTGATTGCGAAGTCTGTGGACCTATTGGGGCGGTAAGCAAATTGGGGTGGGTCTAGGGTGTCAGGCAAGGTGGAGGTGATATGATCCTTGACTAGTCTCTCAAAGCACTTTGTGATGACGGAAGTGAGTGCTACGGGGTGATAGTCGTTTAACTCAGTTACCTTCGCTTTCTTGGGATCAGGAACAATGGTGGCCCTCTTGAAGCATGTGGGAACAGCAGACTGGGATAGGGATTGATTGAATATGTCCGTAAACACACCAGCCAGCTGGTGTGCGCATGCTCTGATGACGCGGCTAGGGATGCCGTCTGGGCCAGCAGCCTTGCGAGGGTTAACGCGTTTAAATGTTATATTCACGTTGGCCGCGGTGAAGGAGAGCCCGCAGGTTTTGGTAGCGGGTCATGTCAGTGGCACGAGCAAAGAAGTTGTTTAATTTGTCTGGGAGCAAGACGTCGGTGTCCGCGACAGGTTGGTTTTCTTTTTGTAATCCGTGATTGACTGTAGACCCTGCCATATACGTCTCGTTTCTGATTCGTTGAATTGCGACTCTACTTTGTCTCTATACTGACACTTAGCTTGTTTGATTGCCTTGCGGAGGGAATAGCTACACTGTTTGTATTTGGTCATGTTTCCGGTCGCCTTGCCATGATTAAAAGCAGTGGTTCGCGCTTTCAGTTTTGCGCAAATGCTACCATCAATCCACGGTTTCTGGTTGGGGAAGGTTTTAATCGTTGCTGTGGGTATTACGTCGCCGATGCACTTTCTAATGAACTCGCTCACCGAATCAGCGTATAATTCAATATTGTTGTCTGAGGCTATCCGGAACATATCCCAATCCACGTGATCGAAGCAATCTTGAAGCGTGGAATCAGATTGGTCGGACCAGCATTGAACAGACCTGAGCTCAGGCGTTTCCTGTTTTAGTTTCTGTCTATAGGCTGGGAGCAACAAAATGGAGTTGTGGTCAGATTTGCCAAAAGGAGGGCGAGGGAGGGCTTTGTATGCATCGTGGAAGTTAGAGTAGCAATGATCCAGAACGCTGCCAGCCCAGGTTACACATTCGATATGCTGATAAAATTTAGGGAGCCTTGTTTTCAGATGAGCTTTATTAAAATCCCCAGCTATAATAAATGCATCCTCAGGATATATGGTTTCCAGTTTACATAGAGTCCAATGAAGACTGATATTCTGCAAAAGGTACAGGGACTGGACTGCTGAGGACTGGGGTAAAGTAATTTTCTCTGATGAATCCCCTTTCCGATTGTTTGGGGCACCCGGAAAAAAGCTTGTCCGGAGAAGACAAGGTGAGCGCTACCATCAGTCCTGTGTCATGCCAACAGTAAAGCATCCTGAGACCATTCATGTGTGGGGTTGCTTCTCAGCCAAGGGAGTGGGCTCACTCACAATTTTGCCTAAGAACACAGCCATGAATAAAGAATGGTACCAACACATCCTCCGACAGCAACTTCTCCCAACCATCCGGGAACAGTTTGGTGACAAACAATGCCTTTTCCAGCATGATGGAGCACCTTGCCATAAGGCAAAAGTGATAAGTGGCTCGGGGAACAAAACATTGATATTTTGGGTCCATGGCCAGGAAACTCCCCAGACCTTAATCCCATTGAGAACTTGTGGTCAATCCTCAAGAGGCGGGTGGACAAACGAAAACCCACAAATTCTGACAAACTCCAAGCATTGACTATGCAAGAATGGGCTGCCATCAGTCAGGATGTGGCCCAGAAGTTAATTGACAGCATACCCGGGCGGATTGCAGAGGTCTTGAAAAAGAAGGGTCAACACTGCAAATATTGACTCTTTGCATCAACTTCATGTAATTGTCAATAAATCCTTTTACACTTATGAAATTATTGTAATTATACTTCAGTATTCCATAGTAACATCTGACAAAAAGCAGCAAACTTTGTGGAAATTAATATTTGTGTCAATCTCAAAACTTTTGGTCACAACTGTACACGGCTGTGATTATAATCGAAGAGAATTCTCTTGGTAGATAATGTGGTCGGCATTTGATTGTAAGGAATTCTAGGTCAGGTGAACAAAAGGACTTGAGTTCCAGTATGCTTTTAGTATCACACCACGACTCGTTAATCATAAGGCATACACCCCCGCCCTTCTTATTACCAGAGAGATGTTTGTTTCTATCTACGTGATGCGTGAAGAAACTGGGTGGCTGTAACGACTCTGATAACATATCCCGAGTGAGCCATGTTTCCGTGAAACAGAGAATGTTACAATCTCTAATGTCTCTCTGGAAGGCAACCCTTGCTCGAATTTCGTCTACCTTGTTGTCAAGAGACTGGACATTGGCGAGTAGTATACTCGGGCGCGGTGAGCGATATGCCCGTCTACGGCGCCTGACCAGAAGGCCGCTCTATCTGCGGCGCCGTTGTTTTGGGTCGCCTACTGGGATCCGATCCATTGTCCTGTGTGGTGGTCCAAACAGAGGGTCCGCTTCGGGAAAGTCGTAATCCTGGTCGTAATGTTGGTCAGTTGACGTTGCTCTTATATCCAATAGTTCTTCGCGGCTCTATGTAATAAGACTCAAGATTTCCTGGGGTAACAATGTAAGAAATAATACATAAAAAAACTAAATACTGCATAGTTTCCTAAGAACGCGAAGCGAGGCAACCATCTCTGTCGGCGCCATAGTCGAGTAAACCACGGCCTATATCTGTTCTTAGTTCTAACATTTCTGAAAGGGGCATGCTTATTTAAGATGGTGAGGAAAGCACTTTTAAAGAACAACCAAGCATCCTCTACTGACGGGATGAGGTCAATATCCTTCCAGGATACCCGGGCCAGGTTGATTAGAAAGGCCTGCTCGCATAAATGTTTTATGGGGGCTTTGACAGTGATGAGGTGTGGTCGTTTTATCACGGACCCATAACAGACGCAGGCAATGAGGCAGTGATCGCTGAGATCCTGGTTGAAAACAGCAGAGGTGTATTTAGAGGGCAAGTTGGTCCGGATGATATCTATGAGGATGCCCATGTTTACGGATTTGGGGTTGTTCCTGGTAGGTTCCTTGATAATTTGAGTGAGATTGAGGGCATCTAGCTTAGATTGTAGGATGGCCGAGGTGTTAAGCATATCCCAATTTAGGTCACCTAGCAGTACGAACTCTGACGATAGATGGGGGGCAATCAATTCACATATAGTGTCCAGGGCACAGCTGGGACCTGAGGGGGGTCTATAACATTTGACATTTACATTTTAGTCATTTAGCAGGCGCTCTTATCCAGAGCGACTTACAGTAGAGTGCATACATTTTATTTATTTATTTTTAATTTTTTTTTTACATTTCATTACATTTTACATACTGAGACAAGGATATCCCTACCCCTACCCCGGGTAGGATATCCCTATCCCTACCCCGGGTTAGGGAGGGCCAAACCCTCCCTAACCCGGACGACGCTATGCCAATTGTGCGTCGCCCCACGGACCTCCCGGTTGCGGCCGGCTGCGACAGAGCCTGGGCGCGAACCCAGCCCAGCCTGGGCGCGAACCCAGAGACTCTGGTGGCGCAGCTAGCACTGCGATGCAGTGCCCTAGACCACTGCGCCACCCGGGAGGAATAACAAGCGACAACAGTGAAGGACTTATTTCTGGAGAGATGGATCTTTAAAAGTAGAAGCTCAAACGGTTTGGGCATAGACCTGGATAGTATGCCAGAACTCTGCAGGCTCTCTACAGTATATTGCAATTCTGCCCCCTTTAGCAGTTCTGTCTTGACGGAAAATGTTGTAATTGGGGATGGAAATTTCCGAATTTTGGGTGGCCTTCCTAAGCCAGGATTCAGACGCGGCTAGGACATCAGGGTTGGCGGAGTGTGCTAAAGCAGTGAATAAAGCAAACTTAGGGAGGAGGCTTCTGATGTTAACATGCATGAACCCAAGGCTTTTACGGTTGCAGAAGTCAACAAATGAGAGTGCCTGGGGAATGGGAGTGGTGCTGGGGTCTGCAGGGCCTGGGTTAACCTCTACATCACCAGAGGAATAGGAGGAGTAGGATGAGGGTACGGCTAAAGGCAATAAGAACTGGTTGTCTGGTGTGTTGGGAACAGAGAATAAAAGGAGCAGATTTTTGGCTGTGGTAGGACAGATTCAGGGCATGGTGTACAGACAAGGGTATGGTAGGGTGCAAGTACAGTGGGGGTAAACCTAGGCATTGAGTGACGATGAGAGAGGTTGCATCTCTGGAGGCGCCAGTAGAAGGTCGACCGATTATGATTTTTCAATGCCGATACCGATTATTGGAGGACCAAAGAAACGCGATACCGATTAATCAGACGATTTTTTATATATAATATATATATATTTGTAATAATGACAGTTACAACAATACTGAATGAACACTTATTTTAACATATTATAATACATAAATAAAAATCTGTAACGGCAGTCTAGCTCTTCCTCCTCCTCGGACGAGGAGAGGCGAGAAGGATCGGAGGACCAATGTACAGCGTGGTAAGTTTCCATGATTTAATGAACATGAAAACAATATACAAAATACAAAACAACAAACATACTAACCGTCACAGTCCCGTGTGGCACAAACACTGACACAGAAAACAACCACCCACAAATCCCCAACACAAAACAAGCCACTTATATATGATTCTCAATCAGGGACAACAATTGACAGCTGCCTCTGATTGAGAACCATATTAGACCGAACACAGAAACAGACAACCTAGACACACAACATAGAATGCCCACCCAGCTCACGTCCTGTCCAACACTAAAACAAGCAAAACACATAAGTACTATGGTCAGGACGTGACAGTACCCCCCCTCCTGAGGTGCGGACTCCGAATGCACCCCTAAAACTCAAGGGGAGGGTCTGGGTGGGCATCTGTCCGCGGTGGCGGCTCCGGCGCAGGACGGGGACACCACTCCACCATTGTCTTTGTCCCCCTCCTTAGCGTCCTTTGAGTGGCGACCCTCGCCCCTGACCCTGGTCTCGGAACCTTCACGAAGGTCCCCCCTAGATAGAGGAGACAGCTCAGGACAGAGAGGTAACTCAGGACAGAGAGGTAGCTCAAGACAGAGATGCCGCTCAGGACAGAGGGGCAACTCCGGACTGAAGGGCAGCTTCGGACTGAGGGGCAGCTCCGGACTGAGGGGCAGCTCATGACTGGAGGGGCAGCTCATGACTGGAGGGGCAGCTCATGACTGGAGGGGCAGCTCATGACTGGAGGGGCAGCTCATGACTGGAGGGGCAGCTCATGACTGGAGGGGCAGCTCATGACTGGAGGGCAGCTCATGACTGGAGGGGCAGCTCATGACTGGAGGGCAGCTCATGACTGGAGGGCAGCTCATGACTGGAGGGCAGCTCATGACTGGAAGGCAGCTCATGACTGGAAGGCAGCTCATGACTGGAGGGTAGCTCATGACTGGAGGGTAGCTCATGACTGGCTGGCGGCTCTGGCAGCTCATGACTGGCTGGCGGCTCTGGCAGCTCCTGACTGGCTGGCGGCTCTGGCAGCTCCTGACTGGCTGGCGGCTCTGGCAGCTCCTGACTGGCTGGCGGCTCTGGCAGCTCCTGACTGGCTGGCGGCTCTGGCAGCTCCTGACTGGCTGGCGGCTCTGGCAGCTCCTGACTGGCTGGCGGCTCTGGCAGCTCCTGACTGGCTGGCGGCTCTGGCAGCTCCTGACTGGCTGGCGGCTCTGGCAGCTCCTGACTGGCTGGCGGCTCTGGCAGCTCCTGACTGGCTGGCGGCTCTGGCAGCTCCTGACAGGCTGGCGGCTCTGGCAGCTCCTGACTGGCTGGCGGCTCTGGCAGCTCCTGACTGGCTGGCGGCTCTGGCAGCTCCTGACTGGCTGGCGGCTCTGGAAGCTCCTGACTGGCTGGCGGCTCTGGAGGCTCCTGACTGGCTGGCGGCGCTGGCGGCTCCTGACTGGCTGGCGGCTCTGGAGGCTCCTGACTGGCTGGCGGTTCTGGCGGCTCCTGACTGACGGACGGCTCTGGCGGCTCCTGACTGACGGACGGCTCTGGCGGCTCCTGACTGACGGCGCGGCTCTGACGGCTCGGGACAGACGGGCGGCTCTGGCGGCTCGGGACAGACGGGCGGCTCTGGCGGCTCGGGACAGACGGGCGGCTCTGACGGCTCGGGACAGACGGGCGGCTCTGACGGCTCGGGACAGACGGGCGGCTCTGACGGCTCGGGACAGACGGGCGGCTCTGACGGCTCGGGACAGACGGGCGGCTCTGACGGCTCGGGACAGACGGGCGGCTCTGACGGCTCGGGACAGACGGGCGGCTCTGACGGCTCGGGACAGACGGGCGGCTCTGACGGCTCGGGACAGACGGGCGGCTCTGACGGCTCGGGACAGACGGGCGGCTCTGACGGCTCGGGACAGACGGGCGGCTCTGACGGCGCTGGGACAGACGGGCGGCTCTGACGGCGCTGGGCAGACGGACGGCTCAGACGGCGCTGGGCAGACGGACGGCTCAGACGGCGCTGGGCAGACGGACGGCTCAGACGGCGCTGGGCAGACGGACGGCTCAGACGGCGCTGGGCAGACGGACGGCTCAGACGGCGCTGGGCAGACGGACGGCTCAGACGGCGCTGGGCAGACGGACGGCTCAGACGGCGCTGGGCAGACGGACGGCTCAGACGGCGCTGGGCAGACGGACGGCTCAGACGGCGCTGGGCAGACGGACGGCTCAGACGGCGCTGGGCAGGCGGACGGCTCAGACGGCGCTGGGCAGGCGGACGGCTCAGACGGCGCTGGGCAGGCGGACGGCTCAGACGGCGCTGGGCAGGCGGACGGCTCAGACGGCGCTGGGCAGGCGGACGGCTCAGACGGCGCTGGGCAGGCAGGCGGCTAAGACGGCGCTGGGCAGGCAGGCGGCTCAGACGGCGCTGGCCAGGCAGGCGGCTCAGACGGAGCTGGGCAGGCAGGCGGCTCAGACGGAGCTGGGCAGGCAGGCGGCTCAGACGGCGCTGGGCAGGCAGGCGGCTCAGACGGCGCTGGGCAGGCAGGCGGCTCAGACGGCGCTGGGCAGACGAGCAGTGCAGGCGGTGTTGGACAGACGGCCCTCTCTGACCTGCTGAGGCGCACAGTAGGCCTGGTGCATGGTGCCGGAACTGGTAGTACTGGGCTGGAGACATGCACCTCAAAGCTTGTGCGGGGAGCAGGAACAGGGCACACTGGACTCTCGAGGCGCACTATAGGCCTTGTGCGTGGTACCGGCACTGGTGGTACCGGGCTGAGGGCACGCACCTCAGGGCAAGTGCGGGGAGAAGGAACAGTGCGTACAGGGCTCTGGAGACGCACAGGAGGCTTGGTGCGTGGTGTAGGCACTGATGGTACTGGGCTGGGGCGGGAAGGTTGCGCCGGATATACCGGACCGTGCAGGCGTACTGGCTCCCTTGAGCACCGAGCCTGCCCAACCTTACCTGGTTGAATGCTCCCCGTAGCCCGACCAGTGCGGGGAGGTGGAATAACCCGCACCGGGCTATGCACACGTACAGGAGATACCGTGCGCTCTTCCGCATAACACGGTGTCTGCCCGTACTCCCGCTCTCCACGGTAAGCATGGGAAGTGGGCGCTGGTTTCCTACCTGCCTTCGCCACACTTCCCTTTAGCCCCTCCCCCCCCAAGATATTTTGTGGATTTCTTCTCGGGTTCCGTGCTAGCCGCGTACCTTCATAACGCCGGTTCCTCTCTCCGGTTGCCTCTGCTCTCCTAGCTGCCTCCAGCTGTTCCCATGGGAGGCGATCCTTTCCAACCTTAGCCCAGGGTCCTTTACCGTTCATAATTTCCTCCCATGTCCAGGAGTCCTGTGTAGTGGGCCGCTGCTGCTGCCCGTAGCCACGCTGCTTGGTCCGAGTTAGGTCGGTGGTTCTGTAACGGCAGTCTAGCTCTTCCTCCTCCTCGGACGAGGAGAGGCGAGAAGGATCAGAGGACCAATGTACAGCGTGGTAAGTTTCCATGATTTAATGAACATGAAAACAATATACAAAATACAAAACAACAAACGTACTAACCGTCACAGTCCCGTGTGGCACAAACACTGACACAGAAAACAACCACCCACAAATCCCCAACACAAAACAAGCCACCTATATATGATTCTCAATCAGGGACAACGATTGACAGCTGCCTCTGATTGAGAACCATATTAGGCCGAACACAGAAACAGACAAACTAGACACACAACATAGAATGCCCACCCAGCTCACGTCCTGACCAACACTAAAACAAGCAAAACACATAAGCACTATGGTCAGGACGTGACAAAATCAATTTAGTCTCAAATAAATAATGAAACATGTTCAATTTGGTTTAAATAATGCAAAAACAGTGTTGGAGAAGAAAGTAAAAGTGCAATATGTGCCATGTAAAAAAGCTAATGTTTAAGTTCCTTGCTCAGAACATGACAACATATGATAGCTGGTGGTTCCTTTTAACACAAGTCTTCAATATTCCCAGTTAAGAAGTTTTAGGTTGTAGGAATTATAGGACCATTTCTCTCTACACCATTTGTATTTTATATACCTTTGACTATTGAATGTTCTTATAGTCACTATAGTATTGCCAGCCTAATCTCAGGAGTTGATAGGCTTGAAGTCATAAACAGCGCTGTGCTTCAAGCATTGCGAAGAGCTGCTGGCAAATGCAGGAAAGTGCTGTTAGAATGAATGCTTACGAGCCTGCTGCTGCCTACCACCGGTCAGTCAGACTGCTCTATCAAATCATATACTTAATTATAATGTAATAAACACACAGAAATACGAGCCTTAGGTCATTGATATGATCAAATCCGGAAAAGATAATAAAAAATAAATAAAAATATTCTTTCAGTGAAATACGGAACCGTTAAGTATTTTATCGAACGGGTGGCATCCATAAGTCTAAATATTGTTGTTGCATTGCACAACCTTCAATGTTATGTCATGATTATGTAAAATTCTGGCAAATTAATTACAGTCTTTGTTAGCAAGAAATGGTCTTCACACAGTTCGCAACGAGCCAGCTGGCCCAAACTGCTGCATACACCCTGACTCTGCTTGCACAGAACGCAAGAGAAGTAACACAATTTCCCTAGTTAATATTGCCTGCTAACATGAATTTCTTTTAATTAAATATGCAGGTGTAAAAAATCTATACTTGTGTATTGATTTTAAGAAAGGCATTGATGTTTATGGTTAGGTACATTGGTGCAACGACAGTGCTTTTGTCGCGAATGCGCTTGTTAAATCATCACCCGTTTGGCAAAGTAGGCTGTGATTCGATGATAAATTAACGGGCACCACAATGATTATTTGCAATGCAGGACAAGCTAGTTCAACTAGTAATATTATCAACCATGTACAGTTAAATAGTGATTATGATAAGATTGATAGTTTTTTTATAAGATAAGTTTAATGCTAGCTAGCAACTTACCTTGGCTCCTTGCTGCACCCGCGTAACAGGTGATCAGCCTGCCACGCAGTCTCCTCGTGGAGTGCAATGTAATCGGCCATAATCGACGTCCAAAAATGCTGATTACCGATTGTCTTGAAAACTTGAAATTGGCCCTAATCGGTCGACCTCAAGCGCCAGTGAAGCAAGGTGCGGTCTCCGCATGTGTGTGTGGGGGGGGGGGGGGGGGACGACAAGGTGGCGATCTGAGGCATGTTGAGTAGGACTAGGGGCACCACAGTAAAATAAAACAATGAGTGCTCCCCTAAACAACAGTATACAAGGCGTATTGACATGAGAGAGGCATAAAGCAATCACAGGTGTTGATTGGGAGAGTTAAGACGACAACGAGTGAGACAACAATGGGTAAACGGCTGAGACAACAACAATGGGTAAATGGCGATGAATGGGTAGAGGGGGTCAGTTAGCTACACACAGGGCCTGAGTTCGAAGCTGGGACCGACAGATAAACAAAATGAAGTACTGTGTCAATGAACAATCCAGCAGGCATCAGCTGTGTAGCCGAGTGAACATAGGGTTCAATGAGCAGCAATAGATGAAACAGGGAGGCATTCGGTAGTCGATTACTACGCTAGACGGGCGGGAGACACGGCGTTCAGGAAGCTAAGTTAACGGGCCGGGGATAGCAGATGGATCATCACCAACATCCTCAACGCAGTGGCCGGTTGAGAACACGGCCGAATTACGTCAGCAGACCAGTAGTGATGGATTGGCAGGGCTCCATGTCGACAAAGGGTCCAGGCCAATTGGCAAGAGAGGTATTGTAGTTGGTGTACTTCGTTTGCTAGCCGGGAGATGGGCCTAACTCGAGGCTAACTGGTGCATGCTTCTGGACAAGGGTGTTAGCCACAATAGCCACTCGGTAGCAGCTAGCTAGCTGCGAAGATCCGGTGTAATGGTCCAGAGCTTTCGGCAGGAATCTGGTGATGTAGTGGGGGGAAAAAGCAGTCCGATATGCTCAAGGCTGATATCGCGCTGTGCAGACTGGCAGGTATTATCCGGGCTATTCGGGCTAAAGCGGCTGGTGTCCGAGCTAAAGGTAAAGACCGCTAGCAGTGGCTAACAAGGACTAAATAGCTAGTAGCTAATTAGCGGTCTAGCTTCAGATGGCTAGCTCCTGATGGAGGTTCCAGTTATAAGGTCTAAAAAATAGCAGATCCGTACCACATTGGGTGAGGCGGGTTGCAGGAAGGTATATTTAATTCGAAAATTGAAAAAAAGAGATTGAAATATAATGAAATGTATACAAAAAAAGAAAAAAGACTGAATATTTACATGGGACAAAAACAAACACGTCTTACTGCTACGCCATCTTGGAATTAATTATGTGCTCCACCTTATAATATTGTTCATCTTAAATAGAAATCATTTTTGGTTTAGAATTTTCGCCGATGTAGTTAATTTTGTAACATTATTTTAACATTATGCACTTTGCAAAGCTTCAAAAATGATTGATACACATAGCCTTTTACCGCAGACTTTTATTTTGAAAGCAATATCGGAAGTCTTGATCTTGCTGCCTGGATACTGTTGCTGCCATGAAGCGAATGAGACAAATCATGCATTTAGCATTTCTTGGACCGACAGATGAATGCAATTTAATTACGTTGTCCGTGGTATGCAAAACTATTTTAATTGCAAATTAGTGATATGGCAGGAGCACGATTTACATGGCACGTTTGCCTCCTCAAAGTCTTGCTCTACTCGGGACAAATTTTAAAGTTACAACCTTGACGTACGTTGGGATTTGTTGTGACAGACAGCTAGACAGGGATTAAAGAAATACGATCAAATCAACGTTACTTGGCAAAGAGTAAAATTAACACTATCGCAGAAACAGCTGTTGCTCTTGGGTTTTTGGAGAAGTCCGAACACTGGCAACTACAGAGTCATTAGTTCCCCAGCAAAGTTGGAGGCAAACCTCAGTTGGACATCCCATGTCTTCCTGAGTTAGCATGTGGAAAATGCTAACTTCCTACAGCACTTGCGCCGAGTACAACAGGGTTCCGGTCCAAACACTTAAAAGACACACCCTATCCCCACAGCCCTCAAATTAAGTGGACACATCTGACGAGTATACACTTGCAGGGTGAGGAAGGAATGATTTTTAAATGGACCACCCTTGGCCGGAAATTTGTCTCTCGTTCATCCCGCGAGAGACAAATTTCCCGTGTTTTCAGCCACCGGTAGCTTGTGAGTGCTGTATATGCGCGACAGTCAATTGAGTGCATGTCTACTTATATTAAATATAATTATTAATATATGCCTACTGTATGATAGCTAGCAAATGAATTAGCTAACGAACATTAGCCTGCATAGCTGGAACTTCGGAATAAGGAAAATGTTTTATTTCAACAATTTCCAAAAAACCAAACAAAAACATGTACTTTTTACGAGATGTGTTTGTGCCGTCATGTGCATTAGTAGCACAACTTATAACTTATTTGCATTTGTTTTTACTTACACTTGTATGGTGACCTCTCCATTGATTTTGTTTTGTGGACTTTTCTTAGCGTATGTACAATTGTCATGAATTGAATTATGGGGAGTTTCAGGCCCGGAGTGAACATAATTGTACACTCGCAAAGCCGACTAAAAACGAGGGCTGAGGTGTTTAGGTTGCAAACTTCCCTTGCTTGGATAATCATTTGGACCATCCTCAAAGATGGCGATGGGTATTCCACCAAGGGCATAAGGCGAGGGTAAGTGGGCAAAGGTGTGTCTTTTAAGTGTTTGGGCCGCTGGCCTAGTGTAGACCTTAACAAATGCTTACTTACGAGCCCTTACATACAAGCCCTCTCTTTCTAAAGTTATCTGAAATTGTTGCAACCCCTATTACTAGCCTGTTCAGCCTCTCTTTCGTATCGTCTGAGATTCCCAAAGATTGGAAAGCTGCCGCGGTCATCCCCCTCTTCAAAGGGGGTGACACTCTAGACCCAAACTGCTACAGACCTACACTGCTCAAAAAAATTAAGGGAACACTTAAACAACACAATGTAACTCCAAGTCAATCACACTTCTGTGAAATCAAACTGTCCACTTAGGAAGCAACACTGATTGACAATAAATTTCACATGCTGTTGTGCAAATGGAATAGACAAAAGGTGGAAATTATAGGCAATTAGCAAGACACCCCCCAAAACAGGAGTGATTCTGCAGGTGGTGACCACAGACCACTTCTCAGTTCCTATGCTTCCTGGCTGATGTTTTGGTCACTTTTGAATGCTGGCGGTGCTCTCACTCTAGTGGTAGCATGAGACGGAGTCTACAACCCACACAAGTGGCTCAGGTAGTGCAGTTCATCCAGGATGGCACATCAATGCGAACTGTGGCAAAAAGGTTTGCTGTGTCTGTCAGCGTAGTGTCCAGAGCATGCAGGCGCTACCAGGAGACAGGCCAGTACATTAGGAGACATGGAGGAGGCCGTAGGAGGGCAACAACCCAGCAGCAGGACCGGTACCTCCGCCTTAGTGCAAGGAGGTGCACTGCCAGAGCCCTGCAAAATGACCTCCAGCAGGCCACAAATGTCCATGTGTCAGCATATGGTCTCACAAGGGGTTTGAGGATCTCATCTCGGTACCTAATGGCAGTCAGGCTACCTCTGGCGAGCACATGGAGGGCTGTGCGGTCCCACAAAGAAATGCCACCCCACACCATGACTGACCCATCGCCAAACCGGTCATGCTATGGGGCGGCAGGGTAGCCTAGTGGTTAGAGCGTTGGACTAGTAACCGGAAGGTTGCAAGTTCAAATCCCCGAGCTGACAAGGTACAAATCTGTCGTTCTGCCCCTGAACAGGCAGTTAACCCACTGTTCCTAGGCCGTCATTGAAAATAAGAATTTGTTCTTAACTGACTTGCCTAGTTAAATAAAGGTAAAAAAAAAAAATGCTGGAGGATGTTGCAGGCAGCAGAACGTTCTCCACGGCGTCTCCAGACTCTGTCACGTCTGTCACATGTGCTCATGTGCTCAGTGTGAACCTGCTTTCTGTGAAGAGCACAGGGCGCCAGTGGCGAATTTGCCAATCTTGGTGTTCTCTGGCAAATGCCAAACGTCCTGCACGGTGTTGGGCTGTAAGCACAACCCCCACCTGTGGACGTCGGGCCCTCATACCACCCTCATGGAGTCTGTTTCTGACCGTTTGAGCAGACACATGCACATTTGTGGCCTGCTGGAGGTCATTTTGCAGGGCTCTGGCAGTGCACCTCCTTGCACTAAGGCGGAGGTACCGGTCCTGCTGCTGGGTTGTTGCCCTCCTACGGCCTCCTACACGTCTCCTGATGTACTGGCCTGTCTCCTGGTAGCGCCTGCATGCTCTGGACACTACGCTGACAGACACAGCAAACCTTTTTGCCACAGTTCGCATTGATGTGCCATCCTGGATGAACTGCACTACCTGAGCCACTTGTGTGGGTTGTAGACTCCGTCTCATGCTACCACTAGAGTGAGAGCACCGCCAGCATTCAAAAGTGACCAAAACATCAGCCAGGAAGCATAGGAACTGAGAAGTGGTCTGTGGTCACCACCTGCAGAATCACTCCTGTTTTGGGGGGTGTCTTGCTAATTGCCTATAATTTCCACCTTTTGTCTATTCCATTTGCACAACAGCATGTGAAATCTATTGTCAATCAGTGTTGCTTCCTAAGTGGACAGTTTGATTTCACAGAAGTGTGATTGACTTGGAGTTACATTGTGTTGTTTAAGTGTTCCCTTTATTTTTTTGAGCAGTGTATATCTATCCTACCTGCCTTTCGAAGGTCTTCAAAAGCCAAGTTAACAAACAGATCACCGACCATTTCGAATCCCACCGTACCTTCTCCGCTATGCAATCTGGTTTCCGAGCTGGTCACGGGTGCACCTCAGCCACGCTCAAGGTCTTAAACGATATCATAACCGCCATCGATAAGAGACAATATTGTGCAGCCGTATTCATCGACCTGGCCAAGGCTTTTGATTCTGTCAATCACCACATTCTTATCGGTAGACTCAACAGCCTTGGTTTCTCAAATGACTGCCTCACCTGGTCCACCAACTACTCTGATAGAGTTCAGTGTGTCAAATCGGAGGGCCTGTTATCCGGACCTCTGGCAGTCTCTATGGGGGTGCCTCTGGGTTCAATTCTCGGTCCGACTCTCTTCTCTGTATACATCAAATGTCGCTCTTGCTGCTGGTGATTCTCTGATCCACTTCTACGCAGACGACACCATTCTGTATACTTCTGGCCCTTCTTTGGACACTATGTTAACTAACCTCCAGACGAGCTTCAATGCCATACAACTCTCCTTCCGTGGCCTCCAACTGCTCTTAAATGCAAGTAAAACTAAATGCATGCCCTTCAACCGATTGCTGCCCGCACCCGCCCGCCCGTCTAGCATCACTACTCTGGACGGTTCTGACTTAGAATATGTGGACAACTACAAATACCTAGGTGTCTGGTTAGACTGTAAACTCTCCTTCCAGACTCACATTAAGCATCTCCAATCCAAAATTAAATCTAGAATCGGCTTTCTATTTTGCAACAACGCATCCTTCACTCATGCTGCCAAACATACCCTTGTAAAACTGACCATCCTACCGATCCTCGACTCCGGCGATGTCATTTACAAAATAGCCTCCAACACTCTACTCAACAAATTGGATGCAGTCTATCACAGTGCCATCCGTTTTGTCACCAAAGCCCCATATACTACCCACCACTGCGACCTGTACGCTCTCGTTGGCTGGCCCTCGCTTCATTCTCGTCGCCAAACCCACTGGCTCCAGGTCATCTACAAGTCTTTGCTAGGTAAAGCCCTTCCTTATCTCAGCTCCCTGGTCACCATAGCAACACCCACCCGTGGCACACGCTCCAGCAGGTATATTTCACTGGTCACCCCCAATGCCAATTCCTCCTTTGGCCGCCTTTCCTTACAGTTCTCTGCTGCCAATGACTGGACCAAACTGCAAAAATCACTGAAGCTGGAGACTCATATCTCCCTCACTAACTTTAGCACCAGCTCTCAGAGCAGCTCACAGATCACTGCACCTGTACATAGCCCATCTGTAAATAGCCTATCCAACTACCTCATCCCCATACTGTATTTATTTATTTATCTTGCTCCTTTGCACCCCAGTATCTCTACTTGCACATTCATCTTCTGCACATCTATCACTCCAGTGTTTAATTGCTATATTGTAATTACTTTGCCACCATGGCCTATTTGTGTGACGACCCTCCCACTCTGTCTGCCGTATTCTCTCTGTGTTCTTGTTTCCTTATTAGGATGTCGGTGGGCGGAGTTGGGAGGGTCGTCAGCTACATGGGAGACACCTGGGCCCGGTCTCTCCCAGGATAAATACACCACTTCCCCATTCATGGAGGGACTCTCTCCAGGCAGACACCTTGATAGATTTGTTTGTGTTTCTTGGTGGTTTTTGGTTGTTTGTTTAAGCATCTTTCAACACCCTGCATTATCACATTCGTGCATGCAAAACACTCACTTACACTACTGATTACTGATTACACACACCATTGTATATTATACTTCGTTACTTTAGTTAATAAATATATATTTTGTTACTCCTTTTCTCCACGTTGTCTCCCTTTTGTTACGGGCTTTGAGCCGGTTCGTGACAATTGCCTTACCTCCCTTATCTTACCTCATTTGCACACAATGTATATATACCTTTTTTCTACTGTATTATTGACTGTATGTTTGTTTATTCCATGTGTAACTCTATGTTGTTGTATGTGTCGAACTGCTTTGCTTTATCTTGGCCAGGTCGCAGTTGTAAATGAGAACTTGTTCTCAACTAGCCTACCTGGTTAAATAAAGGTGAAGTAAAAAATGTAATTAAATTAACCAACAATGCAGTTCAATAAGTAGGTAACCCTTGTGTGGTGTTCAGGTCTGTGGGACCCATTTTCAATGTTTACTAAAATAAAATGATGCAATGAATTGGCCTTGTAAAATAACACATTTTCATTGAGTCCACACTGCACCCCTCTACACATTTAAATTACATATGAGGTGTTCAGGTCTACCGTGTGTGTGGGTGAAAATAAGTAAAAATTAAACAAAAAGGTTTGCTGTGTGCCTTCACTCTGTCTTCCTCCTCCCTGGGCCTGCTGTTTCAACATAGCACCAAGAACCTGCCTGGCTCCCGCTTTTCTCGCACTCTTTGTAGTGTGTGAAACTACAAAATGTCTTGCAGGAACCGCACAATGTTATTACAATACATTATTTTTTATATATTGTAAAAATAATAATTTGGTGGGAAGGAGATGGATCAAACTAATTTACATGCATACTTTGGGGTTCTTTTCCTTGCTGGTGTTTTCAGATCCAATGGGGAATCCACAGAATCCCTATGGGATGCAGAAACTGGCAGAGAACTTTTCCATACAACTTTTCTGTTCCACATTATTTCCAGGAATATCCGCTTCGATAACCGAGACAACAGACCAGCTCTGCGGCAGAGAGACAAGCTAGCTGTAGTCAGGTCATTGTGGGACAAGTGGGTGGATCGCCTTCTCCTGTTTTACAACCCTGGGCCCAACATTACTGTTGTAGAGCAGCTTATGCCATTTAGGGGCCGCTGCCCCTTCAGGCAGTACATACCGTCTAAATCAGCAAAATATGGAATCAAGATCTGGGCTGCCTGTGATGCTGCTTGTGAACTTGCAAGTGCATATGGGGAAGCCAGATGGAGGAGCCCCTGAGAAGAACCAAGGGATGCGGATTGTCCTGGACGTGACACAGGGACTCCGTGGCCACAACATCACATGCAATAACTTTTTTACCTCGCACAATCTGGGACAGGAGCAACTCAAGAGGAAGCTGACGATGGTAGAAACAGTATGAAAAAACAAGCCAGAGCTCCCACCTCAGCTGCTGAATACACGGAACAGGCCTATCAATTCCTCTAAGTTTGTGTTCATGGCCGACATATCCCTAGTGTCCTACGTGCATTTGATTAATCAGTGATGGGTATGAAAGGAGCACACTAAACATCTGGGATCATCCCACTGCTGCCACCAGTGTAACTACTGTTGCGTAACAGTTGGAGAGGGGCTTGAACTTGTAAACCTGTTACAGGACAAGCACACTACCAAAGGTCCAGATCCCTTGGTAAGAGGATGTGGTCTGCTGTTGGGTAATAGCAAAAATATGCTGGGATCCATAGTGAGCTCCCTGTGTCCATCAGAGCCTTGAGTGTAGTTATGATGTGCAACATTGGTGATGATATTAATGATGTTACTCTGCTATGATTTCAGCTCAAGCTGACATTGTGATTACTCTTTTCCAGTATTTTAGAGCCAGTTGGCAAGGACAAACAACTTTTATCCCTACGATCCTCCATCTGATAAAGGACCAAATGGGACTGAGCTTGACCCCTGCTCCCTCAGTTCAAGGGTTAAACTATGCAAGCTCTGTGGCTGTCCTGGTCAGAAAGCCTGCTCTAAATGCCATGCAGTGTCCTATTGCAGCAAAGAACACCAGACCATAGACTGGAAACACTGTCACAAGAAAGAGTGTTGCAAGCAAGGTGATTATGGTGCTCCTTTAGACCAGGGTTTCACAAACTCTGTCCTGGGGTCCCCCTGGGTGCACGTTTTGGTGCACCCAGGGAGGGGGGGGGGGGGGGGGGGGGCAGGACCGAGTTTGGTAATCCCCTACCCTGGACTGTTAAACTATTTGAAATTGTGTGTCCCCCCTCCTTGAAAGATAAATGTTAAATTAATCTTTAGTGCCGTCCAGTGCAGTGCCTTCCTCATTCCTGTTCCCCAAGTCAGAACTAGTCACAGTGCCTGAGGAACATCAAAAAGAAGAGTCAAGTGAAACAGTGGGGTACGCACAGAATAGCATGGAATGCACCTCCTTAGTTGATGGTAAAAGTTATTAGACTGCGTTGTATTTACTTATCTAGTGCTTTCATTAAGGCGGGTCATCAAAAGCAGAGGGAAGGGAGATAATATTTGGCATTGGACACAGTCTAAATATTAGTCTATACATTATTGCCATTTCTGTTGTATGAAAGTATGAATCTTTTTTAACAGATTTGAGACAGAACTTGCTTTATCATAACCAAAAAGCAAAAGACCTAATATTAGTCCATTGTTTGTTTGCTTCAAATCCGGTTTAAAAAGGTTGTTGTAATGGAATGGAATTTATTGAGCATTACATATCAATAAATGCAATTTGCATGTTAAAATGTCATGATGCAACTTCCACAATTGTTTAGTGTGTCCATTCTTTAAACTGAGGTCAAAATTATCGCAAATCCATGTTCATAGGCTGGAGTGTTTACGGACATATTTAATCTCTCCCTATCGCAGTCTGCTGTCCACACATGCTTCAAGATGGCCACCATTGTTCCCCTACCCAAGAAAGCAAAGGTAACTTAATTAAATGACTATCGCCCCGTAGCACTCACTTCTGTCATCATGAAGTGCTTTGAGAGGCTAGTTAAAGATCATATCACCCCTGCCTTACCGGACACCCTAGACCCACTTCAATTTGCTTACTGCCCAATAGATCCACTGACGCACTGCCCTATCCCATCTGGACAAGAGGAATACCTATGTAAGAATGCTGTTTATTGACTCTAGCTCAGCATTCAACACCATAGTACCCTCTAAGCTCATCATTAAGCTTGAGGCCCTGGGTCTGAACCCCGCCCTGTGCAACTGGGTCCTAGACTTCCTGACAGGCCACTCCCAAGGTGGTGAAGATAGGAAACAACACCTCCACTTCGCTGGTCCTCAACACTGGGGCTCCACAAGGGTGTGTGCTCAGCCCCCTCCTGTACTCCCTGTTCCCACACGCCTCCAACTCAATCAACAAGTTTGCAGACGACAACAGTAGTAGGCCTGATTACCAACAATGACGAGACAGCACCACATGGAGGAGGTGAGGGCCCTGGGTATGTGGTGCAATGAAAATAACCTCTCAATGTAAACAAAACAAAGGAGCCTATCGTGAACTTGAGGGAACACGCCCCTATCCACATTGACAGGATTGCAGTGGAAAGCTTCCAGTTCCTCGGCGTACACGTCACTGATAAACTGAAATGGTCCACCCACACACACAGTGTGGTGACGAAGAAGCAACAGTGCCTCTTCAACCTCAGGAGGCTGAAGAAATTTGGCTTTTGATTTTATTTTAGATTTTATTTGGATCTCTTTTAGTCCCCATTTGGACTAATCTTCCAAGAGTCCATAAACATTAAAATACAATTTATAATACGAACACATTTTCACATATAACACACTATTACAAACATAAATAATATACTAACATAATGACCCAATAAATACTCAATCTAAAAAATATTGATTCTTCATCTACTATAGTCCCACAACATTTCTATGTATTATATTTAAATCATTTTAAAATGTTTAAATGTATATATTCAAAGGTTTCTAGTTTGCTCAGTTAATTTATTCAATTTCTTTATTGCTCTAAATCGAAGTGTTCTTTTGCCTATTTCTCTTTTCTGTGTGGATAACGCATAGATGGTGGACAATCTATGCCTAGTATTTATGGAATGTCTGTCTCTTATCAACTGAATACCGTTGTGAATAGAACTTGGCCGTTTTAAATGATGTATATTATGAAATAAAATAAGCATGTTTTTTCAATTATCTTGTCGATTGATGACCAACCAAGAACACTGCGCATGACTGCAACAGAAGAACCATATCTCCACCTTAAAACAATCCTTGCTGCTTTGTTCTGTGCATTCTGCAGCCTCCTAACTTCACTTGATGATGCATTTCCCCAGACCACAGAACAGTAGTTCACCTGACTCTCAATTAATGCTTGTGTTATTTGCTGAATAATTTTTCCTGGTAAATATTTAGCTATCCTTCTGATTATGCATGCTGTTTTAATATTTTTTTTTTTTTACATAGATTAGTTATTTGAGACGACCATGATAAGTTGTTGTCTAGCTGCACTCCCAACAGTTTGGTTTCTGCCACTTCTTCAATTTGTACTCCTCCCATACTTAATTGTATCCCATGCTGTTTTGGCCTTTTCCTAGTTGAACAGACCAACATAACTTTGGTTTTCTTGGTCTTTAAAAACAAGTTTGTTTTGGCAAACCCACTCCCTGATATTCTCCAAATCTCCTTGTAAAGCCTACTGTACCTGTTGAACCGATTGTCTTGCTGCATAAATTGTAGTATCATCTGCAAATATAGTAGCTTGAGTTTCAGCTAAGGCATAGGGAAGGTCGTTGGTATATATTAAATAAATAAGTGGCCCAAGGCAGCTGCCCTGCGGTATTCCACAGTTTAACACATGAGGGGAAGAAAATGAACCATTGATATAGGTGGACTGTTTCCTGTCAGTTAGATATGACTGTACCCAATTCAATGCTACCTCCTTAAAATCAGAATGCATTACTTTTGTCAAAATGATTTCATGATCCACTAAATCAAATGCTGCACTGAAATCTAAAAATAGTACACCCACAAACTTGCCATTATCCATAGCATTGAGCCACTGGTCAGTCATGTCAACCAATGCAGTGATAGGGGAATGGTTTTTGCGATATGCATGCTGATTGGCTGTAATCAGATCATTATTTTCCATGTACTCCCACATTTGTCTACTCACAATACCCTCCAATATCTTACTGAGTGTAGGGAGTAGACTAATTGGTCAACTATTGGCAGGAGTAATGGGTTCTTTGCAGTCTTTCGTAATAGGACAGATTTTCGCATGCTTCCATACATTTGCAAACATCCCCTTTTCCAGTGACCAATTAAATATGTATCTCAGTGGAACTGCAATCTGGGGAGCAGCACAGCGAAGCAAAAAATTGTCCATAAGACCATAACCTGTAGATTTATCATCAGGTAATGACTTGAATAGGTTTAACACCTCCTCCACTGACACTGTTTGCAGACTAAAAGAGCAGATCTTGTTGCTCATAATATGATCATCAATCCATTGGACAATAGCTTGTTTGGAAGAATGTATGTTTACATTGTTGCTCAGTAATTTAATTTCCTTTGTAAAACAATCTGCAAAATGATTGGCAATATTAACTGGTTTTGTTATTATTCTCCCGTCAACCTCCACACTAGATGGGCATGATGAGATAGATGTACCAAGTAAGCCCTTTACTGTGTTCCATACCTTTTTAGAATCATTTTTACAATCAATAAAAGCATTGTTGTAAAATAACTTTTTTTTTCTTTCAATTCAATTTAACTGCATAATTACGTAATGTTCTATAGTTCTGTTAATCAATTTCTAATTTTGACTTGGCTGCTAAGACTTTTGCCATATTTCTTTGAGAAAAAGCCTCACCCAGTTCATCATCAATCCATGGAGATGGACAGGCACCAACTGTACTCTTTCTTATAGGGGCATGATGGCCCATTACCTCAGTCAGCAAATCAATAAAACATTCTGTAGCGTGATTTAAATCATCCTCTAGATAAATCAGCTCCCAGGGTACAGCAGCCAAGTCATTTAGAGATAGCTCATGATTAAATGTTTTAAATTTTATTTTGACCACAATCCTAGGGGGGTTCTTTGGAACCTTGGTGTTCATGGTTATGGTCCCAATATTATGGTCTGTCCAGCCCACTGGCATTGATCTGGCTTTTAAGCAATGCAATGGTATATTACAGAAAATCAGATCAATGCATGTCTGAACGATGACCCAACTTAATTTAAGATCTAGTAGTATGATTAAACATTTGTTTCTAACCACAGTTCTTGGCATATCTCATCAATTTTGTTCTATTCAAATTATTTTGATCCTTCCAATTTATATTAAAATCCCCCAAGATAAATACATCTATGTTGCTATCTGTGGCCTGGTCAAACTCAGTACATAAGTCATCCAGATAGGACACCTTAGGAGGTCTATACACACATCCTACCAATATGGGTGCCTGGTAAGGCAGATGTACTTGAGCCCATAGTGCCTCTATTTGACATACATTAAGGTCATCCCTCCTCTTAAAAGGTATATGATTCTGAATATACAGTGCTACACCCCCACCATTCCAATTCCTGTCCCTTTTCAATAGACTATATCCTTGAATGTTAATTTGCCCATCATTTACAGATGCATCTAAATGCGTTTCAGTCAAAGCCAAAACATGAATATTATTTATGTTGACCAAGTTAAAAACCTAATGTATTTTGTTAGGAAGGCTACATACATGAACCTGAGCTATATGCAGCCCTTTCCTTATCAAGTGGAGATCAATAGAGCATGCATTCGTTATAGTTGAAGTTGTCATGATACACTACAACACACAAACTCAGATTTGAACATTAAATTAAAATAGCCAGGGAGTTACTCTAGAGTCCTGATACAATTGCCCGTTGATATAGAGTTTATCCATCGCCATGGAGACTCGTTGATTCAGGCAACGCTTTTCCTTCATGGTGGGATATAGTTTTTTTCTCCTTTCATTGATCTCGGTGGGGAAGTGATCATTCATTCCAAAATCAGTGTTTCTGAGTTCTCTCCCATGTTCTTCATCATTTCCCTTTGCTTAAGTTTGTCAAAACATGCAATAATAGCCCGTGGCCTATTTCCAGAGGCCTTACATATTCTATGGACTCTGGAGAAAGTGGCATTACGCACAACATCAGTGGGCAGTTTTAGTTGAGTTGACATAAAGTCTCGGACTGTGTCCTCACAGCCTCTGCTGTTGTCATTCTCCGGTATCCCTGAAAATATTAGATTGTTCCGCATTGATCGACACTGTACATCAAGCAAGTTTTCTTTAAGTTGTTTGTTCCTCCTTTGCACCACATCCACCTTGCTATGAATAGTCTACGGTACCTTTCAGCGCCGTGTTCTCTTTCCTTAGATCATCAATCTGACGTTCGCTGAATTCTATACTAGCACATAATGCATTGATGTCCTCTCGTAAAATATCCAAGATATCAAGTTTGGCAAACCTTTCATTGATGGATTTTAACAAGTCAACATCCATATCAGTAAACCTCTCCCCACTCGCGCCCTCTTACTAGGGGATGGTTTGGTTCCATCGTTGATACCTATTGGCCAACCAGGTTTTGTTTTGTTGATTGGGTTGGTTGTCCTTAACAATGCTTGAATCCTCCGAAACCAGCGACATGTTTCTTTGAGTTCGTAAGTATCTCTCGTCAATGAATCGTTCAAGCTCTTCAATGGATTCTGAATCATCCAGCGTGTTTACAGGCAGAGTTAAACACACAAACTGTTCAGCCGCAACTGAAAACCGCTGGTTGAAAGTCTCCGAGTGCATTGGTTTTCTTTACAACAAATCCTCTCGTGATGTGTGAGTCACTGTTCCGTCCATGTAGTTGTTGCCTGCTAGATTCAAGCAGTGTTGCTATGTCCGCGGTATTCCTGTTAAAATGAAGAGTGGGACAAACATTCTACAGGCCAAAAAGATCAAGGACAACAACCACCGAGCCACTCCCTGTTCACCCCACTATCATCCAGAAGGCGAGGTCAGTAAAGGTTCATCAAAGCTGGGACCGAGAAACTGAAAAACAGCTTCTATTTCAAGGCCATCAGCCTGTTAAATAGCTATCACTAGCACATTTAAGGCTACTGCCCTTTATGCATAGACTTGAAATCACTGGCCACTTTAATAATGGATCACTAGTCACTAATAATGTTTACATATTTTGCATACCCATCTCATGTATATACTGCATTCTATTGTACTGCATCTTAGTCTATGCCATGCTGACATTGCTTGTCCAAATATTTATATATTCTTAATTCCATTCCTCTACTTAGAAGTGTGTATAGTTAGATATTACTGCACTGTTGGAGCTAGAAACAAGCATTAAGCTAAACACGTATGTCCAATAACATTTGATTAATCCAGTGAAATTATGACAAGTTCAAAATCTTGCCATACCCTGAAAAAAAGCTTTGTTAACTAATGAGGGAGATCACAATTGGTAAGTGAATATTTAATTGTGCACAATGGAGCAAAACAACATTTAAAACAAGAACATAACTGACTGCTTTCATGTGCTTAGTTGTAGACCAAATATACAGTACGTATCAACTATTGAAACAAAATCCATGGTGAATTAGTTTGTCTATTTTAGCATTAAAACATGACTGTTCTTAAATAGCACTTAAAATGACCAAAAACTGAATGAGAAAAATAAGACATCCGAGGTACATAGTTACTAATAACACTCAGATGCACAAGGTTGCATGATGAATGTTCCACTCCAAGTTACACCATTTTCTTGACTTCAGCAGCAAAGAGTTATCAAAATGGAATATGTACAAAAATATTGTCGCAATAATGACAAATTGGTAAGCCTTGCAACACAATCCTAAGTAACATTCAATCTGTAGATTATTCATTTAACAGTTAAATTGACTGTAAAAACCATTTAAAGAATAAGGTTAGGAATCTTAAATGTCTGCTTGTAGGGTGTGTGGACAAACATGCACTGAGAAACGATAGGATAACATCTTAAAACCTACATTAGAAAAATTAAATGCTTCAATGAAAAGAAATTGTCAGTCAGACTGCCTCATTTAATATCAAGCAAGAGTAATTTAAAAACAAATAAAACTGCTAAAATACAGCATTTCCCCTAGTATCAAATCACCATTAAGGCGATTAGGAGGGGTCCCCGACTTGCCGATTTAAAATGTACAGGTCCAATCAGAGTCCCAATGTAACGGGTCACAACAGAGCAAGTTCCCCTGGGACTATTAAAAAAATAAAATAAAAAAGATTGCAGGCATAAATATTTACGTCGTCTTCCTGAATCCTTTCAAGATGGGGTAGATGTTTTCAAATGCTTCATAAATTTCTCCTCTGACCTTTGCACCTTGAAATAAGCAGCAAAAAGGATAGTAAAGTTACATTTGACAACAAATGCCCTTACTCTATGTTATTAGGAAAGGGAGAAAAACCTCACCTGTTAATACAACTTTGCCTGAAACGAATATCAGCAGAACAATTCTGGGTTTGATCATTCTGTAGATTAGCCCAGGGAACAACTCAGGTTCATAACTGGAAAAAATAAGGGGAAAAATGAGGCCTACTTCTTATCTTTGCTCCCAGTACTAAATCACTTTAGAATACCAATCTTAGTATTATAAACAATGTACAAAATATGGCAGAATTATAAGTATAAGAATGCATCCCATCAGATATTACAGGCTTTAATTTTGCAGTAGTGAATGACAAACCTGCTGAACTGTTGGTGAGTTAGTACAAGTCCCTCTAACCGAATGGGGAATTTGACATCACAGCTGCCCACCATGTTCTGAATTTTGAAATCAAGAAATTTGGCTGGGAAGCCCAACTTCTGCACGACTCTGGCGTATTTCCTAGCCGCCAGGCGGGACTGCTCTTCACTAGAGGGGTAGGAGGGAGCATGAGGAGGTCTTTAAACAGATGTTGTTTTGACATGTTTTGTGTTCTTTAAAAAAAAGATGATATTAACCTTTTGGCTCCTGTGCAAACCATTTTCCCAGAACTGAAGATAAGTGCAGTTGTTCTTGGCTCTCGTATTCTCATGATTACAGCAGCAAATCGCTGTAAGACAAGAACAGTTGAGCAAGTTGTACATTTTGTCAATAGAATAGTGTCTTGGTGGGACATTCTCAGACCCGAAGCAACATGCCTTGTGGGCCCATTGTAGTTACATTTTAGCCTGGTCCTATTTCACCTTTCCCTGGGCCCTGACAATGATTTGTGCAAATGAAGAATAACAATTTATGCTTACCTTGGGGTTGTACTCAGCATTTCTAGCTCGCAGTGCTATTGTTTTCAAGTCAAGTTTGCAGCCCAAGTTCACAGTGGATACGATGTTCCTAAAAAAGGGAAGGAAATAAACCATGCCATCAGGATGGGAGATTCTCGCTGTTGATATGGTCACATCACTATTCACCTTCATCTATTAGCTTCTTGTGTTTCCGCTTTATAGGAGTACATAGGGGTTGAGACTAACAAACTAATGAATTGTTCAGGAACACTTACTGTAACTGAGGGACAATCCCAGAACTCTCAGAGGCAGGAGTGGCAGGTGTGATGGGTGTCATTGGGGTTAGCGGTGTAGCGGTGTAGAGGGGGGTGTTTCCTGGCAGTGTGGTGGTGGTGACCGTTTGGGAGTGATAAAGCTGTGGTGTCTGTCCCAAACCCCCTGGCACCCCAGCCTGCTGGGCCGAAGCCTGCTGCTGTTGTTGCCGCTGCTGCTCTTCCAGGAGAGACAGGCTGTTGGTGTTCGTGACAGGTTGGGGAGTCAGACCACTGCCATAGGGCATCATGGGGCTGAAAATGGGCATACCAGGAGTCATTGCCCCCTTTGACAGATGGAAGAACAATCCCTCAATTAGGCTAGTTGAATCTAAAACATTTGAGCAATGTTGTTCCTGTGTTGACAACAATAACGTCTCACTCAAATTAGTTACCTGAGGGGAGGCAAGACCCTGGAAAGGTGGCAAACTGTTGTTCTGCTCCATGTCCTCAAAGTATGAAGCGTTCACTTGACTGGCCGTCTCAAAGGCCTGAAATTCTCTGAGGAGTAGGAGCAATTCTGGTTTTGATCATTTCGACAACAGTCATGAATCGTAATAGCAGAACGTAGCAGCGAACCCCTTAGATCGCTTCTTGTGACCAGAAAGAACAGACAAATCACATACAGAAAGTTGGCTAAGCATTGAGATCGGGGAAATCGGTGGCAAACACTGTTGTCAATGGAAACTTGACCAATCACTCAACTAGACCACATAATGCAGCAGTACCTAACTAACGATAGACAGCTAATTATCTAATTAGTTAACCTTTGCAGCCAGACAGTCAGCTAACAAACGTTAACTAAGTTAGCTACCGCTACAGTGGCGCGCGAACTATTAACATAGCTACCTAGCACTTTAACACCACGCATTGAAATTCAATCCAACTTTGCAATGTATACTTTTGTTTACAGAAACCATGCAACTTCGTGTGAGCGTAAAAAACAGTTTGGCGCAAATTTCGCACCGGACTTGCAGTTGGCCAGGTTAGCGTAGTAACGTTGGTTACGTTAACAAGCTAGCTACTGCCATGGCAACACTCGTGTGGTCGTTAGTGTTTTGCTCACTAAGTGATGCTGTTGTGTTGAGAAGGGACTCCGTAAATATGTCAAATACTCACCCCCGTCTCTATAACATTCAAAGGAGCTTTGGCTAGCTGATGGTTCCACAGATTCATGCACTTGCTCCAAACAGCAACATCAGTGACCACTTCCGGTGTCAAAGTTCCTAAGCCTTTTCCGATGAGGTTTAACCGCGGTTGGCATCCATCAAAGTTCCTAATACATTCTTGCTTATTTTCTCTGACAAGGTACAAGGGCAACAGTTCCCCCAAATCAAAAACAGAAAGTGCTGTTCAAGAAAAAATAAATATTATTATTAAATATTTTCTTGCCCTGAACGTGTGTAGTCTTCTTCGATTAAGTTTAACAGCGGTTTGCATCCAATACATTTTGCATTACCGCCACGTACTAGACTGGCGTATAACTCACTTACACTTCCCTTAAAAATAAAATAAAAATAAGAAATAAATACCCTACCGTCTAACACTACACTCATATTTGTTTTATTTTTTTATAAAAATACTCCACTATTTCTATCTATTTAGCCCTACTTGAGGCCAACAGCCAGAAAGAATGTTCCACTTAAAACATCATGTAAATCTTCTGATATCAAGTCTCGCACACCAACATACTCTTTGCAGCTGCCACCACAACCTATTTTCTGCAACTTACATTCCATCCCTGCAGTACAGTTTATAACCATTGCTATAAATACCAAAAATCCAATCTTACTGAAACATATATCACTTGTTGGTTTATCCCTTTGTACTGGTACAGATCTAATACTCACACCACTCCTCTCCCTCCCCCTTGATCTTCCTCTACTTTCTTCACTGCCTCGGTATATGACAACTTCTGCACTATTCTAACCCTGGAAACCTCAACCTACCTCTCGCACAGGACATTTCTGATCCCCAGCCCCATGGGCACCCTTACAATTAACACTCACCACTACTTTCCCCAATGCTACACATTCCTTTGTCTCATGCCCTTCTGCACACCTAGGAACCTCCCTCCTTAGCACTGCTGCCACATGCCCATAAGCTTGACACCTGTAACAGCATAATGTATTTGGTACAAAAGCTTGTACAGGATAACATATATCATAACATCACTTTGTCAGGCAAAGACTCAACATCAAAACTCAAAAGAACAGACAATTACTCTTTCTCCACTCACACCACCCGGTCTGCGTCACACCAAACGACGAGCATCACAAACACCGGGAATCTTCCCATTCGGTTGGTCAGCTTTCACATTTACCGCTACCCCAGTAATCACTCCTTTTAATGGCGCCCTTTTCTTGAGAGCAAAACAATTCACGTCTCTTGCCCCAATTCATTTAACACAGAGCACCTGCTCCCTCTGACCAGCAGAAACACAAACATCACAAGATCACTTCTGGTTCCCCTCACTGATTCCACAGCAGCCAACTGTTTTCACCCACGCTGAAACCACAAATGGATCAGTCAAAAGGCAAGGGTCCACTTTTTCCAAAAACTTCACTCCTGTCAGACTCATCTTTATCCTGACCCGTGTGTAGTCTTCCTGGCCTGAGCATGCTTAGATAGGATTTTTGCTTTTATGGCACAGGTTGTAGTGCACATGCCTTGATCCACAGGGTCACTGAACCCCTGCTTCTGCAGTTGCCCCTCAATAATTACATTGGTGACAGCAGAAGGATAATTCCTGGTTTCTGTTCTTTGTCAGAAGCATTCCCCTGGCTGCATAGGGGTTTTAGTGTGAAGTGCACCTCTGAGAGGAGTTACATATGAAAGAATACTACCGTACTACCATAAAATGGTCTGGACAGTTATGGCACAGTGGGGTTGTGGATCCAGTTCTGAATGTCCAAACTCAATCTCTACAGTTGTAAACACCCCTGTTTGGCAAAAAGTGTTATTGCGAGCCTGAACCAACTCTCTTCTAAAGGAGACACTTCCAATCATTGGACCTATGTCATATACACTGTGTACAAAACATTAGGAACACCTGCTCTTTCCATGACAGACTGACCAAGTGAAAGCTATGATGTCAACTGTTACATCCACTTCAGTGTAGATCAGGGCTGCCCAACCCTCTCCATGGAAATCTACTGTCCTGTAGTTTCAGTCCAACCCTAATGTAGCATATCTGATTCAGCTAGTTAAGGTCTTGTTGAGCAGCTACTTAGTAGAATCAGGTGTGTTAAATTAGGGTTGTACTGAAAACCCACAGGACAGTAGATCTCCAGGAAGAGGGTTGGGCAGCCCTGGTGTAGATTAAGGGGAGGAGACAGGTTAATAAAGGATTTGTAAGCTTTGAGACATGGATTGTGCCCCATTAAGAGGGTGAATGGGCAAGACAAAATATTAAGTGCCTTTGAACTGGGGTATTGTAGGTGCCATGTGCACCGGTTTGAGTGTGTCAAGAACTACAGCGCTGCAGGGTTTCCACGCTCAACAGTTTCCTATCCATATCAAGAATGGTCCACCACCCAAAGGACATCCAGCCAACTTGACACAACTGTGGGAAGCATCGAGTCAACATGGGCCAGCATCCCTGTGAACCGCTTTCAACACCTTGTAGAGTTCATGCCTCAACAAATTGAGCCTGTTCTGAGGGCAAAACAGGGTGCAACTCAATATTAGAAAGGTGTTCCTAATGTTTTATACACTGTTTGTTGGTTTTTCTAAACAGTTCATACTCCATTGTAATCAAATACATTTTAAAACATTTAATGTTTAATAAAAATGGTCACTGACAAAATTAACTACAGGGAACATTTTTCTTCAGCAAGAATGTAAAAGGAAAAGCAGGAGATAGGTCCAAAATATGAAAAATAGACAAAAGTGGGAGGTTGACAGCGGCAGGGAATAGGTTGTTCAGTCCTTCCTGAGAGGGACTGTCTCTTCTTTGATGCCATCCTTGGTGATGATGCAGATCCTGAGGGCGTCCCCGGTGTACACATCTCTCTCAGCAGCGGAGATGAAGACATCTTTGACCAGCTGCACAGCCTTCTCCTGGCTCAGGGGCAGGTGCTGCACACCCTCCATGTTCTTGAATCCAATCTGATTGTAAATTAAGAATAAAGACAAAGACGATAAGGGGCTATACAGAAACCAAGAACTGGTTTGTTCCGAACCAATACAGTATCGATTAGGCCACTAGAATGTCTAGAGTTGCCTTGAAACCACCAAATAATACATCACTTTTTTTTTTTAAACACAGAAACATTCAAGTCATATTGTGCTGTCGGATTGCAGTACAATCCATTGAACAGAGGTGCTTCAGGGGGAACAAAGCCCTAAAAGATAGTGATGCTGAACTTATGCCCCTTTGTTTCTTTACCTGGTTGTCAAGCAGAGGTTGCAGCATAGCACTCGCTGAGCCTCCAGCTTTGTATGTGTCTCTCTGATAGGATCCCACTGGGTCAAAACTATAAACAGCTCCTTTACCTGAAAAGCAAAAACAACCCAAATCAGGAGAGTAATACATATTGGACTAGAAGAAGATACAAAAAACAAAAAACATGCAGTGAATAACTTACACATGGAAAATTAACCAAGCATTATGATTATAGTAATAACAGAAATAGAGCAGGAGACATACCCTCCTCATCCAAGCCACCGATGATGTTGTAAACATAGTAGGGGAAGAATCTTCTACCGTACAGGATTGTAGACAGCATGGCTGCAATTGCTCCACTTGTCATGCACTTGTTGTTGGAGTGTTTGTACATCTACAAATATTTGTTTGAAAATGAAACATTTACAAATGCTAACTTAGTGTACAGCAGTATTCCATAACTTTCAGCTTAGCGAACTATTTTTAAAGTAACATTTATGAATGAAAGTGAAACTGAGTCTCAAGCCCAAGATGATCTCACCTTTAATCTTGCATCAATGATTTTAGTAAGAGTCAAGCAATCTCCATGGAATCCACTGCATCCTATGACAGTTGTATCTGTCCTGTGATAAATGAAAAACTGTATTAGTAACAGCATTTAGTGGTTGAATATTGATTTACATCCAATGTATTATGGATGTTCACAAGCAGTATCCATTTCCACCATCTCAAATTATTTCGTTTTACCAAGACTGCATTTAGATGTGTCATCTGTGTCAATACATCACACATTGATGAGTCACTTAGGCTGTGTTTAGACAGGCAGCCCAATTATAATATTTTCCCCTTTAATTGTTTTTTGGCCAATCACATCAGATTTTACACAGCAAGCTCTTTCAGAGCTGATCTGATAGGTCAAAAGACCAATTTGTATATATTTTTTGTGGAGAATTTGACTGCCTGTTTAAACGTAGAAATAGTGAGCCAGTTAGTGGAGTTAAACCACACCAACTGACAATGTGCCTTCGCTCATCCTTGGAAATACCGTAGTGTGTGCTTGACTTACAACTTGTAGCATTTTGGAGAGTCACGGCTGTGGATTGAATAGCCTTCACTCAGACGGGTGTCAGAGGCCACAATGGCAAAGTCTTCACCGGCAACAGCAAGCACAGTCCTGGAAGCACAATAAAAACTGTTAAGACTTTGAGGCTCCCTGACAAACAAGTTCGTTTTGGCAAAACATTAATCAGCTCCGTGACATAAGTAGCTAGCTATAAAGAAACTAGTCTAACTACTGTTAGCGTCAGATAATGGCTAACGTATGCTAATTAGCTAACTGAATTCGAAACCAAACATGTAACTTAGCTAGCGAAGTCTGTTCACGTAACTAGCTAAAGGTGATCTCGATTAGTTGTGTTAGTTATTTGCTTCATGGACCCTAACTTAGACACTAACTTACATTCAGTCACAGTCCGTTCTGACTGCAAAACAGCATTAGCTAGGTAACGTTAACTTGCTAACATTTGCTAGTTGGATATTGATGCTTACCCTCCGTTAAAGGAATATGGAGAGAATCGGTGCTCTACTGGTCCAGTATAGTGATATTCCTTCATTTTCCCATTATCTCCATAAACTTGTGTCGCAAACATTGTGCCGGTTAACGAGGAAATGCAAAGTCTTCAGCTTCCCAAAGACAAGTGAGAAAAATCGCTGTATCACTGCAATATGGCGAACGGATATGCTTCTTCTTCTTCTTCTTCTTCTTCAACAACCTGCAAAACAAAAATGTGTCTTTTCTACCACCTTCTGGCTGGAGTCATGGGTAAATGCAACTCAACTGGCTATCCGAACATGGGTGTCAACTCAACATTCTTCTTCTTCTGTATATTGTCGTTAACACAATTTAGTGTGCGGCATGGAAACAGAATTCATAAAAAACGTATCAAACTACAAAACACGACTAAACTACTACCCAAAAAATCGAAATATAATTTAATCAAAAAACGTTTCTGTTAAAAATAAAACAGAGCTGATCCCTACACAAGCTCAAGGGGAGCCTGGGACGGCAGGCCGTCTTCTGGTGCCAGTACCCCTTGCAAGTCTTCAGATGTAAAATCCTTGTCCCAAAATCTCTCCCTATCAATCTCTCCCTATCCCAGTCTGCTGTCCCTACTTGCTTCAAGATGTCCACCATTGTTCCTGTACCAAAGAAAGCACACGTAACTGAACTAAATGACTATCGCCCTGTAGCACTCACTTCTGTCATCATGAAGTGTTTGAGAGGCTAGTTAAAGATCATATTACCTCTACCTTACCTGACACCTTAGACCAACTTCAATTTGCTTATCACTCCAATCGATCCACACACAATGCAATCGCCATCGCACTGCACACTGCCCTATTCCATCGGGACAAGAGGAATACCAACATCAGAATGCTGTTCATTGATTATAGCTCAGTCTTCAACACAATAGTACCCTCCAAGCTCATCATTAAGCTCAGGAACCTGGGTCTGAACGCCACCCTGTGCAACTGGGTGCTGGACTTCCTGATGGGCCGCCCCCAGTGGTGAAGGTAGGAAACAACACCTCCGCTTCGTTGATCCTCAACACTGGGGCCCCATAAGGCTGCTACTCCTGTAGGAGGGGGCTGTACAGGGAGTACAGCCCCCTCCTGTACTCCCTGTTCACCCATGACTGCGTTGCCACTCACACCTCCAACTCAATCATCAACTTTGCAGACGACACAACAGTAGTAGGTCTGATTACCAACAACAAAGACGAGACAGCCTACAGGGAGGAAGTGAAGGCCCTGGCGGAGTGGTGCCAGGAAAATAACCTCTCCCTCAACGACAACAAAATGAAGGAGCTGATCGTGGATTTCAGGAAACAGCAGAGGGACCGCAGTGGAGAAGGTGAAAAGCCTCAAGTTCCTCGGCGTACACATCACTGACAATCTGAAATGGTCCACCCACACAGACAGTGTGGTGAAGAAGGCGCAACAGCGGCTGAAGAAATTCGGCTTGGCCCCGAAGACCCTCAGAAACTTCTACAGATGCAGAATTGAGAGCATCCTGTCGGGCTGTATCACCGCCTGGTACGGCAACTGCACCACCTGCAACCACAGGGCTCTCCAGAGGGTGGTACGGTCTGCCCAACGCATCACCGGGGCACACTGCCTGCCCTCCAGAACACCAACAGCCCCCGATGTCACAGGAAGGCCAAAAAAATCATCAAGGACATCAACCACCCGAGCCCCGGCCTGTTCACCCCGCTATCATCCAGAAGGCGAGGTCAGTACAGTGGCATCAAAGCTGGGACCGAGAGACTGAAAAACAACTTCTATCTCAAGGCCATCAGACTGTTAAACACCCATCACTAGTCAACTACCACCCGGCAACTCAACCCTGCACCTTAGAGTAGGGGTGTTAACCCCGGTGTCCTGGCTAAATTTCCAATCTGGCCCTCAAACCATCATGGTCACCTAATAATCCCCAGTTTACAATTGGCTCATTCATCCCCCTCCTCTCCCCTGTAACTATTCCCCAGGTCGTTGCTGCAAATGAGAACGTGTTCTCAGTCAACTTACCTGGTAAAATAACGGTTAAAAAAAAAAAAAAAAAAAAAAAGAGGCTGCTGCCCCATATACAAAGACATGGAATCACTGGCCACTTTAATAATGGAACACTAGTCACTTTAATAATGTGTACATACTGCTTTACTCATCTCATATGTATATCATGTATTCTATTCTACTGTATTAAGTCAATGCCACTCTGACATTGCTCGTCCTAATATTTATATATTTCTTAATTCCATTCTTTTACTTTTAGATTTTTGTATTGTAGTGAATTGTTAGATACTACTGCACTGTTGGAGCTAGGAACACAAGCATTTTTCGACACCCGCAATAACATCTGCTAAATATGTGTATGTGACCAATAACAATTTCTTTTATTTTGACTGCCAGCAAACATTTCTTCAGGCTGTGGTCCATCCATTACCATATTTTCACGAGCGTCACTTGTTTAAATCGCCTCCGCATAGGAGATTCGATTGACCACTCTAACTTTTGCCACCTCAATCTCCTTCACCCTTACAGGGCACTCCAGGAATTCATGACTCCCATCACAATTGAAACACTGTTGTCTTTCTGTACATTGTTCTTCAGTATACTCCGTCCGTCTGCACACACTTGAAACATGGACAAATCCTTTACAATTTTTACACTGCAGTGGTTTGGGGACGAAAGCTCTTACAGCGTATCTTACATAACCAAGCTTCACATGCGTAGGTAAGTGCTCTTTATAAAAAAAACAACAGGATGACAGACTTTCTTATTTTTCTCCATTCACCCAGCAGGTGGCCCATTCCTCCTGACAGAGCTGGTGTAACTGAGTCAGGTTTGTAGGCCTCCTTGCTCTCACACGCTTTTTTAGTTCTGCCCACATATTTTCTATGGAATGAGGTCAGGGCTTTGTGATGGCCACTCCAATACATTGACTTTGTTGTCCTTAAGCCATTTTGCCACAACTTTGGAAGTATGTTTGGGGTCATTGTTCATTTGGAAGACCCATTTGCGATCAAGCTTTAACTTCCTGACTGATGTCTTGAGATGTTGCTTCAATATATCCACATAATGTTCCTTCATCATGATGCCATCTATTTTGTGAAGTGCACCAGTCCCTCCTGCAGCAAAGCACCCCCACAACATGATGCTACATGATTAACAGTCATTTGCGCAGCTCGGTCATGTTGTCAACAAGGCTCTTTTCGGGCCTCCCGGGTGGCGCAGTGGTCTAAGGCACTGCATTGCAGTGCTAGCTGTGCCACCAGAGATTCTGGGTTCGAGTCCAGGCTCTGTCGCAGCAGGCCGCGACCGGGAGGCCCATGGGGCGGCGCACAAACGGCCCAGCATCGTCCGGGTTAGGGAGAGTTTGGCCGGCAGGGGTATCCTTGTCTCATCGCGCACTAGTGACTCCTGTGGCGGGCTGGGCGCAGTGCACGCTGACCAAGTCGCCAGGTGTACAGTGTTTCCTCCGACACATTGGTGCGGCTGACTTCCGGGTTGGATGGGCATTGTGTCAAGAAGCAGTGTGGCTTGGTTGGGTTGGGTTGGGTTGGGTCGGTTGTGTTTTGGAGGACGCATGGCTCTTAACCTTCGCCTCTCACGTTTGTGTGAGTCAAACAAAAACACCCTAATGATTTGTTGACAATTGAACCCCCCACATGCAGGCGATGGCTGCAGGATGAAGTTGGTGAAGAGGAACTGGAGAAATCTGCAGTTGACTTGAAGGCACAAGTCGGAAATGTTTTATCCCCATAATCCAACACAATTTGAAAGGCAGTTCTCAGATGCAGAGTAGCCCACGTTTTGCGAGGATGGAGAGGCCAGAGATAGCCAGACTAGTAATTTGGGCTAAGGAACAGAAGTTGGGTATTGGAGAAAGGCCATCAGTGCGTGTTCTGCAAACAAAACAGTGGATGAAGGTGTGGCATGAGCGTGGTTAATGTATAGACGTGGTTATAGACAGTGAGGAAGAAGGAGAGGTGCCGAAGGCAGAGATGAAGATGTGTGTTGCTTTGCTCTCTGGAGCAGGGTGCCTTGGAAAGGAGTGATTACTGGGGTGGCATTAAGTGTTGAGGTGGAGCAACTGAAATGGAAGATTCCCTGTGTCTGTGACACCCGCCGTTGGGTGCGACGCAGACCCGGTGGTGAGTGTGGTAAAACTTAGAAGACACTGTCTGCCTTTTGAGTTTTAAAGAGTCTTTACCTAACAAAGTCATGTTAGGATATGTCAGTTATGCTGTGAGAGCTTTTGTGCCGAACCCTCTAAGGTGTTTCAGATACCAAGCTCATGGTCATTTTGCAGCAGTGTGTAGGAGGGAGATTCTGAGTAGAACAGAAGGTGTTGTATGCTGAGGCAGTGAAGAGAGTAGAGTAGAGGGTAGAGGATGATGAGTCAAGGGTGAGTAGTAGGCCTTCGGTTCTAGGCCAATACAGAGTGATACAATTTGTGCTTCAGTAAGGTTGACTTCTTAGCATTCATTGCCATGGTTATCAACTGTACCTCAGAAACGGAATGTAAATCACAGAAATAGATGTTGTGGTGTCAGCTGCAGAGCAGTACTTCGGTGTATGAGATTTTACTGCAGAGGAATTACAAGGTATGTTGAACGATAGAGTCATTTCCTCCCAGCCCATCGGCCTGGTGTAGTGGTGTTATTTATTATAATTGTTATGACATAGTGGGATATAGGTGTAGGGTTAGTTGGTGGTGCATTTTTTTCTTCCCTTTCCCCATTTAAAATTTGGGGCACAAAATCTAACGTGATTGACCACACACTCCCGCACAGTAGGTGGCGGCATGTACAAACAAAATGTGCGAACAGACGATACCAAAGAAGAAGAAGAAGAAGAAGATGACGGCCTTGACAGACGTGATCCGCTAGAACGTGCCTTCGTCGCGGTTAGGGATTATGGTAAGGCATTTCAATTAACGTTAGGGTAGCATTTTTCGTTTCACTTTGAGTTACGCCTTTTGTGTAGCTTCCGGTATCTAAGTTTTTCTTAGCTAGATATGTGTATACTATCTATCATGTTATTGCTGTCTAACATTAACGTGGCTATTTACCAAGCTAGCTAGCTAACATAGCACTTTGCTAGCATTATAGCTTAACTAGCTACTAACGTTATACTGTAATCATCACCGAAAAGTCAGTTTGCCTTGACCGACTGTTCGCTATCAACGCACATAACGTTCGCTGACTTGCTAAACTATTTATAATTTATGTTTGTGTTTGACAGCATATCACAGTGCGAAAAGCAGCAGATCGCCGTTTGGTTTTATCCCAGTGCCAGAAGGACCACTTGTATCATTGCCCCTTCTGCCAGCCCTCAATTTTCAAGCCCCGAGACTATGCCAGTGTGTTGACACACATTGAGTCGCACAGATTGAAGGCTGTGCTGCATAGAGGTTAGCACATGTACAGTGTTGTTACACATAGCTACACATACTAGCCGCATAAAGGCTTTCATTAATTAGACTAGTTAAGTACCGGTCATCATCACATGATTATATAAACCAAGGTAGTTTGTGTCCTGGATGTTGATTTGCTTGTTTTATTCATTTCAGAGTTCACAATATTCATATGCCATCTGAAGTGCAGAGAAGCAAAGCATTTCCACTGCCCATATTGCCCCAAGACCTATGTAAATAGGAGTGATTTTACCAAACACATTCCACAATGTGAGTCAGTATGTTATCGAGCCCCAGGTTCAACAGCGAGAGCCCCAGATGTAACCAGTGCATCGGCGAGAGCCCCAGATGTAACCAGTGCATCGGCGAGAGCCCCAGATGTAACCAGTGCATCGGCGAGAGCCCCAGATGTAACCAGTGCATCGGCGAGAGCCCCAGATGTAACCAGTGCATCGGCGAGAGCCCCAGATGTAACCAGTGCATCGGCGAGAGCCCCAGATGTAACCAGTGCATCGGCGAGAGCCCCAGATGTAACCAGTGCAACGGCGAGAGATCCAGGTTCAGCGTGTCCAGCTGTGAAACCTGCAGTCAAGCGGAAAATCAAATGTTGCAACTGCAGTTTGTGGCTTAACAAAAAAAACCTAGGGAAACATCAACTTAGAAAGCATACATCTCCTGAGAAGGGTATTACAGCTCACTCCAATCTCAAGAGTCAGTGCCTTGACCAGGACAATTGGGTGTTTGCAGAGGATAAACACATCCACCCTGTCTCTCCTCCTTCTGGTGAGCAGCAATAAGTAATATATACAGTACCAGTCAAAAGATTGGACACACCTAGTCATTCAAGGGTTTTTCTTTATTTTTACATAATAGAATAATAGTGAAGACATCAACACTATGAAATAACACATAAGGAATCATGTAGTAACCAAAAACGTGTTAAACAAATCAAAATATATTTGAGTTTCTTCAAAGTAGCCACCAATTGCCTTGTTGACAGCTTTGCACACTCTTGGCATTCTCTCAACCAGCTTCACCTGGAATGCTTTTCCAACAGTCTTGAGTTCCCACATATGCTGAGCACTTGTTGGCTGCTTTTCCTTCCCTCTGCGGTCCATCTCGTCCCAAACCATCTCAATTGGGTTGAGGTTGGGTGATTGGAGGCCAGGTCATCTGATGCAGCACTTCATCGCTCTCCTTTTTGGTCAAATAGCCCTTACACAGCCTGGCAGTGTGTTGGGTCATTGTCCTGTTAAAAAACAAATTATTGTCCCACTAAGCGCAAACCAGGTGAGATGGTGTATCGCTGCAGAATGCTGTGGTAGCCATGCTGGTAAAGTGTGCCTTGAATTCTAAATAAATCACTCAGTGTTACCAGCAAAGCACCATCACATCTCTTCCTCCATGCTTCACGGTGGGAAATACACACTCGGAGATCCGTTCACCTACTTTGCCTCTCACAAAGACATGGCGGTTGGAACCAAAAATGTCAAATTTGGACCCAGACCAAAGGAGAGATTTCCACCGGTCTAATGTCCATTGCTTGTGTTTCTTGACCCAAGCAAGACTCTTATTGTTATTGGTGTCCTTTAGTTGTGGTTTCTTTGCAGCAATTGACCATGAAGGCCTGATTCACGCAGTCTCCTCTGAAGAGTTGATGTTAAGATGTCTGTTACTTGAATGCTGTGAAGCATTTATTTGGGCTGCAATTTGAGGCTGGTAACTAATGAACTTATCTTCTGCAGCTGAGGTAACTCTGGATCTTCCTTTCCTAAGGCGGTCCTCCTGAGAGCCAGTTTCATCATAGCGCTTGATAATTTTTGCAACTGCACTTGAAGAAACTTTCAAAGTTCTTGAAACACTTGTAAATTGAAATGCATTCTGGGTGACTACCTCATGAAGCTGATTGAGAGAATGCCAAGAGTGTACAAAGCTGTCAAGGCAAAAGCTGGCTACTTTGAAGAATCTCAAGTATAAAATATATTTTGATTTGTTTAACACTTTTTTTTGGTTACTACATGATTCCTTATGTGTTATTTCATAGTTTTGATGTCTTCACTATTCTAGAATGTAAAAATAAATAAAAACCCTGGAATGAGTAGCTGTGTCAACTTTTGACTGGTAATGTATATGATAATATACACTGAGCATACAAAACATTAAGAATGTGCTGTTTCCATGACAGACTGACCAGGTGAAAGCTATAATCCCTTATTGATGTCACTTGTTAAATCCACTTCAATCAGTGTAGATGAAGGGTAAAAAAAAAGAGAAGATTTTTCAGCCTTGAGACAATTTGAGACATATGTTGTGTATGTGTGCCTTTCAAAGTTTGAATGGTCAAGACAAAATGGAAGTGCCTTTGAACAGAGTAGGGTGGTAGCTGCCAGGCGCACCGGTTTGTGTCAAGAACTGCAACGCTGCTGGGTTTATCACAGTCGACAGTTCCGTTTATATGAAGAATGGTTCACCAGCCAACTTGACATAACTGTGATAACCATTTGAGTCCACATGGGCCAGCATCCATGTGGAACGCATTTGACAACTTGTAGAGTCCATGCCCCGATGAATTGAGTCTGTTCTGAGGGCAAAAGGGCACTCTTGTCCACCTCATTGGGTTATAGTGAAATGCCCCTTTTTAAAATGTCTTTCAGTGCTAATTCGGGAAATGCTTACCAAGCAAGAGATGATACTGGAACAACAGACACTCATCCTACGACTCTTACAAACAGCACAGCAGAATGGAGCCGAATATGCGATCGAAGGAGGCCTTCTGCCATTGAAGGATCAACAAAGTCTCCAGAGGCTGGAAACCGATCTTCAGGGGGCTTACTTCAAACTTAAACTGGTGAGTTTCATTCCACTTTATCTACTGCTCTTTTAGAGTGATTCAGTGGGAGTTCATGGGATTCAAATACTTTTTCAGATATGCAAGAAGGGGGAAGAAAAATAGGATTTATGTCCACAAACTTTATGAAATGGAAAATGGGTGTCTCTCACTCCCCAGTAAACTTTTCAACTTTATGTCGGATAAAAGCATGATGTTTCAACCTCCAAAGACCTTCATCAGAATTAGCATACAAGTTTCTTAACCATATATGCTTCCCTCGCCTAGGGAAAAGCGGCAGTCACTTGTGGCTTAAAGTTGGTCAATTGATACATTCAAATGTTTTTTTTCCTTTAGATTAACCACTTGAGCCTCATTGGGGGATGCGATGTGAAGGATGTCGTGTGGCGTTTAATGAGGCACACAATTTCCAATGCGCTGGCAAAGAACATAAATTGGAGAGGAGTGAATAGGAAAATCTCTCTTGGATCTCTTCGACTGAGAGAGGTTTTGATTGGTAAGGATTTCTCATAATTGCAAATGTCTCATGACACGAATTTCTTCCTGCAATGCAATTACCATGACATTTTAAAGTATTCAATTCACCCTGTTGCAACTAAATTTTCACATTTTTGCGACACTTGTGTTCTTGTTCATTAGCTGTTGTCCGGAAGAATCCGTTAACATCTAAAGCATCCGAGAGCGATGTGGAGTCTGTCATGAAAAAGTGGTTGCAGCTGGCAGCATATCGGGAAGGAGGGAGAAGGAGACGAGACAGGAGTGTGGTGGCACCTGTGCCATGATGGACTTGGGGAGAGGGGTTTATTTAAGTGATAATGCCCAAAAAGCCGTGGTTTGGAGGACATATTGGCATTCGTCTCGGGCCAGCAAACCGTGCCAATATGTCATCCAAACTCTAGCTTTGAGGGCATTATCACTTTAATACAATGGTTACCAACCTATGAAAATATGTAAATTATTATTTTAATTCAATGTTATTTTGATGAATTTATTCATATCATTTCCATCCTTTCTCGAGATATAGTCCCAAACACAAATCTAGGGTCGCTTGTTGTTCATTCTATTGGCATCGTTGCCAGCCAAACCGGTCGTAAGTTCTATACGTTCAATGCCAAGCTAGCTTAGCTGTCTAAGCTAAATAGCTATACTAAACCAAATTTGATTTGAATCAATTTGTTATCCTCGCACCTTAGTTAGCTACTATGAAAACCAGACCTACTTGCTGTCTGTCTCGTTTGGACAGTTTCTATGATTTGGTGGAGATCGCAAATCAAAATTGTATTTGTCACATGCGCAGGAAATGTTTACTTACAAGCCTTAAACCAACAATGCCGTTTTAAGAAAAATAAATGTAAAAAGTAACAAGTAATTAAGAGAAGCAGTAAAATAACAATAGCGAAGCTATATACACAGGGGGTACTGGTACAGAGACAATGTGCGCGGGCACCGGTTAGTCAAGGTAAGAGGTAATATGTACATGTAGGTAGAGTTAAAGTGATTATGCATAGATAATGACACAGAGTAGCTGTAGTGTAAAAGGGGAGGGGGGCAGTGCAAATAGTCTGGGTAGCCATTTGATTAGCAGTTCAGGAGTCTTATGGCTTAAGGATCGGCACCTTTTCCCCCCATTTTTGCCTAAAATGTCATACTCAAATCTAACTGCCTGTAGCTCAGGCCCTGAAGCAAGGATATGCATTTTATTGGTACTATTTTGAAAGGAAACACTTTGACGTTTGTGGAAATGTGAAAGGAATGTAGGAGAATGTAACACATTAGATCTGGTAAAAGACAATACAAAGAAAAAACAACTTATTTTTTTTGTACCATCTTTGAAATGCAAGAGAAAGGCCATAATGTATTATTCCAGCCCAGGCACAATTTACATTTTGGCCACTAGATGGAAGCAGTGTATGTGCACAGTTTTAGACTGATCCAATGAACCATTTCATTTATGTGAAAATGTTTGTATCAGGACTGCCCAAATGTGCCTAATTTGGTATATTAATAACTTCATGTTCAAAACAAACTGTGTACTCTAATCAAACAATAGCATGGTATTCTTTCACTGTAATAGCTACTGTAAATTGAACAGTGCAGTTAGGTTAACAAGAATTTAAGCCTTTTGCTTATCATATGTCTATGTCCTGGGAAATTTTCCTGTTACTTACAACCTCATGCTAATCGCATTAGGCTATGTTAGCTCAACCGTCCCGCAGGGGACTCACCGATCCTGAAGAAGTTGTTTAAGAAGCCTTTTGGATACCTAGACTTGGTGCTCCGGTACCTCTTGCTTTGCGGGAGCAGAGAAAAGTCTATGACTAGGGTGGCTGGAGTCTGACAATTTTTAGGGCATTTTGACACTGGCTTGTATAGAGGTCGTGGATGGCAGGAAGCTCAGGGAGTACAGTAGGGGACTGAGCAAGCACCCCTATGTGTCCCCCGTGTTGAGGATCAGCATGGCGGATGTTGTTACCCACCCTTAACACCTGGGGGCGGCCCATCAGGAAGTCCAGGATCCAGTTGCAGAGGGAGGTGTTAAGTCGCAGGGTCCTTAGCTTAGTGATGAGCTTTGAGTGCACTATGGTGTTGAACGCTGAGCTATAGTCAATGAATAGCATTCTCACATAGGTGTTCCTTTTGCCCAGGTGGGAAAGGGCAGCGTGGAGTGCAATAGAGATTGCATCATCTGTGGATCTGTTTGTGCGGTATGCAAATTCGAGTGGGTCTAGGGTTTCTGGGATAATGTTATTGAGGTGAGCCATGACCAGCCTTTCAAAGCACTTCATGGCGACAGAAGTGAGTGCTACGGGTCGGAAGTCATTTAGGCAGGTTACCTTAGTGTTCTTGGGCACAGGGACTATGGTGGTCTGCTTGAAACATGTTGGTATTAGACTTAGTCAGGGACAGGTTGAAAATGTCAGTGAAGACACTTGCCAGGTAGTCAACGCATGCTCGCAGTGCACGTCCTGTAAATCCGTCTGGCCCAGCGGCCTTGTGAATGTTGTCCTGTTTATAGGTTTTACTCACATCTGCTACGGAGAGTGTGATCGCACAATTGTCCGGAATAGCTGATGCTCTCATGCATGTCTCAGTGTTACTTGCCTCGAAGCAAGCATAGAAGTAATTTAACTTGTCTGGTAGGCTCGTGTCACTTGGCAGCTCGCGGCTGTGCTTCCCTTTGTAGTCTGTAATAGTTTGCAAGCCCTTCGATGAGCGTCGGAGCCGGTGTAGTAGGATTCAATCTTAGTCCTGTATTGACGCTTGGCCTGTTTGATGGTTTGTCGGAGGGCATAGCGGGATTTCTTATAAGCTTCCGGGTTAGAGTCCCGCTCTTTGAAAGCGGCAACTCTACCCGATAGCTCAGTGAGGATGTTGCCTGTAATCCATGGCTTCTGGTTGGGGTATGTATGTACAGTCACTGTGGGGACGACATCATCGATGCACTTATTGATGAAGCCACTGACTGATGTTGTGTACTCCTCAATGCCATTGGAAGAATACCGAACATATTCCAGTCTGCTAGCAAAACAGTCCTGTAGCTTAGCATCTGCATCGTCTGACCACTTATTTATTGACCGAGTCACTGGTGCTTCCTGCTTTAGTTTTTGCTTGTAAGCAGGAATCAGGAGGATAGAATTATGGTCAGATTTGTCAAATGGAGGGCGAGGGAGAGCTTTGTACGCATCTCTGTGTGTGAAGTATAGGTGGGCTAGAGTTTCTTTCCCCCCCTCTCCCCTCTGGTTGCACGTTTAACATGCTGGTAGAAATTGGGTAAAATGGATTTGTTTCCCTGCATTAAAGTCCCCGGCTACTAGGAGCGCCACCTCCTGGATGAGTTTTTTCTGTTTTCTTATGACCGTATACAGCTCATTGAGTGCAGTCTTAGTGCCAGCATCGGTTTGTGGTGGTAAATAGACAGCAATCTAATATTAGATTTTAATGCACCAACTGTTTACAAATATACATAGAGCGCCACCCCTTGTCTTACTTGATGCGCCTGTTCAATCCTGCCGAAAATGCGTAAAACCTGCCAGCTACAGGTTGTTCATGTCGCTGTTCAGCCATGACTGGGTGAAACATGAGATATTACAGTTTATAATGGCACGTTGGGTAGGATATACAGTTGAAGTCGGAAGTTTACATACACTTATGTTGGAGTCATTAAAACTCCTTTTTAAACCACTGCACAAATTTCATGTTAATAAACTACAGTTTTGTCAAGTCGGTTAGGACATCTACTTTTTGCATGACACAAGTAATTTTTCCAACAATTGTTTACAGACACATTATTTCACTGATAATTCACTATCATAATTCCAGTGGGTCAGAAGTTTACATACACTAAGTTGACGGTGCCTTTAAACAGCTTGGGAAATTCCAAAACGATGTCATGGCTTTAGAAGCTTCTGATAGGCTAATTAACATAATTTGAGTCAGTTGGAAGTATACCTGTGGATGTATTTCAAGGCCTACCTTCAAACTCAGTGCCTCTGCTTGACATCATGGGGAAATCATCCAAGATCAGAAAAATAATTGTAGACCTCCACAAGTCTGGTTCAAACACCTGAAGGTATCACGTTCATCTGTACAAACAATAGTACGCAAGTATAAACACCATGGGACCACACAGCCGTCATACCGCTCAGGAAGGAGACGCGTTCTGTCTCCTAGAGATGAACGTACTTTGGTGCGAAAAGTGCAAATCAATCCCAGGACAACAGCAAAGGACCTTGTGAAGATGCTGGAGGAAACAGGTACAAAAGTATCTATGTCCACAGTAAAACGAGTCCTATATTGACATAACCTGAAAGGCCGCTCAGCAAAGAAGAAGCCACTGCTCCAAAACCGCCATAAAAAAGCCAGACTACGGTTTGCAACTGCACATGGGGACAAAGATCGTACTTTTTGGAGAAATGTCCTCTGGTCTGATGAAACAAAAATAGAACTGTTTGGCCATGATGACTATCATTATGTTTGGAGGAAAAAGGGGGAGGCTTGCAAGCCAAAGAACACCATCCCAACCGTGAAGCACGGGGGTGGCAGCATCATGGTGTGGGTGTGCTTTGCTGCAGGAGGGACTGGTGCACTTCACAAAATAGATGACATCACGATGAGGGAACATTATGTGGATATATTGAAGCAACATCTCAAGACATCAGTCAGGAAGTTAAAGCTTGGTCGCAAATGGGTCTTCCAAATGGACAATGATCTCAAGCATACTTCCAAAGTTGTGGCAAAATGGCTTAAGGACAACAAAGTCAAGGTATTGGAGTGGCCATCACAAAGCCCTGACCTCAATCCTATAGAAAATGTGTGGGCAGAACTGAAAAGGCGTGTGTGAGCAAGGAGGCCTACAAACCTGACTCAGTTACACCAGCTCTGTCAGGAGGAATGGGCCAAAATCCACCCAACTTATTGGAAGCTTGTGGAAGGCTACCTGAAACTTTTGACCCAAGTTAAACAATTAAGGCAATGCTACCAAATAATAACTTGGTGTATGTAAACTTCTGCACTGGGAATGTGATGAAATAAATAAATCATTCTCTCTACTATTATTCTGACAGTTCACATTCTTAAAATAAAGTGGTGATCCTAACTGACCTAAGACAGGGAATTTTTGCGAGGATTAAATGTCAGGAATAGTGGAACTGAGTTTAAATGTTTTTGGCTTAGGTGTATGTAAACTTCCGACTTCAACTGTACGTGCTCGTATCCAATGATTGTACGTTGGCTAATAGGACCAATGTTATAGGCAGATTACCCACTCACCGTCGGCTCCTTACAGGACACCAAGTCCTATGTCCCCGATATCTCTTTCTTCTACGAATTACGGGGATGAGCGCCTTCTCGGGTGTCTGAAGTAAATCCTTTCGTGTCCAACTCGTTAAAGATAAAATCTTCCAGTACGAGGTGAATAATCACTGTCCTGATATCTAGAAACTGTTTTTGTTCATAACAGATGGTGGCAGAAGCATTATGTCCAAAATAATTTTCAAATAACATGAAAAAATACAAGAGCACAATTGTTTCGGGGACTGTAAAATGGCAGCCTTCTCCGGCGCCATTAATTCCCTGCAAAGGTCAGAAGCAGACGACAAGGTGTAAACAAATCTCTGCTGTTGAAAAGCAAATGCTAGGATGAAAAAAAGGGGAATTATTGTTCTAGATGTGAACTCATGCCAATTACTGGTGAGTTAAGTATAATTTTGAAATGTTGTGCATCAGCAGTCTTTCTCTTGTTATATCAGTCACTGACAGTCACTCAATTAGCCATGTCAGCTAACACATTTTAGATTGGTAAGTTAGTCTAGCCAGCTATCTAAACTTGAGTAATCATGGCCGAATACTGACTGGCCATGCAGGGCATGTGCCCAGGAGCCCTGACCTCCAGGGGGCCCCCATTAATTTTGTTGAGCATTCTCACTCATATCATGAACATGTCATAAGTCATGGCAAACTTTGTTATACAATTGCAACATTTGCTCTCCCATAATGAGCTGTTCTCCCCTCAGCAGCCTCCACTGGATTTTAGTAGCACTTAAAATAAGGGCTGTGTTTTGTGTCGGCTTATCCTGGCGTAACGTTTTGATAACCATGTAAATCTCTCTAGGACAAGGTGACTAATTATAAATAACTACAAATGCCATGAGCATATAGACAAGGCAAATGTTAGCTAAATGTAGTAATGAATAAATTTGCAACATTTGCAACAACAATGGACAATTCTGTGAAACTGTCTTGTGCAAGTTTTAAATGGACAATACCTGTTAGCAAAGGTGTCAGCTAGAGATGACCTTTTGGAGCTTGCAGGGATTTGTATTTAGCATGATGTCTACTTAGATGCTAATTAGCATTTTCGATTCAGAGTATGTAGAGCTGAATAGAGATATATATATATATATATATATATATATCTATCGTGGCTGGGTCGAGGATGTCCTGGGTGGGGATCCAGGACAGTCCGTACCCCTCCCAATCCATCAGGTAGTGGATGCGACCACCCAGGCGCTTGGAGTCAAGAAGGGCTAGGACGGAATAAGCCGGTGTACCGCTGACGTCAAACGGAGGGGCTGCGCCACTGGAAGATGGAGAGGGCTGTACCTCACAGGCTTGAGAAGGGACACACGGCAGGATGAGATCCGGTAATGGCGGTACAATTGGAGACGGTAGGTGACAGGATTGATACTGTGTGTTATTTTGAAGGGACCAATGAGCAGGGGTCATGAAGCCGGATGTCCCGTGTAGAGAGCCACACACGTTGCCCAGGGTGGAAGAGTGGAGTAGATCGGTGACGCCGGTCAGCGAACTGTTTCTGGGAGAGGGAAGCTCGAAGTAGGTGCCCGATGTGCGGTCTACCAAACCTGTTCGCTCCATCGAAACCACTCATCGATGGCAGGCACAGTTCTGTGCTCTGTCCCCCATGGGAACACAGAGGGTTGGTATCAGAGGACACACTGAAAAGGAGTGCGATGGAGTGAGGAATGCACCAGGGAGTTCTGTGTGTATTCGGCCCAGGCTAGATAGCAACTCCACTCGTGTGGTTGGTGGGTGCAGTGTTGGCGAAGGTACTTCCCCATTTCCTGATTCAGGCGTTCCGTCTGCCCGTTTGTTTGGGGATGGTATCCGGAGGATAGGCTGATGGAGACCCCCAGTCGGTCGCAGAAGGCTCGCCACACCCTGGAGACGAACTGGGGTCTACGAAACGATGTCTTCCGGGATCCCATACAGACGAAACACCTGTTGGAACATGCACTCGGCCATTTCCATGGCATTAGGTAGATGTGGAAGGGGGATGAGTTGGCACATCTTGGAGAACCGGTCCACTACAACTAAAATAGTGAAGCCCGAAGAGTCTGGCAGATCACTGAGGAAATCCATGGCGATGTGGGACCATGGTCTGTGTGGTGTAGTTAAAGGCTCGAACTTACCGGTAGGTAGTTGGCGAGGGCTCTTTGTGTGACAGGTTAAAGGAAATACTAATAGCCTGTTATACATTAAAAAGTATTAGTAAATTCATAGTATGTGAGGATCTTAAAACATTTAAGGTTAAGAAGATCATGCATTCAGTATTAGTTGATAGATTGATAACATTTATATAATTCTGTTAAAATCCGTCAAGCATACAAAGGGTACGAATTGTGAGAGGAATGTGTAAACGTTATGTTGATTACTTTATGTTGTCGTGGATAAAAGTGTTAATCTGTGATCTACTAAATGCTCTTAATCTATGAGCCTGAGATCGATTGCTCTGGTCTCCACTCAAGTTCACGGAGAATTCGCGGTCTTTTTTCTCATTGCACTAAACGTTCCATGAGTAAACATTCCGTATCACGCTCTCGTGGTTCTTTCTACCCTTTTTCAGGGGTGTAACATTTTTGGAGGCTCCGCTGAGATAGCTGCTCAGATGTCCAGTTTCCACATCCTGGTCGCTGAATTCCGAGCCAGCTAAATCCCCACATAATAACTCAGGCAGGCTGCAGTGAGGAAAGTGTTGCTGTTCGAGGAGAGCTGGAAGTTGGTGGTTAAGTACGTGTCAACTGAGGCCATTGATCGACCATCAGAGACAGTAAGGACCATCTAATTCAGAGTCAACTCCTGCACAGTAAAAGTTCCTCCTGTTCTGTCAACATGACAACCGCCTTGGAAGAACTACAGGAAGAGGTAGTAGGAGAATTGCACACCCTGACTAAAGACAAGTTACTAGAGATATGTGATTTCCTTGACATATCAGGCGAACAGAGAAGAGATGTTCAAGACAAATCCCGCATATCATTGATGACTCACATTATGAGGTTCCTTGAAAGAGAGGAAGTTGCAGAGTTAGAAGATGGCGGCATGTCGGAATTGTTGCTACTTAAAGAGACAATGACAGAGATGATAAGTGGCATAGATAACAAAACATGGCAAACTGACCATGATATTGAAACAGCCGGAACACATCACAGAATAGAGGAACTGAGAACTGTAACCCCACAACAAAGGGTGGGAACTGAGCAGATTACTGCAGCCAAAGCCAGTGATTCTCTGCGTCAGCCCCAACCCCATGCCAATCTTCAGGGGAGCGTGCCGCTCTCACCCAATGCACAGCCCAGCTCATACTGGCGCAAAGAGTTTAAAATATCTGGTCAGATAGGTGAACCGGGCCAGAAAGATAAACTGATTTTTTCCAGCCTTGCCCATCAGATCGAGAGTGGACTTAACAGAGGCTATCCTGAGGTAGAAATAGTAGACGCAGTAGTCAGGGCTATTTCTCCAGGCTCACAGCTACGCAGTTACTTGGAAGGTAAACCCCAGCTAACTCTTCCCACACTTAGATGTATCCTGCGTTCCCACTTCCAAGAGAAGAGTGCTACAGAGCTTTACAAACAGCTAGCTTCAGAAGCACAGCATAGCAAGGAGACCCCTCAAAGCTTCCTGATGCGTGTTTTAGATTTGAGGCAAAAAGTACTGTTTGCATCCCAGGAGTCAGAATCAGGGCTTAAGTATGACCCTGCTCTAGTCCAGCGCATGTGTTTACACACAGTCCTTACAGGTCTCGAGTGACAGTATCAGGATAGACATGCAGCCTCTCCTGCTAGATAGCGAAACATCAGATGAGGTTTTGCTAGAGAAGCTTAACATTGCTTGTGCTAATGAGATAGAAAGACGAAACAAAAAGCGGTTTCATGCCCCACAGCCTGCTACAACTGTAAGTGTAGTCCAGTTAGATGATACGCCATCCACAAAGTGTCCTGTGAAGGAAGCCAAAGTCAAGATACCAGTAGAACTGTTAACAGAGTTAGCTGAACTTAAGACAGGTGTAGCTTCTCTAAAAGGTCTCAGTGCAGAGATTGCTCAGATTAAGGAGACATTACAGCAGCCTATGTTTCAGTCACCGCCTTGTGCCTATGCCCCACCTCCAGTTAGGAGGCCAGATTGGGGCCCCCAGCCACCTGTTTCCCAGCAGCAGTATTACAGCAACTACAGTCAGTCCCAAGCACCTGACCCTGCGCAGCATCAATATGCACCTAACCGGTATGCCAACCGCTCTGCTCAAGCTCCAAGGAGGTGTTTTGTCTGCCAGCAGGCCAGAACAGATGCACGCTGCACACACTGCTTCCGATGTGGGAGTGGAGAACATTTTCAAGCTGGATGTAAAATCCGGGGAGTCAGACCATCAAGGGAGGGCCATTTAAACGGGGAAAGGTTACCGCTGAGGGACGAGTGTTAACCATAGCTACCAAAAAGTTCCAGAAATGTGCAAATTGTGCCAGAGAAGATTCATTTGAGAACCTGAAACAATGTTCATCATGTAAAGAGACACTGTACTGTTCCAAAGTATGTCAAAATCAACATTGGATTAAACATAAGGAAAAATGCACTCACCTGAAAAGTAACTCTACCAGTGGAAGGTTTTCCTGCACAGAGGAAAATGCCCACTCCTTACCATCCCTAGCTCAAGGTCGCCACCCCCGTAAGGTCACCTCGCTAGTCGGCAGACAGTGCCTTATTGAGTGTCACCTGAATCGCCACCACCTCCAAGCTCTATGGGACACAGGCTCTCAGGTATCGGTCATTGATGAACGATGGAAAGAGGAATCTCTCCCAAACGCAAGGCTTAGGGATGTTTCAGAAATCCTGGACTCACCTGCTGATCTCAGGTTGACTGCAGCAAATGGGACTGAAATGCCGTACCTGGGATGGATTGAAACAACTTTTCGGCTAGCCTCTGAAACTGACGAAACAAAGGAACTGATCATCCCAGTGCTGGTAATGAAAGGCTGTCACCTATCTCATCCCATTATAGGTTTCAATGTTATCGAGCACATCCTGACAATGACCGAAAAGACTAAACGATACAGTACAATAAGAACAGCTTTCCCAAGCCTCAAAAGAAACAAGGTGAGTGCTTTTATACAGGCTGTTAGCGCAGAACAGACAGATGAATATGCAGTGAAAACCAAGAAAGAGAAGGTTGCTATCCCAAAACACAGTAGCATTCAGATTGAGTGCCGCGTAACTTCCCAGCCTTTCAAAGAGGACATGACAATGCTTTTCCAGCCAGACCTGAACCCGCAGTGGCCAGACGACCTTGAGTTCTTTGACACACTAGTCAGAGTCAGGAAAGGTGTTTTTCCAGTTATCAGGCTTGATGTCTCTAACCCTACTGACCACGACATTGCCCTGCTAGGACGCACAATAATCGGTACAGTACAAACCATTATGACTGTGTTACCTGCCCAAGTCTTTGAAAAAACTGTTACCCCAGCCACAGTGAATCACACCAGCGTTCGAACCCCATGTACTGCTACTGAACAGTGGGATCCACCAGTAGGTTTAACTCACCTAACTGAAGAGCAGAGAGAGGTTGTTAGGCAAATGCTTAGAGAAGAGTGTCACTCCTTCTCCAGGTCAGACAATGACATTGGCTGCATTGAACGATTGAAAATGACTATTTCTCTAAAGGACTCTGAACCAGTCAAGCGCACATACATGTCAGTGCCCAGGCCACTGTATCAGGAGATGAAGGGTTACCTTTATGACCTCATAGCCCAGGGCTGGGTTAGGAAGTCAAACTCTTCATATTCTTCACCTGTCGTGTGCGTTCGTAAGAAGGATGGGACCCTCCGGTTGTGTATAGATTACAGAGACCTGAACAGAAAGACACATCCCGACCGCCAGCCCATCCCTCGGGTCCAAGACATCATGGACAGTTTAGGTGGTAATTCCTGGTTCTCCTTCTTAGATCAGGGAAAAGCTTATCACCAGGGGTTCATCTCTGAAGAAAGCAGACCACTGACAGCATTTGTGACTCCGTGGGGACTCTATGAGTGGATACGGATGCCATTCGGCCTCATGAACGCTCCTGCAGCTTTTCAGCGGTGTATGGAGGAGTGTTTGGAAGGGCTCCGGGATGACATCTGCATTCCTTATCTGGACGACACGCTTGTTTTCAGTAAAACTTTCGACAGCCATGTGAATGATGTGCGAAAAGTTTTGAGGCGCCTCAGAGAGTATGGCATTAAACTCAAACCAAGTAAGTGTGATCTCTTTAAACCCCGGGTCCGTTATTTGGGCAGAGTAGTGTCTGCAGAGGGCAGCCGAGTTGACCCAGCCGATTTTGAAGCAGTAAGAGCATTGAAAGAAATCAGACCAGGGACTGTGGGCCAGCTCAGACAAATGCTTGGTTTACTCACTTACTACAGACAGTACATCAAAGACTTTTCTAGGAGGGCCAGCTGCCTGTATGACCTCCTGAAAGCAGACTCAGAGAAATTACCTGACCACCCACGGAAAACAAAAACAAAGAAACTAAGTCATGTGGTGCCCTCAAACAAGCCAATCCTGTGGACTGACCAGCATCAACAGGCACTTGAACAGCTGATTGAGTGTTTGCTTCACCCACCAGTCTTAGGTTTCCCTGATTTCACTCAGCCATTTGTTGTACACACTGATGCGTCACACCAAGGCTTGGGAGCAGTTCTCTATCAAAAGCAAGATGGGAAGCTTAGGGTCATTGCTTATGGCTCTCGAACCTTAACAACAGCTGAGAAGAACTATCACTATCACTCAGGCAAGCTAGAATTTCTAGCTCTAAAATGGGCAATCACTGATAAGTTCCATGATTATTTGTACTATGCTCCGTCCTTCACTGTATACAGCGATAACAACCCGCTCAGCTACATTCTGTCTACTGCGAAACTGAACGCAACCACTTCCAGGTGGGTCTCAGAATTGGCTGATTTCCACTTCACAATAAAGTACAGGCCAGGCAGAGAGAACGGTGATGCAGATGCGTTGTCAAGGATGCCACTGGATGTAGAGTCACTGATGAGAGAATGTTCTGAGGAGCTTCCACCAGACACCATTGCCGCCACGATACAAGCAGTCGAGGTTCAGAAAGAGGCTGTTGTACCTTGGTCACTTTCAGCTGCAGCTATGTCAGTGTCAGCTGAAGGTGAGACAACCACTGCAACAACCAGCTCGATCCCAAAAGATAGGATAAGAGAAGCACAAGAATCTGATCCGGTCATCCGTCCTGTGCTCAATTTCAAACTGTCGGGTTTCAAACCGCCAGTTAAAGAGCAAAAGGAATTCAGTCCAAAGACAAAATGCCTATTCAGAGAATGGGACAAATTGACAATAGACAGTGATGGCATTCTGTACAGAATCACTACAGCCCGCAAGCAGTTAGTTCTACCAGAGCAGTACAAAGGTAAAGTGATGGAAGAGTTGCACAATAACATGGGACACCAAGGTACTGACCGCACTGTATCACTAGTACGTGACCGCTTCTACTGGCCATATATGCAATCTGACATCGAGCACTATGTGACTAAAACTTGTAGCTGTGTCAAGCAGAAAAAGCCAGCCCATGAAGCAAGAGCTCCTCTGACAAACATTGTGACAACACAGCCATTTGAACTGGTATGTATAGACTTCCTTCATCTCGACAGATGCAAAGGGGGATATGAGTACATCCTCGTGATTGTTGATCATTTTACACGTTTCACTCAAGCCTACGCCACCACATCAAAGTCAGGTAAAACTGCTGCAAATCTCATCTTCAATGACTTTGCCCTGAAATTTGGGTTCCCGTCCCGCATCCACCATGACCAAGGGGGAGAATTTGAAAATCAGTTGTTCCATCAGTTAAAGAAACTCAGTGGCATGGCGGGGTCCAGAACAACACCCTACCACCCGATGGGGAATGGTCAAGTGGAACGCATGAACAGAACATTGTTGCAAATGTTAAAGACACTAACTGAGACACAAAAGTCAAATTGGAAGGAGTCTCTGAACAAACTGGTTTATGCCTATAACTGCACCCGTTGCGAAGTGACTGGCTATTCACCATTTTATCTTCTGTTTGGGAGATCACCCAGGCTTCCAGTTGATATGCTCTTTGGATTGTGCACAGAGGCAGGTTCCAGTAACCATCGAGACTACGTGGAAAACTGGAAACAAGGGATGGAAGAAGCATACGCAATTGCAAATGAAAATGCTCAGAAAGCTGCTGAAAGAAGTAAGAAGTACTATGACACTAAAGTTAGGAGTTCAGTGCTACAGCCTGGCGAGCGAGTTCTGATTAAAAACCTGACACCAAGAGGAGGACCAGGCAAACTCCGTAACTATTGGGAAGATACAATTCACACAGTAGTGAGACAAATGGGTTCAGACCTGCCGATTTATGAATTGAGACCAGAAAAGGGTAGGGGACGCTCCAGGGTCCTGCACAGAAACCTGCTCATGTCCTGTGACCACTTACCTTTTGAGACACAACCAGAAATGACCAAAGATGACAAAAGTCTGAAAAAAAGGAGACATCAGCCTGCATCACATCCTCTAGATTCTGATGACAGCGGGGATGAATATGACCTTCATCATGAGCCGCTACAGGTTCCCACATCTCCTACAGTACCTGAGGAGAGGAATGCTGAACCAGCGAGAGAGTGGGAACACAGGCCCCCACCAGTGAAACAGACAGTTGCGGTGCCAGTCCCTGATACGCTACCAGCACAGCCTCTTGTTGAAAAGCGGCTGGAGGAGACAACAACAGTTCAAGACCTGCCTGCTGAGGAGATGAACTTGCCTGCTGAAAATTTGCCTGATGATCGTCCACCAAGTGCCTTTCCTTCCTTAACTGATGCTGCTGAACCTGAGGAACCAGCCTACCAGCTGCCACAAAGAGAGAGACAGCCTCCAAGACGTATCACCTATGATCAGCTCGGTATCCCTTCCTGCTACAGTATCCAGCCACAGTTGTTCCCTGTCTACTCTGCACCAGGACTGGTTCCATGGCTGCCATCACTACAGCAATGTTACTTTCAGCCACCTTACATGTATGGGCTTCAGCAAACATGAGGCTACAGAGTTGACATGTTTGACCATGGACTACTGACTGATTTCACAGACTGTCACGAGACAATTTGCAGACTATGCATTTAGATCATTAAAATTGATGGACTGTTGATCAATAGTATGAGAAAGGACTGTTTATGTTATACAGCTTGGTCAACAGATATGGACTGTGAATAACTTGTTACTTATATTTGAACTGTGACCCTTGACCTCTGCTCAAGTACTACCTTACAGAAGAGGATTTTCTAGGTCCAGTGCATACAGACTGTTGAAGAAGACAATGTTGGTAATGTTGGGACAACATTTATTTTGTCGGGGAGAGTGTGACAGGTTAAAGGAAATACTAATAGCCTGTTATACATTAAAAAGTATTAGTAAATTCATAGTATGTGAGGATCTTAAAACATTTAAGGTTAAGAAGATCATGCATTCAGTATTAGTTGATAGATTGATAACATTTATATAATTCTGTTAAAATCCGTCAAGCATACAAAGGGTACGAATTGTGAGAGGAATGTGTAAACGTTATGTTGATTACTTTATGTTGTCGTGGATAAAAGTGTTAATCTGTGATCTACTAAATGCTCTTAATCTATGAGCCTGAGATCGATTGCTCTGGTCTCCACTCAAGTTCACGGAGAATTCGCGGTCTTTTTTCCTCATTGCACTAAACGTTCCATGAGTAAACATTCCGTATCACGCTCTCGTGATTCTTTCTACCTTTTTTCAGGGGTGTAACATTTGCCCATGCACAGACGGGACAGGAAAGAACGTAATCTCGGACGAATGCTGTTAGGGATGACCACCAGAACTTGCATGTCAGTAGTGCCGTGGTCCGGGTGATCCCGGGATGGCCAGATGCATACATGAAAGCGCGCTACGGCCTCTGAGAAAAACATGCAAAAGGACTATAGGAGGAAGGTGGAATCCTATTAACTGATTACAAAGGGAAACCAAGCCGTGAGATGCCCAGTGATGCAGAACTCCCAAACGAGCCAAATGCATTTTATGCTCACTTCAAGGAATACAACATTGAGTCTTGCGTGAAAGCCCATTTGTTCCAATCTCAAAACATGCATAGACCAGCTGAAGAGTGTTTTCACTGACATTTTCAATCTCTTCTTGTCCCAGTCTGCAATCCCAACATGTTTCTTGCTGACCACCAATATTCCTCTTCACTAGAACTCCCAAGGTAACCTGAATAAATAACAATCGCCCTGTAGAACACACATCTGTATTTATGAAGTGCTTTGAAAGAATGGTCATGACACACAATCATCCCAGACACCCTGGACCCACTCAAATTCGTATTCCGCCCCAACAGATCCACAGATGACACAATCTAAATTGCACTTCACACTGCTCAGCGTTAAAAACACCATAGTCCCCAATGCAACTGGATCCTGGTCTTCCTGACGGGCTGGCCGGCCCCAGGTGGTGAGGATAGGCAACAACACCTACGCCACGCTGACCCTCAACTCGGAGCCCCACGGGTGTGTGCTTATCCCCCTCCTGTACTCCCTGCTCACCCACGACTGAGTGGCTACACACGACTACAACACTATCAAGTTTGCTGACGACGACACAACGGTGGTAGGCCTGATCACAGATGGTGACGAGACAGCCTTCAAGGAGGTCAGAGAATTAGCCAGGACAACAACCTCTACCTCAACGTCAGTAAAATCAAGGAGCTGATTGTGGACTACAGGAGAAAGAGGGGAGAGTACGCCCCCATCCACAATGACAAAGCTGTAGTGGAGCAGGTCGAGAGCTTCAAGTTCTTTGGCGTCCACATCATTAAGGACTTAATATGGTCCACACTCACCTGCACAGTCGTGAATAGGGCACGACATCGCCTCTTCCCCCTCAGGATACTGAAAAGATTTAGCATCCTCAAAAGGTTCTACAGCTGCACCACCGAGAGCATCTTGACTGGCTGCATCGCTGCTTGGTATGGTAAATGCACCGCCCTCGATGGCAAAGCGCTACAGAGGGTGGTGCGGACAGCCCAGTACATCACTGAGGCCGAACTCCCCACCATCCAGGACCTCTATATCAGGTGGTGTCAGAGGAAGGCCCAAAAAATTGCCCAAGACTACTGCCACCCAAGCCATAGACTGTTCACTCTGCTACTGTCCGGTAAACAGTACTGGAGCATCGGCTCTTGGACCAACATGCTCCGAGACAGCTTCCACCCCCAAGCCATAAGACTTCTAAAAAACCATAAGCCTAGAGGGGCGGCAGGTTTCATTTAATAGAGTTGTACCAGTAACCGAAAGGTCAATGGTTCGAATTCCCAAGCCGGAAAGGTGGAAAAATGAGCTGTTCTGCCCTTGAGCAAAGGTAGTTAACCCCCAACAACAACTGCTCCCCAGGAGCTGATGACGTGGACGTCGATTAAGCAAGCCCCCAGCACCAGTCTGATTCAGAGGGGTTGGGTTAAATGCGAAAGACCAGTTTCGGTTTAATGCATTATTGTGCAGCTGACTAAATATCCCCTTTCCCTTTCCTTTCTCTAAGACTGCTAAATAGTCCGGGTAACCATTTAATTAACTATCTGCATTGACTCTATCCTGCACTGACTCGCAAAACTACAGTATATACTGTAAACACACTACACTCGCATACACTACATACGTACACAAAGCATACCGACACAACACATACATCATATGCTGCTGCAACTGTTCCTTATTTTACTTTTATTATAATTTATCCTGATGCCTAGCCACTTTACCCTGCTTTCATGTACATGTCCACCTCAATTACCTTTACCCCTGCACATTGATCTTATACTGGTAGTCCCTGTAGAACTCCATTCTTGTGTATTTTATTCCATGTGTTACTAATTTATTTGTATTATTATTATCTGCATCATTGGGAAAGGCTCGTATGTGATTACAACTGTGAGTCTTGAAAGAGCTTTCCACACCTGGATTGTGCAAAATTTGCCCATTTATTATTTTCAAAATTCATCAAGCCCTGTCAAAATGGTTGTTAAATTCTAGACAACCATTTTCAGGTCTTGCCATAGATTTTCAAGTAGATTTAAGTCAACACTGTAACTTGACCACTAAACAACATTCACTGTCTTCTTGGTTATCAACTCCAGTGTAGATTTGGCCTTCTTTTTTAGGTTATTGTCCTGCTGAAAGGTGAATTAATCTCCCAGTATCTGGTGAAAACAGACTGAACCAGGTTTTCCTCTGATTTTGCCGTGCTTAGCACCATTAGTTTATTTTTTTTTATCCTGTAAAACTCCCCAGTCCTAATGGGGCGGCAGCGTAGCCTAGTGGTTAGAGCGTTGGACTAGTAACCGGAAGGTTGCAAGTTCAAATCCCCGAGCTGACAAGGTACAAATCTGTCGTTCTGCCCCTGAACAGGCAGTTAACCCACTGTTCCTAGGCCGTCATTGAAAATAAGAATGTGTTCTTAACTGACTTGCCTAGTTAAATAAAGGTAAAAAAAAACAAACAAAAAAAACAAAAAACGATTACAAGCATGACCATAACATGATGCAGCCATCGCTATGCTTGAAAATATGGAGAGTGGTATTCAGTAATGTGTTATGTTTTTGGCAAATCCAACACAACACTTTGTATTCAGGACAAAAAGTGAATTGATTTGCCACATTTCTTGCAGTATTACTTTAGCCTTGTTGCAAATCGGATGCAAGTTTTGGAATATTTGTATTCTGTACAATCTTTCTTATTTTCACTCTGTCAATTAGGTTAGTATTGTGGAGAAACTACAGTGTTGTTGATCCATCCTCAGTCTTATCCTATCACGGCCATTAAACTAACTGTTTTAAAGTTACCATTGGCCCGATGGTGAAATCCTTGAGCAGTATCTTTCCTCTCCGGCAACTGAGTTGGGAAGGACACTTGTATCTTTGTAATACCTGGCTGTATTGCTACAACATCCAAACTGTAATTAATAACTTCACCATGCTCAAAGGGATATTCAATGTCTGTTTTTTTAAAATACTTTTTTATACCCATCTACCCAATAGGTGCCCTTCTTTGCAAGGCATTGCAAAACCTCCCTGGTCGTGAAGGAAGAAGATGGGAGGGAGAAAGAGAGGGAGAAAGAGACAGATAGATAGGATCTGGCTAAAGATACTTGAATCAGTTATAGATTGCCCTTTATGGTTGTGAGATCTGGGGTCCGCTCACCAACCAAGAATTCACAAAATGGAGACTGTACACAAAGGATATTTTTGCAGAATTCTGCATGTAATGTAAAACACCAAATAATACATGCAGAGCAGAATTAAGCAGATACCCGCTAATGATCAAAATCCAGAAAAGAGCCATTCAATTCTACAACCACCTAAAAGGAAGCAATTCCCAAACCTTCCGTAACCAAAGTCATCACCTACAGAGAGATGAACCTGGAGAAGAGTCCCCTAAGCAAGCTGGTCCTGGGGCTCTGTTCACAAACAGAACAGCAACATAATTAGGCCCAACCAAATCATGATTACACAAAAAGTTAATTGCTTGACACATTGGAAATAATTAACAAAAAAACTGGGCAAATTAGAATGCTATTTGGCCCTATACAGAGAGTATAAATACCTGACCACTGTGACTGACCACAAATTAAGGAAAGCTCTGACTATGTACAGACTCAGTGAGCATAGAGGCCGCCGTAGGCAGACCTGGCTCTCAAGAGAAGAAAAAATGAGATGGAAACTGAGCTGCACTTGCTAACCTGCCAAATGTAAGACCATATTAGAGACCCAAATTTCCCTCGGATTACACAGACCCACAAAGAATTTGAAAACAAATCCAATTTTGATAAACTCTTATATATTGGGTGAAATACCAGTATGCCATCACAGCAGCAAGATTTGTGACCTGTTGCCACAAGAAAAGGGCAACCAGTGAAGAACAAACACCATTTTAAATATTTATGTTTATTTATTTTCCCTTTTGCACTGTAACTATTTGCACAATGTTACAACATGGTGTATAGCCATAATATGACATTTGAAATGTTCCTTTGGAACTTTTGTGGGTGTAATGTTTACTGTTTTTCACTTTTGTTTATTATCTATTTCACTTGCTTTGGCAATGTAAACATTTGTTTCCCGTGCCAACAAAGCCCTTTGAAATGAATTGAGAGGGTGGGAGAGAGAGAGAGGAGGGAGATAAGCAGAGGTGGGATAATGTAAATACCTTACAAAAAATGTACCATGGTAGTACAATGAAAAAATGCCATGGTATTTTTCTGCCATGGTAGTGACAAACAAAACACTTTTTCATTGTACTTGCTACCATGCTACTAAAATCAACCATGGTAGTACAATGTAAAAAAAAAAAAAAAAAACTAGCCGCATGTAGTGAAAGCATGGTATTCGTTTACAATGTATTATGATGGTCTGTGTCCCACCATTTTTCGGGTAAAGAGACCAAAAATGTAGTAATTTATGGTACTCGCATGATGCAACATTGACTACTCGCTCTGCAACAGTACCCTCTTAAACCCTTTTAGCTCATAGTGGAAAACCACAACACACATGGTCTAGTAGGGTAGTCTACTCTCTTCAACCTTGTGACCTGGATCAGGTATGGTGAGAAGAATTAAGAAAACTTGAAAATGAAAAAGTTTCTGGTGCTTCTCTCTTCAATACAGTTTTCAGTTGTCTCTCAATCAACTGACTTGGCTACACTTATAATTCTAAATAGCAACATACTAAAACATTTGTAAAAATGTATTAATTATCATATCTCATAAAAAAATGCTATTAAAAGACTATGAAAGGCTAGCTTGACTAGAGCTAACTTTAGTCAATGTTCGCAAACGGACTTTTAACAATAAAAAATCGAAACCTTACAAAATTATTAAATATCATTACACTCTGCGTAACTTGGTGTTTCATATCCTATGCTTAATAACTCTTGCTCACCGTGATTATAACGTTTAAAATATTTTGTTTATCTAGTGCTTCTCTCTCCAGTTTGGCTTGGCTCTCTCATTCTCTGACTACTAGGCAGGCTAGCTCGTGAAGCTGTAGAGTGCGAGCGGCTCCCACTGCGTGCTGAGACGAGCACAACACCCCTTGACGATAAATACTGTAAATGATTAGGATACCCCATATAATCTCACATACTCTCACATTTCAGGTTGGCAACACAGGGAACCAAAACATGAGCAAAAAATTGTACTATCAATACAGAAAGTTTACCCCTTTTTCACAGCAACTATTTCCTTTTTCTTTGATACAAACTATGACCAACAATCATAGCCTGCCTCTGACTTTATCAAAAAATATACCCAAACTGGTATATAAATTAATCAATATAATACCAACCAACCTCTTTTGACGTTGGGGGGTTTATTTATTTAATGCAATATACTGCCATTGTACTATGGTAATGAACAATTAATAAAGATGATACCATATGATATTTTTTGGTACCATTTATCATAATTGTGTGTTACCATAGTAGAATATAAACTCAGCAAAAAAAGAAACGCCCCTTTTTCAGGACCCTGTCTTTCAAAGATAATTTGTAAAAATCCAAATAACTTCACAGATCTTCATTGTAAAGGGTTTAAACACTGGTTCCCAAGCTTGTTCAATTAACCATAAACAATTAATGAACATGCACCTGTGGAACGGTTGTTAAGACACTAACAGCTTACAGACGGTAGGCAATTAAGGTCAGTTACAGTTATAAAAACTTAGGACACTAAAAGGGCCTTTCTACTGACTCTGGAAAAACACCAAAAGCAAGATGCCCAGGGTCCCTGCGTGAACGTGCCTAAGGCATGAGGATCGCAGATGTGGCCAGGGCAATAAATTGCAATGTCCGCACTGTGAGACGTCTAAAACAGGGAGACAGGATGGACAGCTGATCGTCCTCGCAGTGGCAGACCACGTGTAACAACACGCACAGGATCGGTACATCCAAACATCATACCTGCGGGACAGGTACAGGATGGCAACAACAACTGCCCGAGTTACACCAGGAACGCACAATCCCTCCATCAATCCCTCCATCAGTGCTCAGACTGTCCACAATAGGCTGAGAGATGCTGGACTGAGGGCTTGTAGTTGTTGTAAGGCAGGTCCTCACCAGACATCACCGGCAACAACGTCTCCTATGGGCACAAACCCACCGTCGCTGGACCAGACATGACTATCAAAAAGTGCTCTTCACTGACGAGTTGCGGTTTTGTCTCACCAGGGGTGATGGTCGGATTCACGTATATCGTCGAAGGAATGAGCGTTACACTGAGGCATGTACTCTGGAGCGGGATCGATTTGGAGGTGGAGGGTCCGTCATGGTCTGGGGCGGTGTGTCACAGCATCATCGGACTGAGCTTGTTGTCATTGCAGGCAATCTCAACCCTGTGCATTACAGGGAAGACATCCTCCTCCCTCATGTGGTACCCTTCCTGCAGGCTCATCCTGACATGACCCTCCAGCATGACAATGCCACCAGCCATACTGCTCATTCTGTGCATGATTTCCTGCAAGACAGGAATGTCAGTGTTCTGCCATGGCCAGCGAAGAGCCCGGATCTCAATCCCATTGAGCACGTCTGGGACCTGTTGGATCGGAGGGTGAGGGCTAGGGCCAGGGCCATTCCCCAAAGAAATGTCCGGGAACTTGCAGGTGCCTTGGTGGAAGAGTGGGGTAACATCTTACAGCAAGAACTGGCAAATCTGGTGCAGTCCATGAGGAGGAGATGCACTGCAGTACTTAATGCAGCTGGTGGCCCCACCAGATTCTGACTGTTACTTTTGATTTTGATCCCCCTTTGTTCAGGGACACATTATTCCATTTCTGTTAGTCACATGTCTGTGGAACTTGTTCAGTTTATTTCTCAGTTGTTGAATCTTATGTTCATACAAATATTTACACATGTTAAGTTTGCTGAAAATAAACACAGTTGACAGTGAGAGGACGTTTCTTTTTTTGCTGAGTTTATAATGCTACTGGTAGCTCGCGATTGACCTTTTGGAGACCCAAAGTCTAGGGTGTCTGGGGTGATAGAGGTGTGCGCCATAACCAGCCTTTCAAAGCACTTGATCATTACAGATGCTAGAAACAAGCAATTCGCTGCACCTGCTTTAACATCAATGTATCTATTTACGAGATCAAAACATTTATTTTGGATTTGATTGGTTTGGTTTCAAAAATGTATTTACAAATGTATCCCCATCCATGTACAGTCGTGGCCAAAAGTTTTGAGAATGACACATATATTAATTTTCACAAAGTCTGCTGCCTCAGTTTGTATAATGGCAATTTGCATATACTCCAGAATGTTATGAAGAGTGATCAGATGAATTGCAATTAATTGCAAAGTCCCTCTTTGCCATGCAAATGTACTGAATCCCCCCCAAAACTTTTCCACTGCATTTCAGCCCTGCCACAAAAGGACCAGTTGACATGTCAGTGATTCTCTCGTTAACACAGGTGTGAGTGTTGATAAGGACAAGGCTGGAGATCACTCTGTCATGCTGATTGAGTTTGAATAACAGACTGGAAGCTTCAAAAGGAGGGTGGAATCATTGTTCTTCCTCTGTCAACCATGGTTATCTGCAAGGAAACACTTGCCGTCATCATTGCTTTGCACAAAAAGGGCTTCACAGGCAAGGATATTGCTGCCAGTAAGATTGCACCTAAATAAACCATTTATCACATCATCAAGAACTTATAGGAGAGTGGTTCAATTGTTGTGAAGAAGGTTTCAGGGTGCCCAAGAATGTCCAGCAAGCGCCAGGACCGTCTCCTAAAGTTGATTCAGCTGCGGGATCGGGGCACCACCAGTACAGAGCTTGCTCATGAATGGCAGCAGGCAGGTGTGAGTGCATCTGCACGCACAGTGAGGCGAAGACTTTTGGAGGATGGCCTGGTGTGAAGAAGGGCAGCAAAGAAGCCACTTCTCTCCAGGAAAAACATCAGGGACAGACTGATATTCTGCAAAAGGTACAGGGATTGGACTGCTGAGGACTGGGGTGAAGTCATTTTCTCTGATGAATCCCCTTTCCGATTGTTTGGGGCATCAAGAAAAAAGCTTGTCCGGAGAAGACAAGGTGAGCGCTACCATCAGTCCTGTGTCATGCCAACAGTAAAGCATCCTGAGACCATTCATGTGTGGGGTTGCTTCTCAGCCAAGGGAGTGTGCTTACTCACCATTTTGCCTAAGAACACAGCCATGAATAAAGAATGGTACCAACACATCCTCTGAGAGCAACTTCTCCCACCTACCCAGGAACAGTTTGGTGATAAACAATGCCTTTTCCAGCATGTGGCTCGGGGAACAAAACATTGATATTTTGGGTCCATGGCCAGGAAACTCCCCAGACCTTAATCCCATTGAGAAGAGAGGCGGGTGGACAAACAAAAACCCACAAATTCGGACAAACTCCAAGCATTGATTATGCAAGAATGGGCTGCCATCAGTCAGGATGTGGCCCAGAAGTTAATTGACAGCATGCCAGAGCGGATTGCAGAGGTCTTGAAAAAGAAGGGTCAACACTGCCAATATTGACTCTTTGCATCAACTTCATGTAATTGTCAATAAAAGCCTTTGACACTTATGAAATGCTTGTAATTATACTTCAGTATTCCATAGTAACATCTGACAAAAATATCTAAAGACACTGAAGCAGCAGACTTTGTGGAAATTAATATTTGTGTCATTCTCAAAACGTTTGGCCACGACTGTAGATGTGTTAGCTGACAATGTCACAAAAACGATGCGCAAGCTTCGGGGGAAGAGGTCCGTGAGTTGTTGTAATTCTGGTTTCCAGACAGCTACCAAATGACAATAACTTTCATGTGGGTAATTTCAAGTGACTCCTTTCAGCTAGTTTAATCTTGTTCTTGCATCATGTCTTGTTGAGGTGTTATGACTGATTTCTGGTGAATGCTAAAATGCACTAATGTTAGCTAGCTAACCAACGAGAGACAAGTGCTAATTGTGCAAATATTTATGTTTTTAGTAAACTTTGAAGACGAAATACAGTTAACATGTTGTCAACAATGTAAACCAATCACGTCTACTTCGCCCCATAGTTGCGCACGCTTCGGTTTTGTTGCTAAACAACCAACCCGTTGCATTATCAGTGGTTAGAGTTGGACATTACTCGAGGAACATTTGTTTGTGGAAATGTGTTCCGTGCCTGTTTCCAGTCGGTAACATTATTCTGCTAGTGTGCATCTCTGAAACTAGCTAGCTAGTAGCCGCTGAACATGGCTACAGTTCTCCCACCCAGACCTTGCGATAGCAACCCTGCAACCCCGGGAGCGCAGTCTATAAAGGTAAACTTGGCAAATATATCGTAACAGAATATACAAATTGTTGGCCATACATGCTAATGTGTTTAAGACAACATGCTAAGCCGGTGCGCGCTAACGACAACACATCAACCTCCAACTCCTTTGTTGTCATCAAACCTACCGCCGTTTCGCTAGTTAGCAACGTGACAAATATTTACAAATTACTATTTAATAGTGGTAGGCCAGGTTAGCTACTCGTTTTATTCAGCGTTGTTGAACGCAGGCCACTTGTAATGTAGATAGTTGTTAGTTATGTTACTGTGGGAGGCTCGATGTGTTGTAACTTGTCGTTGTTAGCCAAACGACTAACATTACTAGTTAGCTATCCATACCGTTAGCTAACTAACTTGCTTAGCTAGCATAGTGTCTCGCTATCTAGCTAGGTACCTAGCTAGCTGTTTAGTGTACCAGTATATCATTTTTTTGTTAGCATCGTGTGTGTCATTAGACTTCAGTCCAAGTCCAATGTTCGTTGTCGTTAAAACATTTTATTTAACCTTTATTTAACTTGGCAAGTCAGTTAAGAACAAATTATTATTTACAATGACGCCCTACACCGGCCAAACGCGGACGACGCTGGGCCAATTATACGCCGAGATGCAGTGCCTTAGACCGCTGCGCCACTCGGATCCGACTGTGATACCAAAACAAATTTTATTTGTCACATACACATGGTTAGCAGATGTTAATGCGAGTGTAGCGAAATGCTTGTGCTTCTAGTTCCGACAATTCAGTAATAACCAACGAGTAATCTAACCTAACAATTCCACAACTACTACCTTATACACACAAGTGTAAAGGCATAAAGAATATGTACATAAAGATATATGAATGAGTGATGGTACAGAACGGCATAGGCAAGATGCAGTAGATGGTATAGAGTACAGTATATACATATGAGATGAGTAATGTAGGGTATATAAACATAAAGTGACATAGTTTAAAGTGGCTAGTGATACATGTGTTACATAAAGATGGCAAGATGCAGTAGATGATATAGAGTACAGTATATACATATACATATGAGATGAGTAATGTAGGGTATGTAAACATTATATTATATTAAGTGGCATTGTTTAAAGTGGCTGGTGATACATTTTTACATAATTTCCATCAATTCCCATTATTAAAGTGGCTGGAGTTGAGTCAGTATGTTGGCAGCGGCCACTAAATGTTAGTGGTGGCTGTTTAACAGTCTGATGGCCTTGAGGTAGAAGCTGTTTTTCAGTCTCTCGGACCCTGCTTTGATGCACCTGTACTGACCTCGCCTTCTGGATGATAGCGGGGTGAACAGGCAGTGGCTCGGGTGGTTGTTGTCCTTGATCTTTATAGCCTTCCTGTGACATCGGGTGGTGTAGGTGTCCTGGGGGGCAGGTAGTTTGCCCCCGGTGATGCATTGTGCAGACCTCACTACCCGTTGGAGAGCCTTACGGTTGTGGGTGGAGCAGTTGCCGTACCAGGCGGTGATACAGCCCGACAGGATGCTCTCGATTGTGCATCTGTATAAGTTTGTGTGCTTTTGGTGACAAGCTGAATTTCTTCAGCCTCCTGAGGTTGTCTTCACAACTCTGTCTGTGTGGGTGGAACAATTCAGTTTGTCCGTGATGTGTACGCCGAGGAACTTAAAACGTACTACCCTCTCCACTACTGTCCCGTCGATGTGGATAGGGGGGTGCTCCCTCTGCTGTTTCCTGAAGTCCACAATCATCTCCTTTGTTTTGTTGACGTTGAGTGTGAGGTTATTTTCCTGACACCACACTCCGAGGGCCCTCACCTCCTCCCTGTAGGCCGTCTCGTCGTTGTTGGTAATCAAGCCTACCACTGTAGTGTCGTCCGCAAACTTGATGATTGAGTTGGAGGCGTGCATGGCCACGCAGTCGTGGGTGAACAAGGAGTACAGGAGAGGGCTCAGAACGCACCCTTGTGGGGCCCCGGTGTTGAGGATCAGCGGGGTGGAGATGTTGTTACCTACCCTCACCACCTGGGTGCGGTCCGTCAGGAAGTCCAGTACCCAGTTGCACAGGGCGGGGTCAAGACCCAGGGTCTTTAGCTTGATGACGAGTTTGGAGGGTACTATGGTGTTAAATGCTGAGCTGTAGTCGATGAACAGCATTCTCACATAGATATTCCTCTTGTCCAGATGGGTTAGGGCAGTGTGCGGTGTGGTTGCGATTGCGTCGTCTGTGGACCTATTGGTCCGGTAAGCAAATTGGGGTGGGTCTAGGGTGTCAGGTAGGGTGGAGGTGATATGGTCCTTGACTAGTCTCTCAAAGCACTTCATGATGACGGAAGTGAGTGCTACGGGCCGATAGTCATTTAGTTCAGTTACCTTAGATTTCTTGGGAACAGGAACAATGGTGGCCCTCTTGAAGCATGTGGGAACAGCAGACTGGGATAAGGATTGACAATTATTGGTATAACGTTACTATCTGAAACAAAGCTTCAAAAAATTCTTATCCAGAATGTTGAATACAATTGCATTTGACCTTACTCGACCAGTTGTCTGTGCGGTTAGTCCTTCAGATGGTCGAAATTGGAGACAAAATATTCATAGGAGGGCCTCCCGAGTGGCGCAGTAGTCTAACTACAGCCCTGGGTTCGATCCCAGGCTGTGTCAAAGCCGGCCGTAACTGGTAGACGAATGAGGCGGTGCACAATTATCCCAGCATCGTCTGGGTTAGGGGAGGGTTTGGCCGGTGGGGATTTCCGTGTCCCATCGAGCTCTAGCGACTCCTTGCGGCGGGCCTGGCGCCTGCAAGATGACCTCAGTCTCCAGTTGAATGTTTTTTCTTCCGACACATTGGTGTGGATGGCTTCCAGGTTAAGCGAGCAGCGTGTCAAGAAGCAGTGCGGCTTGGCAGGGTCGTGTTTCGGAGGACGCATGACTCTCGACCTTCGCCTCTCCCTAGTCCGTAGGGGAGTTGCAGCGATGGGACAAGACTGACTACCAATTGGCTGTCGCGAATATTGGGGAGAAAAAGGGGTAGAAGTAATAAAACAAAATATATATATATAATATCCACAGGAAAGTATTATTTTGCTGACTTTTTAGAGCGCTGGTACTGCCATTAAAGTTTATCACCTGGCACATGTGCAAAACCATGTAAACACCTGCAAGACTTGCAAGACAGGTATGACTTCCGTCTTGTGCACTTTCTCTGGGTCATGACCAAACAAATTCTTGATTGCCACACAGAGACCTGCGTTTTGAAGTCGGTTGAATAATTATTTCCTGTCGTTATTTTGTTCTAAATTTCAACCAGTTGAAGGACCAACCCCAAGGACAAGGGTCAGAGTAAGTTCCATTTTTATTCAACTTTCGTGACATACAACGGACGTTCTATGTAAACGTGCGTGACTATGCTGCACAGGCAATGGAGGGCATCATCACAATTGGGACTAGGCCTACCTCAAGGCTAGCCACAGGAGGTTGGTTGCACCTTAATTGGGGAGGACGGGCTCGTGGAAATGGCTAGAGTGGAATGGTATCAAAACACCTAACGCATGTTGGTGCCATTCCATTTGCTATATTCTAGCCATTATTATGAGCCGACCTCCCCTCAGCAGCCGCCACAGGCTAACCCAATAATGGACTACATGAGCCTAATGTTACTCCTTATAGTCCAAGGACCTTATGTGTTCTGCTTCGAGGCGATTGGGCTTTGTCAGCCAAAATTCATAAATACCATCTAAACGTGAATGTATTCTCAATTGCGGTACAGTTCTAAAAACATAAAGCCCTTTACTTTCATATCACATCAAAATAATTTCACAAATGCTAAATATCCACTTACTGTTAACTAGTTTTAACACAGTTGCAGCCTCACAGTATTTTTTAGTGACAACAGGTTTGTGGCATTAGTCTTCCGATTACACAAACAGATGTTCAGAGACGCAGATGGCTAATTAGAACATGTAGTGGTATCAGTCTTCGGTCTGTGGCTGCCGTCCAAAAATGTGAAAGACGCCCACTTACCCTTGCCTTATGCCTTTGGGGGATCCCCTTCACCATCTTGGAGGGCGGTCCAAAGGATTAGCCAAGCAAGGGAAGTTTGCAACGTAAGCCCCTCAGTCCTCAAATTTTTAGTTTGCTTTGCGAGTGTACGATTATGTTCACTTCGGGCCTGAACTCCCCATAATTACATTTGTGACGATTGTACATCCACTAAGAAAAGTCCCCGAAAACGTAAAAACAACATCAATGGAGAAGTCACCATACAACTGTAAGTAAAAACTAATGCAAATACGTTCGAAATTGTGTTACTAATGCACACGGTGGCACAAACGTCTCACATGTTTTGTTTTTGGTTATCTTTTGGAAATTGTAGAAATAAAATATTTTCCTTCAGAAGTTCAAGCTAGGCAGGCTAACGTTAGTTAGCTAATTAATATGCTAGCTATCATACAGTAGGCGTATATTAACAATTATATAAGTAGACATGCACTCATTATTGACTGTAGTGCATATAAAGCACCAATATGCTACCGGTGGTTGAAAACTCAATCATCGCGGCATGAAGGAGACACATTTCCGGCCAAGGGTGGTCCATTTAAAAATCATTCCTTCCTCCCTTGCCCTGCAAGTGTATACTCGTCAGACGTCATGATACGTCATCAGAAGTGTCCACTTAAGGCGGGAGGCCAAGATGGCGGCTTGAACAGAGGCTTTTTTTACCGAGCTCCGCAACAAACTTTCAGAAAGATTGTGGGGGAAAACAGTTGAATTTGTTCAAGATATCAGAACTTTCCTGGGACTGGAATAATAATTGGATAATTTATTTCGGCATGTCCATGTGAAGTTGTGACAAAAAAAGAAAGGAAGAAGCTAGCCGTTCTATTGCTAATCAACAAGAGAGAAACGTGCTTATAGACAACTGCCATAACTACGCTTGCCCTATGGATAATCTCATGCTTTCGAAAGCCGTTGAAGATGACGAATTCCCCTCTTCACCGGTTACTCTGCGCAAACCTCCACCCTCCAAAAAACAACAACATGAACTCTGACATCGTGGCAGCCTCTCCTTACTTATCAACTCCAGGTCTGATGCCATTGAGAAAATGGTAGGCGCGAACATCATGGTTATCCAAGGCTTGAAAAAGACTGGAGTTTGCATGATGTGAAAAAAAAGTAGGAACAAGTTGTGGCCAACGATCAAGAAAGCACGAAATGAGGGAAAGGCTGCTTACTTCGTCGGAAGACGAGGCTTCATCAACGGTTCGGAAATCCATATTCCTCCGTAGAATCTCACCAGAAGGACAGATTGATAGTTTCAGCCATGGTATTCCCATTTCCCTTGTACTGAGTAATGTTACCTAACAAGCATCAGGTGACTATTTTTCAGAATACTCAGGTACCTCAATTTTATTATTTTGTTCTGTGTGACCAGACCAGAAGGTCTAGTTTGTTTACAAACTTATGAAGAAGACTGAAAGTTGTATTTATTGTTTATGCATACAGTAACTGATATTGTTTTAAAGGGGCATACAGGTCTCCTTTTTTGGGGCATGTCTTGCTAATTGCCTATAATTTCCACCTTTTGTCTATTCCATTTGCACAACAGCATGTGAAATTTATTGTCAATCAGTGTTGCTTCCTAAGTGGACAGTTTGATTTCACAGAAGTGTGATTGACTTGGAGTTACATTGTGTTGTTTAAGTGTTCCCTTTATTTTTTTGAGCAGTGTATATATATGAGAGAGATTAAATGCAGACGGAGCCTTTATTAGATCTAGGAAAAAATGGATTGAGGGAGAACAGAAATCATCTTATTTCTTTAGACGTGAGAAATTTCACTCTACAAATAACACTATCAATAAGTTAAACATTGATGGTGTTATTACAGATGACCCAAAATTAATCGCTAAATACTGTAGCAATTTTTACAGGAAATTGTATAGCTCTATGTACTGTCAGGAATCCACAGATGTTTTTTGACTCACTGAATAATGTTCACTATCAGTGATATAGAATCTAAACAGTGTGATGAACCCATCAAGTTGAAGAGATTAGAGTTTATCAAACATCTAAGAACAATAAATCACCAGGTGTTGATGGAATTACTTCAGAATTTTACATATTATTTTCTAAACAATGTTCTCCCTCCTACAATGAGTCAGGGGTTAATAACACTGACACCTAAGCCTAAAAAAGAAGTGCTGCTCATCGATAACTGGTGTCCAATTTGTCTTCTTAATAATGACTATAAGATTTTTTTTTTATTATTATTATTTTTTTCCCCGTTATTTTACCAGGTAAGTTGACTGAGAACACGTTCTCATTTGCAGCAACGACCTGGGGAATAGTTACAGGGGAGAGGAGGGGGATGAATGAGCCAATTGTAAACTGGGGATTATTAGGTGACCATGATGGTTTGAGGGCCAGATTGGGAATTTAGCCAGGACACCGGGGTTAACACCCCTACTCTTACGATAAGTGCCATGGGATCTTTAATGACCTCAGAGAGTCAGGACACCCGTTTAACGTCCCATCCGAAAGACGGCACCCTACACAGATATTAGCCTTACTACTTGCAAAAATAATTAAAGAAGTCCTGGATGCAATCATTGATGAGACACAGTGGCTTTATGAGGAATATACATATTTCTAACAATATCAAGTATTAGACATACTTGACTACTCAGACCTAATAGCCGAGGATAGCTTCATATTATTTTAAGATTTTTATAAAGCATTTGACACAGTAGAGCATCAGTTCCTCTTCCACTCCCTTGAGAAATTTGGCTTTGGGGATTTTTTCTGTAATGTTATTAAGACTCTATACAAATGGTAACAGCACTATCAAATTGAAATATGGCACCTTACCTAGATTTGAGTTAGAGAGGAATTAGGCAAGGCTGTCCAATCTCTCTGTATCTGTTTTTATTAATCACCCAACTTCTTACACATTCTTTAAATAATAGTCCTGTACAAGGTATTTCCATAGCTGGTAAATAAATTATTATAATCCAGCTGGCTGATGATACTACACTTTTTCTGAAAGACGCAAACCAAATTCCCATATCGATCAATGTGAATCGAACTCGAATAAATGTGGACTCATGGCCGTCAAAGATTGTTTGACACCTTAATATTATGGTATTCCAGTGAAAGAAGAACTTACGTATTTAGGCATAACCATTACTACGGATCAGAAGTCTAGAGCCTTACTAAATTTTAACTCTCATAAAAAAAACTCAGAAGAGGCTAAATCAATGGCTACGGAGGGACTTATCTTTAAAAGGAAGAGTCCTAATAACCAAGGCTGAATGTATCTCTACAGATATCTTTATATCTTGACGGTAAAATAAGCAAGGAGATAGATCAGATGCTTTTCAACTTTCTGTGGAGAAACTGTACACATTACACTAGGAAAACTGTTGTTATGAACACGTATGAGTATGGTGGGCTGATTTTTCTGGACTTTACTACCTTAAATTATACTTTTAAGATCAATTGGATAAAACTATTCCTAAGAAGACCCACTTCTATGTAGAATTTTATTCCTCATCATGTCTTCTCTACTTTTGATGGTCTTAACTTCATGTTGGTTTGCAATTATATTATTGACAAAGTTCCAGTGAAACTTTCTGCTTTTCATTGGCAGGTTTTCTTGTCATGGACTTAAATTATGCATATAAATGATTCTCCACACAGATATTATATATGGAATAATCGGGATATATTGTATAAAAATACTTCTTTGTTTTTAGAATTTTGGTTCAGAAATAATATTCTATTGGTGAGCCAACTTGTAAATGCGGAGGGTTTTTTACTTAGTTATGAGGAATTCTTATCACTTTACAAGGTCCCTGTAACACCAAAAGATTTTGCAAATCTCTCAGGTGTTGCTTTATTATTCAGGAACGTGTCAAGACCTGACCCTCAGAGCCTACCTTCCATTAACTCTGTTCTCATCAGTAGGAAAGATTTGTTTCTCTTTTGGTCCATTAAACAACAGAGCGGTACCTACCTTGTTTCAGCAGGATGTTGTATGTATACCTTATGTCATGCCTTATTGGAATTGTTTGATTGATAATATCTGTTGGGGAAAAGTTTGGATGTTGCCACACATACAGTTGAAGTTGGAAGTTTACATACACTTAGGTTGGAGTCATTAAAACTTGTTTTTCAACCACTCCACAAATTTCTTGTTAACAAACTATAGTTTTGGCAAGTCAGTTAGGACATCTACTTTGTGCATGACACAAGCAATTTTTCCAACAATTGTTTACAGACAGATTATTTCACTTAATCACAATTCCAGTGGGTCAGAAGTTTACATACTTAGTTGACTGTGCCTTTAAACAGCTTGGAAAATTCCAGAAAATTATGCAATGGCTTTAGAAGCTTCTGATATGCTAATTGACATAATTTGAGTCAATTGGAGGTGTACCTGTGGATGTATTTCAAGCCCTACCTTCAAACTCAGTGTCTCTTTGCTTGACTTCATGGGAAAATCAAAAGAAAGATTCAGTAGTTTTGGAACGGAGGAGTCTGATTTAGTTACCAAGACTGAACACACGGGTGTAATCATTAGTTGAAACAGTTGCAAAACAATTTGCAACTAAAAGGAGAGTTTCTATTGGAGAAATGCAGTTAGGTCTCTCCCTCGCCGTTTCATTCAGTTTGCTTTCGTTTAAGAAACATTTTGCAACCAAATCTGTGTAATGAATATGCCCCAGGCGAGGGAGAGCGAGGAGTGGGCAAGCAGAAAAAAATTGTGTGCATATGTCTTGGTAATCTATCTTGCATGCCTCGCAAATTCACCAAAGTAGCCTAAAGTTCTATTTAAATTACAGAACTTTCCCCAGCCTTTATAGCCTATAGTCTAGTTAGGCTGTAACACAGAAAATATTGTTTTGTGGTAACTGCACTGCCATAAAAAGGGTTTGGGATTGTTCTTTAATGTTAAGGATTACAATTTTGTTTAAATGTTTTGACATTTTAACGTTCACACTCTTAGTGTGTAGTAATTTAACCGTTTAAAAAAATATATTGTTTCTTGCTGATAAGATCTGTTCCTTCTGTTTACAAAACTGTACCGCGGAATATACGTGTTAACGTTTAGAACAAGCGTCAGGGCTCTTGGCACGAACATACTGTCGTCAATAGATGCTAAAGGTACAGTGCCTTCAGAAGGTATTCATACGCCTTGACTTATTCCACATTTTGTTGTTACAGCCTGAATTCAAAATGTATTAAATATATGCTTTTTCTCTCACCCATCTACACAGAATACCCCATAATGACAGAGAAAACATGTTTTGAGCTTTTTTTTCTTGAAATTGATTGAAAATAAAATACAGAAATATATATAATTTACATAAGTATTCACATGTCTGAGTCAATACATGTTAAAGTCACCTTTGGCAGCGATTACAGCAGTGAGTCTTTCTGGGTAAGTCTAAGAGCTTTGCAGTTTGCACATCTGGATTGTATCAGTCTTGCCATAGGTTTTCAAGTGGATTTCAGTCAAAACTGTAACTAGGCCACTCAGGAACATTCAATGTTGTCTTGGTAAGCAACTCCAGTGTATATTTGGCCTTGTGTTTTAGGTTATTGTCCTGCTGAAAGGTTAATATGTCTCCAAGTGTATGTTGGAAAACAGACTAAACCAGGTTTTCCTCTAGGATATTGCCTGTGCTTAGCTCTATTACATTTATTTTTATACTAAACTCCTCAGTCCTTGCCGATGACAAGCATACCGATAACATGATGCAGCCACCACCGTGCTTGAAAATATGAAGGGTGGTGCTCAGTAATGTTGTGTTGGATTTGCTCCAAACAACACTTTGTATTCAGGACATGAAGTTCATTTGTTTGCCACATTTTTTGCAGTTTTACTTTAGTGCCTTATTGCGAGCACGATTCATGTCCTTCCTTCTTTTCACTCTGTCATTTAGGTTAGTATTGTGGAGTAACTACAATGTTGTTGATCCATCCTCAGTTTTCTCCTATCACAGCCATTAAACTCTGTAACTGTTTTAAAGTCACCATTGGCCTCATGGTGAAATCCCTGAGCGGTTTCCTTCTTCTCCGGCAACTGAGTTAGGACGCCTGTATCTTTTTAGTGACTAGGTGTATTGATTCACCATCCAAAGTTTAATTAATAACTTCACCATGCTCAAAGGGTTATTCAATGTCTGCTTTTTAAAAATGTACCCATCTACCAATAGGTGCCCTTCTTTGCGAGGCATTGGAAATCCTCCCTGGTCTTTGTGGTTGAATCTGTTTGAAATTCACTGCTCGACTGAGGGACCTTTAGAGATAATTGTATGTGTGGGGTACAGAGATGAGGTAGTCATGAAAAAAAAATCATGGTAAACACTATTGCACACGGTGAGTCCATGCAACATATGTGACTTGTTAAGCACATTTTTACTTCTGAACTTAGTAAGGCTTGCCATAACAAAGGTGTTGAATACTTATTGATCAAGACATTTCAGCTTTTCATTTTTAATGAATTTGTACACATTTCTAAAAACATAATCCACTTTGATATTATGGGGTATTGTGTGTAGGCCAATAACACATTTACATTTAATCAATTTTAAATTCAGGCTGTAACACAACATGATGTGGAAAAATTCAAGGGGTATGAATACTTTCTGAAGACCCTATAGCTGGCATCTATGAATGCGCTACCTCTAGGCTTGCTTTTTACATGTCATTTTTTTAAACATTTATCCAGAGCGACTTACAGTAGGTTGTGAGGCCAATTGTACGTACTGCCAATTTTTCTAAAACAATGTTTGAGGTGGCTTATAGGAAGAGAAATTAACATAGAATTCTCTGGCAATAGCTCTGGTGGACATTCCTGCAGTCAGCATGCCAATTGCACACTCCCTCAACTTAAGACACTGTATGTGACATTGTGTTGTGTCACAACTGCACATTTTAGAGTGGATTATCTTGGAAAATAAGAAATATTTGAGAGAAATAAGCTTTTTCTGCATATGGACCATTTCTGCAATCTTTTATTTCAGCTCATGAAACATTGGACCAACACTACATGTTTCCTTTACATTTTTGTTCAGTGGCCAACAAACTTTCATTCTGGAGAGAACTTTTAACTTTAACAAGTAATAGTTCAGGTGTTTTGTGTATCCTAACTGTGTATCCTAACTGTATTTTTAGGATGACATTGAGGAAGTTTCCAATGATGGCAGTCAAGCTCCAAAAAGGCGGCGCATGGGTTCAGGCGACAGTTCCAGAAGTTGCGACACCTCCAGTCAGGAACTTGGGTATGTGGTAAGGTCGTATCTGAAGGCGTAGATAGACATATTTGCATCGCTACTTCCTAATAGACCACACCCAATCCCCGTTAACAGTTAGGCTGATCTTTTTTTCCCACTAATTGTTTTTTTGATCAATCACATCAGATCTTTTTACACCAATCTTGTTCAGAGCTTATCTGATTGGTCAAAAGACCAATTAGTGAAAGAAATATCAGAATTGGACCGGTCTAATCGCAGCCTCTGTGTCTATTAACATAGGCTTAAGACTTTACCCTGCTCTTAACCTTTCAGTCATACGTGTGTTTCCCCAGGCCCACATACTTCTCAGCAGAAAATCTGACTGAGTACAGGTGGCCCTCAGATGGCAGTGGGGAGTACTATATGTTGCAAGAACAAGTCAGTGAATATCTGGGAGTGACTTCATTCAAGCGAAAATATCCAGGTGATGTGGCTAACATTTGATAGTCATGCGTGTATACATTAATACACCCACTAGGCTGGTGTTACAAGCGCATGTTCAACCAACTGAGCTACAAAGGACCATCAATGGAAATAAGCCTTCAGGCTTTGTTTATATTGTCATTTTTTTATGTATGTAATGTTGTTTGTGCCTACTATTTTTAATTATCCAATATATTCTTATTTTAGATTTGGAAAGGAGAGACCTCTCCCACAAGGAGAAGCTATATCTGAGGGAGCAAAATGTCATCACTGAGACACAGTGCACCTTGGGTAAGAACTTAGAAACATGTAATTGTTCCGTAACCAGGAAGAGCTTGGAGTGTGACAGACCAATCAGGGCCAAAGCCATCCCAATAGTTGTTTTGGGGAATTAGACTACTCCTTACCTTGAAACTGTATACATTAAGTAATTGTGAATCTCTTTTTCCAGGTTTGACTGCTTTACGAAGTGATGAAGTTATTGATTTAATGATCAAGGAGTACCCGGGAAAACATGCTGAGTATTCTGTCATTCTCCAAGAGAGAGAGCGTCAGAGGATAGCAAAAGAGTACTCTGTAAGTACTCTGAGTTCAGAGAGTATTACTAATGTTAGTATGCTCCGCAACATTGACACATTTTTTATAGCTTTGGTGTGGATGAAAAAAGGGAGTGTGAATATATGTTACAACAGCCTTTGATTTAAATTCCCAGATTATATTTTCACTCACAGTTCATTAACGGTTGACATGGTTATTCTATATGTTGTATTGTAACATTGATTTTTTATATCCTAGAAAATGCAGCAACAAAACCCTCAGAAGGTTGAAGCCAGTAAAGTGCCAGAGTACATAAAGAAAGCTGCCAAGAAAGCTGCAGAGTTCAACAGTAACTTTAACAGGGAAAGGATGGAAGAGAGAAGGGCATATTTTGACCTTCAGACACATGTACGTTAATACCTTGAATAAACACATAGGCTTAGTAGTCATACATATTTTGTATGTGTTCATAAGAACTCCCACTTGTTCATGTTAGAGTAGATACAGTATATCGGTACATTGGTAAACTGTAAGACTTATTTGTGTGAATTTGAACATGTAATTGAAGTGTTTCAAATGCAACTTTCGAACAGATTATCCAAGTACCCCAAGGGAGGTATAAAGTTCTTCCTCCAGAGAGAACCAAGACTGGACCCTATCCAGTGGCCCTCATCCCTGGGCAGTTCCAAGACTATTACAAAAGGTATGGGTCACTAACCAAAAAAATAGTCTTCATGAATGAGGTCCTGACCTCTAAAGATATTTGAATAGCTGATAAATTGATGTTCCTGTGTTTGATACAGGTACTCTCCCAACGAGCTGCGCTACTTGCCCCTGAACACAGCCCTGTTCGAGCCCCCCCTTGACCCGGAGCTGCCTGCCCTGGACAGTGATGGGGACTCGGATGATGCAGATGAAAACAAGGGAGAAGAGGGCAAGAAAAATTCAGTAAGGAACTGGATTCTGGAACTATTTTTACACGTTTCTCTTGATTTCAGAGCTTGAGATGCAATGACATGTTGTATTGTATTTCCAGTAAATGCCTAGAGATGCTTTGTAGGTTGACTATGTAAACTTCTTGGCAGCTTGCTTGAATAGTAAGAACTGAATTGTGTCTACAGGACAGCTCATCTGGAAACACCTCAGATGGGGACAGTCAGGACAGTGGAGTGCAGTCAAAGGGCAAGGCCAAGGACAGGACTGCCACCCCGGCTAAAGATGCCACCCCACGCCTCAACCAACACAAATCTGTCCCTGGGTACAAGGTAGAAGAAAAAAGCCCCTGACTTTCTCCAACAGCACTTATTTTCCCTTTCCCCTACTCCGCCACCTCTTCCAGCTTCTTCAGCACTTTCAGTAGAGAGACCCTCCTTTGTCCCCACCCCGATTTCTGGCCCTGTCACTCCTAACACACACACTCCACCAGGTGGCAATAGTTCTCTCTTGGGGCAACACTCTGCCTTCCCTCTTCCACTTGGTCCAGTTTGGTTGTGAACCGACCATATGGTTAAAGAGACGTTCCGGATCTTTGACGACTACTTAAGTATTTTTTTTAAACCTCCCGCTTTGGGCTGGATGTGGCAATGTGTAGTTCATACATGCATAGTCTATGAGTAGAATTATTGTCTTACCTCAATTAGCCACAAAATCCCTAGTTTGAAAACAACTTTTCTGGAAGCTGTGTTTTGAGCAATGCAAGCTTGGCACACGTGGGCAAGCCCCATTGCAATTAGAGTTCCAGCCAATCTGCTTCAGCACTTTGCCATTTGAGTGACAGCTAGCAAGATGCACATTGACGAGTTGCTCAGTGAGAGAAGAAGAAGGCTGGCCCAGGCCTGCCCAGCGTTATCCAATGAGGTTGCAGGGCGGGCCCAACGACTCAGTGACACAGCGAGCAATGACGTACTGCATGGAAGCAATTTTAGGGACCCGTTTTGGCTCTTCAGCGTTACTTTCAGAACTACTGGCTATAAAGTATGCAAATCTTCCGGAAAGTCTCTTTAAAACAGTGATGGTTCTATACCAAACGTATGGTAATACACTGATGGTTCCGTATCAGAATTTATGAGCAATAACATTTTGGAGTAGTTCTGTCACATCTAGGACTTGTTCTTCACTGCACTTTTGATTGGTCTTAAAGACTTGTACATTTTTTACCCTATTTGAATGTCTTAATATACCTCTCTTCTGTGTACTTGGCAACACACTAATTAAGACAAGAGACCAGTTACAGTATATTTGGCTGCTAAATTCATTGTTTTTAAACAACATATTTCTTATGATACATACTTTATAAGATACATACATTTTATTTAGTAGTAGCATACATTTTATTTAGTAGTAGCACTAAAATTACATTAATACTTGAGTGTTTAAAAGTTTTATAATTCAAATGATGTCTGTGTATATTTAGTATGCTTTTAAACCAGTATTCTTGTGCCGTTATTCTATAACGGTTGTTTGATATAACTTTACAGACTGTTCTTTGTTTATTATGAAACTGGAGAACACAATGTCAGTGTGTCAGACGCCTGTTAATACACATTCTATATGTTGGCTTTTTTACTTTCGGTTGCCTCTGAAAGTTATTGTTGTGTTAAGTTTAAATTATTTGATAAGAGAATGGCATTTCTGGGATCAACATGATCTACCTTCTGACAATTTACTCTCATCTGTTTTACTGCAAGGGAAACATGGCAGAATTGATCAAATTTAGTTTGCCAAAACCGACAGCAAGAGCAGTAAGCACAAATATACATAGCTTGTCATGGCATGACTAGTATTACGTATTACTACACCACAAACACCATATCATACATCAGGATTTGCGCATTGATTGATGTGGAGAGCTCATAACTTTCCACAGGGATGGATTTGTCTTATGTTTCCAAGGGGATTTAGAATCATTTGTTTTGAGTGCACACCACACTTTTAAACCAAACTTTTTTAAACCTTTGTCTACTTACCCTCTCTTTATTGTTAGTATGTAATGCGTCATAGATGTGTTTGGAATTTAACAATAACTTTCCAATATCGGCGCTCATTGAATTAAGACTGAAGCCAATACAGATACAATACTTGCAGAAAAATGTACTCAACCTATTAATGTCGCCATAGAAAACATGGCATTAAAGTAGAGTTCATGGTCTGTACAAGAAATTATTATTTTCATAATCGTAGTGGTATAAATTGCTTGTGTTGGCACTACACTGCAGGGGTAGCCATCTGAAGCCTAACAGAAAATATGTAACCTTTTCTTTTCTTATGTTTTGCACCAGTCAAATGAAACATTTTCAGGATGGCAACATCAAACGGGTTGACATTTTGAAAATAGGTGATATTTCCATGAACACACAGCCTACTTCATACTCATGGGCTGTATCCTCCCAATTGATTGCACACATTCCCAATATTTGTGCAGACTGCGCACCTAAGTAGGTACAGTTTATGTTGATCCTTCAAAGCTCAATTTGTATATTTTTCACGCTCAGAATTTAATGTGTCTTACATGTTTGATTTGAGTGCAATGGCATAATGGTGTCCCTTCTGATTGTCATACCTTCCTTTGGATACATTTTTGTTCTCCTAGTTTAGCTGGCACTCCTCTTTCTGTGAAGACCTCTTGTATTCAATTAGCTATGTCCTTTATTAACTTAACTGTGTGTCTCTAATCTCCGATTTGCCCTCCCACGTTTCGTTGTTTGTTTCTTAGAAAGGCTTTAACTGCTCTTATCTAATCCAATACTTTTTATGTAGGAAAACGTTTGATGTGTCAGTATTTAGACACAGTTAACCATTGAAATAAAGATTTCAAACAAATAGACTGTACAGAGATGTTTTGATTGTGTTAGCAGCACAGAGACTGAGGTCCTGTAAAGAAATATATATCTGCAGTGAAAGAGGAGTTTTCCTCCTGTCAGAAATGTCTTTGGCTAACTGCCTTTTTATAAATGTGGGTGGAAACACCTCGGTCTCCTCGGGAGAGACATTCAAGTGTTTAACCTGCTATGAGCGGTGATGGGGGACAGCATGGCACATCCAACTTAATCTTAAATCAACTTGACCTCTTGGTTTTTGCCATTGGCGCTCTTGAGATCCAAGTATCGTAGTCTCCCAGTCCCCACGACTATATATAAGTGATGACTACAAGCAAAGATTTGATGTGGGAGGCTCTCAAAATTAGACAATAGGCTCTTTTTAGTCATTCTTATTTGAGGGGGTGAAATAAGAAGCACCTAACAAGATTGGATCAATTGCGAGTGAAAATACATGTGTATATATACATTCTATCAGGCCTTTTAGGCTTTTACATATTGTACAGTATAATGCGTGTTGCTCAGAAGCCCTTTGTCACATGGTGCACTAAGCCTTGTTGCTAAAAATTATAGCATTGTTCTGCCCTTGCAGCCTAAGGTCATACCCAATGCTATTTGTGGCATTTGCCAGAAGGGTAAGGAGTCCAACAAGAAAGGAAAGCCAGAAGCTCTCATTCACTGCTCACAGTGCAAGAACAGTGGTAAGTGGAACTTCTGTTTTGTTTTTAAATTAAAACTGACAAATCACACTAGCTTTCATTTACAACATAGCATTGTTCACAATGAACATACAGCTTCTAAAATATGAGCAAAATAACTTCGTTCAATTAGCCTAGTCGAGATCACAAGTTGGGATTATGCAGTGTGTTTTGGAGTAGTGGTGCGAGCGATGCCCTGTGTGTATGTGTGCGTGTCCCAGGTCACCCATCGTGCCTGGATATGAGTGAGGAGCTGGTGGGCCTGATTAAGACCTACCCGTGGCAGTGTATGGAGTGTAAGACGTGCACGGTGTGTGAGCAGCCCCACCACGAGGAGGAGATGATGTTCTGTGACAAGTGTGACCGGGGCTTCCACACCTTCTGCGTGGGCCTAGACTCCATCCCTCTAGGTGAGCTCTCTCTCTGGGTCTTTTCAAATACTTTAAGGATGCATCATTACTTCTTTCCTTGGTGAAATCTTTGTGATGGAATCGTTGCTTACTCCTATCAATGCGTGTGTTAGATCAGTGATTATTTCATGGAAGGAAGGGACTCTGTTGCGCGCTCTCTCACTTTCTCTTATGTAGTCTCAAATGTAGTTTTGTGGTGATTTGAATTCAGCTGGTTTTATGTGAAACAGCATTATTAATTTGCTTAGCCAACTGAACTACTTTTTCGGCTTGGGGTGAAGACTGACAATTAAGTTTTATTTTTTTTGTGCAGTCAAGAAGGGTTGTTTGTTACCTCAATTTGCTATAGTTAGTGTAGCTGCACATTAAACATCAGAAAGTTCATGTTTGGAATGTGGTCAAAGTGCTTTATAAGTGTTGAAATCAAATGCTAGAAATAGCTGTTTTTTGTCAGATGCCTTTTAGTCTGAAGGATCCCACAATGCAGTCTCTTTTTAGCCTTTGGTTTGATGTGGCTCTACTGTAATATGTAACATCATAGTTTTTTCTCCTCAGGGTGCTGGGTTTGTGAGTGTTGCATCAAGGAGTTCTCAACGCCCAAGAAAAAAGGAGGAATAAAAACACCCAAAAAGTCCAAATCTGCACACAAATAGAATGTGATTATGGACAATGATCAACTCAACAAGCTAATACTCAATTTTAAAGATACGTTTTGTACTTTTGATTTTTAAGAGTAAGTTTGGTAATCCTGTATATATGGATTTATTTGTCACAATTGGATTTGAAATGTCATTGCCACTGAAGTAAACATTTTTGCCAGTAAAAGCTTTTTTTAATAACCCATGACTGCCCTGATGTTTCATTACAGCACATATTATGTCTCCAATAAGGGAAAGGGAAAGAGGGATCAATAAGTGCTTATCAAAGTCCTGACGCAAAGATACTTTATTTACAGCCTATTCCTCTCAGGTGACAGTTACAATAGAATGCTAAATCAACCACAACATGTTATGTGAAGTTTCTAAGGCCATAGTCAATAGAACCAGACATACAGCAGGCACCACAATAGCTCCTCATGCATATTTGACAAGGACTGGCTTTAAAGCGACCAATTAGTCACCTGGAGAGCATGGCCCTGTGTAGCATCTGTCCAGGTGAGAACCTCTTACTGTCCCTTTGGGCCCAGGTGATGCTGTGAAGTCATATAGCAGCTGCCACGTGGCGACCAGGTAGACTACACTAAGTGACAGACGCATGCATGTCCCTGTCATCTGATAGGTGTGGAGTACAATGGGCAGTTGGGTACAGCAGCGAGCCACACTGTAACAATACGCGTGTGAACGCTTGCCGCTTGGCATTAAAAGGCCAGTGTTCCACTCAACAGCCGGTGTTTATTTTGTGGAGCCCAGTCAGTAAACATAACAGCGTTCAACAACTGAAGCCTGGCTTGGTCTGTTGAACAATGAGAATTGTGTACATTTTCCTCTTATTTGCAATGTATATCAGCCATTAGTTTAAAAAAATATATATAAATAAATAAAATTGGGGTTAGAAGAGGAATACTGGAAATGTGCAGTATTCTGTTTTTTATGCATGCTGGTCTTAATTAAGGGTGCAGTAAAAAGTTGCTGTGCTTTATCTGAAAGTACCACTAGATGGAAGCCAAGAGCTATTGTTGAGACACCTTTGCTTTCCTTCAATATCCCTAGTTGGAATGAAAATGCTGTGGCTGTGTCTGACCCTCGCTTGTTCTGGGAACCTCCACTCTGCTCGTTCCTGTGTCCTCTGCTCCAGTAGTGGTACATGGGTACAATCACTGGGGAAGCCAAGCCAGATTTTTTTTGCATATTACAACCAATGTGTTGTGATAATATCGTTGTTTGCTCAATAACCTGTTAGTTCCTATGCCTTGTGACCGTCATATACTGTATATAGGCTGAAGGCAGAGACAATAAGAAGACACGGTGGCAGAATATTTTCAACCACACCTTTGTTTCATCACAACTAGAGAGCAACATCTATCCGGTAGAGTCCACGAAGGATATTGCATGTAACAAACAGTTACATGGCCTACAGCATGGTCAATCAAGTTAAATGTTTCTGACATTTTTGGACCACTTAACAACTATTGATTTAGAACCACAGAGAGTTACAGCAAGTCACAAAGAAAACAGGAGCTGCCACCGCTATTCCAGCACCATTTCACCTAAAATATTTAAACTATTTATTCAAATCAATGTAAGCTAAATATCATGTAGCTTTCCATGGTACTGATTAATTTCTCTGTGTGTGTCCATAATTAGAAAAAAAACATGTTGACTCGCCCTACTTGTAGAGAAACGCCAATGCCATCCTCTCTTTCATGTTGCCGAAACGTTCTTTGACTATCATACAGTACACACTTTTAGGTTTTGTTGTCTTAGGCTAGCTAGTCAGGTAGTCTAACTTCCTTTCATGGGCAACGATGAGCCAGCTAGTTAACATTAGCCTACTACATAGCTACATATTGAACTTCCATCCTCTCAGGCCAGGGGCACAATGTATGGTTGGATCAGAATTGCCGTTATTAATATTGTCTAGTACGGAGAATTAAGTAAATCCACAAGTCCAAATCCCTATCTCCATCCATGGCTAATTTAGGAAAGGGCCAATTTTAGCTAGCTAGCCACTGGAGGACAATACAATGAGATGTAACATCTCAAAAAAACAAATTGGTGCGCTAGGACCATTCACTGTTGAGCTCACTCAGTTTAGCTCAATGCTAATTGGTTATTAATTTGAAAAGTATGAAGCACAGAGAGTCTAGAGATACATAATTGTTCATTTTTTCTTGGTCAATCATTTTGTGAAACCTGTCTTCCCTTGACATCCATGAATACACGCCACTGCTAGGCTCCCATACATCCCTCAAATGGCTTGCTTCTGTCCCTTGGGTCAAAACTAGTGTTGCAAAATTCCAGGAACTTTCCACGGTTTTCCAGAAATCCTGGTTGGAAGATTCTGTATTTCCTGCTTATACCCTCCTTATTCCAGGTATCCTTCAACCGGGATTTGGGAAAACCAGGAAATGTATAGATTTTTGAAACCCTAAAACAAACGCTGGATCACTTGTTATTATGTATCAATTATTAATCAGCATGCCAATGGAAAATACAAACTCATTAGGGCTTTTAAATTAAAAGGCCCCTCTGCTGTTTTGACTTGGAGTGGGTATAGGCTCAGGATGTAATGATCCTCTCTTGTTGCCAGGCTGTTAAACCTGGCTGAGCGCAGACAGCAGCATGGTTATGGGACTATCCTCATGCATATTTGACTAGAGAAGGCTTTAAGCCGGGGCCCCTGCCTCACACCTGTTGCCCATCCACAAGGAGAGTGCCTTCGCCCCTGTGGACAAGCTGCTTAAGTGGAGACTGGCCATGCAGTAGGCACCTTTCACCGCCGTTCCGTCTCACCAGGCTGGAATGGAGCAGTTAATGGAGGGGTGTCATTTGAGGGGAGTAAAGAAGGGAGTGTATGAATGGAGGGCATTTGCTGGTTTTGTTCCAGTGAGGTATCTTTAACCAGTTATATCGTACTACCAGAATAAGGCCTAAACTGATGATAAACCACAGAGTTAATAATTGAGGTGTTTTGAAGCGTTGGTGGATCTACCTTTGATGTCTTTGGTGTTGACTGGGGTGTGTCTGTGTAGGTTACTAATTTCCATCTTTATGCTGTGTTAAATGTTTTGTTTGTCACAGGGCCGGCACTAGCCATTTGGGGCCCCTAAGTGAGATTTGGTTGAGGGCCCCCCTCTTGACGGTGGAGAGAGAATTCAAGTTTCAAAGTTAATTTCCTGCAATACTACACATTTTGCCATGGTGTAGAGAAAATGTTGCAGTTTTAAAGCTAGTTTTCTGCAGTTCTACACATTTTGCCATGGGGCGGAGAGAACATTTAGCAATTTTATGTTGCTTATGCCTGGAGCCGGCCCTGGTGTGTCAGTGCCACACCTGACCTGAGTCTGTCTGGTTCAATCATGATCTATCAAGCCAGCTCAATGTTGTGCGAATGTAGATACACTTATCAATATTATTTTCACACTTGAGCAAATCTAGAAGCCTGGTAAAAAGCCCTCCTTCCCGGGTACAGTGCACTCTGGTTGACGAACAGGACCTTTAGGACATTAATCTGCATTGACACCCTTCTGATCTCTGTAATCTAGTCTGAGTAGCAGTCAGCTAACTAGTGTGATTGTGTATGTTATTGTCAGGGCCACATAGGACCTAGACAGGGCTTCTCCAGTTTTCACCACTCACTGCTTCAGACCAACAGCTGGCTGCAGCTGCTCTCCAGTTGCACCACATGCTTGAGTGAGTTTAGTGACCGGCTGCACAGCCAACACTCACTACGAAGCTTCGCATATGGTCCCCCCTCAGCACAGAAGACTGCAGATGTTTTGTTCAGCACTGGTGGACACTTCACCCCTTCAGTCCTGCAGCCTGTATCAGATAATGTGTAATGAATTCATGTATCAGTTTTAGACCTTATGGCCTGAATGCTGGGCTTCTGCGGTAACCTCATGTAACTGAATACCACATATAATGTAATGTACTCAGCTGTATGATCAAATACATTTTTAGTACACACAATATCCCTCAGGGTGTTAAGAATGCATATTAATATTGGGGCAACTGTACAGCTGAGCATTCAACACCATAGTGCCCACAAAGCTCATCACTTAGGGGACCCTGGGAATAAACACCTCCCTCTGCAACTGGATCGACTTCCTGACGGACCGCCCCCAGGTGGTAAGGGTAGGCAGCAACACATCTGCCATGCTGATCCTCAACACTGGGGCCCCTCAGGGGTGTGTGCTTAGTCCCCTCCTGTACTCCCTGTTCACCCATGACTGTGTGGCCAAGCATGACTCCAACACCATCATTAAGTTTTGTGACGACACAACGGCTCACCGACAACGATGAGACAGTCTATAGGGAGGAGGTCAGAAACCTGGCAGTGTGGTGCCAGGACAAAACCACTCCCTTTATTTTGCAAGACAAAGGAGCAGATCGTGGACTATAGGAAAAGGTAGGCCGAACAGGCCTCCATTAACATCGACGGGGATGTAGTGGAGCGGGTCAATACTTTTCAAGTTCCATGGTGTCCACATCACCAACGAACTATCATGGTCCAAAAACACCAAGACAGTTGTGAAGAAGCCACGACAACACCTTTTCCCCCTCAGGAAACTGAAAAGATTTGGCATGGGTCCCCAGATCCTCAAAAAGTTATACAGCAGCACCATTGAGAGCATCCTGACCAGTTGCATCACGGCCTGGTATAGCAACTGCTCGGCATCTGACCGTAAGGCGCTACAGAGGGTAGCGCGTTTGGCCCAGAACATCACTGGGGCGAAGCCTCCTGCTATCCAGGACCTATATACTAGGTGGTGTCAGAGGAAGGCCCCAGAAAAATTCGAAGACTCCAGTCACCCAAGTCATAGACTGTTCTCTCTGCTAACGTACGGCAAGCGGTACCGGAGCGCCAAGTCTAGGACCAAAATCCTCCTTAACAGCTTCTACCCCAAGCCGTAAGACTGCTGAACAATTAAACAATGCATAGTCACTTTACCCCTACCTACATGTACAAATTTACCTCGACTAACCTGTACACCTGCACTTTGACTCGGTACAGGTACCCCCTCCCCTGTATATAGCCTTGTTATTGTTATTTAATTGTGTTATTTAAAAAAATAAATGTTTTACTCTAGTTTATTTAGTAAATAAATATTTTCTTAACTCTATTTCTTGAACTGCATTGTTGGTTATGGGGCTTGTAAGTAAGAATTTCACGGTAAGGTCTACACCTGTTCTTTCGGCGCATGTGACATAAAATTTCATTTGAAATGGGAATTGTTTTTAGTGTCGGTATAAGCATTACACAACACCTAGATGTGCTGTCCTGCCTGTGACATACATACCAGCCGTGAGGTGAGTCAGTGACCATCTCCCATTTTCACCACCTGTTCCTCCACCACATTCTGTAATAAGCTAGACTTTGATGTAAACCCTGTTCTCTCCCCTGAGTGTCTGTGCTGCTGCTTTGGAGGTGGGTGGGCAGTCTTCATTTTACAGCTCATTACAGTTTCTCCGGCCGCTGGGATAGTTTCACAGTCCTGTTCCAAACAGTGGTCCCGCCTTGTCACTGAGCTGCTGAAGCACTGTTGGGATCCCTGTGAGTGAAGACAACATATGGACATTGCCCTCCCTTCCTGTTTCAAGGGAATGTTGTTCTGGCTGGGTGGACTCCTGGTAAAAAGAGTGCTACCTTTGACCTATGGGATCACTCATTTACTCTGGGCCCAGGGAGAAGATGATGGAATCTGCAGGAAGGGATGCAGCCAACCAGCTGTCACTATGAACTCCCTTCCAGTGTTTCCTTGGCCATTCTCAGGGAGGAAGGCAGGCCCTTTTGAGGGCAGAGCAACAGTTCCAAAGCATTTTCCTGACGATCTGTGTTAGCCATCTCTATAGCTGTCTTCTGTTTTAGGCTTTTGGAACAAACTGATGGGGTAGAAATAACGACAAAATGTATGGGTGTGATGTTTATTGGTGTACATATAGTGTGTTTCTCAAGTTTGTTTCTTGCCTGTATTTATGCAATAATTTATGTGGCAGCGAGTTGAGGTTTGTGTTTTCCAAAACAACCTGACTTTTATTTGGGGTACATTATTCTTCTCCCTCTCTGTCTGCCCTCTTTCACTTAACAATCCCTGTTACAGTCCCCTGAACGGGCAGCTGTAGGTTTGACGTCACATCCCAGACCTGTATCTGTCTGTGCAGTAATTCAAGTAGCCAGTATTTACAGACATCAACCAACGTCCTACCGCTTCTGATGTGTCTGTCTGTCATTGGGCTGGGTGTGGGCAGAAACCTGAGCTGTTTACAATACTAAGTCCTGGAGAGACACAGTCCTCCAAACCATCCACTGACAGGGAATAGGGTATTATCATCCCTGACACTGATCCGTTTGCTATGAGTTATCTGTTTATCTGTTGCTGAGGTATAATATACAGAAAGGTATTACAGGTTCAATTAAAACACTTTTTAAATTGTTGGAATATTCAGTTTTATATTAACATTGTAGAGACACAGGAGATGAGTGCTTCTTTGGTTATAGGTGTATACCATGGGGTGATCTTTGATCATGGGATGAAATGGAACAAACAGAAGTGTTAACTTCCAGAAGGCACTTTCATGTAGTGGGACATTTTCCACTGAGCATATTGGAATGAATGACATGTTTCCCCTATTTTAATGTATCTATAAGGCCCCTAAACCCCTGACTATTTCATTTCTCACAGGTGTGGCTACTTATACTTTTGAGAGAGGTGATGAGTGATAGGCCTATAGATGGACAGGATCGAGTGGTTTACCATAAATCTCAAATCAAATCAAATTTTATTTTTCAGTCTCTCGGTCCCTGCTTTGATGCACCTGTACTGACCTCGCCTTCTGGATGATAGCGGGGTGAACAGGCAGTGGCTCGGGTGGTTGTTGTCCTTGATGATCTTTATGGCCTTCCTGTGACATCGGGTGGTGTAGGTGTCCTGGAGGGCAGGTAGTTTGCCCCCGGTGATGCGTTGTGCAGACCTCACTACCCTCTGGAGAGCCTTACGGTTGTGGGTGGAGCAGTTGCCGTACCAGGCGATGATACAGCCCGACAGGATGCTCTCGATTGTGCATCTGTAGAAGTTTGTGTGCTTTTGGTGACAAGCCGAATTTCTTCAGCCTCCTGAGGTTGAAGAGGCGCTGCTGCGCCTTCTTCACAACGCTGTCTGTGTGGGTGGACCAATTCAGTTTGTCCGTGATGTGTACACCGAGGAACTTAAAACTTACTACCCTCTCCACTACTGTCCCGTCGATGTGGATTGGGGGGTGCTCCCTCTGCTGTTTCCTGAAGTCCACAATCATCTCACCCAGGGTCTCGAGCTTGATGACGAGTTTGGAGGGTACTATGGTGTTAAATGCTGAGCTGTAGTCGATGAACAGCATTCTCACATAGATATTCCTCTTGTCCAGATGGGTTAGGGCAGTGTGCAGTGTGGTTGCGATTGCGTCGTCTGTGGACCTATTGGGTCGGTAAGCAAATTGGAGTGGGTCTAGGGTGTCAGGTAGGGTGGAGGTGATATGGTCCTTGACTAGTCTCTCAAAGCACTTCATGATGACGGAAGTGAGTGCTACGGGGCGGTAGTCGTTTAGCTCAGTTACCTTAGCTTTCTTGGGAACAGGAACAATGGTGGCCATCTTGAAGCATGTGGGAACAGCAGACTGGGATAAGGATTGATTGAATATGTCTGTAAACACCTGCCAGCTGGTCTGCACATGCTCTGAGGACGCGGCTGGGGATGCCGTCTGGGCCTGCAGCCTTGCGAGGGTTAACACGTTTAAATGTTTTACTCACGTCGGCTGCAGTGAAGGAGAGTCCGCAGGTTTTGGTAGCGGGCCGTGTCAGTGGCACTGTATTGTCCTCAAAGTGAGCAAAGAAGTTATTTAGTCTGTCTGGGAGCAAGACATCCTGGTCCGTGACGGGGCTGGTTTTCTTTTTGTAATCCATGATTGACTGTAGACCCTGCCAAATACCTCTTGTGTCTGAGCCGTTGAATTGCAACTCTACTTTGTCTCTATACTGACGCTTAGCTTGTTTGATTGCCTTGCGGAGGGAATAGCTACACTGTTTGTATTTGGTCATGTTTCCGGTCACCTTGCCCTGGTTAAAAGCGCTTTCAGTTTCGCGCGAATGATGCCATCAATCCACGGTTTCTGGTTTGGGAATGTTTTAATAGTTGCTGTGGGTACGACATCGCCGATGCACTTTCTAATAAACTTGCTCACCGAATCAGCGTATTCGTCAATGTTGTTGTTGGACGCAATGCGGAACATATCCCAATCCATGTGATCGAAACAGTCTTGAAGCGTGGAATCAGATTGAACAGACTGAGCGCGGGAGCTTCTTGTTTTAGTTTCTGTCTGTAGGCTGGAAGCAATAAATTGGAGTCGTGGTCAGCTTTTCCGAAAGGAGGGAGGGCCTTATATGCGTCGCGGAAGTTAGAATAACAATGATCCAGGGTTTTACCAGCCCTGGTTGCGCAATCGATATGCTGATAGAATTTAGGGAGTCTTGTTTTTAGATTAGCCTTGTTAAAATCCCCAGCTACAATGAATGCAGCCTCAGGATATGTGGTTTCCAGTTTACATAGAGTCAAATAAAGTTTGTTCAGGGCCATCGATGTGTCTGCTTGGGGGGGGAATATATATGGCTGTGATTATAATCGAAGAGAATTCCCTTGGTAGATAATGCGGTCGACATTTAATTGTGAGGAATTCTAAGTCAGGTGAACAGAAGGACTTGAGTTCCTGTATGTTGTTATGATCACACCACGTCTCGTTCATCATAAGGCATACCCCCCCCCCCCTTCTTACCAGAAAGATGCTTGTTTCTGTCGGCGTGATGCGTGAAGAAACCAGCTGGCTGCACCGACTCCGATAGCGTCTCTCGAGTGAGCCATGTTTCCGTGAAGCAAAGAACGTTACAGTCTCTGATGTCTCTCTGGAAGGCAACCCTTGCTCGGATTTCAACCTTGTTGTCAAGAGACTGGACATTGGCGAGTAGTATGCTAGGGAGTGGTGCGCGTCTCCGGAGCCTGACCAGAAGACCGCTTCGTTTGCCCCTTTTACGGCGACGTTGTTTAGGTTCGCCGGCTGGGATCAGATCCATTGTCCTGGGTGGAAGGCAAAACACAGGATCCGCTTCGGGAAAGTCATATTCCTGGTCGTAATCATGGTGAGTTGACGTTGCTCTTATATTCAGTAGTTCCTCCCGACTGTATGTAATAAAACCTAAGATTACCTGGAGTACCAATGTAAGAAATGACACGTAAAAAAACAAAATACTGCATAGTTTCCTAGGAACGCGAAGTGAGGCAGCCATCTTTGTCTGTGCCGAAATCTCTGGTTTGACACATGCTAGTTGATCTGGACAAATGATCACGTGTCTGAGGCTTCTGCAGGATTTTTTCCAACAAAATAAACAGTTTAAACTATAGTAGGCTACCAGTAGAGCTGGTCAGGGGCGGACTTTGTAATTTTGGGGCCCCAGGCAGAGGCCACTTGGAAACTACAACTCCCTACTACATCGCACAGTTCGGGCATGATCTGATTTATCTCTATAGAAACTGCAGCACAATGTGCACATTGAGATCAAAGAAAAAAAATAGGCCATTTTTGGTTTAAAAAACAAAAAAAGAACTAACATTTTGGTTAATTGCTCAGCGCTACTGTAAACATGTATTACCTTTTAATGTGCCATAAATAACTTCAAAAAGTAGGTTACCTTCACACGTTCATCCAGAATAATTCCAGCATCCGAACAGTGCACTGTGCACTCACCAACTATCTCACCGGAGAAAGCATCCGAGTGAGCAAAACAGCGCCCCTCTGTCTAACTATATGTAGCCCATGTATCTGATGCCGTATGGCCAAAAAGAGTATGACATGCCTTAATCTTTTTGGCCAGACAGCATCAGATACATGGGCTACACGTACTGTACATCCTCTGCCTCAACAACGATTGCAGTGTTATCAGCAGCACCTGTCTTTTTACTAAGAAATGCATATTGTATTCCCTAGAGTCTAAGTGCCCGGGGTTGGGTTTTGGAATTAGCATATGGAATTGTTTTAAGATGGTCATACCAAGGATCATTTAGCTATTTGATTTGAAATTTTAAGACCACTGTAGGAATAAAATATTACAAATTAAATATTTGATAACATTGAATTTGGCCTTACTGCTATTATCCCATAGAAACTCATTGAATAACAGATTCATACATGGAAAAACAGATTGTCAAAAATGTAATCAAAAGGAAGTATGTTTGGAAATGCCCTATTCACTATCATGAATTTTTTTGGCCCAGTATCTGGTTACATTCAGACGAGTTCCGTGACACTTGTGGGGGTTGTAGAGCAAAACGGAGAAGATCATCGTGTTCATGAGAGTCTCATCTTAGTGGGGTCATATTAGTGTGTAGCCCAAACTGCTCGACCGATTTTCTGGATGTCTCCTGGTCTGACAAACACAGCTGTGGCTCGGCCACCTTCCATCGCAGATACAAGGCCCACATTGGTGGATGCAGTGGATGGAGAATCAGCCCATGCCAAGAAAACAGAGAGAGTATCTCTAGCTTAAACAGATTTGAATGGGAATTCGTTTTTTGTTCATTATGCCTCGACTGGAGCATGCAAGGGCCTCAAGCGGAGAAAGAAATATATTACATTTTTGTATTACATTTTTTAAATCCCAGCTCATGAGGCCCCTTGATGATGTGAGGCCTGAGGCAATTGCTTTTTCTGCCTAATGGTAAGTCCGCCGGTGGGGCTAGTATGTGGTGTGATTCATCCAGAAGTAAGGCACATACTATTATCTTTCATGTGGATGGTAAAACAGGCTTCTGTGTGTCAGTGACATGATTAGGCTACTTAGGGAATAACAAAGTGTATTTTTCCAGGCTGTGTCTGGTATGCCATGCCAGGTATTAGAAAAACATGTAGCTCAGCAGGGACAAAAACACTTGGCTGGAAAGTAGAGTAAACAAGCAAACGAAAACACACAAACATACAGTGCATTCGGAAAGTATACAGACCCCTTGACCCCTCCACATGTTGTTACGTTACAGCCTTATTCTAAAATGTATTAAATAATTTTTTCCCTCATCAATCTTAACACAATACCTCATAATGACAAAGCAAAAACAGGTTTTTAAAAATGTTTGCTAATTATTCAGAATAAAAAATGTAAATATCACATTTACATAAGTATTCAGACAATTTACTCAGTACTTTGTTGAAGCACCTTTGGCAGTGGTTACAGCCTTGAGTCTTGGGTATGACGCTACAAGCTTGGCACACTTATATTTGCGGAGTTTCTCCTGTTCTTCTCTGCAGATCCTCTCAAGCTCTGTCAGGTTGGATGGGGAGCGTTATTGCAGAGCTATTTTCAGGTCTCTCCAGAGATGTTCGATCGGGTTCAAGTCCGGGCTCTGGCTGGGTCACTCAAGGACATTCAGAAGACTTGTCCCGAAGCCAGTCCTGCGTTGTCTTGGCTGTGTGCTTAGGGCCACTGTCCTGTTGGAAGGTGAACCTTCGGCCCAGTCTGAGGTCATGAGCGCTCTGGAGCAGGTTTTCATCAAGGATCGCTCTGTACTTTGCTTTGTTCATCTTTGTCTCGATCCTGACTAGTCTTCCAGTCTCTGCCACTGAAAATCATCCCCACAGCATGATGCTGCCACCACCATGCTTCACCGTAGGGATGGTGCCAGGTTTACTCCAGGTTCTCCCTTGGCTTTGTTGTCCTTAAGCCATTTTCCCACAACTTTGGCAGTATGCTTGGGGTCATTGTCCATTTGGAAGACCCATTTGCGACCAAGGTTTAACTTCCTGATGTCTTGAGATGTTGCTTCAATATATCCACATAATGTTCCTTCCTCATGAAGCCATCTATTTTGTGAAGTGCAGTAGTTCATCCTCCAGCAAAGCACACCCACAACATGATGCTGCCAGCCGCGTGCTTCATGGTTGGGATGGTGTTCTTCGGCTTGCAAGCATCCCCCTTTTTCCTTCAAACATAACAATGGTCGTTATGGCCAAACAGTTAAATTTTTGTTTCATCATACCAGAGGACATTTCTCCAAAAAGTATGATCTTTGTCCCCATGTGCAGTTGCAAACCGTAGTCTGGCTTTTCTATGGCGGTTTTGGAGCAGTGGCTTCTTCCTTGCTGAGCGGCCTTTCAGGTTATGTCGATATAGGACTCGATTTACTGTGGATATAGATACTTTTGTACCTGTTTCCTCCAGCATCTTCATACGGTCCTTTGCTGTTGTTCTGGGATTGATTTGAGCTTTTCGCACCAAAGTACGTTCATCTCTAGGAGACAGAACGCGTCTCCTTCCTGAGCGGTATGACGGCTGCGTGGTCCCATGGTGTTTATACTTGCGTACTATTGTTTGTACTGATGAACGTGGTACCTTCAGGCATTTGGGAATTGCTTCCAAGGATGAACCAGACTTGTGGAGGTCTACAATTTTTCTTCTGAGGTCTTGGCTGATTTCTTTTGATTTCCCCATGATGTCAGGCAAAGAGGCACTGAGTTTGAAGGTAGGCCTTGAAATACATCTACAGGTACACCTCCAATTGACTCAAATAATGTCAATTAGCCTATCAGAAGCTTCTAAAGCCATGGCATAATTTTCTGGAATTTTCCAAGCTGTTTAAAGGCACTGTCAACTTAGTGTATGTAAACTTCTGACCCACTGGACTTGTGATACAGTAATAAGTGAAACAATCTGTCTGTAAACAATTGTTGAAAAAATGTATTTTAATGACTCCAACCTAAGTGTAAATAAGGTATTTCTGTTTTTGCTTTTTTATACATTTGCAAAAATGTCTAAAAACCTGTTTTTGCTTTCATTATGGGGTATTGTGTGTAGATTGATGAGGAAATAAATTAATTTAATACATTTTAGAACAAGGCTGTAACATAACAAATTGTGGAAAAAGGGAAGAGGTCTGAATAGTTTTTTTATCTCTAAGAAGGACAAGGCCTTATTCAACAATACTGTGTCATATCTGTTGGAACAATTGAAAAACCAATGAAGCTCTTGTATTTCTTGGATGTTTTTCATTCATATAAAATACATTAAATGTTTGAAAAGTTAATTAATTGTTGGCCATTTAGTGAGCTTGGATCCAAATAGATCCAACAGCAGTCTGATTTTCAGTCTCAGGACACCCTTCATCCAGTTTGTCTCAGAGAAAGAAGTGACCAAACAGAAACGATCTGCCGTGGTGGGGCTGAGGACGGGTGGCCGAAGGGGGCGGTCCCCCCAAGCAGCCCACTGTGGTGAGAGAAAGGCGCCATAGACAGGGGCTGGAGACCCACTGAGAGGAGAGAAAACATTCAGTGGCCCTGTCTGACACCAGGGGTCAGGGGTTCAGCCCCAGCCACTGTAGGCAGCTTAGAAGGCAGGGCCCTCTCCGTGCTCACTCTGCTCCCCCCAGCGCCATCATTTTGAAGCCGGAGCAGCTGGCAGGTGTCAGGAGTTACAAAGGGCCATCTGTGCAGGGAGAACTGTCCCAACCATCCCCTCGCTCGCTACTTCATTAAACTTTCCACTTCATAAACCCAACCGGGCCAGCTCGCTGTCGCTGGCCAGCATGTGGGCCACGCTCCCAAACTTTTTTTTCCCAGCACTCACTCGGTCAGTCCACATTGCCAACCATACACAAGTGACAAGCCCCCTTTTATTTTTTTTCATCCTCAACTTTTTTCTCTATTTGGCCGGTGGGAAGAAAAAATTCAACAAAACAACTTTTATTGGCAGGCTTGAGAGATGGAATTTCAAGATAAAAATGTAAATAAATAATTTATCACTGTTTTTGATATTATGAAGAACACATGATGGAAAATGGAATGTACTGAATGATGTAAAGTATAAAAAAATACGTTTTTTTTAAACAATTATACCAATGCGAATATAATCAAATCTGCATTTTTTTTTTAAATCTAATTTTCCCACCAGAGGTTTTTTTCCATCAAAACTGACTTGTTGCAGATAAAAGGATGTGCGTGATGATGTATTGCACATAAAACACACTTTTGTGCTGAAGTTCTCATGTACTGAATAAAAAACATTTGATGTGTTTTGCATTTTCCGCTCTATTGATTCATCTTTGTGAATGGCGCCGGAGGGGATGGCCGCCGTTTTACAGGCTCCTGACCAATTGTGCTATTTTGTGTGTTTTTTGCGCTGTTTTTCACTTTTTTTTGTAAGTAAAAAAAACTTGAGCTGGCGCACACCCAGAGAAAATTATTTAGTGTAGAGGTGCTGACTAATGGTGAATAAACTGTAAGCTATAAAAACAGTCGCACACTCCATATGTATAACCTCCCAGTCATTTATTGGTTAAAAACCACCAATGTTTCGGCATCACTGTGCCTTCTTCAGGGTAATGTCATAAATGCTTGAACCAGGTTATGTAGACAAACAACCAATTAGTGCAACCAATGACAATAGTGAGGGGTGTGTTGTAATTGCTAGGTTGATCAGAATGAATTGAGCGAAACTGTTGAAAGACAATAGCCTACAGCATATTGAATATATTATGCCATTGTTATCAGTAGCATTAGCATAACATTAGCATCAACATTCATTGTTTCATTTAATTTCCCCTATATATTTAAATATTTCAAATTTCATTAAATGTTTTGTTACATGTAATCTTTTGGTTCAACCATAATGCATAATAAGCATCATCAGCAGGGGGAACACACAGTGGGGCAAAAAAGTATTTAGTCAGCCACCAATTGTGCAAGTTCTCCCACTTAAAAAGATGAGAGAGGCCTGTAATTTTCATCATAGGTACACTTTAACTATGACAGACAAAATTAGGGAAAAAAATCCAGAAAATCACATTGTAGGATTTTTAATGAATTTATTAGCAAATTATGGTGGAAAATAAGTATTTGGTCAATAACAAAAGTTTATCTCAATACTTTGTTATATACCCTTTGTTGGCAATGACAGAGGTAAAACGTTTTCTGTAAGTCTTCACAAGGTTTTCACACACTTGCTGGTATTTTGGCCCATTCCTCCATGCAGATCTCCTCTAGAGCAGTGATGTTTTGGGGCTGTTGCTGGGCAACACGGACTTTCAACTCCCTCCAAAGATTTTCTATGGGGTTGAGATCTGGAGACTGGCTAGGCCACTCCAGGATCTTGAAATGCTTCTTACGAAGCCACTCCTTTGTTGCCCGGCGGTGTCTTTGGGATCATTATCATGCTGATAGACCCAGCCACGTTTCATCTTCAATGCCCTTGCTGATGGAAGGAGGTTTTCACTCAAAATCTCACGATACATGGTCCCATTCATTCTTTCCTTTACACGGATCAGTCGTCCTGGTCCCTTTGCAGAAAAACAGCCCCAAAGCATGATGTTTCCACCCCCATGCTTCACAGTAGGTATGGTGTTCTTTGGATGCAACTCAGCATTCTTTGTCCTCCAAACACGACAAGTTGAGTTTTTACCAAAAAGTTCTATTTTGGTTTCATCTGACCATATGACATTCTCCCAATCTTCTTCTGGATCATCCAAATGCTCTCTAGCAAACTTCAGACGTGCCTGGACATGTACTGGCTTAAGCAGGGGGACACGTCTGGCACTGCAGGATTTGAGTCCCTGGCGGCGAAGTGTGTTTCTGATGGTAGGCTTTGTTACTTTGGTCCCAGCTCTCTGCAGGTCATTCACTAGGTCCCCCCGTGTGGTTCTGGGATTTTTGCTCACCGTTCTTGTGATCATTTTGACCCCAAGGGTGAGATCTTGCGTGGAGCTCCAGATCGAGGGAGATTATCAGTGGTCTTGTATGTCTTCCATTTCCTAATAATTGCTCCCACAGTTGATTTCTTCAAACAAAGCTGCTTACCTATTGCAGATTCAGTCTTCCCAGCCTGGTGCAGGTCTACAATTTTGTTTCTGGTGTCCTTTGACAGCTCTTTGGTCTTGGCCATAGTGGAGTTTGGAGTGTGACTGTTTGAGGTTGTGGACAGGTGTCTTTTATACTGATAACAAGTTCAAACAGGTGCCATTAATACAGGTAACGAGTGGAGGACAGAGGAGCCTCTTAAAATATGAAGTTACAGGTCTGTGAGAGCCAGAAATCTTGCTTGTTTGTAGGTGACCAAATACTTATTTTCCACCATAATTTGCAAATAAATTCATTAAAAATCCTACAATGTGATTTTCTGGATTTTTTTTTCTCGTTTTGTCTGTCATAGTTGAAGTTTACCTATGATGAAAATTACAGGCCTCTCTCATCTTTTTAAGTGGGAGAACTTGCACAATTGGTGGCTGACTAAATACTTTTTTTACCCCACTGTATTGGGTGTACTCTGATAAGCTGTAGAAATAATACATTAGTTTACAAGACCTGTTCACAGAAATTATAAATTGTCACAAGGGCCTGAGATCAGTCAATATTCAGACCACTAGGGGTCAGTGTTTTAAATAGGATGTCCAGTAGGCCTCCCTCTGTAGTAGTAAGAGCTCGATGTTAACTCCGATGTTAACTCCTCTCCTTGGTAGAGCAACATGCTCGATGCCTGTGTATTTATTTGAGGGAGGAGATGGAATGGTTAGCTTCAACAAAGTGAGCTGCTACTGCATAGTCAGTGTTCTTACACCTGATTGAGCTGCGGTGTTCAGCTATGCGTTGTTTGTAGGCTTTCCCTCATGTACAGGTGATGAGATAGATTACTGCCTTTCAAATCAAATCCAATTTTATTTGTCACATACACATGGTTAGCCTTTGTCTTGCATTAGATGATACCCCTAACAGGGATTTTTCTACCTGTATGTGGGTGTCTGAAGAAGGATGTTTTTGTAGTGCTATTACACTGTGCGCATGAGCCACATTTGTAGTTCCCATTTGGAATGGGTGTCAAGAGAGTCTGAGTGGGCTCAGGGGGCAGGTCAGATCTCACTAAGCTATCCCCGCTATTGAGTCCACGCTTATAGACCACCAGTGGGGGTTGCTTGAAGAGGTGTGCAATTTATTTGTCTGATTGCAGAATATGCCAGTGCTTTTTCAGGATTGCTTTCATTTTCTCTGAACACTTGGTGTACTTAGTGCAAAACACTGTTGTGTTTTCTTCTTTGGTTTAGTTTTTTAGCAATTCCTCTGTTGGTTTTTGAGATATTTTCATCATTGCAGCATTAAGTGTTTTGTCCTTGTAGCCTTTCATTTTGAATTTATCTGTAATTTTCTTATTATAAAAAAAAAATATATATATATATATGTATTTATTGAATATCCAATGCATACAATATACTTGCAGTGAAGCCGCTCAACAACTACACCACACCAGTCATCCAACAGACTCCCATTCAGAGAAACACACAGAAGCATCCAGGGTCAACGCCCTACTCAAGGGCACGTCGACAGATCTCCCACAAGGCCAAAGACAGGGACCCAAACCCTCCAATATTCCCCCACAACTCCCCAAGAGCTATCCCTTAACCATCCGAGACCCCTCCCACAGCCCCCCCCAAGAAAAAAATACAAAAATAGTAAAAAATAATAATAATTCCATTCCCCACCCCCAATAACCCCTCCAATGCACCAAAAAAACAAAAATGAACTAAAGAGAAAAAAGAAACAGAAAAGGAAAACAACAATGCAAAAAAACAAAGGAACTAAAATCATAACAGCGAGGCCAACTGTATATGTTTGAGTGCATGTCTGGCACTATTTACATGTGTGTGTATGTATATGAGAGTGTGTGTATGAGAGTGTGTGTATATGCATGTGTACAAACACCTGCACGGCGTCAGCCTCGGGCAAAACGGCATTAGCTGTAAAAACACTCAGTGTCATTCAAACATACTTTTTATTATGTTTTATTTTGACTTTATTGTTATACTTTTATCTTTGACCATTCTATCCCCCTGCCTAGCAATTCCACATCCCAACCCTCAGACCATCCCACCTATCTCTGCTGGCCACCCTCTTCAGATTTCTATGCAACATATATCTTTCAACTATGCTGTGTTTAACGTGCAATTTCAATCTATGAATAGAATCCACAGATTGCGAGTTGAATATAAATTGTTTTACTAAGAGTATTAGTATATATTAGTAATTGACTGACCTGGTCTCTCCAGATCTCCCACCAGTACTATTTCTAGGGTCAATTTTAGATCAATTTTATGCATTTTCAGCCATTCCTGAACCTGAGACCAGAAACAGGCTACCTGAGGGCAATACCAAATTAAATGGTCTATTGATTCTGTATCCTCACAACAAAATCTGCAGAGCTTCGATGATTTTATGCCCCAAGAATTCTATATAATAATTTTAGCTGAAAAGCACAAAGTCTTGAATCTTGCGTCATTTTATATATCAACTCATACACCCTGTACCATGGAACCGGGACATCAAAAATCTGTAATGATGGGGCGGTGAGTCCGAAGCAGGTGAAACATTTTAGTAAAACAACAACACCAAGAACACGACACTAACATAATGCAGAATGCCAATACACAAGAACAATATCAACTGGAGAGTGACATATAAAGGGGAGGAGATCATGAAGGTAATGGAGTCCAGGTGTGAATCATAATGATTAACAGGTGTGCGTAATGATGAATCCCAGGACCGGTGGTTAGTACTCTGGCGAAGTCGTACGCCGGAGGGGAGGAGCAGACGTGACAAAATCTCTTCTCAACTATTTTGCCATCTGTATGGCACAGTTGTCAACATCCTGGTCCTCAAATGAAACTGGTATACTTTCCTATTTATGCTATTTTTATTCCTCCGCCAGTTTTGATCCTATATATTGGGCAGACAGACCAGTTCCCTACCTCCTCCCGCTGCCACCTGCCTCCTCCATTTTTGGGGTAATCCTGTAATCAATTGGTTGTACTCTTGGATTGAGCAGCCCTTCCCGTACAATTCTGATAACTCCATTAACGACATAACTCTACCATTCCAATTTACAATGTCATTTAAGAGCAAAATATCCTTTACAAACATCTTTCCCATAAATACAGGTATTTTATCAACCAGCACATTTGAGTTCAGCCATAATATTTGTTGTAATTTTTGTTCTATCTTTTCAGGTAGATGGAATTGAAATTGTATCCAGCTCTGCAATGCTTGTTTGAAAAAGAGAGATACCTTGAAAAAAGTATCATTTTCAATTGATCGAAAATGAGACATGGCAATCTGCACAAAGGCCAAAAGGCAATTTTTAAACAACGGATGAGCTTTTTTTTAGTAATCTACTAGAGAACCATTTAGGCTTCAAATAAAACTTTTGAATAAGTGAAGCTTTTAGAGAGAGGTTTAGTGCTTTTATATTTAATAATCTCAACCCACCCTATTCATTATATAGAAGGCATGCTTTATTTTGTCTGGTTTAGCGTCCCAGATAAAGCAAAATATTTTTTGCTCATATGATTAGAAAAACAAATCATCAGGAGTAGGCAGCGCCATAAATAACTGAGTAAACTGAGATATGACTAAGGAGTTAATCAGGGCAATTTTTCCATAAATAGAGGGGGTTTTACCTCTCCGTGGTCGCAGGGTCTTTTTATTTTTTTATTTTTTATTTCACCTTTATTTAACAAGGTAGGCTAGTTGAGAACATGTTCTCATTTACAACTGCGACCTGGCCAAGATAAAGCAAAGCAGTGCGACACAAACAACAACACAGAGTTACACATGGAATAAGCAAACATACAGTCAATAATACAATAGAGAAAAAGTCTATATACAGTGTGTGCAAATGAGGTAAGATAAGGGAGGTAGGCAATAAATAGGCCATAGTGGCGAAATAATTACAATATAGCAATTAAACACTGGAGTGATAGATGTGCAAAAGATGAATGTGCAAGTAGAGATACTGGGGTGCAAAGGAGCAGAAAAATAAATAATAAATAACAGTATGGGGATGAGGTAGTTGAATGGGCTATATACAGATGGCCTATGTACATTTGCAGTGATCTGTGAGCTGCTCTAACAGCTGGTGCTTAAAGCTAGTGAGGGAGACATGGGTCTCAAGCTTCAATGATTTTTGCAATTCGTTCCTGTCATTGGCAGCAGAGAACTGGAAGGAAAGGTGGCCAAAGGAGAAATTGGCTTTGAGGGTGACCAGTGAAATATACCTGCTGGAGTGCGTGCTACAGGTGGGTGCTGCTATGGTGACCTGTCAGCTGAGAGATAATGGGGGGCTTTACCTAGCAAAGACTTATAGATGACCTGGAGCCAGTGGGTTTGGCGACGAATATGAAGCGAGGGCCAGCCAACGAGAGCATACAGTTCGCAGTGGTGGGTAGTATATGGGGCTTTGGTGACAAAACGGATGGCACTGTGATAGACTGCATCCAATTTGTTGAGTAGAGTGTTGGAGGCTATTTTGTAAATGACATCGCCAAAGTCAAGGATCTGCAGGATAGTCAGTTTTACGAGGGTATGTTTGGCAGCATGAGTGAAGAATGCTTTGTTGTGAATTAGGTTCTAGATTTAATTTTGTATTGGAGATGCTTAATGTGAGTCTGGAAGGAGAGTTAACCAGACACCTAGGTATTTGTAGTCCACATATTCTAAGTCAGAACCGTCCAGAGTAGTGATGCTGGACGGTCGGGCAGGTGCGGGCAGCGATCGGTTGAAGAGCATGCATTTAGTTTTACTTGCATTTAAGAGCAGTTTGAGGCCACAGAAGGAGAGTTGTATGGCATTGAAGCTCGTCTGGAGGGTTGTTAACACAGTGTCCAAAGAAGGGCCAGAAGTATACAGAATGGTGTCGTCTGCGTAGAGGTGGATCAGAGACTCACCAGCAGCAAGAGCGACATCATTGATGTATACAGAGAAGAGAGTCGGCCCAAGAATGGAACCCTGTGGCACCCCATAGAGACTGCCAGAGGCCCGGGCAACAGGCCCTCCGATTTAACACACTGAACTCTATCAGAGAAGTAGTTGGTGAACCAGGCGAGGCAATCATTTGAGAAACCAAGGCAATTGAGTCTGCCGATGAGGATGTGGTGATTGACAGAGTCGAAAGCCTTGGCCAGGTCAATGAATACGCCTGCACAGTATTGTCATTTCCGCAGCTGCTTTCCAATCTTTGGGAATCTCAGACAACACGAAAGAGAGGTTGAACAGGCTAGTAATACGGGTTGCAACAATTTCAGCAGATAATTTTAGAAAGAAAGGGTCCAGATTGTCTAGCCCGGCTGATTTGTAGGGATCCAGATTTTGCAGCTCTTTCAGAACATCAGCTGACTGGATTTGGGAGAAGGAGAAATGGGGAAGGCTTGGGCGAGTTGCTGTGGGGGGTGCAGTGCTGTTGACCGGGGTAGGGGTAGCCAGGTGGAAAGCATGGCCAGCCGTAGAAAAATGCTTATTGAAATTCTCAATTATAGTGGATTTATCGGTGGTGCAGTGGGCAGCTGGGAGGAGGTGTTCTTATTCTCCATGGACTTTACAGTGTCCCAGAACTTTTTTGAGTTTGTGTTGCAGGAAGCAAATTCCTGCTTGGAAAAGCTAGCCTTGGCTTTTCTAACTGCCTGTGTATATTGGTTTCTAACTTCCCTGAAAAGTTGCATATCACGGGGGCTGTTCGATGCTAATGCAGAACGCCACAGGATGTTTTTGTGTTGGTTAAGGGCAGTCAGGTCTGAAGAGAACCAAGGGCTATATCATTTCCTGGTTCTACATTTCTTGAATGGGGCATGCTTATTTAAGATGGTGAGGAAGGCATTTAAAAAACATAACCAGGCATCCTCTACTGACGGGATGAGGTCAATATCTTTCCAGGATACCCGGACCAGGTCGATTAGAAAGGCCTGCTCGTTGAAGTGTTTCAGGGAGCGTTTGACAGTGATGAGTGGAGGTCGTTTGACCGCTGACCCATTACGGATGCAGGCAATGAGGCAGTGATCACTGAGATCTTGGTTGAAAACAGCAGAGGTGAATTTAGAGGGCAAGTTGGTTAGGATGATATCTATGAGGGTGCCCATGTTTACGGCTTTGGGGTGGTACCTGGTAGGTTCATTGATCATTTGTGTGAGATTGAGGGCATCAAGCTTAGATTGTAGGATGGCTGGGGTGTTATTAAGCATGTTCCAGTTTAGGTCACCTAGCAGCACGAGCTCTGAAGATAGATGGGTGGCAATCAGTTCACATATGGTGTCCAGAGCACAGCTGGGGGCAGAGGGTGGTCTATAGCAGGCGGCAACGGTGAGAGACTTGTTTTTAGAGAGGTGGATTTTTAAAAGTAGAAGTTCAAATTGTTTGGGTACAGACCTGGATAGTAGGACAGAACTCTGCAGGCTATCTCTGCAGTAGATTGCAACACCGCCCCCTTTGGCCATTCTATCTTGTCTAAAAATGTTGTAGTTAGGGATGGAGATTTCAGAGTTTTTGGTGGTCTTCCTAAGCCAGGATTCAGATACGGCTAGGACGTCCGGGTTGGCAGAGTGTGCTAAAGCAGTGAATAAAACAAACTTAGGGAGGAGGGTTCTAATGTTAACATGCATGAAACCAAGGCTATTACGGTTACAGAAGTCATCAAAAGAGAGCGCCTGGGGAAATAGGAGTGGAGCTACGTACTGCAGGGCCTGTATTCACCTCTACATCACCAGAGGAACAGAGGAGGAGTAGGATAAGGGTACAGCTAAAAGCTATGAGAATTGGTCGTCTAGGACGTCTGGAACAGAGAGTAAAAGGAGCAGGTTTCTGGGGGCGATAAAATAGCTTCAATGTATAATGTACAGACATAGGTATGGTAGGATGTGAATAGAGTGGAGGTAAACCTAGGCATTGAGTGATGATGAGAGAGATATTGTCTCTAGAACCATCATTGAAACCAGATGATGTCATCGCATGTGTGGGTGGTGGAACTGAAAGTTTGGATAAGGTATAATGAGCAGGGCTAGAGGCTCTACAGTGAAATAAGCCAATAAACACTAACCAGAACAGCAATGGACAAGGCATATTGGCATTAAGGAGAGGCATGCTTAGCTGAGTGATCAAAAGGGTCCAGTGAGTAGTGAGGTTGGTTGGGGTCACGGCGATTCAGACAGCTAGCCGGGCCATGGGTAGCAAGTTGGCAGAGGATGGAGGTCTGTTTTTAGCCACCTCGTGCGTTTCCGTCGGTAGATTAGTGGGGTTCCGTGTGGTAGAGGGGACCAATCCAATTGGCAAAATAGTTATAGTTATAGTGGCCCAAGAAAATTGTCCGATAGACCTATTCAGATAGCAGCCGATAAGACAGCTAACGATTAGCGGGCCGCAGATGGGCATTCAGGTTACGTCGCAACGGAGGGGCAAGTCGGATAACTCCCTCGGGCAGATAACATCGGTAGTCCAGTCGTGAAGGCCCGGTGGGGCTCCGCATCAGCAGTAAAACGGGTCCGGATAGGTGATTGTAGCCCAGGAGTGGCTGATGGAACTCTTCAGCTGGCTAGCTCTCGAATAATTGATGTTTGCTCCGGGACCGACGTTAGCCAATAGTCACACGGATAGCCGCTAGCTAGCTGCAAGTTCCGGGCATATTGTCCGCAAAGGAAGAGGATGCATAGACCAGGTATTCTCCCTGCGCAATGGCATCAAGCCGTGCCTTGTGTGGAATGCACCCCTCTATCTCGACTTTATTGATTTCAAGAAGGTATTTGATAGTGTTCACCATGAGAGCTTATGGAGGATCCTTGGAGCCCACGGAATACCCCCCAAGATTGTCAACCTCATTGTGAAGTACTATGAGCACGTTAAATGTATCATCATGCTTGATCGTTCTCTTACAGAGCCATTTCAAGTTAAGTCTGGTGTCAGACAAGGCTGCATCCTCTCTCCAATCCTTTTTCTTATTACCATTAACTGGGTAATGTGTTAAACAACATCTGACCATGCCCAAGGAATCCATTAGACCCTCTTCTCCCATCTAGAGGACCTCAACTTTGCTGATGATCTGGCCTCTATTTGATCCAAATACATCCACCTCCAGGAGAAGTTGGACAGACTCAGCATATACGCGCAACAGACTGTTCTCCATATCAACATAAGTCATGTGCATTAATACAACACCAACACCTCCAATTACACTTGAGTATGTCGACAACTTCACCTACATTGGAAGCCTAATCAGCAGCGACAACGGATCCAAAAAAGACATCAAGGCCTGACTAAACAAAGCCAGAGGAGCTTTCAGTCGACTCCGACCCATATGGAGCTCAAAAGTATACAGCCTCAAAACTAAGATCAGGCTCTATGATGGCAATGGGAAGTTGCTGCTTTTATATGGTTCTGAGTGCTTGAGGGTAGTCAAGTGAGATGAGCAAGGTTAATGCCTTCCACAATGGTTGCCCCATAAGAACTCCAACATTTCAAGGCCAAACAAGATCTCCAATGAGAACCTGTATAGGAGGACGGGCTGTAAAAACATTGTCCTGGAAAATAAATATGCAAGTTACGTTGGCCCGGTCATGTTCTGAGGATGCCTATTGCACTTCCATATGCTGAGGAAGTGCAAGAGAGGCAGGCCAAAAACAACATGGCGACGGACAGCGGTGGCTGAGCTGGAAGTGATGTGTCTCTCGGGATGCAAACTGTGGCCAAAGACATACTCCAGTGGCAGAAGATTGTTTCAGCCTTATGTCCCACCCGGGACAAAAATAATTAAGTAAGTAATCAATGTTGAACGAACAAATTGTCTGTTAACATTTCTGAAATTGTACAAGCAAGACTCACAAGACATTCTCCAAGCACCCGACAGGGCCGACATCCCCGTCATTTGCAAGAGGAAGCGACGCAGGTACAGAGGACAAAGAGCCGGATGCCTGGTCAGGACCCGGAAAAGGCAAGTGGGAAAGCTGCCGTTATCGTCAATACTACTCGCCAACGTGCAATTATTGGACAATAAACTAGACAAGGTATGATCACGAATATCCTACCAACGGGACATCAAAAACTGTAATATCCTATGTTTCATGTAATCGTGGCTGAATGACGACATGGATATTCAGCTAGCGGGATATATGCTGCACCGGCAAGATAGGACAACACACTCCGGTAAGCAACATTCTCACTGAGCTAAAGGGTGCGGGACTCTAACCCGGAAGCTTACAAGAAGTCTTGCTAGGCCCTGCAACGAACCATCAAACAGGCAAAGCGCCAATACAGGGCTAAGATTGAATCCTACTACACCGGCTCCGATGCTCGTCGGATGTGGCAGGGCTTGCAAACTATTACAGACTACAAAGGGAAGCACAGCCGCGAGCTGCCCAGTGACACGAGCCTACCAGACGAGCTAAATCACTTCTATGCTCACTTCGAGGCAAGCAACACTGAGGCATGCATGAGAGCATCAGCTGTTCCGGAGGACTGTGTGATCACGCTCTCCGTAGCCGACGTGAGTAAGACCTTTAAACAGGTCAACATACACAAGGCTGCGGGGCCAGACGGATTACCAGGACGTGTGCTCTGTGAATATGCTGACCAACTGGCAGGTGTCTTCACTGACATTTTCAACATGTCCCTGATTGAGTCTGTAATACCAACATGTTTCAAGCAGACCACCATAGTCCCTGTGCCTAAGAACACAAAGGCAACCTGCCTAAATGACTACAGACCCGTAGTACTCACATCCGTAGTCATGAAGTGCTTTGAAAGGTTGATAATGGCTCACATCAACACCATTATCCCAGAAACCCTAGACCCACTCCAATTTGCATACCGCTCAAACAGATCCACAGATGATGCAATCTCTATTGCACTCCACACTGCCCTTTCCCACCTGGACAAAAGGAACACTTATGTGAGAATGCTATTCATTGACTACAGCTCAGCGTTCAACGCCATAGTACCCTCAAAGCTCATCACTAAGCTAAGGATCCTGGGACTAAACACCTCCCTCTGCAACTGGATACTGGACTTCCTGACGGGCCGCCCCCAGGTGGTGAGGGTAGGTAGCAACACATTTGCCACGCTGATCCTCAACACTGGATCACCTCAACAACCTCTCCCTCAACGTAACCAAGACTAAGGAGATGATTGTGGACTACAGGAAAAGGAGGACTGAGCACGCCCCCATTCTCATCGACGGGGCTGTAGTGGAGCAGGTTGAGAGCTTCAAGTTCCTTGGTGTCCACAACAGCAACAAACTAGAATGGTCCAAACACATCAAGACAGTCGTGAAAGGGCACAACAAAGCCTATTCCCCCTCAGGAAACTAAAAAGATTTGGCATGGGTCCTGAGATCCTCAAAAGGTTCTACAGGTGCAACATCGAGAGCATCCTGACTGGTTGCATCACTGCCTGGTACGGCAATTGCTCGGCCTCTGACCGAAAGGCATTACAAAGGGTAGAGCGTACTGCCCAGTACATCACTGGGGCAAAGCTGCCTGCCATCCAGGACATCTGCACCAGGCGGTGTCAGAGGAAGGCCCTAAAAATTGTCAAAGACCCCAGCCACCCTAGTCATAGACTGTTCTCTCTGCTACCGCATGGCAAGCGGTACCGGAGTGCCAAGTCTAGGACAAAAAGGCTTCTCAACAGTTTTTACCCCCAAGCCATAAGACTCCTGAATAGGTAATGAAATGGCTACCTGGACTATTTGTATTGTGTGCCCCCCCCCCAACCCCCTTCAACCCCTCTTTTTACGCTGCTGCTATTCTCTGTTTATCATATATGCATAGTCACTTTAACTATACATTCATGTACATACTACCTCAATTGGGCCGACCAACCAGTGCTCCCGCACATTGGCTAACCGGGCTATCTACATTGTGTCCCGCCACCCACCACCCCTCTTTTACCTTACTGCTACTCTCTGTTCATCATATATGCATAGTCACTTTAACCATATCTACATGTACATACTACCTCAATCAGCCTGAATAACCGGTGTCTGTATGTAGCCTCGCTACTTTTATAGCCTTGCTACTGTATATAGCCTGTCTTTTTACTGTTCTTTTATTTCTTTACCTACCTATTGTTCACCTAATACATTTTTTTGCACTATTGGTTAAGTAAGCATTTCACTGTAAGGTCTACACCTGTTGTATTCAGCGCACGTGACAAATAAACTTTGATTTGATTTGACTTCCTGTTTCCATCGCAGCTGTCTTGATTTATTTATATACGGTATGACTTTACTCACGTAAAAACTGTGGATGGAAACGTGGTTTATAATGGCCTTTATGTAAAAAAATGCGGAACAGAAGTGTATGTTGTGTAATGCACCTTTATTACCAGACAAATTTAGAACCCTAAAATTACAGCCAAACATGCAAATGGTAATTTAGAAAAGTGTCAACAAGTATAAACCCAGTGCTGAAAAACTACTTGTCATACTTGAGAAAATGTAAAGCTACCTTAATAGAAAATGACTCAAGTAAATGTGAAAGTCACCCAGTAAAATACTACTTGAGTAAAAGTCTAAAAGAATTTGGTTTTAAATATACTTAAGTATCAAAAGTAAATGGAATAAAAAATTTAAGTGAAAGTATAAATAGTTGTAATTTTTTTTACAGATAGCCAGGGGCACTCTCCAGAAAGCAGACATGATATACAATCAAAACATTTGCGTTTAGTGGGTCTGCCAGATCAGAGGCAATAGGGATGTGTCACGTCCTGACCATAGAAAGCCTGTATTTTCTATGGTAGAGTAGGTTAGGGCGTGACTAGGGGTTTTAGTCTAGTTTATTATTTATATGTGGGGTTCTAGGTTTAATTTTCTGTGTTTGTGTATGATTCCCAATTAGAGGCAGCTGGCTATCGCTGTCTCTAATTGGGGATCATACTTAAGTAGCAGGGATATTGTTTCTGTGTAGTTGCCTGTTAGCACTGCATTGTTGTCACGGTTCGTTTATTCTTTATTGTTTTGTCTTTCTAAAGTTTCACTTCTTTAATAAATTATGTGGAACTCAAAGTACGCTGCGCCTTAGTCCGACCGTTATTACGAACAGCGTGACAGAATATCCCATCAACAAAGGACCAAGCAGCGTGCCTGGGAGGAGATGGCATCCTGGTCTTTGGAGGAGATCAGAGAGAGAATATGAGAACTAGACTTTGGACTAAATAATGGCAGTAGACAAGAGCCTGCCATGGAAGCAGGCGGAAGCAGCGAAGGAGGGACAGCGACGAAGTCGGGGAGGAAGGCCACAGAAACCCCAAGAACATTTTGGGGGGGGCACATGGAGCAGTCGGCGGAGGCGAGGAGTGAACCAGAGCCAGTCTGGGAGAAGAGGGAGAATTTGGAGGAGAGAGAAATGGGAGAGTTGTTCTCTCACGTCCTGAGAAGTGTGTTAAAGTTCCGGAACAATTGATGCTGGCTATACGCACCAGGTCTCCAGTGCACCTTCACAATCCAGTACGTCCTGTGCCAGCTCCTTGCACTTGCCGTGCGAAGTGTGTTAAAGTTCCGGTACCATTGATGCCGGCTATACGTACCAGGTCTCCAGTACGTCTTCCCAGGCAGGTACGTCCTGTGCCTGCTCCTCGCACTTTCCCTGAAGTGCGTGTCCCCAGTCCAGTACGTCCTGTGCCTCCTCCCCGCACTCGCCCTGAAGTGCGTGTCACTAGTCTGGTGCCACCTGTACCGGCCCCACGCATCAGGCCTCCAGTGCGCCTCCCCAGTCCAGTACGTCCTGTGTCTGTTCCTCGCGCACGCAATGAGGTGCGTGTCACCAGCCCGGTACCACCAGTGCCGGCCCCACGCACCAGGCTTCCTGCGACGATCCCCACGCACCAGGCTTCCTGCGACAGTTTCCAGTCCAGAGCTTCCGGCGACAGTTCCCAGTCCAGAGCTTCTGACGACAGTTCCCAGTCCAGAGCTTCCGGCGACGTTTCACAGTCCGGAACCTCCTGAGACGGTCCACGGTCCGGAACCTCCTGAGACGGTCAACGGTCCGGAACCTCCTGCGACAGTCAACGGTCCGGAACCTCAAGGTCCATGGCTGGATCCGCAGGATGAGCGGGTACTTCGTCCCGCACCAGAGCAGCCCCCGATGCTGGCAGATGAGCGGGTACATCGCCCCGCACCAGAGCCGCCACCGCCACTAGACACCCCCCCTAACCCTCCCTTTTTGTTTCAGGTTATGCGGTCAGAGGGGGGGGGGTCATAGAAAGCCTGTATTTTCTATGGTAGAGTAGGTCAGGGCGTGACTAGGGGTTTTAGTCTAGTTTATTATTTCTATGTGGGGTTCTAGGTTCCCAGGATGACCAGGGATGTTCTCTTGATAAGTGTGTGAATTGGATCATTTTCCTGTCAAAATGTAACGAGTTCTTTGGGTGTCAGGTTAAAAAATTGGAGTAAAAAGTATGTTATTTTCTTTAGGAAGGTAGTGAAGTAAAAGTTAGCAAACATTTAAATAGGTAAGTAAAGTACAGATACCCCAAAAAGTATTTTTACTTAAGTACTTTACTTATACCACTGTATAGAACTTTATATAATTTTGGGTTAGTTCAAAATTAAATACATGCAGTATACACATGGCGGTGGTCAGTGTGGCCTAAAAGAACTGGGTCTCAAAAGCGATGACAAGATAGAATAGAGGGGAGGGTGCAGGCAGAGATCTGGGACAAGGCTCCAGACAATGAGTTGAACATTGTTCCTTTAAGGGTGTTGAAACAGTTAAGTTTGTAACAAGCGTGGCGGTTGGAAAGGGTGGGCTCAGGATATGGGAGGGTAATGGCCCGAGTAAGGAAAGACTTGTTCTCAGCTAGCTTGAATAGAAAATGGGCACTGATTCCAAGGAAACTGTCTGTGTTCCTGACTAATCATTTGGGCAGGCACTCTGTGATCCAGCCTCTCCCTTCAGCAGTGCTGTTCGTCCGTCTGTCTATCTGTCTGGACAGTACTGTGGAGCAGGGGCAGGAACAGCACAGGTCACAGAGGAGAGGAGTCCATTACTGTGTTGAGGAATATCTTTGGCAAGACTGTTGGGACATGACGTGAGTCATGAGGAAGAAGGGATCCCATTGCTTCGAGTTCCAAATTAGCCTATGGTTTCTATCACAACCTCATATCTTGGCTATCAACAATACTTTTTACAATTGAAATAATACAGGTAGCTTACTGGAACACCATTTGCTACACGAACTCTGCTGGATGTGACAGGCGCAGTATTAGTTAAGCAATAGGTGAATCTTTAAACCACAACATGGTTAGTTGATGTGGTATCATTAGCTGAAATGACAAACACACTCAAACAAGCGTCTCATCTAACAACCAGCGGTTGGATGTTCTTTTGGGTTGATTAATAAAAATTAGAGATTGAGGGGCTCAGTTAAAAATGCACTCTCAAACGTTTGTATAATTTCAGCCAGTTGTTCTGAAAGTGGCGCTCATGAGCCAAAAGTGCTCAACCTTTTTTTGTACTATGTCATCCATTTCGTATGGTTACATCATACAATTCGTATGATATGTAACGAATCCAATTTGTACTATTTGTTGAGAATTCGTTGTGCTTAGGATCCTGGATTGCATCTTTAACCCTATAGGGTAAGGCACAAACGCACTATTTGTTCACGTTTCCCTGGACAGGCATTTATGCAGTCTCTTTCTGTCCCTGAGGAGGGTGGCAGAGTGGAAGGACCCTGTAGCCTACCTCACAGCCAAGCCACACGCTCACCAGCCCCCCTGGTCCCCAATGTCTTGGATAATGACATTTACATTTTACATAATTTAGCAGACGCTCTTATCCAGAGCAACTTACAGTAGTGAGAGCATATACACTATATATACAAAAGTATGTGGACACCCCTTCAAATTTGTGGATTTGGCTATTTCAGCCACACCCATTGAGGACATGTGTATAAAATCGAGCACACAGCCATGCAATCTCCATAGACAAACATTGGTATTAGAATGGCCTTACTGAAGAGTTCAGTGACTTTCAACTTGGCACCGTTATAGGATGCCACCTTTCCAACAAGTCAGTTGGTCAAATTTCTGCCCTGCTAGAGCTGCCCCTGGTCAACTGTAAGTGTTATTGTGAAGTGGAAATGTCTAGGAGCAACAACGGCTCAGCGACAAAGTGGTAGGCCACACAAGCTCACAGAACGGGACCACCGAAATGCTGAAACGCGTAGCGCGTAAAAATCATCTGTCCTCAGTTGCAACACTCACTACCGAGTTCCAAACTGCCTCTGGAAGCAACGTCAGCACAAGAACTGTTCGTCGGGAGCTTCATGAAATGCGTTTCCATGGCCAAGCAGCCTCACACAAGCTTAAGATCAACATGCGCAATGCCAAGCATCAGCTGGAGTGGTGTAAGCTCGACGCCATTAGACTCAGGAGCAGTGGAAGCGCGTTCTTTGGAGTGATGAATCACGCTTCACCATCTGGCAGTCTGACTAATGAATCTAGGTTTGATGGATGCCAGGAAAACGCTACCTGCCCCGATGCATAGTGCCAACTGTAAAGTTTGGTGGAGGAATAATAGTCGTGGGTTGTTTTTCATGGTTCGACCTAGGGCCCTTAGTTCCAGTGAATAGAAATCTTAATGCTACAGCATACAATGACATTCTAGACAATTCTGTACTTCCAACTTGGTGGCAACAGTTTGGGGAAGGCCCTTTCCTGCTTCAGCATGACAATACCCCCGTGCACAAAGCGTGGTCCATAAGGAAATGGTTTGTCGAGATCAGTGTGAAAGAACTTGACTGGCCTGCACAGAGCCCTGACCTCAACCCCCATCGAACACCTTTGGGATGAATTGGAACACCGACTGCGAGTCAGGCCTAATTGCCCAACATCAGTGCCCGACCTCACTAATTCCCTTGTGGCTGAATGGAAGCAAGTCCCCGCAGCAATGTTCCAACATCTAATGGAAAGCCTTCGCAGAAGAGTGGAGGCTGTTATAGCAGAAAAGGGGGACCAACTCCATGTTAATGCCCATGATTTTCAAATGAGATTTTCAAAGAGCAGGTGTCCACATACCTTTGGTCATGTAGTGTATTTTCATACTTTTTTGTATTGGCCCCCCGTGGGAAAGGAATCCACAACCCTGGTGTTGCAAGCTCCGTGCTCTACCAACTGAGCCACGCGGGACCATACTCATACATGAATTCAGTTAGTGTTTATAATGGTGATTACATTAATTCAGTTAGTGTTTATAATGGTGATTATATGAATTCTGTTAGTGTTTATAATGGTGATTACATACAGTTAGTGTTTATATTGGTGATAAACAAAGGCAAATCCTTTCAGAACTTGTTTGCAGGTTTTTTTTAATTATGATCACGTGTATAAACTTCATGAACTCTTTCATACTTAATATGTGCTTTATGAGATTAAGAGAGACAATTTAACTTTCCAGTTTATTTACCCCTGCTGTATATCACTGTGACATGCATGAGTATGATAAATGGATTGAGATTAGAGTCCATTTTCACACTGCTCTGAACTGCTCTGCATTAGTGTCTCTCACTGTATTGTTGTCAGGCGAATTGTTCGACAGATTAATGATAATGACTTTGTACAGGACTTCCTGACTGAGTCAGTAAATATTGGCAAGAGTGCCTTATCCTCATACTCATAACTCAGCTGCAGCAGAAAGGGAAACTGGGGCAACATAACACTTTCACTGGTCTCTTTTTAATTATGAATGTTTTACTTTTGGAAATGGTGTTTTGTCTCTGAAACATTTAGAGTAGTATTCTATTTGTTTGAAAAAAAGTATTTTTTATTCCGGTCAAATGTTTTTTGCCATGAAATGCACATTCTCTCTGTTGCTACTGTATCCTGAGTCGGCAAAGAGGTGAAAGTAAGAGCCATTTGTCTGTCTCAGAGGACGTTTTCTCAGTGTCACTCCTCTAAGGGCTCCAACGGTAGCCTAGGTCAGAGCTCCTTGGAAATTCACATACCATCACAGAAAAGGAAGTTTCTCTTCAATATTTCAAATTCCAACTAGGACATACCATTAGCTGAGAACTATCTAATGTCATTGGTATATTCGTATCAGCACTGTTGTCTAGGTTGTCTGTTGATAAAAGTCACACATTTACAGTATTTACTTGCAGAGCTGCAGATAATTTTATGATACTACATGATTTGTAGACCCATAATGACATTTCATCATAAATACACTTTTTATGATCTACTTTAACAATATCAATACATCTAAATTGTGGGAAAGCAAACATGAAAGGATCAATGCAGAATTCATTGCTGACAAAATACTTCTTACACCGTGACCAAACTCAGGGACATAGCTATGTATGACCTCCGTCCTGACTCATATGGGTCGGCAAGCCCAAGCCAATTATTGTTTGTTGTTCAAAAAGATGACCAATATACATATTTACAATGGTCCAAAACTAAAGAAGTTAACTAAAACAAAACAAAGACTGGCAGGCCTAGAGGCTCTATGGCTACCTCTCTCAAGGATTGACGAATCTGAAAGAATGGCGGCGGTGGAGATGGCTGCCGTTTTAAGGCTTAAAAACTTAAAAGCAGCACAACATGGTAGCAGCACAAAATATGGTACAAACATTATTGGGCACAGACAACAGCACAAAGGGCAAGAAGGTAGAGACAACAATACATCACGCGAAGTAGCCACAATTGTCAGTAAGAGTGTCTATGATTGAGTCTTTGAATGAAGAAATGTCCAGTTTGAGTGTGTTTTGTAGCTCTTTCCTTTCGTTAGCTGCGGCGAAATGAAAAGAGTAGCGACCCAGGCATGTGTGTGCTTTGGGGACCAGTTTACAGAGGAGTATAAAGTGAAGTGATGTGTCCTATAAGAAGCATTGGGGAAAATCTGATGGCCGAATGGTAAAGAACATCTTGCCGCTCGAGAGCACCCTTACCTGCCGATCTATAAATTACATCTCCTTAATCTAGCATGGGTAGGATGGTCATCTGAATCAGGGTTAGTTTGGCAGCAGGGTTGAGTGATTACGATAGAGGAAACCAAGTCTAGATTTAACTTTAGCCTGCAGCTTTTATATGTGTTGAGAGAAGGATAGTGTACCGTCTAGCCATACTCCCAAGTTCTTGTACGAGGTGACTACATCAATACTCAGACATTCGCCTCCAGATAGTTCGCACACTAACTGAAAACAGCCGGGCTATTTCGGGAAGCTTCAACAAAGTACTAAGTAAAAGGTCTGAATTCTTATGTAAATGTGATATTTCAGTTTTGTATTTTTTATACATTTGCAAAAATGTGAATGTTTTCCGTTGTTTCATAGCCCCACATTGTCTTCAGTTAATCAGCACCATTAGCATTCTTGCATCACAGATGCTCGTTGATGCACGCAAGCAGTGTGGATGAAATGATTGAATCACATGAATGTGCAACGTGGCCGGTCTAGTCAGGGGGTTAGGAAAAACACTTGCACATCTGAGTAAGCTTGTTGCAGCTGCATTGGAATAATTTCTTTATTAAAGAATAGAAAAACTTGCACTTTTCAGTAACACTTACATATCGCCAGGACAGAATACTGACTGTTTTGGAAACAGTCCTGTCCCTAGTGGGATTTTGGATTAAACTACCCAATTGATAATCTGCTGCTCCATATGTGGACAGCCAATTTCTCTGCTTTTATCATCTGTTTTTGGAAACACCAAATTAAATCAATGGGCACAAACATGATGTAATTTCAACCAGCAGCAATCAATCAATGTTGGAGTTAAAAAGTAAATACTCTCTACTTTGTTTCAGGTATAATCAGATGGTTTACTGCTGTAGCACTGTTTACACTAGCATCTCTATTTCCCTTTCCTTGTTCAGCAGATAGAGGGCGGATACTAGCAAGGGCTTCCTCTTGGTCCCTATGCACTTCCTCAGTAAATCTCTTGCCCAGACCTCATCTGTGTGAAAAATATCTCAAGCATTCCTCTGGAACACACATGCACACACACACATACACACAAACTGTTCTTGCCCAATTAGCTTTAACCAGAGCAAATAATGTTTCTAAGTTTGTCAAAGTGATCATTTTGTATTTAGCTCTGTTTTACCCCTCCTCTGCTCCCCACCAAAAGGATGATGACAATGCTGCAAGCCAAGTGGAATGAGACACAAAATCGATGTCGCCCGCTGCTACGCGAGCCGGCGTGCGCATGGGGCGAGAGGACGACATGTGACGCTTTCTGAATGGGCGCCTTTGCCAGGCCAGTGGCGACCGTAGGATGAAAATGTGAGTCCAAGTGACTAGTGTTATTGATTCCAGTCAACAAATGAGTTCATGTAATCCGTCTGCCTTTGTTCCGTTTACTTGGCGGAGCGCTCTCATTAGTCCCCAGTGCACGGTGAACTTGTCAGCAGGTCTGCTCTCCTGCCCACTGACCTCTGACTCGGGCTCATTCTTGGACAAATGAAATCTCACAAATGACAAATCCGGGCATGCGGTAAACCCTGTGCAGCAGCACATTTGCTTTTAACACTGGCGCCCCATTAGGCAGGCCAGGCAGAAAGCCCCATTCAGTGGCTAACTGGGCCGGCCCGAAACGGTTTTAACGTTCATCCCACTTGACAGCTAGCAGCGGGCTTCTCTGAAAGAAATGCCAACATTTGGGGAACGTGGCTGCTTTATTTGCTCTGACACGATAACTTGGGAAGGGAAAGTGTGTTCTGTGTTTGTTTTAGGGTCTCGTGTTGACTGTCATTGCAGAGAGTTTGATTTAGTTTGATTATACTGGAGTAGATGACAGGCAGAGAGGTTGTCCCCCTCCATGTGGACAAGGGAGAAGCTATTGAAGAGATTTGTATCCTAACCATATGGTTCTCTGTCCAGTCAGAATGCACAGTTTGCTCCCAAATTTCCCTCGTACTGAGGGGCAATGAGTTTCTTTGTGGTTAAGGTTCAAATACAGAATACGGAAAGGACATGGAAAAGAAACAACTCTATGACAATGCTGTTATTGTGCTACTTTCCCGTCAAATTGTTATCATATTAGTTATTACAACGACATAACTGCAGCTGCATTCCTCATTACCTATGTCTATGACAGGTTCATAACTATCTGAAAAACTTTGCGCTCAATTGATGGACAATCAAAGGGAACAAAATAACAATTTTGAATGCTGTTTTTTTAACAGTAATTAGACCAATTAACATGTACAACGTGTTAATCTCCTAATCCAAGTCTAAATCTATCACTTGTTTTTGCTCTATTCAGGGGACTCCTGGGAGGAAGCAGGCACAGTTTCCTGCTGCAATAACTCTGGTAGCCTGCGATCCCCCCTCGGCCAACACATTCTTAATCAGCAACTCTCTGTTATCCTACCAGCAGAGGAAGCATCGTTGTTTGCCTTGAAGGCTTGCTCTACCTCCCTGGTCTGGGAGGAACACTCTAGTTTGAACCATATTGTAGTTTCCAATAGGGGTTGCATAGATACAAATGAATTTTCCAAAACTGATACCCAGTCTCTTTAGTACTTCAATGTGAAAAGGAGCACAAATATTTTCTTTAAATTCAAAAGATGAATTAACTTTGGACCTTGACAGGAAAACATCTCATCTATGTAAATGTTATTTCAAAAAGTGTAATTATCCCTTGGCAAAAGTGTATTTAGGCTTGTTCAGTACACATCAAGCTGATCATCATGCTCAACCACACACTTTACTTTACTGTGTCAATGGAGAAAGGCAGGGATGAAACCTAGGTCAATCACACTTGTTACCGTGTGACTAATACCTCAAGTTTTATTGATCAGATATACAGGATACACATGGTATATACTGTTCAACGAAATGCTTACTTGAAGGTTCCTTCTGGACAATGCAACAACAATAAGAAATAATCAAAGTTAAGAATACGAACAAAAAGTAAATGACTCAATAGAATAGAATAAACATTTTAGTGTGTGTGGAATATTCATTTTTACATGTACATAACAACATAGCTAATTCACCCACATTTTCTCAGTGATCTGTCTCATTTTGATTAGTGTGGTTCAGCGTGTGTTTTGCCATTTGTCCATGCGTTAGGACTTGCTTTGCTCTCTGATTAGACTTTCTGATGTGTGTGTTCATTCATAGAGACTGGGGTCAATTCAGCTCACTCATTAGATCCCTTCAGAAGTTACTCCTTTCAAAGAATGAGACTAATCACAAACCAAATTCAATTCTCTGTTCAAGTAAAATGTTTGCTGTAAATGACCAAAATAACAATTATTATTGTTATGGTTATGCTAAACACAATGAAGAAGAAAAAACGCTGGAACACAATGGGGCATATCTCATTGTTTTAATCAGTTTGATTGTGTCCTGTCTGAGTTTTGTTTTTATAATGAAGTCTATAAGGGGCGATGGTGGGGGGCTATGGTTTACCCCCCTTTTCTCTCTCTCTCTTGCTCTCTCTCCCTCAGCCTCCTTTTTTCCTCTATTCATATTCAGACGAAAGCAGGCCTTTTCTGTCTGGTTATTTACATACTCTGGAGAGAAGTGTGGGACAAGCCAGCCAGGGCCTGGCAAGTCTGCTGGGGAAGAGGGATGAGAAAATGCCAGCACATGCCGGCAGTTACCAGGGCAGGGACGAAGCAATGCTGCTCAGCCCATTAATGGGTGTTGCTCACCATCTGTCTGTCGGAGTGGCTAGGCGAGGCGTACGTGTCAACTCCCAGCCGCATGGCATCACAGGCAGACTGGAGCCAGAGTGAGGTCCCTAGAGTTCCACTGGCTAGAGCAGTCCGACACAGACACAAGAGGAGAGGGACAATGCACTCGGGGGATGGGTGGGTGAGATAGGGGCTGTTCAGCACTGATGTATATGGATTCATCCATCCCCCACCATGACTTTGCATACTCACACTGCGTCTTGTGTCATCTCCACCATGATAGCTGATGTGTGGTGAGCGTTCTGGCACAAAATGGTTGCCGTGCATCACCCAAGTGGGTGCTACACATTGTTACTGGAAAAGGTGAGTTTCCCCCCTTATTATGTAAAGCGCTTTGAGCACCTACTGTAGGTGGAAAGGATCTATAATATAATAATCATTATTGTCGGTAGTCTGAATGTGAGACTGAATTTCTCTAGGTTTTGTGTCAGCAGTGGAGGCTCACAGATACAGTTTCAGTGTTAGGGATGACAGCAGTGCATTACAGCTATAGAGGCCCAGTGATGAATGTGCTTTAGAGGCGTACGAGAAGTCAGAGGGGTGTGTGAGGTGGCATCAAGTCATAGCACCTGTTACATCTCTCTGCCCACTGCTACCCTACTAATTCTGGAGCATAAATTTGAAGTACAACATTGGATAACGCTCCTCTGGAAATGGATTAGTTATTTACCTTAACACATATTTGATTTATTTCCATTACTTCAGTACTATTTCAAATGACATAATTTACTCCTCTCCCTCAATTGTTTTTTTCTCACGATTGTAACTATCCATACTTATTAATAAAAATAAACAACAGAAACGATGAGTCACATCTAACATGTCTAGTCACAATAATCCCAGTGAGATGCCTCCTCATTGTTAATCTAGTGAACAGCACACATCGGTCCCATCTCTTGTTTCCCCCAAGTAATTGGCCTTAAGTTAAAGGCCAACAAAAAACATGGGATACTTTCGCCTTTGTTCTCAACCGAAGGGATTTTCATTCATTGCGAGTTGATTGTGGCCTAACCTCAACTTTCCTACCCATCTGCCATTTGAAATGATTATCATCTCAAGAGAGCAGAGCATTCAGTGTTTGTGGTCATTAATCAGGCGTCAGTCCACAGGTCCATTCCCACACACCCCACACTGAACACTGTCTCCAAGGGGCACGCCCCACTCTCGCTTCAATGGAGAAGACCTGGCAACCCCGAGCTTTCCGAGCACGAGAGTCTAGGTGCTGTGCATTTATATACACGTTATATATTTGCTCACATGTGACAGGGGCACACTATTTATTGAAGTGTTGTGGCTTTTTTTGTGGAACTGTGTCGATTATGGTGCCTGGGATCAAGGTCCTGTGTCCTGTGACCCCCATAGGTCAGGGAGGGGCCCTCAGAAAATACTCATATTCAGAGGATCCACACAAACAAGCACAGCCAGCTGCTCTGTGTGACTTTCTATGGCCTGACGTAGCCATGTTGACCAGAACCCACATGGGCCACAAGGACAGGCAACACAAAACAAAGGAAAGAAGAAGAAAACACCATTGATTATTGATTGGGAACAACAACAGCAACTCACAAAATAAATGCAACTAGAGTCATTGACACTATTTGTAATCACCTCCCAGCAATATAATTGCTACTCATATATGCCACTGAGTTCCTTGTGGCTTCTCTGTGATACAGGGTTGATCATTCTGATTGTGATTACACATAGACATTTTGAGCAAGTCTATGAGTTAGCAAAGCAAAGACACCAAGCAGGGACTGGATCACCAGTGATTTCAAAGCCTGGGTTTAGGTTTTATAAACAAAATAAAGAACATATGCCTTTTAGGGGATGCTTTATTCAAAATGGGTATGTTAGATAAAACCCATTATGATCCATTTATTTTACTCACAGCTTATAAAACACAATCATTGTTAATTTACTTAAAAAAAATCTATTTCATGATAATGTTATATGGATATGAGAACCATTTCACTGAACATTTGATAAATATAAATGACTGACTTGTCTTCCTGGTCTGAAAGATGCATGTTATTGACTTTAACCAGAATTTTTTGGACATCTTTATTATTTTGGCATGATTTAAAAAAGAAGAAGAAGAAGAAGTAACCAGCGTTGAATAAAATTTAAATAATCACAAATCAATCGTATCTTGATCTCAGCACATTCTCCTACTCTCCACCAAAACAGAGACATCCACTATTATTTGTTTGCACTCCCATTCTTGAGCTCTTCGGCTTGGCTTGTGCGCAGGGCTGAATACTTGCAAGGAGGCATCTGTTGCTTATAGTTCTGACAACATCTGCTGCCATTGCTCCCCTTTCCCAGCATGCTGTTGGATATGGTTTCTCCCAAAGGTGGCCTTTGTATGCACCATTGTGAATTCAATCATTGTCTGCCGCAGGCGGTTCCCACGAATCGTGCAAAGGAAGTTATTGCCATGATTAAAAACCTGTTGTCATTGCCTCTGCGCAGTGATCGTCACTTTTATTATGAGGGCATGAAAAAAAATACACTTTTGAAAAGATGAGCTTAATGACATCGGTAATCAAGGAGGAACTGCTGAAATTTATACTGAACTGGAAAGTTAATGAGCACAGAAAAATGTTAAAGAAAATAAAATGAACCTATAAAAATGTGTCTTTTTCACCCACACTTGCTTTGATAACTTAGAACTAACTATCTGTCCAATGTGGTCAGTTAAAAGATTTGTAAAAGCTGGGTTTGGGGTTTGAGTTGGTGGATTCCCTGTCTCCTGGGGTGTATCTGTCAGCTGGTACGATTTCCAAGAGCCCCTTCTGGGAGCACAAGGGATTCAAAGAAGCTTGGTCCCTGGGGACCGACTTTTAACTCTTGACAATGTCCACAGTGTCACAACATAATAGCCCACCATGGGGTTGGTGGGGAAGACACAGCAGATGTTAATGATAAACTTTGCTCACTGTCCTCCTCCTCAGGATGACTGCCATTGGTCTGTTTCACTCGCAGCCTGCTAAGCTGCAGACAACATAAAAGACTTGCATGATATTGCCACACCACAAAAGAGGCTTGCTTTTGCCACACTTAAGAATAACATTTGGCACCTAAGCAAGTGTTTGCTCTTCAGACAAGCTGTGCATTATAAAACAAATGTGTTTGTGACCACAGAAAATATTCATAATTATACTGTCTTACAGTTTCTGACATACACTACCGTTCAAAAGTTTGGGGTCATTGAGAAATTTCCTTGTTTGTTAAATAAAAGCACATTTATTGTCCATTAAAATAACATCACATTTATCAGAAATACAGTGTAGACATTGTTAACATTGTAAATGATTATTGTAGCTGGAAATGGCAATTTTTTTTATGGAATATCTACATAGGCGTACAGAGGCCAATTATCAGCAACCATCACTCCTGTGTTCCAATGGCACGTTGTGTTAGCTAATCCAAGTTTATCATTTTAAAACGCAAATTAATTATTAGAAAACCCTTTCGCAATTATGTTAGCACAGCTGAAAACTGTTGTTCTGATTAAAGAAGAAATAAAACTGGCCTTATTTAGACTAGTTGAGTATCTGGAGCATCAGCATTTGTGGGTTCGATTACAGGCTCAAAATGTCAAGAAATAAAGACCTTCATTCTGAAACTCATCAGTCTATTCTTGTTCTGAGAAGTTAAGACTATTCCATGCGAGAAATTGCCAAGAAACTGAAGATTTCGTACAAAGCTGTGTACTACTCCCTTCACAGAAAAGCGCAAACTGGCTCTAACCAGAATAGAAAGAGGAGTGGGCAGACCTGGTGCACAACTGAGCAAGAGAACAAGTTCATTAGAGTGTCTAGTTTGAGAAACAGATGCCTCACAAGTCCTCAACTGGCAGCTTCATTAAATAGTACCCGCAAAACACCAGTCTCAACGTCAACAGTGAAGAGGCAACTCCAGGATGCTGGCCTTCTAGGCAGAGTTCCTCTGTCCAGTGTCTGTGTTCTTTTGCCCATCTTAATTGTTTTTTTTTATTGGCCAGTCTGAAATAAGGCTTTTTCTTTGCAACTCTGCCTAGAAGGAAAAATGACTTGTGTCATGCACAAAGTACATGTCCTAACTGACTTGCCAAACTATAGTTTGTTAACAAGAAATTTGTGGAGTGGTTGAAAAACAAGTTTTAATGACTCCAACCTATGTGTATGTAAACTTCTGACTTCAACTGTACATGTAAATAATGTCAACTGCTGGTCTGTTGATTATCAATAAAGTAATTGATGTAAGTCGCTTGTTTGCATTTTTTGTGCATGCGTCCATCTTGCACTCAGAAAATATAAACTCAGTACTCAGTGCATGCAGGACAATTTTATGTATTGATGTTGGCTGGATTTTCAGGCATACCAAGATGCTGGCATTTCACAGTTCATCCAAAGTTCACGTTGATTCTCAAACATGTTCAATCAAATTAAATGATTTTAATAAGCTCTTCTCAATAAATTTCTACCTCCACTCTCAAGCTTGTTTACTACCTTTGCCCGAATTACTCGGCCATATTTGCCTGACATGTTGACACAATCTCTGTTTGGACAGATGAGGAGCTAGGCCTGACTTCTTGTCTGTTTTCCATAACTAAGGGGATGTGGAACCCTTGGATTCCTGCAGAGGCTTTCAGGAGGACCAACAATCTCCGAAAGGGTGCTGGCCGTCCCCGGACAGTAAAAGTGTCAGCTTACAACATGCGTAGAGAAAACAAAGAGAGATTGTTATGCTCGCTGGATCACTGAGTTTTGTATCAGAGGGTGGAAAGCTCTGTCCCTTAATGATCATTAGAAAGCTCTGTCCCATAATGACCATACCCACTATGGCACCAAAGGGCCAGAGTGGGTATGGGCATTATGCTACATGTGGAATTTTACTTTACTCCACCTAAGTAGCACTAATGGAATGGAGGCATGCCTCTCCTGTCTTGAATGGTCATCAATGCTGGTTCATGCCAATGGAAAGATGATCAGACCAGGTTGTAAATATTTTGAGTTTACCACATTTGTTAGGCTGAGGCAAGAATTCCTTCTCTATTTGTACCTTTATTTATTTGATCTAATTCACTAGCTTTGGGTTTATTTTGTCAAATTGATCCATTTAGCTACATTTACATTAAACATTTGTATTGCTGTGATTAGGAGGACATATCAGCCGGTCCATTATCAACTACGTCCTCACTTCAAGCAGTGGTCCTCTTCATTCCTTTGCATAATAGCTTCTTAATTTTGCATAGTAACTTTATCTACAAATGTCTTCAGTTTAGTCCCCGGTCTATAGTGAATGGAGCATGGAGTGGGCTGTTTAAAGTGTGCGGTGTGGGGACTGGTCGAGAGTGTTGTGTAAACAGTATTCCCCTTTGTGGGGATTTGTGTGATGACAAACTAGCTTTTACACCCACCGCTTTCCTTTGTGTCCTTTCCATTGTCCTGCATGAAACAGTTTTGTTTCCCAAGACTTCCCTGGCACAACCCTAAATCCTATCCATAGCTCGTCGAATGAGATCTGAGGCTCCAGGTTGCAGTAGTTCTAAAGGGGGGTGGCTCCACATTGTGGGGAGTGACAGGTGACCACTATACAGGAACAAAGGATGGCTCATTGTCGGACCAGGATCCCCTTTCTTCTACCCATGTTCCCCTCTCTCCACAATCTGTCAAAATTGTACTTGCCATTGAGGGGCCTGGCAGCAGAAAACAGCTTTATATTGACTAATCCATGCAGAAGTAAGAGTGCGCATAGAGACTCGTCCAAAGGGGGTCCACAACACCAGCATCTCTCCTTTTTACTTGAAAAAGAATAAAAAGAAATACGGATGAAGAAAAAGGGGGATATCTGTGACCAGATTAATAAGATCATGGGAAAGTAACACTTAAACAAGTCATTGACTGTACTAACCAGAACACTAACTGCTCTCTTGTCATGGTAATATAGATTAGGCCCAAACTAATTCTGCCTTCACAGAGGTCCCAGTGTGGATTTAAGAAATAACCTACAGATAACAAAGCCAGCTTGTTAGCCGTAGCCTGAAACAATTGGGTACATTTAAGTAAAAGTTTAAATGTTGCAACACCACCATTGGGCATCTCTTGGATGTACAGTACATTACACAGTGACAGAAAGTTCTGAAAAAGATCATGCGGCTATATTGTGTGAGTTGATTACTTGATAGTGTCACATCCAATCAACACCATTGACAAAAGACATCTACTTCAAATATCATTCATGTAAATCTGAAGAATGTATCTGAAGAATGGCGCCAAAACGTTCAGGAACCGTTGAAACTTCAGTGTTCTCAGGGGGATCTCAGTCCTGTTGGGCGGTGGGAAGATGTTTAGGAGCTAGAGCTTATGTGCATCTTTTCAAAAGAAAAGAATGCCCACACAAACATTTGGCATCCCACCAGATTCCAAACATATAGTTGGATCAACCCGCTCCCCCCCACCCCCAGTGGATGAATAGAAGCCGCAAATCCTAAGGATGAATCCAGCACTAATAGCTGAAAAGCAGACAGTTGCCCTGCGTGATTCCATCAAAACCAATGCTCTGATCATTGCTATGGAATGGGAAGAGGATTGAGCTTTGTGTGTGAATGAATTGTGTTCAAGGTAGAATCCTGCCTAAACATGAACAAGTACGCAAGAAGTACACACACGTACACATCCATTATATTGTGTGTATTGCATTACAAATACATTTATAAGCATGTATAGGTATAGTTTTGTTAAAAGAAACATTATGATTATGATTATAATGTAATAGGTTTTCTGTGTGTAATGCATTCCACACAGATTTGTAGCGTTTATACGTTTATACAGGCTGTAAGAATGAATCAGATGTAGGGTACACAGTTTAAAATGTAGGAAACAAATGTAAACATTTAGTAAGAGAATGAATCTTTCGTAAAAAACAGTTTGTTTTAAAAAACAGTTAGTTTAGTGTAAGTCCAAACATAACTTAAAGTCAATCATACTTTCAAAATCCTTCTTTCCTTTTTAACAATCCTTTATTTCATGCTGATCAAAGACCTTCAAAGTTCTGCATTCAAAACACTCTGGCATATTGGCATTAATCGGTGACCTTTGTTTGATTATAGACACAAAACTGAAAAGAAAAAAAAGATTAAAAAGAAGATATTCCCCATTGGACGCAGAGCCGTGGACCAGGACTACACTGAATGAAGAAACAAAGGGGCTGCTTTAGGCCTGTCTCCTGATATTTTCCAACTCAGCGAAAAGCCTTTGTGCGACTGAAAAAAGTTAAGTTAAAAGCTTAGCATGGTATGTGGAAACAACTGTCCAATAGCTGTGTAATACTAGCAAATACTTTTCACTGGTCCCTATCGGAGCCACTATATTCTCCCTGTATTCACAGGGCAAACTCTCTCACCACTCCTCTCTGGCTGGCTTTAAAACAAAGTTGAAATAATTTCATTTGCAAACAAAATGGGCACATGGAAGTGGTCTGTAACGTTTTAACCAAGGCTAAGAATACTTTCTATTACATTTATAAAGCACAAAATAGATATGTATTTAGAGACACACTCTGCTTTGTATTTGAAAGCATATTCCAGGGAAGAGAATAATATTTACACTTTCATTATTGTTGTTAGAATTGTAATGCCAAAGATGGTCAATGCTGCTATTGACCTTCCCTCGTTTGAACCCTATTCAAGACAGCAGCATCCCTTTCGCAATAAAGAAAGAATCAAAATGAACTACAAAGTGAGTTCTCACAAAGATTGCTTGTCATACATTACAAATAACCTGGGGAAATACTGTGATTAAAATAGCAGGTTTATAAAGCAGGTCTGGTTGATAAACATTTGCTGTACCACATCATTAAAATGGTCAGAACATGAGGTTGACTTTCCTCGTCCCTGATTGAAGTTGCTAGTAAAAAACGCCAACACTCTCACAGCTGTTTGATTCAAGAGCTTGTTTATCATTTCAGTGAGTAACCTGACAGTACACATTCAACTACACATTCTGGTCAGAATATCTATCTAATAGATCTAATATCTAATATCTAAATCTAAATGCTGCTGCAGTCAGATCTTTGTTCAGATGGCGAACTAGAGGAGCTCATTTTTCACTTTAGAGTGAACCTTTAGAGTGTCAGTTAACTGATACATTTCTTAGGTATCTTACTGTAGCATGTTAACAGATGGATGCTATTTATCAAATAGAAAAAGGATTGAACATAAACATAACTCTGGATCAGCATTCTATAGTCAATATTATTGTTTGGCTCTCTTGTGCTTATACACTGGTACAGTATACTGTATCTGCCTCATACTCCCCAATTCTGGAATGGTGTGTCTCTCTAGTCACCATCTGGACAGCTGCAAGTCAATGTGTTATTCAGTCTAGTTTTCAGCTGTCCACTGCTCACTCAGTGCTTCAAAGACTGATTATGAATGAGTAAAGAAAGACTTAAATACTGTGCATATAGTAATGATGTATTTTCTTCCTGGTTTCATATCCGAAAGGGCTGTTCGACTATCCCCATAGGTTAACTATTTTTGGTTCCATGTAGAACCCTTTTTGGTTCCGGTAGAACCCTTTTGAGTTCCATGTAAAACCCTCTGTGGAAAGGTTCTACATGGAAGCCAAAAGTGTTTTACCTGGAACCAAAAAGGGTTCTTCCAAGGGTTCTCCTTTCGATACAGCCGAAGAACCCTTTTAGGTTCTAGATGGCACCTTTTTTTCCCAAAAGTGTATATTTGTAACCATTTGTCATGCTAGTTTGGTTTCTCCTTGAGTATGGACCAAATAAGTATTTGATGAGTACAAAGGGCAAGTTACTTGTACACTACCACTAACAGCTTTACTAAATGACATTGAGATAAGGTTTAAACTAAGTTGGAAAACTCTGACTAGCACATTTTCCAGGGGTGGTTTATTTTTTTGACAGAGGGTTCTTTCTTCCTAAAAATAAATTGCCATCAAGATGAGGGTAGTAATTTGTGATTACCGGGTGTGTCTTTGTCTCACTTAGTGAGGTACCACAGGGAGACAGTTGCATGTTGCATCAGGCCAAGAATACTCACAAAGTTTGCAGTGAGACTACTTAGAGAACTTGAGGTCAAACATTGTGTGCATGTACTGTATGTCAAAGAGAAAACGCAAGAGAAGTAACTCTAGTATTCAATGTTGGATGTTTTGGGTGACATGTTATGGTGTATGTGGATATCACAAAGACACTTCTACGTTATGTTAATTATTTCATACATTATTTATTTTGGAAAAATATTTTGTTGATTTCCTTCATGGGCAACAGTGATAAAACAATTCCAATAGCTTCTGTACAATGCTTCTTAAATACATTTATGTTGGAAAACAAAGTCACATTGACCTGAAGTGCCTTATATACATTATACATATTTGCAAAACAAACAAAATGAACTTAAATTATATCAAAATGTACTCTACAAAAACCACAAACAAATGGAACACATAATGTAATTAAATTAAAAGAATACATCTTTGAGAAAAAAGCAACAGTATTTTAACAAATTTGAAGGTAGTGTTTTCCCCTCTCTAAACCAATTCAGAAGACTGGCTCAAAGGATTTACAAATATACACTGCAGTCAGTGCATACTCATTATACACAGTAATTAACTCAGATGTGTATGTTTAAATACATATTAAAAAGCAACCCTCCATAGTGCAATGAGGTAAAAACTGTCCTCACAAGCAGTGCAACAAGTCCATATTACGCACGTTCCTGGGAAACATAACTTGTGAGAGCGCGGGCCAGTGTGGTCCAACATCCTTTTTATCTGCAGTCACTGTGCTTACTTCAGTCGAGAACCAGCTCATTCTGAATATCACTTTCAATGTCTTAGTCTCACAGCAGCAGTCACACGAAGGGAAACCTTCCCCCTGGGTTTGAGCAGCATTCACCGGAGTAAAACCTCCTGTAGAGAAGACGAGCTACACCTCAGCTGTGGTGTTACACCTGGGGAAGACAAGAGGCAAAGATGCTTTAGTTTCAGAGTGTTGAGCTTTTCGCGGACCAGTGAAAACGAAATATGCAAACTGAAAAGAGATATTAGCAGTGGTGAAAAAGAGCCTACTCAACTCACCTCAGTCGCAATGATACATTCATCTTTCTCGTCTGATATGACGTAGACTGACTGGTACTTTGTGTCATTGCACATCGATGCTTCGTTGCACGTCGACTCCTCTGGACGTTTATTTTCTGAGGCGTCACTGAGAACACAAGAAAAATAAATACATTAACATCAACATTCACCAAGACTCTTCAGACACAAGCATGACTACTCCCATATGTAGCACATCATTTATATCCAAATGTGTAGATATTCACCTCTTTAAACTTTTTCTGTGTTTATCTTCGAAATCACTGTCCGAACACAGAGATTGGGAACAATTTGATTCGGAACACTTTGCCACGCTCTTTTCTTGGTCCTCTTTCGACACATCTTCTGGCTTCAACTCATGCACCAGATTATAATCCGTTGACGAGTATCGGGACTTGTAGCCATTCTGCTCTCCTCCAGCATTGTCTGAGTGAAAGTCCACTTTCTTATTGGTGTTCTTGACCCCCGTCGTGCCGATCACGCTGACAGATAGGTCCTTGTCAGGTCGTTGACAGTTGTTGGCCAGGTTGTTCATGGTCTCACTCTCACTGTGGTTGTCTCCCTGCTGACTCCTCTGCTGCACCTTGACCCGTATGTAAACTACCAGCATGGCACAGGCCACCAGCAGCAGCAGGGCCAGGATAATCCCAGCACACACCGCGGTCCAGGGGAATGTGCCTTGGTCCTGGTCATCAGAGTATCTCTTATCAGCTCCCTCTAACCCGGGCTGTCCCTGGGGGTGCGCTGGCAGGAGGAACTGGCAGTTATGGCCGCCGTAGCCTGGCACACATGCGCACACGTAGCGGTTCTTCCTCTCATGGCAGGTGGCTCCGTTGTGGCAGGGATTGTGCTCACATTTGCTGATGGGCGAGCTGCAGTTCTTGCCGGTGTATCCAGGTGGGCAAGTGCAGGTGTAATCGCTCATGCCATCCGAGCATGTGCCACCATTCTGGCAGGGGTAGTTGGCACACTCATCAATGTTGTCCTCACAGTTGGCTCCGGAGAAGCCCTCAGGGCACTGGCACATGTAGGAGTTCACAAGGTCCATACACTGAGCACCTGGAGACATTAGAATAATATGTTAACTGTCTGTTCCAGTATTCATTCATGTCCTCATACTTACAGTAGAAAGATTCAACTGGTAAACACAGAACTGGAGAACTTTGTTTCAGCTTACCGTTGGAGCATGGGTTGGAGGTGCAGTGGTCGATCTTCTTCTCACAGTTGAATCCGGCATAGCCAAGAGGACACTGGCAATAGTATCCTCCCTCTGGGTTGTCAGCACAGCGTCCGCCATTAAAGCAAGGCCCATCGGCACAGGTCATGGCACTGAGCTCACAGTTATTGCCATAGAAGCCAGGGGGGCAGGTACATTTGTATGTGTTTTCTTGATCCTGTCAGAGGAAAGACAAAGCACTTGCTTAGCAAAAGTTACAACTCCCTAACGACTTGTTATTAACTTGTTATCAACATGCTACATTCACCAGAAGGAATGCTTGCCAGCTCTAGCATAGAAGAACCACACACTATGTGACATTACATCACTGAGAAATGCTTTCTAATGTAACTAATGAGTGGCAGCTCAGCCAAACTACTTACAGTGCAGCTTCCCCCATTCCGGCAGGGGTTGTCAGAACATTTGTTGACCTCAATCCCACAGCTGGCCCCAGAGAAGCCGGGTTTACAGGAGCAGGTGTAGCTACCCTGGCCAGTATTGGTACAAGTGGCTCCATTCATGCAGGGCTTGTGGTGTGTGCAGTAGTTGAGATCTGAAACAGACAATGGCACATGTGGCTTAGTCTTCTGAGAGTTAATGTACAGTGATATCCAGGATGTTCTACGACTTATTTTGAGGCGAAGAAAGCACACCCCACCAATGTTTTCACCAAGTTCGGATTGCAGTGTCCTATTCTCTGAACCTGATTGGTATAGTGTCTTAAAGAAGAGATACTGCCTGCCGTCTCAAAACCAGTAGAGTCTGAATATGGTGGTTAATGATAGAAGAGCACTAGTTAGTTGCATATGGGAGATAAACAGAACTCACCTTGGTTGCAGAAGAGGCCACCCCATCCCTCCAGGCAGTTACACTGCCATGGCTGCTGGCAGGTGCCGTGAAGACATCCTGGGTAGCGGATGCAATCATCACAGTAACGCCCACTGAAGCCAACTCTACACCTGTAACCACACACAATGCAAATGGTTAGATACTGGCATATATGAAACTATACCAAACTGTGATCCTGTTGACTGGTGTTTAACACAGAGCTGGACAGGTCATTGGGACTTACTTGCATTCACCAGGCTTGTCACAGAACCCGTGCTCCTCACCACAACCAGGAAGACAGATCGCTGTAATGAAAGAAACCATCACACGTGAATCATGGGAATCTAACTCATTGGAACATGTGTTTATACCAGCATAGCTTCTTTTCAGATGGGCCCTTTTCAGTAAACACTGGCTAATTCATTTCAGTGGGCTGGTGGCCCCATTAGCCATTACCTAGAAAATACGCTCCCCTTGTCACCAGGGGGACCAACATTCTGCTTAACACAGTTGCTCCCACACAAAAGATTCACACACAAAGGCTTCTTTTTCTCCTAACTATGGGTCAGAAGTCCCTTTTTTTCCTTTCTGCTCATACAGCCCCTCCCCTTAATGTCCCCGAGTCTGTGCAGATAAGAGTGGACAGCTGGTGTACATGGTGCCAGTGTAGGACAGCTGCTCCATTGTCTACTCTCACTCAGCAGCTGCCCGCTTCCAACAATGCCTCACCGCACTAAGCCAATCAACGCCAAGCGCACTGCCAAGTAGCCAATCAGGCATTACATTTAATCTATGGCACGCGTGTGATTATTCGGCAAACTTCTCTCATTTAAATTTGCCTAAACAGTAGCATAGACACCTGTTGCAACCCAAATGTTTGATAAGTGAAACTATTTGGTAATAACACATAATTTATTCTGACTAAAGACTGCAAATTAACCACATTAAGAATACTTTTGTCAAAGAAAAAGAAAAACGGATCAACAAATGTTAAAGTAGGCTAAGTATGGGAAAGGAAAAGTAAGGAGGATGCAGTCTACTTACGTTCTGTGCAGTAGGTTCCCTTCCATCCTGAGTTGCAGATGATCTCACCACGGTCCCCACAGGTGAAGTGACCGAAGGCATCATCTCGTGGACGGCAGAAAACAGAACAGCCCTCCCCGTAGTAATGCTCATCACAAACAAATCGGTAGGAGTACTTCAGCTCTGTTCTTCCACCAGTCTGTAAATCAGAGGACCACTCATCTCCCACTGTCAGATGCCTCTGAGTGGTGAAGCGACTGATCAAACGTTCAGGGTTATCTGAAAATGGTGAATACAGGAATTAGTACATATATCCCTATACATATTTACAATTAATGACGATGTACATTTGTTTGGTGACCTGTTGCACTCTATGGAATTTACCTGTTGAAAGATCATCATCGGAATCTGTGTGTAGGGCCTCAATGATCAGAGAGAATGTCCCCTGTTGAGAAAAAAAAGAAGGGGAAAAAATATAATAATGAACAACTGTGCCAAAGGGTTATAAGATGCTGAGGCACCACTGTCCATAAAAATCAGGCTATTTCACATGTGAAGGATGGCGTCTGTTAGGCCTAATAATAGAGGTGTGCCACCTTTAGGCTTCACACTTAATTCAACCACGTTCACACTTACTCATAGCTGTAAAATGAAACGTTTCGGAATTTCACGCAGAGCTGCCAATTATATGCCATCTATGAGGATGTGAAGTTTCCCACCCTGATAGCATTTGTTAAACGTGCCCAAGTCTCCCTCCTGTCCTAATATAGGCTACATTTCACGACCGTTACTGACATTGTCAATGCCCCATAAGTGGTGAGCCCTGAGCCTGCTGACAAAGCCGACATTGTATAATTTTACAAAAATGCGCTGAAACACTCACCGGCCACGTGAATCCAAAAGAAAATGGAATAGGATTGGCGAATGCTTCTGCAGTTGTTTCAGGCACTTGGAAGGAGTTTGATCCGAGGACAGGAGTCACCGCACCGCCATAGGTACAAGGGGGTTCCGGTGTTACGTTAACTTGATAATGCTTCAAGCAGATTCTAAAAAACGTTTTGCATTCACACTGCTGAATCCCAGAGGCTCCTTTGCAGCAGTTTGTATTGCCTGTCACTCCTTTCTTGTTGAGAAACTCTTGTAACTTCAACTCGAAAACGCCTGAACCAAGACCCTGTAAAAACACAATAAAAACATTAAGGTTGTAATATGTTTTCTATATGTACACATGACTAATGAATATGCCTACACTTAAATTACAAATCAATTCAAGGGAGAGTCAAATTCGCAATACCTGGCATATCAAGATACAAAGGATGACAGCTATCGCGAGCGACTGGCGTCCCATTGTGGTGAGAATATTCAATAAATAGTTAAATGTCCACGAGCCAGGGCAATTTATGTTTGACCCAGCTCAGAAAATCATCGAGAAAGTTATTTTCCGTTATCAAAATTCCCAATTAAAAAATGAGTACGGTCTTCAGACGTTTTGAATGGAACTGGAGTTTATCTCGATGCTTCTCAGTGTATCTTCATGAACAAAGTTTACAGTACAATGTAATCCTCAACAGTGGTGCTGGCGACGAAAAAATCCCGACGAAAAATGTGGGAATGAACTCGAAATTCCGTGCCAATGCGTTAATTCCAATCCAGTTATGAGATAATGCAGTTCAATACAACTTCTGATTTGAGGGTGCAAAGGAGACAACCCAGTTTTAGGGTTGCTTGTGTTTTATTTATTTCCCCTTGATTGATAATGAGAAAAAGTTGTACTGATCCAAAACACTTCCCCAATGCTTTCTCAGTTATTCTCCCTATGTAGCTATGCGTGTGTCTGATATCCCAGTCAGCCTGCGGCTGGTTATATACAGACTGCGCTGCTAGAGTAATGAGATGCAAATGAGCTACTCCCCAATCTGGCTCGAGCTGTCACAAAGGGACACTTTTCAAAACCTCCCTCTCAAAAGATCGCCAAATGGTCACTGAGCTGTAAAATGTGCAACCCTCCTTCCCCATGGCACAAAACAAAACATTCTCATTTACATTCCAACAAATTTTTTACCTTCAAGAATCCTTTACATCCCTCTCTGACATAAACCTCAAATGACATCACAGAACATCTCCACATCGTAAGACCCATGTAGGCTCCATGTACCCGCTCCAAATAGCTCAGGCCTCCAATGTAAGATTATTTCAAACTTCTTTTTCAGCTTTTCATCCCCATTTTCTCTGAAACTTTGCTTTTTATTTCATTTTTTAAATGTTGTTATTGTTTGCCAACATAAACTGTTTGTTCACACCATTACAATTAGTTTATTTAACCATAATGTAAAACTAATGGTCAACATGAATTTACATGTAATCAAAAGGAAAAATCGATCAACTATAGCCTAAACAGGTTTTCCCATAGCTCTTGAAAAATCTTGCCCAAAACTAAGGATATTATCTCGATATAATTCAATATAACCAAACTACATAAACGTAGATGCTTGCACTTTACGCATGTACAATGGGTTTCCTCAACACTTTTATAAGTTTTGAAAACTTTTAGCATCAACAGGTGAATGCTTTCATTTTTATTTATTTTTACAACTGTAAATATTGTGTTGACTTTAGGCATATATGTATAGATTTTCCATTCTTATACACTGGGCAGTAAAAACTGAGCTGGTGTGTGTCATTCGCGTGGCTGTCATTAAGGCACTTTGTTATTGTGCGGGGGTAAGAATAAGTTTCTTCTTTGTTTCTCTCAGCTGTATGTTAATTCAGGCAGCAGCACCTGCTCTCTCCACAATGTACTAGGGAGAAAGAGCTCCCCTCGGCGCACGCTGCCGTCCCTACAACAATGTCCAGTTAAAACAACAAGTAGTTTGCTATTCCAGAGAAAAAGTCATCCCTTTTTTGATTATTTCGATATTATTCAACAACTAGGCCTAGCCTATCAAATCTGGTAAACTGTCCATTCTTTTTCATTGCTGAAACTTTTAGAAACAGATTTGTGTCATGTGAAAGAGGACATCATTTGTATTGGTGGCTCTAAGCTGATTACTCTGCCTCTCTCTGGTGACACTGAGAGGGTGTGTGTGTGTGTCGGGGTGGTCTTAATTAGGACGCTAATTGAAACGGCATTTCAATTTCTGGCGGGTGGCAACAACGACATTTACATTTTTGAGCGGAGTTTAAATACAAGGAAAGCGTTGATCCCATGCGCAATTATGCTAAGTTTTTGTTTCGTGTGTTTTAATCTACTCTTGAGTTTACTAAGACATTGTGTGTATAATGTCTGACTGGTGTTTTTTTGTTTACAGTCCTTATAATGTTCAAGATATGACACATCCAAATAAAGATTTGGAATAGGTGCCTACCTTTGTACCCAAAGGAAAAGTAGGAGAGAAAACATTTAAACACTATGACTAATACCATTATTCATGTGTCTACATGGCCATATGTGTTCTAATATCTGAATTGTATTTAACCAGTTGATTCAATGCAGTAATCCGAAGGATGTGGCTCCACGTTTTTACAGGTCTTTGCTGTGTGCGCAATTCCGCGTGCTTGAGGTTTACGCATTCACCACTTCCCGCAACCCTTCTATCATCATATCGGTCTTCTATCAGGGATTTATTATATTGACGTGGCACACATTTCTCGATTACTGCAGCAAAGCGTAACTGAAAGGCATGGTGAAATCCTTCAGAATCATGCTCACTACACTTATTCTTTTCAAACTTAATTTATGCCACGCGATTCTGTCTTGGTTAAATCAAGCAGAAAGCTCCTTATTCGAACTCCCCCTTCTTTCTGAAGGTGGACTATGGGGAGACTGTTTAACTTAAGTGTTTCTATAGGGGGCTGTTGTACTTTAACTCCTGCCCACCAGTAGCTCCAATGAACAAAGGAGGGACTCGAGGTCTGACTATTCATCTTTTCTTTGCGCTTTAATTTTCATTGATTTTGAATACAAGAGGGAGCCCTTGGGGATTCTATCTGAAGGGCACGACACGCCTTTAGACGCGGACAGCCCCCCAAGCCAACCATCTGCTCCTCACCAAATGTCGTTTCCCCCCCAACTTCAACTGCATGTCTCTACTGTTTCTCTACATATTGCAGTCTTCATCCAAATTGGACTGGGAGCATGTTAAAGAGACTGCAACGGTATGATTCTGACCATATGGTTAGGGAAGCCAGAACTTTTTCTGGATAGATTGCTCGTGGGAACATAAACACTGTGAACATCACACCATAACGACCAGATAGGCCAACGCCTGAGTTGCTATGTTAACAGTACACTTCTACAACCCAATCATCAATTTAGGACCTTATTTGAAGTACCGCGGTATGGCAATTGCTCCTTTGGATCAAAAGGATGACCTGCTGTTATAACTGTGTTGCATAAATATGTTATTAGTTGTAAATAATACATGAATGTATATTGTTTTGAACAACATCAACAGACACCAGTTAATAAAAGAAGTGTCTAAAGTTTTGCTTTGTCAAATAGGCATGCAGGCAACAGGTGAGATGTGCTGAGGCATCTCTTCTCCATCGTTTCGCCTAAGTGATATAACTGAACGGGAGTACAGACATAAAACGAGGTTTGTTTAGTGCGCTGAACCTCCAGGGCTAGATTTATTTTAGGACAATGGATCTCTCGTCGGCATCCTATGTGATGCTGCAAAAGGCTTGTGTTGATTACAATGATAAAGAATCTGTCGCGTGGCTCGATTGCTTCCAGATGAAGGATAGGCAACAGCGGAGCATAATCCCATGACGACAGAAACTCAATAGCAAATCATCTGTTCGCTTTGGCCCTACCCCTATTTTAATGACAATAGCCTACCCGTGTTCTTACCTGTGATTCTATGAACGAGATGGGATTCATTTGTCTTCAAGAAGTCCGATTACTCTGGCCAGCTGCTCTGTGAGTGGACAAAAACACATTTCAAAGAGGTCGTTTTTTGTGCCCTGTATGTTGTTGGGGTCATGGGGGGAGATTGGGGTAACTTTGTTTGTGTGGGTCTGTGTGTGAGAGCGTGCGTGCGCGCGTGCCTGTATTTGTGTGCATTCTTTAGGACGGATTTGTACTGCTGAGCCACTCTTGAATTCTTTAGCAGAGTGGTGGGCAGTCGCGTGCTTTACCGAGAACATCTGCCTCTCTTCTGGGTATTTAAAAAAAAACTTGTGTGTCAAGGGTGGGTCCTTGGGGGGGGGGGGTGAAGAAAGTCAATAAAAGGTTAGAGGTGATCCACACTGCAATATCAAGAGTAGGCCTAGGTCTATACCCTAGTCATTTAAGCATATGACCATAAGAAAACCCCATATTCAATGGATTAGATGTATAGCATACATTAAGGCCTCTGGGCCTACAAACTAGAGTATGCACTGCAAAATAGTTTGCATCGTTGTATTATGAACTAAAATAAATGCATAGCCTAAGGTAGGCTAAAATAGGCGTAATAAATTAGCAGGAAATATTGTTGTTACTTTGCCGCAGTCTTTTTTGTTTTTAGCCAATTGCATCCCTACCCCCATAAAACCAACCACCCTCGCTATTTCACCCACAGGATGAGCTCCAGTGATAAAATACCATCAGACCGTTGTTATGAGCCCCTCACCCCAATTCTGTAGCAAGGCAATCTGAATTACGACACAACGCCATCCCACTGAATGGTGGATTTAACGGGGCGGTGCCCCTTTAGAATGGCTCCCCATGTCCCTGGAGCATCTGCCCAGAGATGAACAGATGTAAGCACCTGTGGTGACAGCCCGCATATGCTCTTACCCATTCACACTTTTCAAGACACTGCCACAATAGAAGATAGAGCTTTGTGTGCACAGTAATATAACTCCTGGATGATCTATTTCTCCTCAACAGCAGTAGGCCTAACATCAATTCAATATTATGCCTAGTTAACCAACTTCACTATTGATTAAACACTTTCCTCAACTTTATTTCAAAAGGGTCAACAATTATTAGGGTATGAAGAGGGACAACATTTAAGCTAGGCCTGAATCATAACCTAGGCCTACTTCTTAATAAACAGGTCAAAGCTTTATGTTGCAAGATCCCTAACGGCTACTGTGGGGATGTTTCAAAAACCGAAACAAATGTTGCAGACCCATAAGTTACCTTGATGCAGAACGTTACAGTCTACATCCAGGCTGTATCACGACCGGCCGTGATTGGGAGTCCCATAGGGAGGCGCTCAATTGGCCCAGCGTTGTCCGGGTTTGGCCGGTGTAGGCCATCATTGTAAATAAGAATTTGTTCTTAACTGAATAGCCTAGTTAAATAAAGGTTACATTTTTTTTTTTTTTTTAAACAGTGTAAAAGTTAAACAAAAGGTATCCCTGCGCGCACGTGTGTTTTTGGCTCTTACGTGCTGACGCAACTACGCGTCCAGTTCAAAACAGGAAGTGATCCTATCTGCTGAAGACTAGCTAGCACACATGCTGCCACGTTATCTTAACGCCGAAGTAAGTAAGACCACATTAAGGAAGGATATTTGGTGCATTACGTACACACAGTTACGCAGACTGCAATGCATTGAATGCAGATACAGTGCAAACCCGTAGTTGCTTGCCAGGCCCAGGGGTTGTTTAGCTTGCTAGGTAGCAACTGTTACATGCAAGTCCTGCAGACTGAAATGCATGGACAGTGAGGCACATCTAAGCGCGCGCAAAGTGAGCGTGCACCTTTGAAACTGTTTCAATTGTTGTGAAAATTATTTTCCTGATTATTCTGTGAGCATTACCCATTTAGTCAGTCATTAATTCACTTGAATGATATACATTGACTGGTATGAACTTGTGTAAAATATTGCTCCTTTCGGAATAGCTCAGCACACTATTTAAAACGTATTTATCTAATTTGTTTGTCTTTGTATCAGGAATGGGTGTAAAAGGCTTGCAGTATTTTATGGAGAAATGTTGTCCAGAAACCTGTGTGATGGTGGACTTCAGGGAGATGGCAAGGCAGCATGTCAACAGCCACCAACAGGGCAGTAGCACCACTCTTCCTACACTGGTGGTGGATGGCATGGCCTGTCTGAGGCACTGGTACAGCTGTCAAGCCTGGGTGTATGGTGGTCAGTGGAAAGAGTATATGCATTGCCTGAAGGAGTTTGTGGGTGCATTCATGACTGCAGGTATCCGACTTGTGTTTTTCTTCGACGGGGTAGTGGAAGAAGAAAAACGTGCGGAGTGGGTGAATCGGCGACTGAAGGTCAACGAGGAGGTTGCGAGGGTGTTCCACTATTTAAAGTATCATGGTCAACAGCCTGGCCGGGAGCTGTTCTGCCTCCCCTCAGGGCTGGCCACCTTCTCTCGCTTTGCCCTCAAGTCTCTGGGCCAGGAGACCTGGTGCTCTGTTCGCGAGGCTGACTATGAGATCGCCAGCTTTGCCCTCCGTCACAACTGTATGGGCATCCTGGGGCAGGACACAGACTTCATCATCTATGACTCAGTCCCCTATCTGTCTGTGGCTCAGCTAAGGCTAGACACCATGACCACTGTGCTGTTTTCCACAGACAAACTGTGCCACGCCCTCCAGCTGCAGAAGAGTGAGCTCCCTCTGCTCGCGTGTCTCCTTGGTAATGACGTGGTGCCAGAGCAGCGGATGCAGCGGCTGCGTAGCGATGTCTTGGCAGCTTACAGGAGGAAACATCCACAGTCTCCACCTCAAGGGGAGAAGATTTATGCTCTAGCAGATTTCATCAGTAGCAACAAGCTGTCCAGAGAGGGAGTCCATGGTGTTAGCTGTCTGCCTCTAACAGATAGAGAGGTTCTGGAGAAAGGAGTACAGTACTATCTACTTCCTGGTCAACAGCCGCTATGGGACATTAGTGATACCTCTCCTCGTAGCCCTGTGTGTCTGATGAAGAGCTACTTGAGTCCTGACATCCTCCAGGTAATTCAATAGAAGAAACAGACATACATTGTTGCAGTTTTAAAGAGATAATAACATAAAAAGCCCAAACAATATGATGTTAGTTTTGAATCCTGTTTTACAGGCAGCCAAAGAAAAGCACATGCGAGCAGAGTGTTTTATGGTATACAATGTACTGTATGATGGTGTGGTGGAATGCAGTAATACACTTGAAGACAGGGAGGATGCTGAGCTCACTCCACAGGCAATTGTGTATCAACCTTGCAGAGAACGCATCTACGGCATTCTGTTACCCACAAATCCAGGTATTGTATATTACGTGGTTATTACAATATTACATGGTTATTACGACATTGCATTCTTATTTGTTGTCAGTTTTACGACCAGGCACCAACTCAATGAAGCAGGTTGCCATTTATCATGCATCTTTTCTCAGACAGTGGTGGACGGGCCCCAACCGTGAGGGAATGGTTTGTTTTTCCTGGAAACCCACTAAAGGACCCCAAAGTAGTCTCTCCCTTGCCCCTGAACCACTCTGGTATGTTGTGAATTCTTAACATTAATTTAACCACTCATGTGGAATAAGAATTTGATTGAATATTAATGCAAAGTGCTGTAGATAGATTTATCTCACTTTGAAATAATATTTTCCTTGCCATGTTGGAAAACCAGATTTGAAGCGTTTATGGTTTGGGAAGGACTCCGAAACAAAATGCCTCCGCATCTCCACCTTCTTGGCTGTATTTGAGTTGGATGAATTCTCAGTGGAGCATGATCGTCTGGATGGCTCTTTGATGGCTGTGCTGTGCCTTGTGACCTACATTGCCATGCAGGTGGGGAAAATACAATGTTTTAGTGTGAAGTGTTTTTTTTCGTCTGTCTTTACAAATGCCTGTACTTCAGTCTCTCGTCTCAGTAGAGTGTTAGTTTACATGAACCAGTCTCCCCTCTGGGGTTTTACAATGTTGCCGTTGCTCTAGCTCATACTATTGACCTTAGTTATGAAAAGAGAACTGACATTATAACGTAGATAATTTACCCCCCCGATGCTCTGATTGAAACTTTTTCTCTGTGGTTCTCTCTAGACAATGAAGCTATCAGCGTCTGATAAGGAACAATAGTTATGTCTACTGCTGCACTTAGGGTGCTCTATGCATAATGCCTTTTTCATGTTTTCTCAGTGATTTCTCATTCTTGGATGTTTGTTTTGTATACAAGACTGTGTTTCCATTACCCTCAGACTAGAACACTTCTCATGCTTGTTTTTAGGTGGGCCACCTCTCATTGGAAGACATAGATGCATATCTCAGCCAAGCTATCTGTGTCAGGTACAAATCCTACACAGAACTGCTTCACACAAGGGTGAGTGAGATATGCTAGTGTCCTCTGGCTGTTTCAGACAAACCATTTAAGGTCTTTATAGATGCTTTATATATGCTTTATATCACATTTCTGAAAGTGTCAGATATAAAGACCTGTTACTTATATAGTTATACATTTTCTTATAAATTATTTGTGTAGCATCTATGTAGGCCTTATTAAGAGTTTGTGAAGACTTCATTTAGCTTTTAAAGTTGTTTGTTTTAAAGTGGGACCCTTCTATTTTCGAAAAACTGAAGATAGTTGGAAAGCTTTTCGGAAGGCATAGAAGTCTTTCCAGTATATGCTCTGCATCTTTATACTACTCATCCAAGTCTTCTAATTTTGCATGTGAGGACAACTTGCTAATAAGGTTGGAGAGTGTATAGTGTATAGCCCATGATCATATGGCTCCTACCCAGTCATTGAGGTGTTTGCAAATAAACAACCACTTAAAATAATGGCCTGACAAAGGCCTCAGAGTGTGTGTTGAAGGTCGGATGGAGGATGATTGGCTTATAGCAAATTACTGACAACAGACTGAGAGACAATAGCAGGTAGGGAGCACTGATTTTATTTGACCCACCCTAGGTCTTGTGAATGTTTGTCTCCACACCGGCAGGCATTATTCACTCACTTAAATGACAACTGTGTAGACACATTCAAACAAATACATCCCTAACCGCATCCAGGACAACAACAAGAGAATGGGGCTGGGAGAACTGCATATTCAAGAAGATGTTTTTCCACGATACAGCAAGTCCCACAGAAGAAACTCGGTTGACTCTCTCAATATGCAAGAAGATGCAGCAGGAGAAACTGCTGGGGGTGGGGGTGTAATTTTGGGTTGCATTGCGACATTCCTGCCCAAACTGCTCTAATTGTGGCCTGAACCTGAGAGCAATGCTTTGGCGACGGACTCCAAGCTGTCCCTGACACTGACCACAGCAGCTATTTGCAGCTCCCCACCCTAATTTAAACCTTACTATGCCTGCTATTTCTGCCCCGGCTGCTCAGAGCGGGCGGCGGTTTTCCTGGGCCCGGGTTGATAGTGGCTCCTTACAGTAGAGATAATGGATGATAGCAATGACAAATTAAAGCAGTGGGAGACATTCAGGAAGCCACCTCCTGATTTACAGTGCCTCCATAGCATCCTCCTTAAAGCTAGCATCAGTCAGTTTCTCTGGTCTTGTCAAATCAGGATTGTTACTGTTACTCTGATATTAATAGAAATCGACTCACTGTGGACACTATCATGTGTAACTCTTCTTTCTCTGGTGATCATTGAACATTGTAAGGATTTTGTGTGTGTTGGTTTATATAACAGCTTCAGTAAACTCCAGCTTGTGTAACACTAGATCCCAGACGATATGGGGTGATTGTTTGTGTTGGGGAGATTTCTATTTAGTAAGTGTACATTAGCAGGTGTTGAATGGGTGGACTGGAGGAGGGAGCGAGAGAGGCACACGTGCTGGGCGGGGTGGGGACAGCCTGCTGCTGGACAGATCAGAGTGTGTGTAAGCTTGTCTGCCTTTCCTACTCCAGGGCTCCACGCGCACCTGTTGCCCCACACCATTGTTGCATCCCATCGGGAAGTATGTCACATCTGCCTGAAATCTCAGAAGGCCAGGGGTGGGGAGGGTCAGTGAGAGGAGGAGGGGGAGACAGATGGCAGGAGACTTTCCAGGAGCAGCCTGATGCCCCTGGAGAGTCTATCTCTCTCCTCTCTCTCTAATCTCTCTCCCCCTGCAGTGCTTTCTCATACTGGGGGAATGTCCATTCAGCCTAGGGCTGGGGATCAGGGGATGCCACTGCATTAGGGAGCTGCTGGGAGCCAGCATTCAGCCCTCATCCACACTCACACTGATAAACCCATTTATTCAACAGCAAGGGCTCCAAATTAGACCATTCCTAGTTTCTACTGGTGTCATGAGTAGGGTTGTGAAATTCCAGGAACGTTCAATAAATTCCTTGATTTTCCAGAAATCCTGGTTGGAGGATTCCAGATTTCCTGCTTATTCTCTCTGTATTCCGGGAATCCTCCAACCGGGATTTCGGGAAAACCAGGGAACTTATTGAAAGTTCCCGGAATTTTGCAACCCTGTTCATGAGACACTTGTTTGTCTAAGCTTGTACAGCAGAATGGGATGTGCGGTGCTGTTTCAAATATACACTGGTAAGATCCTCTCTTGTGTAATGGACAGGAGACGGTTGTCCTAAACACAGAGGGGTGCCCCCAGGAGTGTCGACTGTCTCGGGCGTCTGGTTGGAGGAGATTTGAATGTTTATGCATTGGGGAAGTTGCTTTGAGGACAGCTGCACCCATCTACTTAAAGACATGGCTCTTCCCAACTTTTACCCTCTTCACTGAGGGTGGATCCATGGCTGGAGATTAGTATTCTTACTTCAGCATTTAGAGAAAAAGACAGAAATTGTAACTGGTTTTCTAATTGGCCAGGGATCCCACACACAAGTATGTGTTTCCTACTTAACTGCCACTTTCAACCAATAAACAGGACAAGTGTAGCCACACATTGTCAAATTACTACGTGTCAAATTGGCCAGTTTAGGCCTATACTCTGTTTTAAACAAGCCCCAAAGTAGTAGCTTCCCTTGCTTGCCTGTATGTGTGTTTAGATATGGGATGAGTGCTTTGTTTAGGGGCAGTGTGCCTGGAAGGCACAGGCTGCTGACCACAGCCTTTTTAGCTTGATCTCTCTTCTCTCTTAGTTTGCTTTAGCTGAAGCTGTGTTTGAAGTGAGAGCAGGCGGCAGGCAGGTCTCTGGGCTGATGTGTTTGAATGGGGAGCAGGCAGGTCTCTGGGCTGATGTGTTTGAATGGGGAGCAGGCAGGAGGCAGGTCTCTGTGTGTTGGCAGGGCCTAATCAGCCCTCTTATCTCCTATGGGAGGGACAAGGTGAGACCTGAGGGTAAATACACTCCCCTATGTATTTATTTGGACAGTGAAGCTGAAACTTAATTTGTCTCTATACTCCAGCATTTAGGATTTGAGATCAAATGTTTCATATGAAGTGACAATACAGAATGTCATTTTTTATTTGAGGGTATTTTAATATCTGTTTTACCATTTAGAAATTAAAGCACTTTATGTAAAATTACAAATGCACAAAGATCATGCCCCCAAAACATGCTAACCTCTATTACCAAAACAGAGGTTGTTAGCATTTTCTGGGGGTTATGCTTATTTAGGCCTCTGTCACAATTCATTATTCAAGATTCATTCATAATTTTCTGCAATCATGGTAGTATCCACATAAATGTAGAAGTGTTTAGAAACATATCCTATTATTGTTTACAATAAAAGTGACTCCAAAATGACAACATACATTATTTACTATTAATTTCTACTGAGCACAACATAATCTGAAACACAACCAAAACAAACCGCAAAGGCATCCAACAAGTTTGTGTAGTCACACGCTTGATGTAGTCATTGTGTGCTAGGAATATGGGACCAAATACTAAACTTTTGCCAAAATTTAATACACTATAAGTGCATTTGTCCAAATGCTTATGATACCTTCAAATGGGGGGACTAGATACATAAAGTGCTTTCATGTCTAAACAGTAAAACAGATATGCATGAAAATACCCTCAAATAAATGCTGATATTATGTACTGTCACCTCATATAAAACATTTGATCACAAATCCAAAATGCTGGAATACAGAGCCAAATTAAACCTTTTAGCGTTCCTGTCCTAGTTAATATGTAGAGAATTGTACAGGTAACATCTGCCTGTTGGCTAGCTAGCTACTGCTCTTGTCATGCTGCTACCCCTGCCTCTCCTCTCTGTGCAGATCAACTCTCTGGGGCAGAGTGTATTTACTGTAACTGGCCTGGCTCCATAAAGTATGTGCTATAGCATACTCTTCTATTGTTGTCATGCCATACAGTTAGGACGATACATTACAGAACACTCCCATAGAAACATTTGGTGTAGAACAGATATGGTTGTCTGCCATGTAGAATAGAGAATCATATGAGCTCTATTGATTCAATTTCAATCTGCAGGTGTCTCATGTGGAGCCCCGGGCGGTTCAGCTGGGCTCTCTGTTTGTCCGAGGGCTGACCCACCTGGTGGCCGCCAACAGTGCTTGCGGATGCCCCTTCCCCATGGAACAGCTGATGCCCTGGAACACCTTTGACGGCCTGCTCTTCCACTCAAAGTACCTGCTGGCTCACTCAGGGAGGCCACAGGAGGAGCTGCTGGAGGGCAATGTGAGTCAGTGTACACAGTGGTAGTAGGATGGATTATAGATATTAGCTACTGAAACAGTGGTGGTAGGATTGATTATAGATATTAGCTACTGTAACAGTGGTGGTAGGATTGATTATAGATATTAGCTACTGTAACAGTGGTGGTAGGATTGATTATAGATATTAGCTACTGTAACAGTGGTGGTAGGATGGATTATAGATATTAGCTACTGTAACAGTGGTGGTAGGAATGATTATAGATATTAGCTACTGTAACAGTGGTGGTAGGAATGATTATAGATATTAGCTACTGTAACAGTGGTGGTAGGAATGATTATAGATATTAGCTACTGTAACAGTGGTGGTAGGAATGATTATAGATATTAGCTACTGTAACAGTGGTGGTAGGTTTGATTATAGATATTAGCTACTGTAACAGTGGTGGTAGGAATGATTATAGATATTAGCTACTGAAACTGGTGGTGGTAGGAATGATTATAGATATTAGCTACTGAAACTGGTGGTGGTAGGAATGATTATAGATATTAGCTACTGTAACAGTGGTGGTAGGAATGATTATAGATATTAGCTACTGTAACAGTGGTGGTAGGAATGATTATAGATATTAGCTACTGTAACAGTGGTGGTAGGTTTGATTATAGATATTAGCTACTGTAACAGTGGTGGTAGGAATGATTATAGATATTAGCTACTGAAACTGGTGGTGGTAGGAATGATTATAGATATTAGCTACTGAAACTGGTGGTGGTAGGAATGATTATAGATATTAGCTACTGTAACAGTGGTGGTAGGAATGATTATAGATATTAGCTACTGAAACAGTGGTGGTAGGATTGATTATAGATATTAGCTACTGTAACAGTGGTGGTAGGATTGATTATAGATATTAGCTACTGAAACAGTTGTGGTAGGATTGATTATAGATGTTAGCTACTGTAACAGTGGTGGTAGGAATGATTATAGATATTAGCTACTGTAACAGTGGTGGTAGGATTGATTATAGATATTAGCTACTGAAACAGTTGTGGTAGGATTGATTATAGATGTTAGCTACTGTAACAGTGGTGGTAGGAATGATTATAGATATTAGCTACTGAAACAGTTGTGGTAGGATTGATTATAGATGTTAGCTACTGTAACAGTGGTGGTAGTCGTGGTAGGATTGATTATAGATGTTAGCTACTGTAACAGTTGTGGTAGGATTGATTATAGATGTTAGCTACTGTAACAGTGGTGGTAGTCGTGGTAGGATTGATTATAGATGTTAGCTACTGTAACAGTTGTGGTAGGATTGATTATAGATGTTAGCTACTGTAACAGTGGTGGTAGGATTGATTATAGATGTTAGCTACTGTAACAGTGGTGGTAGTCGTGGTAGGATTGATTATACACTGAACCAAAATATAAATGTAACATGCAACAATTTCAAAGATTTTAATGAGTTACAGTTCATATGAGGAAATTGATGAAGGAATTTGTTTCCTATATGTTCATTAACCAATTTAATTATACAAAGCAAACACTCTGTCCATTTCTAAGAATTTGTAAGATCCTTATTTGCATAAAATAGACATAGACCCGTGTCCAAATTAATCAATAGCGTTTATTCTCGAGAGATCTCCCCTCCAAAAACCATGTACATCACATTATATATTACACACAGCGTCATAGCTAAGAAAAGGTCCCGCCTCTTCTCCAACTAGGACAAAGCTGACCAAAAGTTCATTCCAACACACTAATGCACATACATTTACACACTATTATCTTGATTTTCTCCTGAAATCTCACCACAGTTTATTACCCTTTAGCTGACAGTTCCAGGCCCCCCCCCCCCCCCCCCAGATACGGAAAACTTAGAGTGGCTCTTGCTGTCTTCCCTTATCTCTAAAGAGTTATAGCTGGTCTCAAACATAGGTTAATGATCCACGTAGTTTTCTTTAGACACACACAGACATTCCTTTCTCCCCCCCTACATGCTACATAATCTCTTTTCTTATGAACTAACATTATTCATCAATATAGAAAAACAGGGTAGAATTCAATTAGTTATAGTTAAATGATTTAAATGTATACATCATTTAGTCATTTATTCATAAAATTCATAACAGAAATTAGTCTATTTAAATAAATTCATTAGGCCCTAATATATGGATTTCACGTGACTGGGATTACAGATATGCATCTGTTGCTCACAGATACCTTGAAATAAAGGTAGGAGTGTGAATCAGAAAACCAGTCAGTATCTGGTGTGACCACACATCTTCTTAGCATAGAGTTGATCAGGCTGTTGATTGTGGCCTGTGGAATGTTGTCCCACTCCTCTTCAATGGCTGTGAGAAGTTGCTGGATATTGGCAGGAACTGGAACATGCTGTCGATTCAGAGCATTTTAAACATGCTCAATGAGTGACGTGTCTGAGGATGCAGGCCATGGAAGAACTGGGACATTTTCAGCTTCTAGGAACTGTGTACAGATCCTTGTGACATGGGACCGTGCATTATAATGCTGAAACATGAGGCGATGGCTGCGGATGAATGGCAAGACAATGGGCCTCAGGAGCTTGTCATGGTATCTCTGTGCATTCAAATTGACATGGATAAAATGGAATTGTGTTCGTGGTCTGTAACTTATGCTTGCCCACACCATAACCCCACCGCCACCATTGGACACTCTTTTCACAATGTTGACATAAGCAAACCGCCCAACCAAATGACACCATACACGCTATCTGCCTGGTACAGTTGAAACCAGGATTCTTCCGTGAAGTGCACACTTCTCCAACGTGCCAGTGGCCATCGAAAGTATGCATTTGCCCACTGAAGTCGGTTACAACTCCAAACTGCGCTCAGGTCAATAACCAGGTGAGGACCACGAGCACGCAGATGAGCTTCCCTGAGACGGTTTCTGACAGTTTGTGCAGAAATTCTTCGTTTGTGCAAACCCAGAGTTTCATCAGCTGTCCAGGTGGCTGGTCTCAGATGATCCTGCAGGTAAAGAATCCAGATGTGGAGGTCCTGGGTTGGCGTGGTTACACGTGGTCTGCGGTTGTGAGGCCGGTTGGACATACTGCCAAATTCTCTAAAACAACGTTGGAGGCGGATTATGGTAGAGAAATTAACATTAAATTATCTGGCAACAGCTGTGGTGGACATTCCTGCAGTCAGTATGCCAATTGCACGCTCCCTCAAAACTTGAGACATCTGTGGCATTGTTTTGCACATTTTAGAGTGACCTTTTATTGTCCCCAGCACAAGGTGCACCTGTGTAATGATCAAGTCGCTCTGGATAAGAGCGTCTGCTAAAATGACTTAAATGTAAATGTAAAATGCTGTTTGATCAGCTTCTTGATATGCCACATCTGTCAGATGGATGGATTATCTTGGCAAATGAGAAATGCTTACTAACAATGATATAAACAAATTTGTGCACAAAATTTGAGAAATAAGCTTTATGGAACATTTCTTGATCCCATGAAACATGGGATCAACAATTTACATGTTGCGTTTTATATTTTTGTTTAGTGTAGATATGAGCTACTATAACTGGTGGTAAGTTTGATTTATAGCTATTAGCTACTATGTCTGTGGTGGCTATCCTTAGATGAGGCCCCAAAAGCAAATTCCAGACATTGTGGCTCCAAAGTTGTCTTTGAAACCAATAGAAGTCAAAATCATGTAGGGGAAACCCTACCTTGTGTGTACACTTAGCGGGGAACTGTTTTTCTGAACTGAACTTGGCTCATCCTCTTGTTTAGGCATCCTGGGTATCCCTGTTTCGTTTTCTGAGAGAGCTGGTCTTGGGAATCTGCAGCAGGCGTGGCCAGAGCATCCAGTCCAGACCACGGATAACACATCCCGGTGAGAGACCCATTCATTTTACTAATGAAACATGTTGAGGTTCGAGTGTCGGTGAACAATGCACACATATTTACATCAACACAGTCCATTCGTGCTAATAATGCCACATTAATAGGTCATTCTGCCCAGTTAGTGGGTAATCACTGTTCAATATACTTTATCTACAAAACATTTTTATATGCTTATTCTATTTGTTTAGGCTAATGTTTAAAAAAAATCCATGACAATATGGATCATCCTCAAAGTTATGCTGCAATGTTGGTTGATTACTGAGGCAAAGACATTGCTACTCTTTGCCACGCTCGGAGAGTCAGCCTATCATTATTATCCATATGTTCTGAATAAAAGGAAAGAATTATAGTTGAGAGAATGTGTACTCTACCATGTAGGACTGTTGGTGCCCCTTGTGGGGGAACATTACCCAGTAGTCTCTACAGTCTATAATAAGATCCATCTGGGCCTCAGTCCATTGGCAAAGTTCCAGTGGAAGATCATTTTGGCTCCTCAAGATGCTTTGTCATAACAAGAATAATTCTGGGTTTCTTTTTATAGGATGTGATCTATATTAGGTAACATAACAAGACAACCAAATTATAACATCCCAGGACCAGCCTGTTAAAGTCCTCAACCCCCACTGCTCATCTGGCATCCAGCGTACTGTGGTTCTCTTTGGAGATGAAAAGAACCCGGACGAAAAATGTTCTCCATCTGTTTGTTCTCTTGACATTGAACAACACGTGAAATATGAACTACATTTTGTTTAGCTTTGGTTGGTTTTGCTTGGGCTGCTATGATTTTACTTGTAATGTCTGCTCTTTGTCCAAACACAGTATTTGAATTAATGTATGACACCCTATTTCTGTGGGCCACAAATACTATGAGATATTGAGTGTGGAAAGGGGGCTTAAGTTTGGAATAAGCGACTAGTTCTGTAAACAAAATCTAACAACTCAAAATAAGTGTTGAAGTATAGATGGGAATGGGAACTTGTCCAAAACTGTCATGCTTACTAGGGCCAGGACGATAGCAGGATGTCGATACTCTTTAGGATCGTAGCAAGGAAACAAAACACGAAGCTGATTTAAATTATTTAGGAAAACAGGCCTAATGTTGGAAACAGACATCGTTATGTTGTCATCCAGTCACGTGTATTTATTTTCCAAGCTATAGCGCACAATATTTGACATACAGCAGGTTTTTAAACGGAACAAAGAGTTTCGTCTGCTTCGTGTTTTCATTTTTGCCATGGAAAAAATATTGAGATATTGGTATCGTCACAGCCCAACAATAAACCCTACAATGATTTTCAGTAAAAAAATTGTTATGGTCCCAGAATATTGAGTTCCTCTGAGGTGAAACAAACATTCTGACCCTAATAACATAATGAGGCCCCTCTAATCATTAGAGTGGCTAAGTAAAAACAAGACGAAAACAGAGCCACCACGACCATGTGTGTGTGTGAGGCCGATGTTTAAGAACTGGCTTTTTTTATTGTCTCCTTGCCAATGTTCATTTTAAGTCTCTGTCTTTCATACAAGTATTGTCCTGAGTTTATAGATCCCATATGCTGCAAAAAAAAGTTTTTTACTCCTTTTATTCAGTGTACACAAAGGTATGTCTTCAATTTATGTCTTAGACTCAACCAGTAATCATTACCCAAGGGTTGTGGGGAGATGGTGGTGGCGCTTTGCGAGCACAGAATTGTATGGGTTGTGTTTGGAGTGATTCTTAATGTTTCGTCTCCACAGCGAAATATTTATACCAAGTCTCAAACTCATAATTAAAAGAGCATTTAAATATTTGTGTGGTGTTTTCCTCAGGGAAGCATGTGGATCACAGCGAGCAGTGGAGGCAAAGAGGAGCCCCATCGGGACAGCATGGTCCCTCTCCTCAACACTACAGACCCCAGACCAGATCCCCATCAGGACAGCATGGTCCCTCTCCTCAACACTACAGACCCCAGACCAGATCCCCATCAGGACAGCATGGTCCCTCTCCTCAACACTACAGACCCCAGACCAAATCCCCATCAGGACAGCATGGTCCCTCTCCTCAACACTACAGACCCCAGACCAGATCCCCATCAGGACAGCATTGTCCCTCTCCTCAACACTACAGACCCCAGAGCAGAGGTCCTAGAGCACAGGCACATGGTAGGCTACAGACAGGCCACTAGCTGCAGGTTGCTGCCTGGGCCAGGGCATAGTGCCATTTGAGGTTTATTCCAACCAGCCAACAACAAAGCAGTAGCAACCTAATTTGATTCTGTTGTTGGTTGAATGACTTTCAACCAGCTGACTAAAACGTAATGTTTTTTCAAATGTTTTTGAATAACTGTTTTTCATAATCATATATCATTCATAATTAATCATATTTTATATTTTTCACAGAGCATAACAGGCCAAGATCAACATGTCCAAACAGAAGGAGATACCATCTGGCACCTAGGTGAGTGTCTGCGTTTGTTATACTGTTGCATGAGCAAGCTGCATCCATTCATTCTGCATTGCCTTGAGAAAAGAAAAATAAATCTGAATTGTCTTGCCCCTCTGTTTTTAATGTAGGTGGCAGAACCCCCATCTTGATTTCCCCTGACTGTCAGTGTTGAGTGGACATGCCTTGCTGGGACCATCTTACAGAATTGCCCTGTTAAGAGCAGCACAGCCCAACACACTCAGGGGATATGTCTGATATTAGACCGACTTGTGGTGAACTTTGTGAACACAGTTTGTGTTACCATAACCTCACTATCAGTTGGATTGGCTTGGAGAAATGTAGGTCATGTAACTGTATGAGATATTGGTTGCAATAGGAGAGGATATGCGTCACAAGGAGAGGAATAAGGGCTTAGTAGGATGTTTTTTAATTTTTTACTAACTGTTTGAGGTACAGGAATGTAACAAGTGAAAGAGGACCTGAGGGAGCAGTTACATTTCACTTGGTTTAGCATCTGAAATCCCAAAGTAAGTATTGACATACCAAAATAACAAGGGATAGGTGACAGTGGGGTAGGTTGAGCCAAAGAGGTAAGTTGAGCCTCCCTTGTTTCTAGGAAACCAGACACAAAATGTGTCATTTGACCAAATGTTTAGGAAGAGGTCATCATTTAATGGAGACTGTGAGGGAAGAAACCACATGGAAAAAGTGGTAAGCAAGTTGGGTCCTCCAAAAATATTTTCACCAAGTCAAATTTATTTAATGTGTTAGGTTTAGATACAAGCATCATGTAACTTCTAACTAGATACTTTTAAGATTGTTTCATACGTCAGTTGAGTTCTGTATAAGCTTCAATATGAGGTTCTAAACCTAGCATAAAAGTGCATCCTTGTAGCTATGTGGGCTAATATAGTCAAAATGTTTGCGTTGTGGTAAATTGAGGCAATGGCCAGTTGAGCAAATGTAAGTATTTTCTTCCCTGGCGTAATGCAAGGTATTATCGCTGGGATATGAGATAACAACAAGGCCTGGCCTATGTTTAAAGTGTTTTAACAAGTACAAAGTGTATGTTAGGTGCTAAACCTGTGTTTTAAAATATGCTTTAAATTATTTTAAAGCGACTGTGATTGGGTTGAATTGTGTTTGGGAAATAAAAATAGACATTGTTTTATAAGGGTAGTGGTAATATTTAATTTGGTACAGAAATGTGTAGGCTGCTTAACTTTACCCTGTCCTGTGGCTCAACTTACCCCATACCCGGGGTAAATTGTGCCAAGAGAGCACTTTGTTTTTGACAAATTATTAAATTTTTACATGAATTCTGATTATTTCCATGGATACACAATCTCCTTAAATATATGTAGATCAGTGTTTGAAAGAACACGGTATTTCCCTTGATAGCGATGCTGAATAAATGTTTAAAAATGGCTCAACTGACACCACTTTCTTACCCCTACATTTTCTCCCTTTGCTAGGATGTTAGTCTGGGGCCAGTGGGATCTGAGGTAGTGTTCAAGTTACTCTGAATCTGAGCAAACTCCAAAGCATCACTTCAGAGATGTGGTGAGAGATTACTTGACTTTGTTGATGTATTTATATCAAGTATCACTTAGGGTATTTTATCATTTCAATGTAATTTACTGTGTGATTATTCACGCAGATGTGATTGTCATCATTTTCAAAATGTCACATTTCAAAAGAAGTCATAGACCCTGAACAAGAGCAACATCCAATGCTATCAAAATCAACTGCCATGCTCCACTGCCATTATCAGTGTTTAGAATGCTGCCATATTCCCACAGAGAAGGCAGCTAGCAGCGCTAGGCTTACACTCGGAGAATCTCTGGGGCTGCCCATGGGGAGAGAGTGTTTGGGTCTATCTGAGCTGGGTGATGACATGCATGGTGTACCAAGCATGGCCTCCCTATTCCTGACAAGGAGAACACCTGCTACAAGTGGTAATTCACCACATTCCCTGGCCAAAGTGGTCAAAGCACAGCTCTTTCCTCTTATCTGCAGAAAATGAAGCACGTGCTAAAATGAAAAACAAAGCAATATAAACAGATGTCTTGACCTTGGCGGCAGAGCAACATATAGACTGAGCAGGAAAGGGATCCGATCGATTTCTACAGAAAAAAGAAAGGAGAAAAGGTTGTTGATACGGTGATGTCACAGGGTTCAGTACGATACTGAGATAGATGGGCTTTTAAACAAAATACAATGAAAGTCCTATGAAGACACCATGAAAGGAAACTGCTGGTTAGAGCACTACTGCACAAGCCTTTTTCATATAATCTGATTATGGAAAACAGTGGACTGAATCCATGAGTAACCTACAGGGGTTTGTCTTAGCTGCGATTAGTATGATGTCAAAGGTGTAGCAGCAGGTAGCCTAGAGGAGGACCATTAGCCGGAAGATTGCTGGTTCAGATGTGGAGTTATGGAAGATTAATTTTGGTACCAAGGTCTTTAAATCTGGCCCCCATAAACCATGCTAAATGAAGCATATATGTGCATGTAAGTTAAAAAGCAGCCTAGAAAGAGGCAAAGGAGCTTCAACAGCAACACATCTTCCCTTTTGAGTTTCACAGTCCCCAATTACCCATTTAATTATGGCATGGCTTCATGTGCCCTAATGGTAAATATAGTCTCTTTGCCCCAGAGGCTCTGTGGTTGTGGTCAAGGCCAAGTGGGCCAGAACTGAAGGTGCCGCGTGGGGGCTGTGGTGGCTGAATGCGTGACGGGCGGGGCGCACCCATCCTCATGGCCATAACAGGGAGCAAGTCGCCTGTTGTGCGCCAGGCCGGGGGAGAGACAGGAGTGCAAGAGCGGCGGGTCTCTGCCACAGGAACCAGAGGACTTGGCACACTGTCATCTCTGTTTCCTCTATGGAACAGAAGGATGGGTGGGGCCTGCAGGCACGGCGGCACAGCCAACCGTTCCAGAGCCCCGAGACTGCTGTACCCAAAGAAATGAAAGCCTGCACACTGCTGTTTTCAGTTTGACTTTGTGTTTTGGCGGTTGGGTGTGGGAAGAGAGGGGAGGGGGGATAGTGAAGATGGTAGCATGTGCCAAAAACTGTGAAAGGGCCTTTACTGCAGTTGGTTGGCTACTCTCGATTGTCATTATCAAGGTGTTGATTACAAGTACCCGTTAGTTGTGGCTTGAATTTAACATTTTGTGTGTATGTTTAGAAAATATAAACAATCAAAAATGTCAATAAATGTTTACTTATAGTGTTGGTGATACTTATAGAATGTCCAATCTGTTTTCTATAATAAGCCCCTTTAGGACAGCCTATAACTTGAGTCAAAACACAGTAGTTTACAAATAAAAAATGACGCGCTGCTGGGATAGGACAACTATAGAATACTACAATAGTAAAAAAAAAAAAAAAAAAAATAGTTTGAAATGGCAAGAGCCAAAGTGAGCAAATATAGCCAGGGATATTTACAGCCTGAACAATAAATAGACACCTTTCTTTAAAAAGTCTGGAACCGGTCCCAGATTTGTGGATGGACTTCCGCAAAGTCAAAAACCAATGGAGAAGAAAAACAGAACACAACCTAAAGAGCGTGCACGTAGTGTGCTGGCTGGATCTTGGCATATATTTACTGGGTTGAGGTGAGTGTGAGTGCTAGTCTGCCTTTGTGCATGTCAAGTAAACAGTATCATGCCCTCGCCAACACTGTAGCCCATAGCTTTCAGTATTCTCTTTGTTGTATTTGGAATCTAAGCCCATTTAGAGCCTTTATTTAAAACAAAAAGGACTGCCGATGGCTCCAATTGTTCATATGATGACAGTTAAGTGTGAACTGTAATACAAAATAGCTTGAGTAATAGTATTGACTTTGAAACCAGCTCTTTTAATAGCTCTGTATTGTCTGCCTGACAGCACTAAGCATGGTTTAGTTGGTGTTAATGTGACAACTCACTTTAGAATAATGCCCTACTACCATTGAATTCAATGTATGTTGGTTAAATCGTGTCCTAGGAAGGAACTAAAAGAGAGAGGACATTCTTAACAAACCATGGGAATTTGTTAAGTCACCTGTTGCTTTGAACAAAGTTACCCTACGGATGTAGGATCTTAATACGAGCCAGTTTGCTACAGCAGGAAAATAATCCCGCAGTAACAGTAAATGTGTATTAGAATTAATGGACATTTTTGTAGGGGTTGATACATTTTTCCTACGGGATAATCAAGTCTGAAATTCCAAAGTGGAAATTACAAACTTCAGAAGCCTTTTTAAACCTCAGATCGACAACAAGTTTTAAATTCCCTGCAACAGGTTGATCAAATTAAGATCATACATCTGTACCATGAAACCCACCCTTGTTACAGAGCTATAAAACCCAGCAAGGGGAAGTGAATGTATACACACACAGTATGTCAGCATGAGCAAACCATTCCTCCTATTTCTCATCCTGCCTAGTAATATACAGCCAGTTGTCAAACCCAGTTTGGTTAACGTTCAGTCTAAAAATGCAATGGACTGTCAGTAATTTGCCTTCAGATTCTCCAGTGCTATTCACCTCATAGGGCTAATCTCGCTTTGTGGTATGTAACAATGCAGCACCAAATGAGGAGGAAATGTCAGGTTATGTTTCAGTGCCAGCCTCCTTCCCACCCTCCATCTGTAGTAATAGCCGGTGCTTATTGGAACATATGCTGCTTGTTGCACACCCACCATCTGTTGGCTGAACTGATGGAGTGATCCTGTTGCCAGGGTGATGGGGGCATTCAGTGAAATAGCCCTGCCTACAAACATTTATTCTCAAGTTTTGGTGTTTCTAGTACATAGGAATGTCTTTGGTACTGCATGTTACCGAGAGCAACTTTTGTCAGTGGAATGGGTTTTGAAGACAATAAAGTCTTTGTAAAGTAAGAATCTAACAATTTTGTGCATAATACAATTATTTTGAATACCAAACTGCTATTAGGAGCTTTCAATATCTACATTTACATCATCAAAAATAATGCTGCTTTCAATATGATTTAATATCTTGTAATATTTAGACATGTTAAGTCTCTCCCAAATGGAAAGTCACATTCAAAGCACTTATACTCTTGTTTTCCGTTATATTCATGTAGGTATGGCTCTCGGGTATAGGCCTCAGGCATATATCCTACAGGAAGGCCATTCCCAGAGAGAGTGCGAGAGTTGTTCAGTGCACACTCTAGTTTGGTGTGCCGTTGAGCCTAGCCGTGTCTGATTTCTGTTCTTTCAACTGCCGTCACTCCAGTGAACCTGAGACACAAAGAGGAGAGGAGCTCCCCAACACAAAGTACCAGGGAGAAAGTCAAAGCACTTGAAACCCAATCCTCAAGACTTATGCCACCGTTTGGCCATCTACTTTGCTCTCAACTGTATCTAACTGATGCTGTATTGACTTCAGTCAAAAGATTTAAGGAACCCCTATACCCTCTACTCCACCTTCCATTCCACATGCCTGGTGGCCATATGTCAGCCCCACACGTGACTTACTACTGTATCAGTTACAAAGCAGGGAAAGTTCTCAAAAGTGCACCAAACTCTTTGGGTAACCTTGTCTGAATGAATACAACGACATGGCTATGAGTTGCAGCTGTGACTTGCTGAAATTCTGTGGACTAATTGAATGAAACAGTGACAGATAAAATGACATACTGGTGGAGATTAAGTCATTCAACGTACAAAGGAGAAAGAAAGTTGTCTTCAGCTGTGGTCTGTAGTGTGATGAGTGTAAGGAAGGACAGAACTTGCATTGTTGCTGCATGAGCTCTATTCTCACACAACTGACTACAGTAGCTCAGCACCACAGGGTTCCGTGAAATACCTGGAACAGGCCAGAAAAACAAGAGGCTACAACATCTTCAGTTTTTAAACCCTACTTTTAGATTCATCTAAATTGGGGGATGTTATTATAGGTTCATGAGAGCCTGAACAAATATACACCTGAAATAATTGTTTATTTTTGAGGGCCTCAAAAGGGCCTCTCTGTACCCCCACCAAGATAATGGTACCCATACCAACCAGCACACACACACACAAAAAAAGGTTCCATGTAGTTGAATTGTAAATGGGTGTGTGCCAATTATGTCAGAATGTGAAGTGGTAGTGGGCTTCAGGTGTCAAAACGTTTTTAATGACAAGGATGAGGAAGGCAATAAAAACAGTAGCTGCCAATGGAGGTTCATTCAGAGTTTGTAAAAACAATGTACGAACTAATCACGGCAGAGGGCCCTGCACCACATGAGAGCCGCCCCCCAGAGTGCAGAGCAGGGGAGATGGAAGTACCACATGGAGCGAGCTGCTGCCATGGAGGTCAGAGATGTGAGAGACCGAGCACAGAGGGGAAGGCGTGGGCTTCCTCTAGCCTGCACGGTCATGACTGACTTTCACAGTCTCACGTGGTGCGTTCTGGCTGTTGACCCTGTGCTGCTGAAGATCTCTATCAGGTCTTCAAGGGACCGGCAAACCATCCCTGCTGATTGTAGGATGTTTTTAGGATACAGCACTTTCCCAAAAACAAAAACTGATATTTTTACTTTGACCTCCTGCTGTAGCTTAGTCTTATGTAGAGTCAACTGTTAGTGATGCTTTATTTGAATGTTGTATCATAATTCCTACCATAGGTTATCGTTCATATGACTTTGAGCTTGGTATTATCTACTGCATTATGACAGTTTGACATAATTGTAGGTCACATCAACGGTCATGACTTGCTGATGTCAAAGTCATGGCTGTCAAAGTCATCATGTTTATGACAACATCACATTCCCACATTTGTCAGTTATGCAGTATGTAGTATCAGTGTAACTTGGGAGTGTTATTTATTGAGGAGAAAAACATGAAAAGTTTCTATGCAATTTTAATTGACCCACTGACCTAGGGAAAAATAATAATGGCTATATGCAGTGTATTAAAAATATATATGTATTTTTTGCTTAGGTCACTGATTCAGACTCATATTGAGCAGGAATAGATGAATGCACCATCTCGAATGTTATCATCTAATTAACTATGCAGATTTTATAAACAGCCAGACACCAAGGGCAAGTGCTGAGGCACATTCTATTAGAAATGCTAATAGGCCAATTAATGTGGCCGGTGTGAAAGCCTTTCTTCTCTCCGGAGAATAAACCCTGCCCTCGACTCTGTGTTAAACATATGGCTCTTATTTATTATGGCAGGGCTATTGCAAGTAGCTACAATTCCCATGATGTGCTCATACAGTATATTAACAGCTCATTCCCATAGCATTGTGTTGGATCTGGGTTTATGTGCCACTGACTGTCACCGACCATTGCCCTCGCTGGCAGGCTTTTGTCTAGATCTATATTGAGGGTTAACAGAGGGAGGTGCCTAGCTTGCATATTAATGAGGAGTAAGAGTGTTGGGGCCTATAGAAGGCCCAGTTATATACTGTAAACACTCATCTCTATGCCAATCCACCCATCCCATTAACATTTGATTTAGCCATCAACTCCTGGTTTGGAGTCCAGGTTCACAGTCTTTTACTGAATGTGAATGTGAAGTCAAGTAAAACCTCAACAGGTCTCTCTGGATCTGTTTATTTTGAACCAGCATCGTCAAATAGTGACAACAACGGCTTGATTCGCTCTCCACCAACGTCATCCCCAGATCCCACCATTGGATTGGATCAACAACCGTGCTAACTGAAGCACACATAATCTTAGCAAACAGAAGTAATGGCCGTATCTTAAACAATATTTAGTTACATCTGATAAATGCACAAATGTATTGGGGTTGACTTTAGCAATGAGTAATGTTTTGATTGTAATCAACCAGATCACTAATCACTCAGAAAAAACTGTGTTGATGCAATAGGCACAAGGACACATAATGTGCAGTATAGCAGCTGTAAGTGCGTGTGTATCGTTTTGCTTGTTGGGGGAATCATTTTGCTGCGTAAAAAAACAGCTCTGTCTTTCATATTCTGCCAAAATTGCCTGCACATGTCCTCAGACAAGCTAAGCATTAAGTATAGCAGAGTTGTGATTTACTGGAGACTGTGAGTCCAGTCACAGCCATAGAGCCTCCCCTAGGAAAACAAAAGAAAGAAACCTCACAGATTCTATGCTGTGGTTTACCCCCAAAATCCTCAGGGTTCTGGTGGCAAACTGATCCAAACCAGTCTTATTTTCCCCCCACATTCGAGGGACTTCTGTAAATTATACTTGAGTGTATTTTGATGCAAGACACTGAGTCAACCAAAAGGACAAGAAAAGACAATAAAAAGTAACGAAGAGGGCAAAATAGTGCTTAGCCTAGTACCAACCCTCTCATTATGAAGTCTCCTCTTCTCCCTCTGGCCTTTTCAGCTGAAACGCTCTGCTTCGCTCCCAGTCCCAACACAGCAACATTTAAATCACTTTTCTCCTAACAGGAAGGCTTGGGCAAAGTCTCGTTCCTCTCCACTATATTTAGATGTCAGTGTTTATAAATTGCATCCCTTCACAAATGTGTTGACTCAAGCTCGGCCTTACTGGAGGCAGGCAGGCAGGCTGCCCAGCCGCCCTTTCTCTCTGTGCTCAGGCACTAATCAGGGGTCGCTGTGGATCAGGGGTCACTGTGGCAGCAGTCTGCCAGCCGGGGGAGGACGGCAGGCTTGCAGCCGGCTGCATTCTCCCGGTCACAGAAGGGCAGTGTGGCTTAGATTCTTACACTTAAATGTCCCTTCTCTTTCTCTTTACAGCTACTGTATTCTGTCAAATTTTGCCGCCAGAAAGATGGTGCAGTGAGGATGATAGTAGGCTATGTAGTCAATAGAACACTGGAGCCATTCTCTACCCTTTAGGAAGATTTCACCAAGGATTTGGACTGTTGCCTCTTTCCCACCGTGATCCCCTAATTATTATTAATGACACAGGCAGAATGATACAAATCAAGGTACTTTCATCTATCAAAGATTTATGCTATTGGAAATGTGAATTGGTGGCCCTTTCCTTTGGCAATCATTATCTCTCATTATGTTTTCTGGATAATGTGAGAGAAACTGACATACTGCTGTTGGCTCGAAGATGACATCTGGAACATTCTAAGCAGCGTTGCGGGTCCAATGAGCCCTGTGATCATTTAGCAAGTCTTTAGCAGGGCCGGTGACAGAGGAGCTGCGAGACTGACTCCCAGTAGCATATGGCTTTGTAGTTAGGCAAGGAGTTACCCTCTCCTGGGCCTACCAGCAGTCATGCCACAAAGAGCCAATTACATGTACATTTAAAAGCCATTGAACTGAACAGGTCCAACAAGCATGGCTAGGTTTCCCACCCTCAACCTCAGATGCCCCTGCATATTCCTTCTCCTGGGTTTTTTTCCATGGAAACTTCTGCCCCTGCCAGCCGGTCCCACACTCAGTAACACTGGGTAATAAATGGACTAGCTATTTCCACCCAAATGGCACCTGGAGAGGAGATGCCATGCACTTCCTCTGACCCGATGTCAATCACATGCTTGAAGCCATGGGTTAAGAGGGAGGCGCAGGGGTCACCACGGGCCAGGGTCCTCTCTTCCATGACCTGAGCTGTGGAGGATCAGCATGAGGAGAGTCACTCAGGTGTTTTCTCCCTCCCATGGGTTCCTTATGATAAATAATGGGGAAGTGACGACCGCTCTTCAACAGAGCAGACCCTTTGATCCCGCCTCTGTGGCAATGAAAGGCTTTGATGCTGCTTTAGCACTGTCCATGTTTCACATTGTCAGACTCCAAGCTAAGACAGCTTTTCTGAATAGAGGTGTTGCCTTGATCTTACGTCTTAAAGGGACGTGGCCTCCTTGGCTACTGTTAGGGGAGAGTCAGTGGAAGTGCTTGGAGTCGGCCATGGTGCCATCCTGTCCTCCTATAGTTGTGCTAATGAGAACCTCCAATTTTGATTCAGATGTATCTTTCCACAGGAAACCAAGCGACATAGGCCTACTAATATATTACACTATACGGTAACCATGGTATGCTGCTAATACTTACCACTTCAAAAGTGGGCTTACTCATTTAGTTTGTTTCTCATCTAGACATTTAGTCACAAAGGAATCAATGTCACCTCGTGATATTTGTCCCTAAAGAGATTAAACTGTTTTGTACTAGTAGACCAATGCAGAACAAGGAGGAATTCCACACAAACGTTATGGTGTGAGGATTCTGTAATGGAAGGACCTTAGAATGCCACTGTTTAAATAGTGGGGTCTGAGTTGAGTTATCTAAATCACCACTGCTACTGTAGCAGTAAAGGGCACCTACTCATCCCATCCTAAACTACCACAGCATCCTGAGGACAGATGCCGTCCTTCAGATGAGCTGGGTAATTGAGCAGTAAACAGGAATCCCTCCTAATAGGCAGGTACATGCCATTAGCCTGTTTCTTTGATAAGAAGACGTGCTTCCCGTTGACAGGGTCTTGTCAAACAGCATCCTACCAGGAACTCCCTAATATACCTTTTAGAGGGAGGAGCCCAAGCTCTGCTTGTTGTACTCTAGGTGATTGTAATACATGTTCTAATGAAGCAGACTGACCATAATAGACCCAAAGGGAAGTGTGTGTGCGTGCGTGCGTAAATTGGGGGGTCAATGAGGAGGAACTCAGGAGCTGGCTGCCACATCGTTAACCACTGTGGGGGAGAAACCCCTGCTGCCAGGAAGGTGTGAATAACCCCCATTCTCACCTTGGACCATCCCCAAGTGCCAAAGGCCTGCTGGGCAGCCACTTCACAGAGGCCTGGGAAAGATCCAGGCAGAAACAACACAGACAGAGGACACCTGGAAGTAGGGAGGGACACAAGGTTACGCATACAGTGACTTCGACATCCATTGTTTTGGAATCCTTAGTTGTGGAACTACCACGTCCGTTTGGGATATTACAACAACAAAGAGGTTACTGCAAACAACAAACACAGTTTTTTCCCCCTCGGACACCATTTCAATTTTCTTTACCAGGCTGCTCACCTCCGTTTGGACTCTCCTCAACACCATTTCGTCAACAAAATAATAACAGAGGGACTGGGTAGAACAGTGGCGCTGGTTCCCTTAATGCAGATTCCATCTTTAAGGCCTTGCTGTTTATATTTTAACTTGTGCTTTACCAAGTAGGGAACAACATGATTCAGGTTTTTGACCCAGATTACCGATGAAGTGGTTTAGTAGACGGTTCTCCGAGGAGAGGGCTGTCGGAAGAGCACACCTGTCGGTTTATAAGCAATCCTCTCTTTATTTAGATTACTACTGCATTGTGTATATGAGAGCCATATAGAATACCAGTTAAAAGTTTGGACAAACCTACTCATTCAAGGGTTTTTCTTTATTTTTTACTATTTTCTACAATGTAGAATAATAGTGAAGACATCAACACTATGAAATAACACATTTGGAATCATGAAGTAACCAAAAAAGTGTTAAACAAATCAAAATACACTGCTCAAAAAAATAAAGGGAACACTTAAACAACACAATGTAACTCCAAGTCAATCACACTTCTGTGAAATCAAGCTGTCCACTTAGGAAGCAACACTGATTGACAATAAATTTCACATGCTGTTGTGCAAATGGAATAGACAAAAGGTGGAAATTATAGGCAATTAGTAAGACACCCCCAAAAAAGGAATGGTTCTACAGGTGGTGACCACACACCACTTCTCAGTTCCTATGCTTCCTGGCTGATGTTTTGGTCACTTTTGAATGCTGGCGGTGCTTTCACTCTAGTGGTAGCATGAGACGGAGTCTACAACCCACACAAGTGGCTCAGGTAGTGCAGCTCATCCAGGATGGCACATCAATGCAAGCTGTGGCAAAAAGGTTTGCTGTGTCTGTCAGCGTAGTGTCCAGAGCATGGAGGCGCTACCAGGAGATAGGCCAGTACATCAGGAGACGTGGAGGAGGCCGTAGGAGGGCAACAACCCAGCAGCAGGACCGCTACCTCCGCCTTTGTGCAAGGAGGTGCACTGCCAGAGCCCTGCAAAATGACCTCCAGCAGGCCACAAATGTGCATGTGTCTGCTCAAACGGTCAGAAACAGACTCCATGAGGGTGGTATGAGGGCCCGACGTCCACAGGTGGGGGTTGTGCTTACAGCCCAACACCGTGCAGGACGTTTGGCATTTGCCAGAGAACACCAAGTTTGGCAAATTCGCCACTGGCGCCCTGTGCTCTTCACAGATGAAAGCAGGTTCACACTGAGCACATGAGCACATGTGACAGAGTCTGGAGACGCCGTGGAGAACATTCTGCTGCCTGCAACATCCTCCAGCATGACCGGTTTGGCGGTGGGTCAGTCATGGTGTGGGGTGGCATTTCTTTGTGGGGCCGCACAGCCCTCCATGTGCTCGCCAGAGGTAGCCTGACTGTCATTAGGTACCGAGATGAGATCCTCAGACCCCTTGTGAGACCATATGCTGACACATGCACATTTGTGGCCTGCTGGAGGTCATTTTGCAGGGCTCTGGCAGTGCACCTCCTTGCACAAAGGCGGAGGTAGCGGTCCTGCTGCTGGGTTGTTGCCCTTCTACAGCCTCCTCCACGTCTCCTGATGTACTGGCCTGTCTCCTGGTAGCGCCTCCATGCTCTGGACACTACGCTGACAGACAAAACAAACCTTTTTGCCACAGCTCGCATTGATGTGCCATCCTGGATGAACTGCACTACCTGAGCCACTTGTGTGGGTTGTAGACTCCGTCTCATGCTACCACTAGAGTGAAAGCACCGCCAGCATTCAAAAGTGACCAAAACATCAGCCAGGAAGCATAGGAACTGAGAAGTGGTGTGTGGTCACCACCTGCAGAACCATTCCTTTTTTGGGGGTGTCTTACTAATTGCCTATAAATTCCACCTTTTGTCTATTCCATTTGCACAACAGCATGTGAAATTTATTGTTAGTCAGTGTTGCTACCTAAGTGGACAGTTTGATTTTAGAGAAGTGTGATTGACTTGGAGTTACATTGTGTTGTTTAAGTGTTCCCTTTATTTTTTTGAGCAGTGTATATTTTTTATTTGAGATTCTTCAAAGTAGCCACCCTTTGCCTGATGATAGCTTTGCACACTCTTGGCATTATCTCAACCAGCTTCATAAGGAAGTCACCTGGAATGCATTTCAATTAATCTTGTCAAAAGTTAAAAGTGGCATTTGTGGTTTACAGAAGATAGCCCTACTTGGTAAAAGACCATGTCCATATTATGGTAAGAACAGCTCAAATAAGCAAAGAGGAACAACAGTCCATCATTACTTTAAGACATGAAGGTCATTCAATCCGGAACATTTCAAGAACTTTGAAAGTTTCTTCAAGTACAGTCGCAAAAACCATCAAGCGCTATGATAAAACTGGCTCTTATGAGGACCGCCACAGGAGAGGAAGACCAAGATTTGCCTCTGCTGCAGAGGATAAGTTCATTAGATATTTTTTTAACCCTCTATTTAACTAGGCAAGTCAGTTAAGAACAAATTATTATTTACAATGACAGCCTAGGAACAGTGGGTTACCTGCATTGTTCAGAAGCAGAATGACAGATTTTTACCTTGTCAGCTCAGGGATTCGTTCTAGCAACCTTTTGGTTACTAGTCCAACGCACTAGCCACTAAGCTACCTGCCTCTTACCAGTCACAGAAATTGCAGCCCAAATAAATGCTTCACAGAGTTCAAATAACAGACACATCTCAACATCAACTGTTGAGAGGAGACTGCGTGAATCAGGCCTTCATGGTCGAATTGCTGCAAAGAAACTACTACTAAAGGACACCAATAAGAAGAAAAGACTTGCTGGGGCCAAGATTCACAAGCAATGGACATTAGACCGGTGAAAATCTGTCCTTTCATCTGATGAGTCCAAATTTGACATTTTTGGTTCCAACCAATGATCTCTGCATATGTGGTTCCCACCATGAAGCACGGAGGAGGTGTGATGGTGTGGGGATGCTTTTCTGGTGACACTGTCAGTGATTTATTTAGAATTTAAGGCACACTTAACCAGTATGGCTACCACAGCATTCTGCAGCGATACGCCATCCCTTCTGGTTTGCGCTTAGGGAATATCATTTGTTTTCCAACAGGACAATGACCCAACAAACCTTCAGGCTGTGTAAGGGCTATTTGACCAAGATGTAGAGTGATGGAGTGCTACATCAGATGACCTGGCCTCCACAATCACCTGACCTCAACCCAATTGAGATTGTTTGGGATGAGTTGGACCGCAGATAGAAGAAAAAGCAGCCAACAAGTGCTCAGCATATGTGGGAACTCCTTCAAGATTGTTGGAAAAGCATTCCAGGTGAAGCTGGTTGAGAGAATGCCAAGAGTGTGCAAAGCTGTTATCAAGGCAAAGGGTGGCTACTTTGAAGAATCTCGAATATAAAATATATTTTGATTTGTTGAACTGTTTTTTGGTTACTACCTGATTCAATATGTGTTATTTCATAATGTTGATGTCCATTATTATTATACAATGTAGAAAATAGTAAAAATATAGAAAAACCCTTGAATGAGTAGTTGTGCCCAAACTTTTGACTGGTACTCTATATAGATCTCTATAAATGGTTCTAGTTGCTACAGGATTGCAAGTTGAAGAGAGACAAAGACCAAGAGATTCAAACAAATTCATTACATCATTCCAGTACACACAATGGTCTATTTCCAAACGTGTGACAGTGTCATACTCCAGTTTCCTTTACTAGATAAAATGGCAATGATAGGGTATCTCATCCTGTCAAAGTGAAAGGGAGTGTCTGTGTGTCTCAGTAGCCACCCTGAGGTTTGTCAAGGGAAGCTGGAGCCACGCACCTATCTCTGATCACTTGATTGAGTGCTGTTTTTAGAAACTCTGCATCCTGCTCCATGTCCCCCCACCTTTTCCTATTACTGATACCTTTGTCATTCATTCTGTTCCAGGGAGGTTAAGTGCTGGAGATGTTAGGCTTATGATGAGCTACATATGATAACACAGTTGCAACTGATTCTGAGGAGAGAGAGGGACAGATGAGTTTCACACTCACTCCTAATGAAGCCCTGTGTGTTTCACAGGGCTCTGGTTCACGGTCTTTGGGCTCATTACACTCATAATGGCAAGGATGTAAAGTGGAAATCTTTCCAACAGGGAGGGATGGCTAGGCTGTTTAAATACAGGGTCTTGGTGTATTGCATTTCTCATAATACAGAAAATGAATTGTATCATCTGAAATATGTGATGACAATTCTCATTTGTGAAGTTTTACACATGCTGGAACATTAATGTGCTATAATTTTTGGGGGTAAATCAATTAAAACGTACCTGTCATTATCCACTAAACATATTATTCCATTAAGTCATTACATTTTTGCTTATGCAAGCAGCAGATTATCCCAGTTCTCTCTGAGCTTTGGTTTAATTTCTTGAGTGCATACTTTGGTTGTTAGTGACCCAGCATTCAGCAACAAAATACAACATTCTAACTTCATAAAGTGTACATCTGTTTCTTCAGTTTTTCCATGATGCATGAACTATTTAGAATTCTGTTGATTTGTTTCATGAAAAGAGAAGCTGCATTTGGGATCTGATTTAATTATATCTCTTTCCCACAAGCTGTTGTCTCCGTGTACATTTTGCCCCCCTCTCCTTCCCTTTGGAGCTGTCTGTGGGAAAAGCCATCCAGCTAGCAGGGTAGAGAAAGCATTGAAATTGGTAACTCAATTTCGCTGTATTGCAATGAGCAGAGAGAGGGAGACATGGAGGAAGAGGAGGACAGAGAGAGTGGGAGTGGCGAAGGGGGGAGAGAGAAAGAGAGAGAGAGATGCAATATTGGTATATTATATGACACCTTGTTGACTGCAGTAGTCTGAAGAATGATGATGATCTGATGTCCAAACAATCAATAAATTACACTTCACTATAAAACTCTCAAAGATCTTTTATTTTAGCGAATAGGAATGAGTAAGTCAGCAGCACAGAGAATGGCGACGAGCCATGTTGCAGCATGGCTCTACTTGTGCAGTTGCTGAGAGAAGGTAACTGGGCCCTGTCAACAGTAACGCTCCCCTGTCCCTAAGTGTAGAAGAGCCCTGATAACAGCCAGCATGTGGGTGAGAGGTGCCGTTAGAGCAGACAGGGCTGAGCTCCAGCCTCACGCCACCGGGGTGTTACCTCTCCCCCCTAACCTCCCCCTCCCTCTGACCCCACTGCTATCTCCTGTGCCTCTTTAATGAGCCCAAGTGTCAAAACAGGGATGATGAATAGAAAGCGCCCATGTACAGATGCAGTGTGATAAGTAGGGAGGAGCAATTGTGTGTGTATGTGCACGTGGAATGTGTGTGTGTGTGTGTGGAGGACAGAGACGCGAGAGGAGGTGTGCAGATCAAAGGTGGTTCTGCTTTGGAGTTTGATTAAACTGTGGACCTGTAATATGGACCCACTAAGTCCTTTACCATCCCACAACAACAATGGGCTTTCTGAAGCTTTGGAGGAATGCCACAAATAACTGTCTCCAATCAGTCAGTCTGCCACAGCATGGCAGGTATGGGAGCCTACAGGTCTACCTGAACCATTGTAACCAGAGTCTATACTTTGAAACAATCCTGGTGAGCGAGTGGGATTACTAGAATGGTGCCTGTGAGGTACTGTAGTAAATATGTGTAGTTTGTTGCAAAGCTGAGTAAAATCTTCTAATAAACTAAGAACAGTAGTAGACTGTAGTATACTATGACCCCAGGCTCAGGCTATTCCAGAGTCTGGGGTCATAGTAACTAAAGGCTGCTTCTCCATGCCTCTTTGTTCTAGGCTTTGGAATAGTTAAAAGGCCAGTGCCAGAGGACCTGAGGGACCTACTGGGTACATAACTAAAAAGCATGTCTGACATGTGTTGGGGAGCACAATTGTGGATTGATTTCAAATCCAATAGAAGAATCTTACAATTTATACTAAAACTCACAGGCAGCCAGTGCAGAGACTTTAAAACCAATGTAATGTGTGCTCTCCGTCTGGTCTTGGTCAGTACCCACGCTGCAGCATTCTGTATGTTTTGCAGTTGACCAATGGTTTTCTTGGGTAGACCAGACAGGAGAGCATTTCAGTAGTCAGGCCAGTTTGTAATAAAAGCATGTATGAGTCTCTCTGTGCCAGCCTTAGAAAGAAACGGCCGCACCTTAGCAAGGTTCCTCAGGTGGCAAAATATATTTTGGTCACATTCCTAATGTGTGATTTGATATTGAGTTCAGAATCTAAAATGACAGCTAGGTTTTTTACCTTGTGTTTTATCTTTATTGCCCATGAATTAAAATGTGTGGTTCTCTCTCTGTGCTTTGGCTCCAGCAATAAGTACCTCAGTCTTATCTTGATTTAGCTGGAGGAAGTTGTGAGCCTTCCAAGAATTTAAATCACCAGCCTTGCAGTTTACAGCTAAGGGGCAGAGCAACTATGATATGCTGCGGGAGGTTGAGAAGAAATATGTTAAAATGACAAGCTTCAGAAAAACAATCCAAAACATCACATCAATTTCTACCAAACTTCTGGAAAATCTGTGGTAAGATTAAATTATACATTTTAGTCTTGAATATGTTTTTTTTTACATATGATTCACTGTTATCAAAAACAGCTCCTTCCCTTTTTCGGTCTATAGATCAAAGCTAAGGAAGTTAGAATCAACTTGTTCTTGAAAGCAACAGTCTGCCGTAAAGGCAGTAGTAACAGTGAACATAAACATCTCAATGACTGTGAATTTAAATCCAGAACGGTGGGTAGTTCAGATCCTCCATGTGTGTGACTACTATGCTCTTATCACTCGTTAACATGTGAGTTTTAAATATCCACATACTATTTGAAATAGTTTTCTTGTAAAGGATGGAATTACACTCAATCTTGTTAAGAGTACATTCGACTGCTCCAGATTACTGCATGTACTTCATGGCAGCAGTTGCAGGTTTTAATGTCACATGCACAAGTACAGTGTAATGCCTTTCTTGCAAGCTCTAAACCCAACAATGCAGTAACCAATAACAATGTAAACACAAAAAAATTACATCAGGTAGAACAAAAACACACAAGAAATAAAAAATAAGAAATAAGAAGAACATGAGAAAGTAAGTAAGCATACGATATTCATAGTCAGTCAGTTCCAGTACCATATTTACAATGTGCAGGGATACTGGATCGAAAGAGACAGATACTGTATGTATAGGGGTAAGGTGTCTAGGCATCAGGATATATGATAAACAGAGTAGCAGCAACGTATATGATGATTGCATGTGAATGGGTTTATGTGTGTGTGTAGTCAGTATAAATGTATGTGCATATTATGTGTGTGTGTGAGCAAATGATCGAGTGAGTGTTTGTGTGTGTGTTGGAGTGTCAGTGTGCGTGAGTGTGTAAGGCCCTGTGATTGTGAATAGAGACAGTGCAAAAATTAAGGGCCAACTCAGATAGTCCATGTAGCCATTTTGTTAGCGATTTTGTTAGCTATTTAGCAGTCTTATGGCTTGGGGATAGAAGCTGTTCAGGAGCCTGTTGGTGTCAGACTTGATGCACCAGTACGTCGTGCCGTGCGGAAGCATAGAGAAGAGTCTATGTTCTGGGTGGCTGTAGACATTAATGATTTTCCGAGCCTTCCTTTCACACCACCTGATATACAGGTCCTGGATGGCAGGGAGCTTGGCGTAAATGATGTTCTGGGCTGTCCGCACAACCTTCTGTATCACCACGCGATCGAGGGCGGTGCTATTGCCAAATCAAATCAAGTTTAAATCAAATGTTATTGGTCGCATACACATATCTAGCAGATGTTATTGCGGGTGTAGCGAAAGGTTTGTGTTGCTAACTCCAACAGTGCAGTCATATCTAACAATACAGAACAATACACACACAAGTGTACACAAGTCGAAAAAGTATAAGAATGGAATTTAAAAATATGGAAATATTAGGGAGAGCAATGTCAGAGTCCAGAAAATATATACAGTACCTGTCAAAAGTTTGGACACACCTACTCATTCAAGGGTTTTTCTTTATGTTTACTATTTTCTAAGTTTTAGAATAATAGTGAAGACATCACAACTATGAAATAACACATATGAAATAATGTAGTATCCAAAAAAGTGTTTAACAAATCAAAATATACTTTATATTTGATATTCCTCAAAGTAGCCACCAATTGCCTTGTTGACAGCTTTGCACACTTTTGGCATTATCTCAACCAGCTTCATGAGGTAGTCACCTGGAATTAATTTAAATTAACAGGTGTGCCTTATTAAAAGTTAATTTGTGGAATTTCTTTCCTTCTTAATGTGTTTGAGCCAATCAGTTGTGGGTAGGGGTGGTATGCAGAAGATAACCCTATTTGGTAAAAGACCAAGTTCATATTATGTCAAGAACAGCTCAAATAAGCAAAGAGAAACGACAGTCCATCATTACTTTAAGACATGAAGGTCAGTCAATCTGGAAAATTTCAAGACCTTGCAGTCGCAAGAACCATCAAGCGCTATGATGAAACTGGCTCTCATGAGGACCGTCACAGGAAAGGAAAACCCAGAGTTGCCTCTGCTGCAGAGGATAAGTTCATTAGAGTTAACTGCACCTCAGATTGCAGCCCAAATAAATGCTTCACAGAGTTCAAGTAACAGAGACATCTCAACATCAACTGCTCAGAGGAGACTGCGTGAGTCATATGCTCTCTCTAATTCTCTCTTTCTTTCTTTCTCTCTCTCGGAAGACCTGAGCCTTAGGACCATGCCTCAGGACTACCTGGCCTGATGACTCCTTGCTGTCCCCAGTCCACCTGGCCGTGCTGCTGCTCCAGTTTCAACTGTTCTGCCTGCGGGTATGGAACCCTGACCTGTTCACCGGACGTGCTACCTGTCCTAGACCTGCTGTTTTCAACTCTCTAGAGACAGCATGAGCGGTAGAGATACTCTGAATGATCGGCTATGAAAAGCCAACTGACATTAACTCCTGAGGTGCTGACCTGTTGCACCCTCGACAACCACTGTGCTTATTATTATTTGACCCTGCTGGTCATATTTGAACATCTTGGCCATGTTCTGTTATAATCTCCACCCGGCACAGCCAGAAGAGGACTGGCCACCCCTCATAGCCTGGTTCCTCTCTAGGTTTCTTCCTAGGTTTTGGCCTTTCTAGGGAGTTTTTCCTAGCCACCGTGCATCTACACCTGCATTGCTTGCTGTTTAGGGTTTTAGGCTGGGTTTCTGTACAGCACTTTGAGATATCAGCTGATGTAAGAAGGGCTTTATAAATACATTTGATTTGATTTGATCAGGCCTTCATGGTCGAATTGCTGCAAAGAAACCACTACTAAAGGACATCAATAATAATAAGAGATTTGCTTGTGCCTAGAAACACAAGCAATAGACAATAGACCGGTGGAAATCTGTCCTTTGGTCCGATGAGTCCAAATTTGAGATTTTTGCTTCTAACCGCTGTGTCCCTGTGAGACGCAGAGTAGGTGAACGGATGATCTCCGCATGTGTGGTTCCCACCGTGAAGCATGGAAGAGGAGGTGTGATGGTGTGGGGTTGCTTTGCTGGTGACACTGTCAGTGATTTATTTAGAATTCAAGGCTATCATTTGTTTTTTAACAGGACAATGACCCAAAACACACCTCCAGGCTGTATAAGGGCTATTTGACCAAGAAGGAGAGTGATGATGCTGCATCAGATGACCTGGCCTCCACAATCACCCGACCTCAACCCAATTGAGATGGTTTGGGATGAGTTGAACCGCAGAGTGAAGGAAAAGCCGCCAACAAGTGCTCCGCATATGTGGAAACTCCTTCAAGACTGTTAGAAAAGCATTCCTCATGAAGCTGGTTGAGAGAATGCCAAGAGTGTGCAAAGCTGTCATCAAGGCAAAGGGTGACTACTTTGAAGAATGATGGCCTTGAGAAGCTGTTTTTCAGTCTCGGTCCCAGCTATAATGCACCTGTACTGACCTCGCCTTCTGGATGGTAGCGGGGTGAACAGGCCGTGTCTTGGGTGGCAAAGGTCCTTGATGATTTTTTTGGCCTTCCTGTGACACCGGGTGCTGTAGATGTCCTGAAGGGCAGGCAGTGTGCCCTTGGTGATGCCTTGGACAGACCGCACCACCCTCTGGAGAGCTATGCGGTTGGGGACAGTGCAGTTGCCGTACCAGGCGGCGATACAACCCGACAGGATGCTCTCAATGGTACATCTGTAAAAGTTTGTGAGGGTCTTAGGGGCCAAGTCAAATTTCTTCAGCCTCCTGAGGTTGAAGAGGTGCTGTTGCGCCTTCATCTCCACACTGTCTGTGTGGGTGGACCATTTCAGATTGTCAGTAATATGTAAGCCAAGGAACTTGAAGATTTTCCCCTTCCCCACGTCGATGTGGATGTGGGCATGCTCACTCTGCTGTCTCCTGAAGTTCCCAATCAGCTCCTTCATTTTGTTGCCATTGAGGGAGGGGATATTTTCCTGGCACTACTCCACCAAGGCCCTCACCTCCTCCCTGTAGGCTGTCTTGCCGTTGTTGGTAATCATACTTGATGATTGAGTTGGAGACGTGCATGGCCACGCAGTCATGGGTGAACAGGGAGTACAGGAGGGGTATGAGCAAGCACCCTTGTGGGAACCCTGTGTTGAGGACCAGCGTAGTGGAGGTGTTGTTGCCTACCTTCACCACCTGGGGAGGCCCGTCAGGAAGTCCAGGACCCAGTTGCACAGGGCGAGGTTCAGACCCAGGGCCCTGAGCTTAGTGATGAATTTGGAGGGTACTATGGTGTTGAATGCTGAGCTGTAGTTTATGAACAGCATTCTTACATAGGTTTTCCTCTTGTCCAGATGGGATAGGGCAGTGTGCAGTGTGATGGCGATTGCATCATCTGTGGATCTATTGGGGCGGTATGCAAATTACAGTGGGTCTAGGGTGTCGGGTAAGGTGGAGGTGATATGATCCTTAACTATCCTCTCAAAGTACTTCATGATGACAGTTAGTGAGTGCTACGGGGTGATAGTCATTTAGTTCAGTTACCTTTTCTTTCTTGGGTACAGGAACAATGGTCGACATCTTGAATCATGTGGGGACAGCAGACTGGGATAGGGAGAGATTGAATATACTACGTGACCAAAAGTATTTGGACACCTGCTCGTCGGACATCTCATTCCAAAATCATGGGCCTTCATATGGATTTGGTCCCCCCTTTGCTGCTATAACAGCTTCCACTCTTCTGGGAAGGCTTTCCACTAGATGTTGGACCATTGCTGTGGGACTTCCATTCAGCCACAAGAACATTAGTGAGGTCGGGCACTGATGTTGGGCGATTAGGCCTGATTCGCAGTCCGCATTCCAATTCATTCCAAAAGTGTTTGATGGGGTTGAGGTCAGGGCTCTGTGCAGGCCAGTCAAGTTCTTCCACACCGATCTCAACAAACTATTTCTATATGGACCTCGCTTTGTGCACGGGGGTATTGTCATGCTGAAACAGGAAAGGGCCTTCCCCAAACTGTTGCCACAAAGTTGGAAGCACAGAATTGTCTAGAATGTCATTGTATGCTGTAGCGTTAAGATTTCCCATCACAGGAACTACGGGTCATAGTCCGAACCATGAAAAACAGCCCCAGACTATTTTTCCTCCTCCAGCAAACTTTACAGTTGGTACTATGCATTGGGGCAGGTAGCGTTTTCCTAGCATCAGCCAAACCTAGATTCGTCTGTCGGAATGCCAGATGATGAAGCGTGATTGGCTACCCGGACTATTTGCATTGTGTGCCTCCCCCCAATCCCTCTTTTACGCTGCTGCTACTCTCTGTTTATCAGATATGCACAGTCACTTTAACTATACATTCATGCACTTATGTACATACTACCTCAATTGGCCCGACCAACCAGTGCTCCTGCACATTGGCTAACCGAGCTATCTGCATTGTGTCCCACCACCCACCAACCGCCAACCCCTCTTTACGCTACTGCTACTCTCTGTTCATCATATATGCGTAGTCACTTAACCATATCTACACATCTACACATATCTGTACATACTACCTCAATCAGCCTGACTAACCGGTGTCTGTATGTACCCTCGCTACTTTTAAAGCCTCGCTACTGTATATAGTCTCGCAACTGTTTTTCACTGTCTTTTCACTGTTGTTTTTATTTCTTTACTCACCTATTGTTCACCTAATACCTTTTTTGCACTATTGGTTAGAGCCTGTAAGTAAGCATTTCACTGTAAGGTCTACACCTGTTGTATTCTGCGCACGTGACAAATAAACTTTGAATTGATTTGATTAAGTTCTCCAGGTAACACATTTCCACTGCTCTAGAGTCCAATGGCAGCGAGCTTTACATCACTCCAGCCGATGCTTGGCATTGCGCATGGTAATCTTAGGCTTGTGTGCGGCTGCTCGGCCATGGAAACCCATTTCATGAAGTTCCTGATGAACAGTTATTGTGCTGACGTTGCTTCCAGAGGCAATTTGGAACTCGGTAGTGAGTGTTGTAATCGAGGACAGACGATTTTTACGCGCTACACGCTTCAGTACTCAGCAGTCCCATTCTGTGTGCTTGCGTGGCCTACCACTTTGCGGCTGAGCCGTTGTTGCTCCTAGACGTTTCCACTTCACAATAACAACACTTACAGTTGACCGGGGCAGCTCTAGCAGGGCAGAAATTTTATGAACTGACTTGTTGGAAAGGTGGCATCCTATATCGGTGCCACATTGAAGTCACTGAGCTCTTCGGTAAGGACATTATAATGCCAATGTTTGTCTATTTGCCCAATTTTATACACCAGTCAGCAACGGGTGTGGCTGAAATAACCAAATCCACTAATTTGAAGGGGTATCCACGTACCTTTGTATAAATTGTGTATGTCCGTAAAGAGTACAGCCAGCTGGTCTGCGCATGCTATGAGGACGAGGCTAGGGATACTATCTGGGCCGGCAGCCTTTCGAGGGTTAATACACTTAAACGTCTCGCTCATGTTGGCCATGGAAAACGAGAGCTCACAGTAATGCAGCCAGTCAAGATGCTCTCAATGGTACAGCTGTAGAACTTTTCGAGGATTTGAGGGCCCATGCCAAACCTTTTCAACTTCCTGAGGGTGAAGAGGCACTGTCACGCCTTCTTCACGGCTGTGTGCATGTGTGTGGACCATTTTAAGTCCTTGATTTGGACGCCGAGGAACTTACAGCTCTCGACCCGATCCACTGCAGCCCAGTCGATGTGGATGGGGTCATGCAGTTAGGCTCCTCCATGTGTGTAATTAGAGGCGTAGCCCTCTGTGATATTTTCTGATTGGTGTAGAAAATGAAAGTGAAGCACAAGACAAGTGTAGACCTCAGTTAAGTTATTTCATTTATCTGGACTCTGGACTTTGAATTCAAAGCGAACGGGGACAGTTCAAGTTCCCCCATGTCCAAATGCAGCACTTCAGTATTTGATATAGTCAATCAACCACTGTCTACATCTATAACATCTTACTTTATCTCCTTTCTCCGTAGCCCTATATAATCTTTGTTGTTTGCAACAAAAACATCACAAGCAATAACACCCACATTGACTGTGTTCGGTACAAGGATGTGAAGAAGGTAAGCTTCTAAACAAAAAAAAATGTATGTCATACTCAAATTTCTAGTGTATCCGACAACAATGAGTTAGAATCCTAATTTCATTAAAACACTTTTTTCTTGAGAAACTGTTTGTGTTAACATGAATATTATTTTCAGCTTGTCGTCCAACACGAGAAATGTTCACCTCCGAGTGGTTTTCATGGAGAGGCTACACTTTTAGCCTCAACCAACAAAGAAGACCTTCAGACTGGATGCCTTGGATGTTTCTGATAACTAATGAAAGCCATTGTCAGAGGCAGTCCTTACAGGCGGCAGTTAGCCTAGCGATTAAGAGTGTTGGGACAGAAACTGAAAGGTTGCTGGTTTGAATCCCTGAGCTGACAAGGTGAAAATTCTGTTGATGTGCCCTTACAGGTCTACCTGAACCATTGTAACCGGAGTCTATACTTCAAAACAATCATGGTGAGGGAGTGAGATTACTAGAATGGTGCCTGTGAAGTAACAGATATGTGTGGTATGTTGCAAAGCTGAGTAAAATCTCCTAATAAACTAAGATCACAAAGTCAACATGCCAGAAATACAATATACAATATTACACCATGGTCTAAATCCTGTAGTATTACTATATTTATGTACTACACTGTACTACTACTACACTGTAGTGTTTTTGTGGACATGACTGTAATAAACTGTAATCTTTACCGTAATGTATTTGTGGACATGACTGAAGTATACTGTAGAATTTACTGTAGTGTTTTTGCGGACATGGCTGTAGTATACTGCAGTATTTACCGTAGTGGTTTTGCGGACATGACTGTGGTATACTGTAGTATTTACTGCATTGTTTTTGCAGACATTACTGTAGTTTACTGCAGTATTTACAGTAGTGCTTTTGCAGACATGGCTGATATTCAAGTCAAATCAAGCTTTATTTATATAGCACACTTCAAACATGGATGCAACGCAATGCGCTTCACGGGAAAAACACCATTTAAAAAAATATTTACTCCACAAACAGAGGATAAAAAAATATATAAGAATACACACTGAAAGAGTAAAAAGCACCATAAGGAAAAGCAGATGTAAAAAGGTGTGTTTTAAGATCCCTTTTTAATATGTCCATAGTTTCAGCCCCCCTCAGGTTCTCTGGCAGGCTATTCCAGAGTCTGGGGTCATAATAACTAAAGGCTGCTTCTTCATTCTAGGCTTTGGGATAGTTAAAAGGCCAGTGCCAGAGGACCTGAGGGACCTACTGGGTACATAATTAAAAAGCATGTCTGACATGTGTTGGGGAGCACAATTGTGGATTGATTTCAAATCCAATAGAAGAATCTTACAATTTATTCTAAAACTCACAGGCAGCCAGTGCAGAGACCTTAAAACCAATGTAATGTGTGCTCTCCATCTGGTCTTGGTCAGTACCCGTGCTGCAGCATTCCATATGTTTTACAGTTGACCAATGGTCTTCTTGGGTAGACCAGACAGGAGAACATTACAGTAGTCAAGCCTGCTTATAATAAAATCATGAATGAGTCTCTCTGTATTAGCCTTAGAGAGAAAAGGCCCACCTTGGCAATGTTCCTCAGGTGGTAAAAAGCTATTTTGGTCAAATTCCTAATGTGTGTTTTGAAACTGAGTTCAGAATCTAAAATGACAGCTAGGTTTTTTACCTTGTGTTTTATCTTTATAGCCCATGAATTAAAATGTGCGGTTCTCTCTCTGTGCTTTGGCTCCAGCAATAAGTACCTCAGTCTTATCTTCATTTAGCTGGAGGAAGTTGTGAGCCATCCAAGTATTTAAATCATCAATACAGTCTAATAATTTATCCGTGGAGCTAAAATCCTCTGGTGACAGAAATGTAAAGTTGTGTGTCGTCTGGATGTCATAAGGTGAATGCACCAATTTGTAAGTCGCTCTGGATAAGAGCGTCTGCTAAATGACTTAAATGTAATGTAAATGTCTGTGTAGCAGGGAAAATCAATCCTGTGCTTTCTGATAATGCTGCCAAGGGGTAACATATATAAACTGAACAGTAATGGACCCAAAAGAAAACCTTGTGGAAAGCCACGTCATATCAATTATATTTGAGTTATGTTCACCAAGGGTGACAAAAAAATAGACCGGTTAAATAGGTCCTAAACCAATTTAGAACTGGACCGGGGAAGCCAATCCACCTCTCCAGTCTGTCTAGAAGGACATCGTAGTCAACAGTGTCGACTGCAGCACATAAATCCAAGAATACAAGGACAGATAGCTTCTAGGCATCTGTGTTTTTTTAAATACAGTTACCACTTAAATCATTTAGCTGTTTAAAAAAAAAAATCTACAGAATTTTACTTAAGAATGGAAGGTTGGAGATGCTGAAGAATCTAGATGTCTTTTCTTCAGAAGGGGTTTTACCATAGCAGGTTAGTGCAGTGGCAAAAGTAACTGAACAGGGAGTGATTAACAATAATAGCAAAAGTTTTTATTGTCACGCAAACAAGTACAGTGAAATGCCTTTCTTGCTTGCTCTTAGTAAGAATGCATTAATCAATATCAGTAGTACTATAAAATATTTATAAAATAAAGTCTTAATTAGAACAAAAATAAAACAAAAACACAAAATAAATTGAAATATGAAGAACAAGAGAAAGTAAGTAAGCTATACTGAACAAAAATATAAATGCAACATACAACAATTTCAATGATTTTACTGGAGTTACAGTTCATATCAGGAAATCAGTCAATTGAAATACATTCATTAGGCCCTAATCTATGGGTTTCACATGACTGGGCAGGGGCGCAGCCATGGCTGGGCTTGAGAGGGTATAGGCCCACCCACTTGGGAGCCAGGCCAACCCACTGAGGAGCCAGGCCCAGCCAATCCTAATTTCCCCATAAAAGGGCTTTTGTACAGACAGAAATGCTCCTCAGTTTCATCAGCTGTCCGGTGGCTGGTCTCAGATGATCTCGCAGGTGAAGAAACCGATGTGGAGGCCCTGGGCGGGCGTGGTTACACATGGTCTGCGGTTGTGAGGCCAGTTGGACGTACTGCCAAATTTGCTAAGATTACATTGGAGGCAGCTTATGGAAGAGAAATGAACATTAAATTCTCTAGCAACAGTTCTGGTGGACAGTCCTGCAGGATGCCAATTGCGCGCTCCCTAAAGATGTTGACATCTGTGGCATTGTGTTGTGTGACAAAACTGCACATTTAATAGTGGCCTTTTATTCTACCCAGCAGAAGGTGCGCCTGTGTAATGATCATGCTGTTTAATCAGGGATGTAAACAAGTTTGTGCACAAAATCAGAGAGAAATAAGCTTTGTGTGAGTGTGTGTGTGCGTGTACCGTACGTAGAGTCAGTATGAATGTGTGTGTTGTGTGTGTGAGCAAATTAAGTGTGTGTGCCCGGTCCTTTCTTTCACACCACATGATATAGAGGTCCTGGATGGCAGGGAGTGCAGCCCCAGTGATGTACTAGACTGTCCGCACCACCCTCTGTAGCACCATGCGATCGAGGGAGGTGCAGTTGCCATGCCAAGCAGTTATGCAGACAGTCAAGATGTCCTTAATGTTGCAACTGTATAACTTTTTGAGGATTTGAGGGCACATACAAAATCTTAATATTTACATCAATTCTGATCATTTCCAGAAATACACAACATCCTGAAATATATGTAGATGGTATCTTTGTTAGAAAGAATATTATTTTTCCCTTGACGGGTTGATGCTGAACGTAAAAAAAAGTCTCAATTACACCGAAAGCCATGAACGGAGAAAATTAATCCGATTATCCCCACTCTTTCATGAGAAGTTAACATTACCAAGGACTCAGTCCTTAAAGGAAAAGTGTATTTTAGTATTTGTTTCATTAGTCCACCGTTGAAACAGTCCCAAAATGTTTTTCATGTCAGCAATCAAGTTTTCAAGTTATAGATCTTTCAAAATACAGATACTGTGACACTTTCTGCATTTTGAAAGTTTTATCTTTAAAACTGACGTGCAAAACATTTTTAACCGTTCTAAACTTGACGACAGTTCTAAACTTGATATGAAGGCATGGTGTGTGGGTGGAGACTAGAGAATTATTGAGGGAACACTGGAGAGCCTCTGTGTATAACAAGTCTGGTAGAGGATATCCTGGAGAGAGGGTTTGGCCCGTGTCCTGCGCCTGTCGCAAATAAAAATAAAAAGTATTAATAACTCATCAGAAGGAGCCCCACTTAAGTGCTGGGGAAGTTCTTTAAATTAAAGACAAAACAAAATGAACAGTTCAGTTTGTGTGTGCGAGAGAGAGAGAGCTGCTGCTACTACATGCTGTTTATTATCTATGTATAGTCACTTTACCCCTATCTACATGTACAAATTACCTTGAGTAACCTGCACCCCCGCACATTGACTCGGTACCGGTACCCCCTGTATATAGCCTCAGTATTGTTATTTTACTGTGTTACTTTTTATTTTATTTAGTAAATGATTTCTTACCATTTCACGGTAAGGTTGTATTCGAATGTGACAAATACAATTTTATTTGAGTTGATTTGATTTTTGAGAGAGAGAGAGATGGAGAAACCAAGCAAACAATCCCTTGTCTATACAAAGACAAAGACTTGGGCAGGCGTTTCAAACACTAATTGAATAAATTAGCCTAGTGACAGTGTGAAAAGACACTGTGAATGGAGCAGGGAAAGGTGAAAGGCAGTTATTATATTTCCCTCTGGAGACTGGTGTTCTCAGAGGCTGTAATTGATTTAGATGGATCAGCAGTGGGGTTCCCACAGCCCGCGTCTGTTTGTTCTCCAACACCAAACCCCATTGAAAAAACTGGCCCTCTCCACAAACAACAGGGGTGAGAAAACAAAAATAACTACAAAACCCGGGTGGAAGAGAGCAAAAGGACATCATTTGATCGTTTTCCAGCCCCTCCCCACACTCCCTTATTTTAAGGACCAGTAGACTTTATTCTTAGGCCTCTGTTTATTCTCAGGCCTCTATTTGAGTCTTGTTTTACTGAGTTTTTACCTACAATCCCAGTTATAGCCTGTTACAGTGTGACATTTTCGAGCTTTAATAAAAAAGAAATAAAGGAATCTCAGAGCAGTCATTTCAATGCAAAGGCAAACAGGGTCAACTCCCCAGTGAATGAACAACATTTTAAGTCACAATTTGCATTTATTTAATGTACTAATTTGTATGATATTGATTAAATGAAGCCTGTGGTGCATTGATTATGAAAGAACAGTGAGCAAGGTTGAACCTTCTTTGCCCACTTTGAGGATAATACAGTGCCACCGACGAGGCCCGCTACCAAGGACTGTGGGCTCTCCTTCTCCGTGGACAACATGAGTAAGACATTTAAACGTGTAACCCTCACAGGGCTGCCGGCCCAGACGGCATCCCTAGCCTTGTACTCAGAGCATGTGTTGGTGTGTTTATGGACATATTCAATCTCTCCCTATCCCAGTCTGCTATCCCCACATGCTTCAAGATGGCCACCATTGTTCCTGTACACAAGAAGGAAAGGTAACTGAACTAAATGACTATCTCCCCGTAGCACTCACTTCTGTCATCATGAAGTTCTTTGAGAGACAAGGATCATATCACCTCCACCTTACCTGTCACCCTAGACCAACTTCCATTTGCTTACCACCCCATTAGGTCCACAGACGATGCAATCGCCATCACACTGGACACTGCCCTATCCCATCTGGACAAGAAGAATATCTATGAAAGAATGCTGTTCATTGACTATAGCTCAGCATTCAACACCATAGTACCCTCCAAGCTCATCATTAAGCTTGAGGCCCTGGGTCTCAACCCCGCCCTGGGCAATTGGATCCTGGACTTCCTGACGGGCCACCCCCAGGTGGTGAAGGTAGGAAGCAACATCTTCACTTCGCTGATCCTCAACACTGGGGCCCCACAAGGGTGCGTGCTCAGCCCCCTCCTGTGCTCCCTGTTCACCCATGACTGCGTGGCCACAGCGGAGATTGGAGTATCTGTCCATAGGACCACTTTAAGCCGTATACTCCATAGAGCTGGGCTTTACAGAAGAGTGGCCAGAAAAAAGCCATTGCTTAAAGAAAAAATAAGCAAACACATTTGGTGTTTACCAAAAGGCATGACGGAGACTCCCCAAAAAATGGAAGGTACTCTGGTCAGATGAGACTAAAATTGAGCTTTTTGGCCATTAAGGAAAATGCTATGTCTGGCGCAAACACACCTCTCATCACCCCAAGAATACCATCCCCACAGTGAAGCATGGTGGTCGCAGCATCATGTTGTGGGGATGTTTTTCATCGGCAGGGACTGGGAAACTGGTCAGAATTGAAGGAATGATGGATGGCGCTAAATACAGGGAAATTCTTGAGGGAAACCTGTTTCAGTCTTCCAGAGATTTGAGACTGGGACAGAGGTTCACCATCCAGCAGGACAATGACCCTAAGCATACTGCTAAAGCAACACTTGAGTGGTTTAAGAGGAAACATTTAAAATGTCTTGGAATGGCCTAGTCAAAGCCAATTGAAAATCTGTGGTATGACTTAAAGATTGCTGTACACCAGCAGAAGCCATCCAACTTGAAGGAGCTGGAGCAGTTTTGCCTTGAAGAATGGGCAAAAATCCCAGTGGCTAGATGTGCCAAGCTTATAAAGACATACCCCGAGAGACTTGCAGCTGTAATTGCTGCAAAAGGTGTCTCTACAAAGTATTGACTTTGGGAGGGGGGGTAAATAGTTATGCACGCTCAAGTTTTCTGTTTTTTTGTCTTATTTTTGTTTGTTTCACAATAACAAATATTTTGCATCTTCAAAGTGGTAGGCATGTTGTGTAAATCAAATGATACAACCCCCCCAAAAATATATTTTAATTCCAGGTTGTAAGGCAACAAAATAGGAAAAATGCCAAGGGGGGGTGAAAACTTTCTCAAGCCACTGTAAGACAAGGAAAAGTAAAAATCCCTTTGCGACACCTCTCGTCAGACTCTCCTACAACTCTTGTCAGTCTGAATAGGCCCTTGACTTTCAGCAGAGGAACAGAGGTGGGCAAATATCTGACCTGCTACTTTTCACAGCAATTCACAGCAATCTTAATTCAACAGACTCTGCCAGTTGAATAAGAAGTGCAAAAAATAAACGTATTAAAGAATGTTCCTCCATACTCTTCCAAAAAAGAGAGTCCACATTAGCTTAGTATTAACCCATTCACAACACATCGACCACAAATGGTGTTGTCACCAATTGAGCATCTTATGCAAGGTGGTTGTCATTTGGCACATGTAAGCTTAACAGTGACGCCAAGCAAGAGCAAATAGAGCAGTAGTGGAAAGATGGTATCTGAGCCCCTAAGCCACCAAATTCCTTGCATGAGCTCAGTCTGATAGTAGGACACTCAAGCCTGTCACTTTTTAATCCCCTCCAAGATCCTCCTCGCACGCCACGTTGCCTTAAAAAGAACAACAAACCACTGGCACTAAAAGTGGACAGGACAAATAATTCCTGCTTCCGGTCCCCCAAAAACCAGATGGGTTCTTGAACATGTGTGTGTGTGCTGGGTCTTGACAATGTATTGAATTTTGAGACAAATGTAGACTTTAAGCTCTTGGGAACAATAATGTTTAAAGCAAATTCATAAAGGTTTGAGTGTCCTAAACTGAATAAGGCTGTAATAAAATTGTCTCCATCAACTTGCCCATTAACTACCGACGGGGTCACCCAACCATACTAATATGTACGGATTTGCTCCCACACTTCAACCCAGACAAGAATACCTTGTGGCATTCTCAAAGACTTGGACAGCTTTTTGTGTGTTATTTTCTCTCCCAAGTATGGCTTTATGGTGTCTAAGAGCTTTTGCATTCAAATGAGTCTATCTCTTCTTTCTCACACTCTGGCCAGAGGCAGCTGGTTAGTGGACAATGGCCTGACGCACAGGTGTCCACTGAGAGTGAATTAAGGGTTCTCTAGCTTTTAATTTTTGTTTTATAGCTATTTCAACCCAGGCAACGCTTGTTTAAGTTTCAATAAGGAGATGTGATGGAACACTGGGACTCTTGTATCAGTTTGAGGGTGCATTCACAAACACATGACCAACATCAATCACTGATGAATTGTAGGCCTACTACAACAATGACCGATTGTCACTGGTGCTGTGACATCCTATATGTTTCATCATCTTATGCAATCTTGTTATTTCCCTCATCAACAAGATCCTTCAGTCCACAAAAAGGATGCCGTATTGCCGGAGGGACATCCATCATTTTGTGGAAAGGTGGCTTTTATTTTAGTGTGGCACTTAAAATTCTGCCTGGTTCTTCTGGTTCAGCGCCTCATGTGCAGACAGTAGTTCTTTCTAGGAAAGTATGACCGATGAGGTCATACTGTCCTGGGAAAGTTAAGTTATCCCTTTAAATCAACAAATGATGCCGACCTCTGCTGAGTATATAAATGTGCCTGGTGGCAGATGGCAGCGTTCCATAACCCATAGACTTAGAGCACTAATCCCCAAGGGGGATCATGCATCCCTGGGTCATCAGTTGCTCACACCAAGGAAGAGGGGAGAGTGAGAGAAAAGATAGAGAGGACTCTTGTTCGCCCTTAATCCCCCAAATTGAGCAAATACATTTTAGAGTTCTGCATATGCAAAAGCGGGAACTTAAGACTCTCCCCAACTCTGATTAGGCCTCTATCTTATCAGCTGCCGGTTGATAGGGATGTCCATGAATAATTACGGACACCCAAGTAGAGTTCTTTAACCCACTTGTCTTTTTGACAGCTGCAGGCAAAAAAAAAAAAAAAATGTACCTTTATTTTACCAGGCAAGTCAGTTAAGAACAAATTCTTATTTACAATGACGGCTCTTTGGAAGACACTCTCGAGAAGTATCCCAAATAAACAGGAATCATACGTCTATCCCAAAAACACAAGAGCGCTAAATCAAGGCCACCAATAGTGGTGCGTCAATATCATGATTTTAAAAAGATTGTCACACTCCAGTTATGAATTATTTTACCATAGAGCAATGTCTGACACTCATATCATGTAGGAGTCATGTATGTGTGTGTTGAGACATATCAGCTGCTGTCTCAATCCAATCCAGAGCTCTCTGTTACTCAGCAGTTGAAGAAGTTATTCCTTCATCCCCCTTCTCTGAGAGAACGGTTCTCACAGATTCACACCTCTCCATCTGGACTTGCCCCTTTCCAAATGTCAATCACAGCAGGGACCCCCTGTTTTCAACTGAAATCAGGGACAAACCCATTTGAGAAGACTTTGGAGGGGGCCTCCCAAGTGGCGCGGTGGTCTAAGGCACTGCATTGCAGTGCTAGCTGTGCCACTAGAGATCCTGGTTCAGTCCAGGCTATGTCGCAGCCGTCCACAACCGGGAGACCCATGGGGCGGCGCACAATTGGCCCAGCGTCGTCCAGGTTAGGGGAGGGTGAGGCCGACCGGGATATCCTTGTCCCATCGTGCTGTAGCGGGCCGGGTGCATGCACGCTGACACCGTCGCCAGAAGTACGGTGTTTCCTCCGACACATTGGCGCAGCTGGCTTCTGGGTTAAGCGGGCATTGTGTCAAGAAACAGTGCGGCCTGGCTGGGTCGTGTTTCGGGGGACGCACCGCTCTCGACCTTCGCCTCTCCCAAGTCCGTACAGGAGTTGCAGCAGTGGGACAAGACTGTAACTACCAATTGGATACCACGAAATCGGGGAGAAAAAAGGGCTAAAAAAATGTACAATTAAAAATAAGGGCTTTGGGGGTAAACAACTGCTGTTTAATTGTTATAATTTGTTGTTGTTTTTTGTCCTTCTCTTTCTAGATTCACTTTTTACGATGTCAATTGTCAATCAGTGGAGGCACCTGGGAGGAGGTAGGGGAGGACCATCCTCCTCAGTGAATTTCATAAAAATGTAAATAGTAAAACATTAAAAATGCATCCTTTTTAGATAAAACTATACTAAATATTTTCTCATGGCACCAAATAATTTATTAAAACACACTGTTTTGCAATGAAGGTCTACAGTACCCTCAGCAGCACTCTGTAGGGTAACATCATGGTGTAGCTGGAGGACAGCTAGCTTGAATACAAAACCTAGTTCTCACTATGCTCTCACCACTGTTCTCACCCACTTCCATTTCAATTACACAGTAATTATGGCAACTGCTGGAGGACGTCCTCCAACTTATCAGAGCTCTTGCAGCATTAATTGACGTTGTCCATCCAATCACAGGATCAGAGAATGAATCTAGTACTGAAAGCATAAACTACAGCTAGCTAGCACTGCAGTGCGTAAAATGTGGTGAGTAGTTGACTCAAAGAGAGAGAAAGACAATAGCTGAACAGTTTTGAACAAATACATTTCTTCCAAAATGAAGGAGAAGCGAGAGCGAGAGAACTATATTTATTGTATTTTTTTAAAACTTTCTCTTTCAATTGCGAATGTCAGGGTAAGCTTTTGGCTTTCTTAAAAAAATATCCTGTGGCGTTCTGCATTTGCATCGAATAGCCCCCGTGATATTCAACTTTTCAGGGAAGATAGGAACCAATATACACAGGCAGTTAGGAAAGCTAAGGTTAGCTTTTTTAAACAGAAATTTGCATCCTGTAGCACAAACTCAAAAAAGTTCTGGGACACTGTAAAGTCCATGGAGAATAAGAGCACCTCCTCCCAGCTGCCCACTGCACTGAGGATAGGAAACTCTGTCACCACCGATAAATGCACTATAATTGAGCATTTCAATAAGCATTTTTCTACAGCTGGCCTTGCTTTCCACCTGGCTACCCCTATCCCGGTCAACAGCCCTGCACCCCCCACAGCAACTCGCCCGAGACTCCCCCAATTCTCCTTCAACCAAATCCAGATAGCTGATGTTCTGAAAGAGCTGCAAAATCTGGACCACTACAAATCAGCCGGCCTAGACCCTCTCTTCCTAAAATTATCTGCCGAAATTGTTGCAACCCCTATTACTAGCATGTTCAACCTCTCTTTCGTATCGTCTGAGATTCCCAAAGATTGGAAAGCAGCCGCGGTCATCCCCCTCTTCAAAGGGGGAGACACTCTAGACCCAAACTGCTACAGACCTATATCTATCCTACCCTGCCTTTCTAAGGTCTTTGAAAGCCAAGTTAACAAACAGATTACAGACCATTTCGAATCCCACTGTACCTTCTCCGCTATGCAATCTGGTTTCAGAGCTGGTCATGGGTGCACCTCAGCCACGCTCAAGGTCCTAAACAATATCATAACCGCCATCGATAAGAGACAATACTGTGCAGCCGTATTCATCGACCTGGCCAAGGCTTTCGACTCTGTCAATCACCACATTCTTATCGGCAGACTCAACAGCCTTGGTTTCTCAAATGATTGCCTCGCCTGGTTCACCAACTACTTCGTAGATAGAGTTCAGTGTGTCAAATCGGAGGGCCTGTTGTCCGGACCTCTGGCAGTCTCTATGGGGGTGCCACAGGGTTCAATTCTCGGGCCGACTCTCTTCTCTGTATACATCAATGATGTCGCTCTTGCTGCTGGTGATTCTCTGATCCACCTCAACGCAGACGACACCATTCTGTATACTTCTGGCCCTTCTTTGGACACTCTGTTAACTAACCTCCAGACGTGCTTCAATGCCGTACAACTCTCCTTCCGTGGCCTCCAACTGCTCTTAAATGCAAGTAAATCTAAATGCATGCTCTTCAACCGATCGCTGCCCGGCTCCTGCCCGACCGTCCAGCATCACTACTCTGGACGGTTCTGACTTAGAATATGTGGACAACTACAAATACCTAGGTGTCTGGTTAGACTGTAAACTATCCTTCCAGACTCACATTAAGCATCTCCAATCCAAAACTAAATCTGGAATCGGCTTCCTATTTCGCAGCAAAGCATCCTTCACTCATGCTGCCAAACATACCCTCATAAAACTGACCATCCTGCCGATCCTCGACTTCGGCGATGTCATTTACAAAATAGCCTCCAACACTCTACTCAACAAATTGGAAAGTGATCATGCTGTTTTTATGGGGCTGCTATGAAAGTGAACAGTGCTTGAGTATGATCAGGGGTGTATTCATTCTGCAGATTCTGTTGAAAAATGTTTCTTAAACAGAAGCAAACGAAACGGGGATATACATACCTGAATTTGTCCAATAGAAACTCTCATTTACAACTGTTGGACTAATGATTACACCCTAGATCAGCTAGATGCAGGCAAGAGTGTGCATGGCAGTATGTGTCACTGTCTTTCACCTTGATTACTCAAAATCCTCTCGACCTGTGCTCTTATGTTGTAAACTTTCCTTCATAGGCTAGGTTGTAGCAACCTCATGATGTGCACAGGGAAAATTTGAGTATCATGTAGTAGCCTAAACCTATCGATGTTACGTTGAGCTGGGTGAATAGAATATGAATGTCAGTCATTCAATATGATGTAATAGAAAGAAATAAGGCCATGCTCATATAAAAAATCTTAAACGGCACCGACTGTCACTGTCATCAATGAAGTAGTGTTGAAATAAACAACAATTTCCACATTACAAGTTACGCTGTGTCAAAACTAAAGGACAACTAACCTACTTTACAGGACCTTTTATGAGACTATATAAGTACTTTTATTAGACAACCACACATTCATTCCATATTTAAAACAGTGTGTTGTTCTTGCATAGAGATAAAGCAATGGTCTTTAAAAACCTAAGCTAAACTTTGACCCATGATAAAGCACACTGAGTTCTGATCAACTCAGCTTTTTCTGTGTAAATCTGTGAGTTGTATGTGCCACCTGCTATATCGATCAATGATAGGCCTACAGAGATCCATAAACTATATTTTACCATAACATGTTATCAATTTAGTCAGATTGGCTTGACTGTCATTTGAAGAGGCTCAGTCTAGCCCATAGAGATCCTATTAAATTACTAGAGGGGCTCTGTCATAAATCCTCAAAGTTACATAATGGGGCGAAAATTGCAGCCATCTTGGTCAAGTAGAAATGCAAAACCAGTCTAATTGGAATGAATGGCAAATCCAAAACCAGTCTAATTGGAATGAATGGCAAATCCAAAACCAGTCTAATTGGAATGAATGGCAGTGGTGCCTAGGTGATACATTTGCTGCTTTTACTTATGCAGTAAATAAAAGTATGTCAGAATCAGAATCTGATTTTGAATGTGAGAATCAGAATGAGATCAATGTGACTCACACGTTGCCACTAGTATTTGTTATTCAGACACATTTAACTCCTACATGATGTAGTGTTGTGGCATCTCACTTGTCATGATGTGTGTTTTGCTCTATATTTGTATTTTTTATCCCAGCCCCCATCCCCGCAGGAGGCCTCTTGCCTTTTGGTAGGCCAAAAATGTAAATAAGAATGTGTTCTTAATGACTTTTCTAGTTAAATAAAGGTTCTTAAAAAAAAAGTTTTTTTAAACGATGAAAGGCTTTGAGGTGTTATTGGCCATGAGCAGGCTTTTGGCATTCTAGAAAAAACAACCTGAGTACTGGTGTGTGTCTCCCCCCTGTGTTTAATGAGGAACTAGATGACCCCTTGAGGCTCCACTGACTCAAGTTTCAAATATTAATGTCACATGCACAAGTACAGTGAAATGCCTTTCTTACAAACCCAACAATGCAATAATCAATAACAATGTATTACTAGAAAAAAACAATAAAGTAAGTATACTATATACAGGAAATATTTAAAAAGTCAGTTACAATACCATATTTACATGTGCAGGGATACTGGAGTGATGGAAATACAGTTGAAGTCGGAAGTTTACATACACCTGAGCCAAATACATTTAAACTCAGTTTTTCACAATTCCTGACATTTAATCCTAGTAAAAATTCCCTGTTTTAGGTCAGTTAGAATCACCACTTTATTTTAAGAATGTGAAATGTCAGAATAATAGTAGAGAGAATGATTTATTTCAGCTTTTATTTCTTTCATCACATTCCCAGTGGTTCAGAAGTTTACATACACTCAATTAGTATTTGGTAGCATTCCCTTGAAATTGATTAACTTGGGTCAAATGTTTTGGGTAGCCTTCCACAAGCTCCCCACAATAAATTGGGTGAATTTTGGCACATTCCTTCTGACAGAGCTGGTGTAACTGAGGCAGGTTTGTAGGCCTCCTTACTCGCACACGCTTTTTCAGTTCTGCCCACAAATTTTCTATGAGATTGAGGTCAGGGCTTTGTGATGGCCACTCCAATACCTTGACTTTGTTGTCCTTAAGCCATTTTGCCACAACTTTGGAAGTATGCTTGGGGTCATTGTCCATTTGGAAGACACATTTTCGACCAAGCTTTAACTTCCTGACTGATATCTTGAGATGTTGCTTTAATATATGCACATCATTTTTCTCCCCCATGATGCCATCTATTTTGTGAAGTGCACCAGTCCCTCCTGCAGCAAAGTTTAATCAAATCAAAGTTTATTTGTCACGTGCGCCGAATACAACAGAATACAACAGGTGACCTTACAGTGAAATGCTTACTTACAGACTAACCAATAGTGCAAAAAAGGTGTTAGGTGAGCAATAGGTAAGTAAAGAAATAAAAACAACAGTAAAAAGACAGGCTATATACAGTAGCGAGGCTATAAAAGTAGCGAGGCTACATACAGACACCGGTTTGTCAGGTTGATTGAGGTAGTATGTACATGTAGATATGGTTAAAGTGACTATGTATATATGATGAACAGAGAGAAGCAGTAAGGTAAAAGAGGGGTTGGCGGGTGGCGGGTGGCGGGACACAATGCAGATAGCCCGGTTAGCCAATGTGTGGGAGCACTGGTTGGTCGGCCCAATTGAGGTAGTATGTACATGAATGTATAGTTGAAGTGACTATGCATATATGATAAACAGAGAGTAGCAGCAGCATAAAAATAGGGGTTGGGTGGGGGGGGGCACACAATGCAAATAGTCCTGGTAGCCATTTGATTACCTGTTCAGGAGTCTTATGGCTTGGGGGTAAAAACTGTTGAGAAGCCTTTTTGTCCTAGACTTGGCACTCCGGTACTGCTTGCCATGCGGTAGTAGACAGAACAGTCTATGTATGACTGGGGTGGCTAGGGTCTTTGACAATTTTTAGGGCCTTCCTCTGACACGGCCTGGTGTAGAGGTCCTGGATGGCAGGCAGCTTAGCCCCAGTGATGTACTGGGCCGTACGCTCTACCCTCTGTAGTGCCTTGTGGTCAGAGGCAGAGCAATTGTCGTACCAGGCACTGATTCAACCAGTCAGGATGCTCTCGATGTTGCAGCTGTAGAATCTTTTGAGGATCTCAGGACCCATGCCAAATCTTTTTAGTTTCCTGAGGGGGAATAGGCTTTGTCGTGCCCTCTTCACGACTGTCTTGGTGTGTTTGGACCATTCTAGTTTGTTTTTGATGTGGACTTTGAGGAACTTGAAGCTCTCAACCTGCTCCACTACAGCCCCGTTGATGAGAGTGGGGGCGTGCTCAGTCCTCCGTTTCCTGTAGTCCACAATCATCTCCTTAGTCTTGGTTACGTTGAGGGAGAGGTTGTTACTCTGGCACCACCCGCCCAGGTCTCTGACCTCCTCCCTATAGGCTGTCTTGTCGTTGTCGGTGATCAGCACTGTTGTGTTGTCTGCAAACTTAATGATGGTGTCGGTGTCGTGCCTGGCCATGCAGTCGTGGGTGAACAGGGAGTACAGGAGGGGATTGAGCACGCATCCCTGTGGAGCTCCAGTGTTGAGGATTAGCGTGGCAGATGTGTTGCTACCTACCCTCACCACCAAAGCACCCCGACCATAATGCTGCCACCCCCATGCTTCACGATTGGGATGGTGTTCTTCGGCTTGCAAGCCTCCCCCTTTTTCCTCCAAACATAACGATGGTCATTATGGCCAAACAGTTCTATTTTTGTTTCATCAGACCAGAGGACATTTCTCCAAAAAGTATGATCTTTGTCCCCATGTGCAGTTGCAAACCGCAGTCTAGCTTTTGTATGGCGGTTTTGTAGCAGTGGCTTCTACATTGCTGAGTGGATTTTCAGGTTGTCGATATAGGACTCGTTTTACTGTGGATATAGATACTTTTGTACCTGTTTCCTCCAGCATCTTCACAAGGTCCTTTGCTGTTGTTCTGGGATTGATTTGCACCTTTCGCACCAAAGTACGTTCATCTCTAGGAGACAGAACGCGTCTCCTTCCTGAGCGGTATGCCGGCTGAGTGGTCCCATGGTGTTTATACTTGCGTACTATTGTTTGTACAGATGAATGTGGTACCTTCAGGCATTTGGGAATTGCTTCCAAGGATGAACCAGACTTGTGGAGGTCTACCATTTTATTTCTGAGGTCTTGGCTGATTTTTTTTTATTTTCCTATGATGTCAAGCAAAGAGACACTGAGTGTGAAGGTAGGCCTTGAAATACATCCACAGGTACACCTCCAATTGACTCAAATAATGTCAATTAGCCTATCAGAAGCTTCTAAAGCCATGACATAATTTTCTGGAATTTTCCAAGCTGTTTAAAGGCACAGTCAACTTAGTGTATGTAAACTTCTGACCCACTGGAATTGTGATACAGTGAATTATAAGTGAAATAATCTGTTTGTAAACAATTGTTGGAAAAATTACTTGTGTCATGCACAAAGTAGATGTCCTAACCAACTTGCCAAAACTATAGTTTGTGAACAAGAAATTTGTGGAGTGGTTGAAAAACGAGTTTTAATGACTTCAACCTAAGTGTATGTAAACTTCCGACTTCAACTGTAGATATGTATTGGGGTAAGGGGACTAGGCAACAGGATATAAGATAAACAGAGTAGCAGCAGCTTGCATGTGAGTGGGTGTGGGGGTGTGTAGAGTCAGTATAAATGTATGTGCATATTATGTGTGAGGGAGCAAATGATGGAGTGAGTGACAGTGTGTGTGAGTGTGTAGGTCCCTGTGAGTGTGCATATAGACAGTGCAAATAGTGAAATAAAGGTCAATAAAGATACAAGCTGTCCAGGAGTCTGTTGGTGTCAGACTTGATGAACCGGTACCTTTTGCCATGAGGCAGCAGAAAAAATTGTCTATGGCTTGGGTGGTTGGTGCCTTTGACGATTTTCCGGGCCTTCTTTTCACACCGCCTGATATAGAGGTCCTGGATGGCAGGTAGCTCGGCCCCAGTAATGTACTGGGATGTCCGCACAACCCTCTGTATTGCCATGCAATCGAGGGTGGTGTTATTTCCATACCAAGCAGTGATGCAGCCAGATCTCAGTGGTACAGCTGTAGAACCTTTTCAGGATTTGAGAGCCCATGTCAAACTTTTTCAACCTCCTGAGGGGGAAGAGGCACTGCCTTCTTCACGACTGTGTGTGTGTTTGTTCCAGTTCACAGGACAGGACAATCTACCCCAAGAGGAAGGGAATCTCAAATGTTGTAAAAGTTTAAGGAAAAGCTCAGTATTGGAAGAAAACTTACTCAATTAAATTTTTTGAGTACTAAACTTTTGTTTATATTTGGCAATGATCCTTTTTGACTTTGCATAGGGGTTTAAAATAGTTACACTAAAACAACACCAGCAAAACCAACAGCACAGGACAAGATAGTGGCAATACACATCTCCTTTGTTTCCCCCCACCTACTGTTATGTATTCTTGGGTATTTAAAATCTCTTTCGTGTCTACTGATTAAAGAACTAAACATGTTTTTACCGAACTGCTGCCTGTCGCCTTTTTTCGTGAGAAGAAACGGAGAAGAAACTGAGAAAAGATATAGGGATCCACTCCAACGTTTGTTGGCCACACTAGAATCGGTGACTTTGGCGACACCTCGTGGACGTACTCGTTCTCTGCAACTAAAGTTTTGGCGCCCTTTCTGAACGCCCCTGCTCACAAGTAGACATGCGCACTTCTCATTCATCACATCGTTTCCGCTTCCTTTATGTATCCGATTATTTTTGAGAGGTCTGTTGTGTTTGTAGTTACACGTGCTGGTATTTTCCTGTAAAATGTTAAAGTTGGACTCACTTTTAAGCCTGAAATGTTTTGATAGCAAGTATTATCTTCCGGTTAATGGTGTTTCATTTGCCTTCGCTTAAAAATATATATAGTTTGCGAGTCAGAACGCTGTCTATATTCGTTTGTTAGCTTAGCCAACAGTCGCTAGATACCCCATCCAAGCTAGCAATAAACCGGCTAACTAGCCTTTGGCCCTTTATCAAAATATTGCAATATTTATATTCTACTGCATGATAGCAATATTTATACTCTACTGCATGATATAATGAACTGTACGGTGAAGTTGGAGCATCTGTCTAATTTATTTTCGTCATCTTGTTTTTTTTCCTATTACATCGGATTTTCCAACACCAACGAAGTTGAAACCCATTGTTGGTCCATCATGGGAGCTTACTTGTCGCAACCCAATACAGTAAAGTCCTCTTCCAACGGGGGAAACCAAAATATGAGCTATGGCTTTGCGGCCATGCAGGGCTGGCGTGTCTCAATGGAGGTAAGATGATCTAAACAAATTGCTAGCTGGATTGGATTCCGCAGTCATTCGTTGCCAGTATGGTGTCCAACTAACTAGCTATCAGTTAGCTAGAATGCTAACTAAATTATTTGGTTCAGACAACAAAAGGTAGTGTAAGTTGTCTATAATGGGCTACACGTTATCAAACATATGGAGCTTGGTTTAGCTATCCAACCATTAAACACGTGGCTTAATAACTATCAACGTCAACATTGGCCAGCTAGCTGATTTTGTTGTTATCAAACAATGTAGCTAGGTAGCTTTCCTGTATGTATTTATATAGATATGTAAGATGTGCAAGACTGGGCCGTTAACATTAACAATGTAAATGCATCATGATTCATTTTCACATTCAAGTGGCACCGGTCTGATTTCTATGATGTAGCTGTTATACTGCTCATAGAAATGGCATTCCATTAGAGTAACGTTTTTGTTTCTTTCAACAGGATGCTCACAACTGCATTCCAGAACTGGATGATGAAACGGCTATGTTTGCTGTGTATGATGGACATGGAGGTACTGTTCTTTTTATCCTGAATAGTAACTTTTGTGCGTAACTTGATTGTATGTTATTTTTGTTAATATCAGACATTATTAAACAAGTTGTTCTAAGTAACCAGTACTTGCTTTCTCAGGTGAGGAAGTAGCATTATACTGTTCCAAGTACCTTCCTGAAATGATTAAGGAACAGAAGACTTACAAAGATGGCAAACTGCAAAAGGTGAGTGCAAGAATGCTTTTGGGGTATGGAAAGGAATCCTCTTGACATGGGCAATTGAACATGTTACATATATGTAAGAGTGTATATAGAAAGTATACCCAATAAACATTGCGCAATCTCACATTGTTAAAAGTGACTACCAACCAACTTTGGTTCAGTAGCTCTTGTTTTTGTTGTCAAACTCTACTCCATAGCAGCATACATTTGTCTTAGGTGGGTGGATGTGTTTCAGGCTTTGGAGGATGCATTTCTGGCCATTGATAGCAGGGTGACCACAGAGGAAGTGATCAAAGAGCTTGTTCAGATAGCTGGCCGCCCACAAGAGGAAGCACCAAATGAAAAAGTGGCTGAAGAAGATGATTGTAAGTACGCTGTAACAACTGACCAAATTAAATATGCCGTTGTCATTCCTTGTGCTTTATTCAAAACAAATAGTTTGATTCAACCCCATGTGTTCCTTTCTGTCTGTTAGTGGACAATGAGGAGGCAGAACTTTTGCACGAAGAGGCCACCTTGACCATTGAAGAGTTACTTGTTCGCTATGGACAGAACCTCAATGCGATTAAACACAAGAAGCTCTGTCCGGAGGGCAAAAAGGAGTCTGGGGAAGGTGAACCACATTCCCATGGGGAAAAGGGCATCAACGGAGAAGTGGAGAGTGAGGTGGACAGCAATCGGAAGGCTGATGGTGCTGGAAGTGCAGCTGGTGGTGTGGGATTCTCCAAGCTGCGGGCCTGCAGGAGAGCAGGGGGGGACAGCTCTTCAGTGGCAGGAGAAGCAGGGTCCTCTGAAGGAGAAAAGGAAACTGGGCCCTCCTGCTCCTCCTCAGCAGCTCCGGCTCCAGGAGACACCAGCTCCAAGTTCTTTGAGGACAGTGACGAGTCAGGAGAAGAGGAAGACGAGGAGGGTAGCGAAGAGGAGGTGAGGGGGAAGAACTCTCCTTCAGGAGTTAAGTTCCTGTTACTCTAACTCTGGTGCCCCACCCTCTGCCTGAAGAGCTACTGGGTATTCAGGCTTTTGCCCAAACACAGTTCTTACACACCTGATTAAGCTTAAAGGTCCTGGTGAGGAGCTATTGGTAGAATCAGTTGATAGATTCTGGTTGGAGCAAAAGCCTGCAGAATGACTGCTCTCCGGGAGGAGGGTTGGGCACCTCTGCTGTAACTCATATTTGCTCTTCATAGATTTTCCCCCACTGGATTTTTCAACAAATACACTGTTTTAATTTTTTTTGTAATTGTGGAAAGAATTATGTGTGTTAATTATGTAATTCCGCTTCTATAGGATGCCAGTGAGGAAGATGAAGGTGAAAACAGTGACGAGGAAGAAGACACTGAAGAGGGGGAGGACTCTGATGAAGAGAATGAGGAGATGTGCTACCCTGGAATGGATGGAAAAGAAGAGGTAGAATACACTCAGCTTAATTTTCAACTTAAACCTTGAATGGAGGGCACTTTATTAAAATGATTTCTGAGTAGCCCTGGTTGTTGCAAAGTTGTAATGGAGTGTTTTGTGTCTGAAGTAGTGATTACTTTCTATGCCTCTTTAAATGCAAAATATTATTTTGGGATTAATCTCCTTAGCTGTGTAGTGGGTTAATCACAGGCCCTTTAAACGGAAGGTGGCTATTTTCAGAAACTGTGCCTTTTTCCCCCAGCCTGGCGCAGACAGTGGCACTACAGCAGTGGTGGCTCTGATCAGAGGGAAACAGCTGATTGTGGCAAACGCCGGTGACTCCCGCTGTGTGGTGTCTGAGAAGGGCAAGGCCATAGACATGTCCTACGACCACAAGCCAGAGGATGAGCTGGAGCTGGCCAGGATAAAGAATGCTGGTGGAAAGGTCACCATGGACGGTCGCGTCAACGGAGGACTCAACCTCTCCAGGGCCATCGGTAAATCGATCCTCCTGCATTTCCTAGCCCTGGCATTTGATTTGAATTATCAGGCATTGTTTCCAGAAATATGTATTTTTTTTCTGTTGAAGAAAAGACATTAGATTGAAAGGGCCTTTGTGTTTTCAGGCGACCACTTTTACAAACGAAACAAGGCCCTTGGCCCAGAGGAGCAGATGATCTCCTCGATGCCTGACGTCAAAGTGCTCACCCTCAACCCAGAGCACGACTTCATGATCATTGCATGCGACGGAATCTGGTAGTTTGTTCGTTTTTTTCTTAAATTAAGGCCATACTTCAATAATCAATGTGTGAAATGGATCCACAGCTATATTTCCCTTCATTAATGAGTGTCATCCACAGGAACGTCATGAGCAGTCAAGAGGTTGTAGACTTTGTCAGTCAGAGAATAAAGCCTAATGGTGATGATACTGCCAGGCCTTTGTCCTCCATAGTTGAAGAAGTAAGATTATATTTTTTTTGTGTGTTGGGAAACCAAAGTTGACGTACCTGAGATCCACCACTCCTCTGTAATCATGACATTACTCATTTATTTAACAATGAACTAGCGCTCTCAAACATTATTTTGTCTCCGTAGCTACTTGACCATTGCTTGGCACCTGATACATCTGGAGATGGCACGGGCTGTGACAACATGACCTGCATCATCATCACGTTCAGTACTCACCCTGGCAGCAGCATGGCCGACGGCACCAAGAAGAGAAAGCCTGAAGAGATTGTCCCAGAGAAGAACGGGAATGACAGCAAAAAGTCAAAAAGCGAATAGAACTGCCAACAAGTACAATAACTCCAGTCCTTTTCACAAGCCAGAACTTTCCCATCTCTGAAAAGTTTAAAGACCATGGTCTCTGGGATAGGATGAGTTTTAGTTTAATGTCCCGAGACTGAAGAGAAAATATAAAAGTAAAATGGCCTCTTTGTAATTATTGATTTTGCTTAACTGTCCTATTGGAAACGTGTCCTGTGAATCCTAGTGTACTGTTTTTGTCACACATGCCCTTTATGTATATAATTTTCAATATTTGTTGATGGACGAAATGCATCTTTGTAATTGTGGATCAATGTGACATTTGGTGCATACTCGTTTGGCACCATTCTGTAATTACATACAAATACATTTTTATTTTTTGTGTGACAAGTGACATCTTGTCTACTTACTTTAAAAGGACAATCACTGTTTGCATGAGTCAAATGTCCCCCTAGGCAAAGAATACAGAAACTCCTCTCAACAGTTCAATAGATTTGAAACTACTCAATTCACGTTACATTTTGTACTACGGTAGCTGTATTTAAAGAATACATTTTACATTCCTTACACTCACATATTCCCAGAACAATTTGCCAACCACTTCTGAGTTAAGGCCACTATGCTATTTAAATGTCTGTCTTTGTCTAATGACTTGGTTTGCGCGTAAGGATGGTGGCAACACTGCCTTACATTTAGTTAATTATGGTCCAAATTTAGCAAATGCTTTTGATGGATTTAGTATAACTATTCATGGGACAAAAGCTCCTAATTTCTCATGTATCTTTGTATGCGTGACTTAAATGTCCAGTTAAAGGGTTATTAACCCAAATATTTTAGTAATTTTTATTTTGGAACATTGCGTTTTACTTAAAATCACATGAAGTATTTTTTCCCCCTAAATCAATAAAGTTGCCAAAACCCTTTTTATTTAATCAGTAATGGAAATGGAGAGGTTGCACAATCATGTAGCAAAGCACTAAAGCATCATGTCAATCGTTTCATAAAAGTAAAATCTCAAGTGGTTTGGAGCTAGCCTGGGTGGGTACAAGTCTGTTTGTGTGATCATTCTACTCCTTGCCACTCCCCTTGTCATGTTAGGTGGTGGAATGATCACACAAACAGACTTGTACCTGGGTTAGTTGGAACTACTGTTCCCAAAATACTAATAAGCTCAGTTTTATTGGGGGGGGGGGACATTTTATACCAAGTATATCCAACAGCAAATTTAATTTCTATACCACTCAAACTATTACATTTTCAAGATATGCTACACTGCAGATGAAATCAGAAAATACAATGTCATAATAGGTAGATTTACCATTACTCTTAAATCTTCTCATATGGCTATGGTAAAGTTGACAGTATAAACAAATGGAAAGTACATAAAACATGTTGGGCCAAGGTGTTTTGTTCTACCACATAGGGGTTCTGATGAACATCCCCATCCAGCTGTGAGAATCAGCCATCTGAAACAATAATTGCATCTATATTAAACACAATCTGAATGTAACATAGCCAGTAGACTGTGGTACACACCTCTTTGTGCTCGATTCAAGTAAACCCTCATATATGCAGTAACAGAAAAATCTGCCTATATTTGTCATAAGCAATACTTATGCTTACCTGCATTCTTTTATGAAGAAATCTCAACTGTTGGTTCAGCAACTCTATTTCCTATTAAAATAAAAACATAATTCAGCTGACATACATATGTATGATGATACTGTAGTTCCAATATTTTACACGAGTCATTTAGCAGATGCTCTTATGCAGAGCGACTTACATTAGTGAGTGCAAACATGTTGATACTTTTTTCATACAATATGATGGATTCTTATGATGTACCTGATAAATTTTCTCATGACGTCTTAATTTAATCTGAGGAAATAGTTCTTCAAGTCTCACTATCTGAAAAAATAAATAATGACAAATCAATGCTTATTCCTCTCTAGATTATGAATATAGAAAGCCCTTCGAAATATTGTCTTACCCTTCTGACAACACCCTGTAGTCTTGTTCGCATACTTTTATTGATTACTGTCATGGCAATGGTCCGTGGTTTTGGAATGACTTAGAATCAACAAATACACCACACAACATCAATCACGCATTCTAACAAGGGAAACAACATCGATTTTATATACTAGATCATATACAGTGAGCTACAAAAGTATTGGGACAGTGACACATTTTTTGTTGTTTTGGCTCTGTACTTCAGCACTTTGGATTTGAAATGATACATGTTAAAGTGCAGAAAATCATCTTCATTTAATTTTCATCCATATCGGGTGAACCGTTTAGAAATTACACCACTTTTTGTATATAGTCCCCACATTTTAGGGGACCAAAAGTATTGGGACAAATTCACTTACATGTGTCTTAAAGTAGGCAAAAGTTTAGTTTGGTCCCATATTCCTAGCATGCAATGATTACATCAAGCTTGTGACTCTACACACTTGTTGGATGCATTTACTGTTTGTTTTGGTTGTCTTTCAGATTATTTTGTACAGATAGAAATGAATGGTAAATAATGTATTGTGTCATTTTGCAGTCACTTTTATTGTAAATAAGAATATGTTTGTTAACACTTCTACATACATTAATGTGGATGCTACCATTATTACGGTTAATCCTGAATGAATACCATTAATTTCTATTGGGCACAAAATCATCTGAAACACAAATAAAACAAACAGCAAATGCATCAAACGAGTTTGTAGCATCACAAGCTTGACATAATCATTGCATGCTAGGAATATGGGGACCAAATACTAAACTTTTGACTACTTTAATGCATATACACTGAGCGTGCTCTTTCCATGACATAGACTGACACATGGGTGAGTCCAGGTGAAAGCTACGATCCCCTTATTGATATCACGTGTTAAATCCACTTCAATCAGTGTAGTTGAATGGGAGCAGACAGATTAAAGAGGGATTTTAAAGCTTTGAGACGATTGAGACATGGATTGTGTATATGTGCCATTCAGAGGGTGAATGGGTGAGGGAAAAGATTTAAGTGCCTTTGAACGGGGTATGGTAGCAGGTGCCAGGTGCACCAGTCTGTGTCAAGAATGGCAATGTTGCTGGGTTTTTCACACTGAACAGTTTCCCGTGTGTATCAAGAATGGTCCACCACCAAAAGGACATTCAGCCAACTTGACAACTGTGGGAAGCATTGAAATCAACAATGGCCAGCATGCATGTGGAAAGCTTGACACCTTGTAGAGTCCTTACCCTGATGAACTGAGGCTGTTTCGAGGGCAAAAGATGGGGTGCAACTCAATATTAGGAAGTTGTTCTTAATGTTTTGTACACTCAGTGTATAAGTGAATTTGTCCAAATACCTTTGGTCCCCTAAAATGGGGGACTATGTACAAAAATTGCTGTGGTTTCATAGTGTCAAGTGCTGGACTACAGAGCCCCAAAAAATGTCACTGTCCTAATACTTTTGTAGCTCACCGTATATCTGTTATTTAAATTATATTTTAATGTGAAATGTGATGATATAAGTTAAATGTGTACCATGCTGAAAGACTGTTGCCACTTCCAGCACATATGGCCTATGAATCAAAATATATTGACATTAATGTTATGCACTGATAGAATGAATTACACTTGAATATTTTTTTTATTTTTACATGAAATTTACATTTTAGTAAATTATTGGCTCACAGTAACATACTGAATGTTGCAGTACTTACACGTGCTTGCTGTTCACAGGTATAAAGCTGTTGAATGGAATCAGACAGCCCTTGTGGTTTCTTATCTAGAAATATGCCATCATTTGGTAAGGGATACATTATAATAGTGTCAGTCAGTATACAGTACATGGTACAATCTAGGAATAATAACTTCATAAAAAATAAATATGGCATACCTTAAATGTCTGTGTCACATCAGCAGAATTCAATCCAAACAAATGTGTTATGATCTTGAAGGACAGAGAGAGAGCGAAAAAAAGAGAGAAAGCGAGAGGGCTATTAGTATAGGGGAGAAACCTGACCTGACAATTTGGCCTACTGCTGAACACCTCTGCCTACCTGTTTAACTGTAGTGGCCTCCATACCCTTTGGAATGTTGACCTCTTGCAATGCAATGACTCTGTCATCTGGAATAGGAGGAACACATCTAATTTGTGATGCATTCAGCTTTTTTATGTGTGCAACTGCAAGAAATAATCACAGATGGTTTATAATGTGAAGCCTTGATAGGGGGCTTCCATTTAATTTCAAGTAGCCTTGCTGGCTATCAGTTCTCAGTGGACTGTGCATCAACAAAGATGTCAAATCCACCTGCTTCCAGCTGGCTGAAGTTGGGCTGGAAGCATGTATTACATTTTTCTTATACTGAACAAAAATATAAAAGCAACATGTAAAGTGTTGGTTCCATGTTTCATGAGCTAAAATAAAAGATCCCAGAAATGATATGCACAAAAAAACATATTTCTCAAAAAGAAAATGGCACAAATTTGTTTCCATCCCTATTAGTGAGCATTTCTCATTTGCCAAGATAATCCATCCACCTGACAGGTGTGGCATATTAAGAAACGGATTAAACAGCTTGATCATTACACAGGTGCACCTTGTGCTGGGGACAATAAAAGGCCACTCTAAAATGTGCAGTTTTGTTAAGTAACACAAGGTCACAGATGTATCAAGTTGAGGGAGAGTGCATCTGGCATGCTGACTGCAGAAATGTCCAGCAGAGCTGTTGCCAGAGAATTTAATGTTAATTTCTCTACCATAAGCCACCTCCAACATCTTTTTGAGAATTTGGCAGGAGTCCAAGAGGCCTTACAAGCGCAGTCCACGTGTAGTCCAAGCAGCCTTACAAGCCAGTCCACGTGTAACCATTGTCTGAGACCAGCCACCTGGACAACTGATGAAACTGGGTTTGCACAACCGAATTTCTGCACAAACTGTCAGAAACCGTAACAGGGAAGCAGATGGCAGACGTTGTGTGGGCGAGCAGTTTGCTCAACATTGTGAACAGAGTGCCCCATGGTGTCGGTGGGGTTATAGTATGGGCAGGCATAAGCTACGGACAAAGAACACAATTGCATTTTATCGATGTCAATTTGAATGCACAGAGCTACCTTGACGAGATCCTTATAGGCCCATTGTCGTGCCATTCACCTCCTGTTTCAGCATGATAATGCACAACCCCATGCCGCAAGGATCTGTTACAAAATTCTTGAAAACTGAAAATGTCCAAGTTCTTCCATGGCCTGGATACTCACCGGACATGTCACCTATTGCGCTTGTTTGAAATGCTCTAGATCGACATGTACTACAGCGTGTTCCAGTTCCCGCCAACATCCAGAAACTTTGCACAACCATTGAAGAAGAGTCGAACAACATTCCACAGGCCACAATCAACAGCCGGATCAACTCTATGTTAAGGAGATGTGTCACGCTGCATGAGGCAAATGGTGGACACACCAGATAAGGACTGGTTTTCTGATCCACGCTCCTACCTTTTTTTTAAGGTATCTGTGACCAACAGAAATCCATAGATTTGGGCCTAATTTATTTATTTAAATGGACTGATGTCCTTATATAAACTGTAACTCAGTCAAATCTTTAAAATTGTTGCATGCTGCGTTTATATTTTTGTTACGTGTAAATATTTAGGGTTGCCGTTTTGATCTTGATAAGGGGGTAAGCTAGATTTGTATGTTATTTCAGCTGCAACCCACGACTAGCACGAGCTAAAATGTAACGCAGAGACTGTGTTTATATGGAAACCAGTGTAAACACAGCAGTCAGGGAGCAACAATAAATCAAATCAAATGTATTTATAAAGCCCTTACATCAGCTGATATCTGAAAGTGCTGTACAGAAACCCAGCCTAAAACCCCAAACAGCAAGTAATGCAGGTGTAGAACGTTTACGCAACTCCAGCCAAAAAGATGAATCAAAAAATAAACCAACCGTTTTTATCAAGTCTCCTCAGTGCAATCCAAGCTTTTGATAAACTTTGAGAATTATCACGACGAATATTTGTCATTTTATCAACGCAGTGCCGGCCAAATCAAGCTTGAAGGAAGCCCCGTTTTTTCTTTATTTTTCTTTTTACATCAATGTCTTGCAAGCCCGTGTTATGATAATGATGATTTGTCGCCACAGATAGTATGTTTTTGTTTCTAGCGTTATGGCTAGATGGAGTGGGCCTACAGCTTCATCTAGTGGTCGCGTCGGGGACAACAGTTGATGACTAATTTTGAGGCGAAACCTCACCCTAACTCTTTTCCTAACTTTAACATAATTCTCCTAACCTACTACGTTAATTCACCTAACCTGTTATGTAAACAAAGCCTCTCTGTCGTTTTCGCAGTGGGTGGGCTCTGAACCTTTGAACTACCAACCTCAGATGCCAGCAAGCTTGCACAAGAACAAAAAAGTCTCGCGATGAAGATATAATAATATAAAAAGAACACAATGGTCGAAATTCGTAACAATTTACTAGAAAATGTTAACATACATAGAATATTGTTTAACAACATTCAAATTAGGAAAATTGTTAATAGCCTTAATACCACAAATAATATTACATAATTGACAATTATTAACAACATCAAGATGAATGACTACTAGATATTAGGAATCAAATCAAATTGTATTTGTCACATGCACTGAAATTATTACTTACAAGCCCTTAAACAACAATGCAGTTAAAAAAAAAAATACCAACAAAAAAATGAAATAAAGTAACAAATAATTAAAGAGCAGCAGTAAAATAACAATAGCGAGGCTATATACAGGGGGTACCGGAACAGAATCAATGTGCGGGGGCACCGGTTAGTAGTTGAGGTAATTGAGGTAATATTTACACTACCGTTCAAAAGTTTGAGGTCACTGAGAAATGTCCTTGTTTTTGAAAGAAAAGCACATTTGTTGTCCATTAAAACAACATCAAATTGATCAGAAGCACACTCTTCTAGGCATAGTTGCAAAGAAAAAGCCATATCTCAGACTGGCCAATAAAAACAAAAGATTAAGATGGGCAAAAGAACACAGACACTGGACAGAGGAACTCTGCCTAGAAGGCCAACATCCAGGAGTCGCCACTTCACTGTTGACGTTGAGACTTTATTTGGCGGGTACTATTTAATGAAGCTGCCACTTGAGGACTTGTGAGGCGTCTGTTTCTCAAACTAGACACTCTTCTTGCTCAGTTGTGCACCGGGGCCTCCCACTCCTCTTTTTATTCTGGTTAGAGACAGTTTTCGCTGTTCTGTGAAGGGAGTAGTATACAGCGTTGTACGAGGTCTAAAGTCTCTTTGCAATTTCTCGCATGGAATAGCCTTCATTTCTCAGAACAAGAAAAGACTGATGAGTTTCAGAAGAAATGCCTGTAATCAAACTCACAAATGCTTATGCTCCAGATACTCAACTAGTCTAAAGAAGGCCAGCTTTATTGCTTCTTAAATCAGAACAACAGTTTTCAGCTGTGCTAACATAATCGCAAAAGGGTTTTCTAATGATCAATTAGACTTTTAAAATGATAAACTTGGATTAGCTAACACAACGTGCCATTGGAACACAGGAGTGATGGTTGCTGATAAACGGGCCTCTGTACGCATATTTTCCACCATAATTTGCAAATACATTCATTACAAATCCTACAATGTGATTTTCTGGATTTTTTTCCCTCATTTTGTCTGTCATAGTTGAAGTGTACCTATGATGAAAATTACAGGCCTCTCATCTTTTTAAGTGGGAGAACTTGCACAATTGGTGGCTGACTAAATACTTTTTTTGCCCCACTATGTAGATATTCCATTAAAAAAACAATCTGCCTTTTCCAGCTACAATAGTCATTTACAACATTAACAATGTCTACACTGTATTCCTGATGAATTTTATGTTATTTTAATGGACAAAAAAACAAATTTTCCTTAAAAACAAGAACATTTCTAAGTGACCCCAAACTTTTGAACGGTAGTGTACATATGCTTAGAGTTATTAAAGTGACTTATGCATAGATAACAGATAGTTGCAGCAGCGTAAAATTGTGGGGGGGGGGGGGGCAATGCAAGTAGTCGTTTGAGTAGCCATTTGATTAGATGTACAGTAGTCTTATGGCTTGGGGGTAGAAGCTGTTTAGAAGCCTCTTCGACCTAGACTTGGAGCTCCGGTACCGCTTGCCGTGCGGTAGCATAGAGAACAGTCTATGACTAGGGTGGCTCGAGTCTTTGAACATTTTTAGGGCCTTCCTCTGACACCACCTGGTATAGAGGTCCTGGATGGCAGGAAGTTTGGCCCCAGTGATGTACTGGTCCGTACGCACTACCCTCTGTAGTGCCTTGCTGTCGGAGGCCGAGCAGTTGCCATACCAGGCAGTGATGCAACCAGTCAAGATGCTCTTGATGGTGCAGCTGTAGAACCTTTTGAGGATCTGAGGACCCATGACAAATCTTCTGAGTCTCCTGAGGGGGAATAGGTTTTGTCGTGCTCTTTTCACGACTGTCTTGGTGTGCTTGGACCATGTTAGTTTGTTGGTGATGTGGACACCAAGGAACTTGAAGCTCTCTCCCTGCTCCACTACAGCCCCATCGATGAGAATGGGGGCGTACTCGGTCCTCCTTTTCCTGTAGTCCACAATCATCTCCTTAGTCTTGATCACTTTGAGGGAGTTGTTGTTGTCCTGGCACCACACGGCCAGGTCTCTGACCTCCTCCCTATATGCTATCTCGTTGTTGGTGATCAGGCCTACCACTGTTGTGTCATCAGCAAACTTAATGGTGTTGGAGTCATGCCTAGCCGTGCAGTCATGAGTGAACTGGTAGTACAGGAGGGGACTGAGCACGCACCCCTGAGGGGCCCCCGTGTTAAGGATCAGCGTGGCGGATGTGTTGTTACCTACCCTTACCACCTGGGGGCGGCCCGTCAGGAAGTCCAGGATCCAGTTGCAGAGGGAGGAGTTTCGTCCCAGGGTCCTTAACTTAGTCATGAGCTTTAGGGCACTATGGTGTTGAACAATAGCATTCTCGCATAGGTGTTCCTTTTGTCCAGGTGTGAAAGGGCAGTGTGGAGTGCAATAGGGATTGCATCATCTGTGGATCTGTTGGGGCGGTATGCAAATTGGAGTGGGTCTAGGGTTTCTAGGATAATGGTGTTGATGTGAGCCATGACCAGTGTGGCGGATGAATCAGAACTTGTCTTTCACATGTCCCTGGTGCTATGCAGAATATCAGAAAGGGAAGAGGACAGAATGGAACATTGTCTTCATATGTGAATGTGTCTTTACCTATTCTTAAACCATGTGAAGGGATGGCGTGATTAATGGGGAACCAATTACTTGTCTCCACAATGTCTGTGCGCTTATCCTGGGATAGTGTATGACCTAAAGGCTCACTCCCCTCAGTGAGCTTGTCCAGAAGTGGGGTCAAGAGGGGGTTTACTTGAGATGGGAGTATCTAGAGTTGACAATTGAGTTATGCCTTGGATGAGGTAATGTTTTGGTACTATGAAGTACCAGGAACGAGATTAGAACCTCGTTTTAGAGACCAAACTGAGCGATAATTTATAGCGAATGCAATCTGGCTAAGGGATACTCCTTTCTCAAGTAAAGGTCCCTTTGTGAAGAGTTCCTAAGATCTGTGGTTCGTCATGTAAGTTGAGAGGGGTGTATCTTGGCTATAAAATATCTTTGTATTCTTCTGTAGTGACTCTCAAAATTCATTATAGATAGTGAATTGTTGAAAGTCAAAGGCTCATTAAAGATGAAGTTTAAGTATAACTCTGACTGGTGTGTAGTTTGTAACTCTCCTCATTTGGTAATACAGGAAAATGCCATCACACCAGCCTTTCAAAGCACTTCATGGCTACAGACGTGAGTGCTACGGGTCGGTAGTCATTTAGGCAGGTTACCTTAGTGTTATAGGGCACAGGGACAATGGTGGTCTGCTTGAAACATGTTGGTATTACAGACTCAGTCAGGGAGAGGTTGAAAATGTCAGTGAAGACACTTGCCAGTTGGTCAGCGCATGCTCGGAGTACACATCCTGGTAATCCTTCTGGCTCTGCGGCCTTGTGAATGTTGACCTGTTTAAAGGTCTTACTCACATCGGCTGCGGAGAGCGTGATCACAGTCGTCCGGAACAGCCGGTTCTCTCATGCATGTTTCAGTGTTTCTTGCCTCGAAGCGAGCATGTAAGTAATTTAGCTCGTCTGGTAGGCTTGTGTCACTTTGGCAGCTCTCGGCTGTTCTTCCCTTTGCAGTCCGTAATAGTTTGCAAGCCCTGCCACATCTGATGAGCGTCGATGCCAGCGTAGTATGATTCGATCTTAGTCCTGTATTGACGCTTTGCCTGTTTGATGTTTCGTCGGAGGGAATAGCGGGATATCTTAGAGTCCCGCTCCTTGAAAGCGGCAGCTCCACCCTTTAGCTCAGTACGGATGTTGCCTGTAATCCATGGCTTCTGGTTGGTGTATGTACGTACAGTCACTGTGGGAACTACGTCATCAATGCACTTATTGAGAAAGCCAGTGACTGATGTGGTGTACTCCTCAATGCCATCGGAAGAACCCCGAACATATTCCAGTCTGTGCTAGCAAAATTGTCCTGTAGCTTAGCATCTGCTTCTTCTGACCACTTTTTTATTCCTGCTTCCTGCTTTAATTTTTGCTTGTAAGCAGGAATCAGGAGGATAGAAGTATGGTCAGATTTGCCAAATGGTGGGTGAGGGAGAGCTTTGTATGCATCTATGTGTGTGGAGTAAAGGTGGTCTAATTTTTTTTCTCTCTGGTTGCACATTTAACATGCTGATAGAAATTAGGTAAAATGGATTTCAGTTTCCCTGCATTAAAGTCCCTGGCCACTAGGAGTGCCACTTCTGGATGAGCGTTTTTCTGTTTGCTTATGGCGGTATACATCTAATTGAGTCTTAATTAGTCTTATTGCCAGCATCGGCAAAAAATACAGATAAACTCTCTTGGTAGATAGAGTATCTCACGATAAGCTGTAGACCACACTACCTCAGGCGAGCAAAATCTTGAGACTTCCTTAGATATCGTGCAGCAGCTGTTTTTTTACAAATATACATAGACTGCCATCCCTTGTCTTACCAGAGGCTGCTGTTCTATCCTGCCGATGCAGTGTATAACCCGCCAGCTCTATGTTATTCATGTTGTCGTTCAGCCACGACTCGTGAAACATCATGAAAAACTGATAACAGTAATAAAAATAAAAGGGATTTATAATACTACTAAATAGTTTTTTGTAATTATAATCAACTTTAGCAAATACTTAAAAATACCAGTGTTTCAACCATTCATATTGCATTGTAAAATATACTGTAAAATTACACTCAGCACCTTTAGTATTCAAACCACAGCGTTTCCACACCCAGGGTCATCATTGCTATTATTATGGCCATTTATATGTGTACAATCAGTTGAAATGCAATCAGTCCTTTGGGGGTAGGGCCAGGTCCCCTCCACGGGGGAGGGGCTGTTGCCACAGTCCAGGTCTGAATGAAGCACAGGAGCCGTGGGTTGGCGTTCCGAGAAGCAGCCCATCTCAGAACTGCGGTCCTGGGAAAAGGAGAGCAGTGAGGGGGGTTCCTCTGGTGGTTCTCTTCATGGTTTTCTTCTTTCTGCATTTGCTGCTGCTTCCTCTGTTGTTGTTGTCTGGAGTCAGCATTTGCCTGGAGCGTGAAAGACGGTGAGAAGAGATCAGTATCAGGAGGGAGACTGTGATATCTAGAGAAAGAGGAAGAAGGTAGAGAGAGAGGGGGGAAATTAAGTTATCCAGAGAAATAAAAAGAGATGTAGAGGAAGAGTGATGAAGTCAGACACAGAGGGGGGAAAAGAGAGGAGATTCAGACAAAGAAAATATGAGAAAGCAAGATAGGATCCACTTACTTGGTGTGTGTGGCGTGTTTGTGTTCTACGTTGCATCTGTCCGCCCTGCTCTGCTCCCAGTTGCAGTAGCACGTTGTGTGTCGAGTTTCCATAGCATGTGGAGTTTAAAGTGAACCACACACACCCAGGAAGGCCTGCCCACTCAAATACCTCTCCATCACAGTTGACAACTCTATGGTGTCCCCATCCCAGAGTGCAAAGAACCTCAGCGTGAACCTGGACAACACCCTGCTGTTCTCTGCAAACATCCAAGCAGTGACTCTCTCCTGCAGGTTCATGCCCTACAACATCCGTAGAAAATTACCTTTCCTCACACAGGAAGCGGCACAGGTCCTAATCCAGGTACTTGTCATCTCCCATCTGGACAACTGCAACTCTGCTGGCTGGGTTCACTGGTTGTGCCATCAAACCCTTGCAACTTATTCAGAACGCCGCAGCCAGCCCGCCTGATGTTGAACTTTCCCAAGTTATCCCATGTCACCCAGCTTCTCTGCACTTTCCACTGGCTCTCAGTGGAAGCTCACATCCACTTCAAAACCCTGGTGCTTGCCTATGGAGCAGCAAGGGGAACTGCCCCCTCCCTACCTTCAGGCAGTGGTCGAAAAAGTACCCAATTGTCAAACTTGAGTAAAAGTAAAGATACCTCAGAAAATGACAAGTAAAAGTGAGTCACCCATTAAAATACTACTTTAGTGAAACTATTTGTTTTGAAATATACTTAAGTACCAAAAGTAAATGTCATTGCTAAAATATACTTAAGTATCAATAGTATAAAAGAATGAATAATTAAAAATTCCTTATATTAAGCAAACCAGACGGCAATTATTTTTTACAGATAGCCAGAGGCACACTCCAACACTCAGACATAATTTACAAACTAAGCATTTGTGTTTAGTGAGTCCGCCAGATCAGAGGCAGCAGGGATGTTCTCTTGATAAGTGTGTGAATTGGACCATTTTCTGTCCTGCTAAACACTCAAAATGTATGGAGACAAAGTACATTATTTTCTTTAGGAACGTAGCAAAGTAAAAGTTGTCAAAAAATATAAATAGTAAAGTACAGATACCCCAAAACACAACATAAGTAGTACTTTAAAGTATTTTTACTTAAGTACTTTACACCACTGTCTTCAGGCTATGCTCAAACCCTACACCACAAGCCACTTCTAGTCTCTTGGCTGGGTCAGCTCCCGCTGGTCCCAGTCAAAGTTCTTCTGTCCTTGCACCCCAATATTGGAATGAGCTATCCCCGGACGTTAGGACGGCCGAGTCCCTTACCATCTTCCAAAAACGTCTGAAAACCTACCTCTTCACCAAGAATCTTCATTACATCCCACAGCGACAATTTTTTAAAAACAACACTTGCCTTTTCCTACTAACACAAACTTTGCTGATTACTTTGAGAAAAATGTACTTACTACATCTGTGATATGTGGTTGTCTCACCTAGCTATCTTAAGATGAATGTGCTAATAACTAAGTCGTTCTGGATAAGAGCACCTTGCTAAATTACAAAAATGTAAAAATGTATAAATCTATATGTCTATGGTGAGAGCAGGCACCTGAGCTGAGCCATAGGACAGATTTCTTTATTGAAACATTCTTGTAACAGTTTTTCCCAAGACACTGTGGATTTTAATTAGGATAGATTTCTTGCATTTTAAAACATCATTATCATCATTACAGAAATGGTAAAGAGTACAGCATGCAGTATTTTGTAGGTAATATACAGTACCAGTCAAAAGTTTGGACACACCTAATCATTCAAGGGTTTTTCATTATTTTTTCTATTTTCTACATTGTAGAATAATAGTGAAGACATCAAAACTATGAAATAACACATTTGGAATCATGTTGTAACCAAAAAAAGAGTTAAACAAATCTAAATATATTTGAAATTCTTCAAAGATGCCACCCTTTGCCTTGATGGTAGCTTTGCACACTCTTGGCATTCTCTCAACCAGCTTCACCTGGAATGCTTTTCCAACAGTTTTGAAGGAGTTCTCACATGTGCTGAGCACTTGTTGGCTGTTTTTCCTTCACTCTGCTGTCCAACTCATCCCAAACCCAACTGGGTTGAGGTTGGGTGATTGTGGAGGCCAGGTCATCTGATGCAGCACTCTATCACTCGCCTTCTTGGTCAAATAGCCATTACAAAGCCTGGAGGTGTGTTTTGGGTCATTGTCCTGTTGGAAAACAAATGATTGTCCCACTAAGCGCAAACCAGATGGGATGGTGTATCGCTGCAGGATGCTGTGGTAGCCATGCTAGTTAAGTGTGCCTTGAATTCTAAATAAAATCAGTGTCACCAGCAAAGCACCCCAACACCATCACACCTCCTCCTCCATGCTTCGCGGTGGGAACCACACATGCGAAGATCATCCGTTCACCTTCTGTGCGTCTCACAAAGACACTGCGGTTGGAACCAGAAATCTCACATTTGGAAAGATTTCCACCAGTCTAATGTTCATTGCTCGTGTTTCTTGGCCCAAGCAAGTCTCTTCTTATTATTGTTGTCCTTTAGTAGTGGTTTCTTTGCAGCAATTTGACCATGAAGGCATGATTCACACAGTGTCCTCTGAACAGTTGATGTTGAGATGTGTCTGTTACTTAAACTCTATGAAGCATTTATTTGGCCTGCAATCTGAGATGCTGTTAACTGTATTAATTTATTCTCTGGAGCAGAGGTAACTCTAGGTCTTCCTTTCCTGTGGCGGTCCTCATGAGGGCCAGTTTCATCATAGTGCTTCATCATAGTGCTTTCATCATAGTGCATCATAGTGTGACTGCATTTGAAGAAACTTTCAAAGTTCTTGACATTTTCCGGATTGACTGACCTTCATGTCTTAAAGTAATGATGGACTGTCATTTCTCTTTGCTTATTTGAGCTGTTCTTGCCATAATATGGACTTGGTCTTTTACCAAATAGGGCTATCTTCTGTATACCACCCCTACCTTGTCACAACACAACTGATTGCCTCAAACGCATTAAGAAGGAAAGAAATTCCACAAATTAAGCCACACCTGTTAATTAAAATGCATTCCAGGTGACTACCTCATGAAGCTGGTTGAGAGAATGCCATGAGTGCGGAAAGCTGTCATCAAGGCAAATGGTGGATACTTTGAAGAATCTCAAATATATTTTTGATTTGTTTAACACTTTTTTGGTTACTACAGGATTCCATATGTGTTATTTCATAGTTGCGATGCCTTTACTATTATTCTACAATGTAGAAAATAGTAAAAATAAAGAAAAACCCTGGAATGAGTGGATGTGTCCAAACGTTTGACTGGTACTGTATCTATATTATATAGTTGTTTCATGACAGAAAAAGATTGCTGGATTGACATCAGCACTTGTTTCAGTCTAACACTCAAATAGATACAAAGCAAGAATTGCAAATAATGGCTTCATAGAGTTTCTTTGTCATGCTTGAAAGTGCATAGATAACCTTTGGGTACCCAAGAGTAACCAAGGGTAGGGTGGACCTGATACTGAAGGTACATACATGAAACCCTGAAAAAAAGGATTTACTCAGCGCAATGATGCCACCTAATAGACATTCTGGATAGTAATTTAAATAGTCTGCTCAACATTATAGCCTATATTATGTGTTTTAAGTGTTTGTGTTGTGGCATAAAGAGTGAAAATAGCTGGTGATTTCCTGATCAAACAGACAAAATAGGATGAAAATACATAATCCAACACTCCTTTTGGTGATAAATAAAACATGCATTATATACTGTAAACATACTGCAACAATCAATATCAATTAAGGTTTGGCATTTACAGCAAAATAGGTCGAGCTTACAACATTCTAAATTGTACATAACTGTAGAGACTGGACTTGATGAGAGTAGTACAGTACTGATATTCAAGTATAACCAGACAATGCCCTTTCCCCATATCACACATGTATGGAAGGAACATATCTGACTCAAACTGCACCATAATTACATCAGTCTAAACATAATGGAGGTAATGGAGTTTTGATAAAGAAATCATAGCAATAATATAGTGCAAAATCATTATTCAAAATCATTATTCATTATAGGGCTGACCCCATTTAGTCGACTGGCCGATTAATTGGCCGATAAGCTGTTGGTCGACCGAGATCTCTTTAGTCAAGCAGTAGCAATTTTTCATGATGCACAAAACCTGTCTGATTCACGGCTGTCTCAGTGGACTAATCCATTGCCAGGGCCAAGGGGAGGGCACAATCCATCACTCTAAGACGTGATACTGACATTTTATATGGTTATATTACGTAAAAATCATGGTGCAACATTAATAAATCAACTAATTTGTTCTAAATTAATATTTTTCTCCCGCATTGGATACGGTCACTGTCCGTGATTCTGAAACAATCTTCAGTGCGCCATAGAATTGCTGCCTTTCCCTATGTTGCTATGTGCATAATAGCAAAGTTAACCAGCATATTGGGATTGAGAACAATGCGGCGGAGGCAGCAGCAGACGGGGAAACAGCCCTTGCCTTAGCCTAATTGTCTAAGAAAATTGAGGAGCGAGGAAACCACAATTGAATTAGGTCTATAATGAATAGCCTAACTGTTAAATGTGCCTGGCTTTACAAATCATCCATATACAGCTACAGAAATAAGACAGATATTGCTTCTGTTGCTTGTTTGAGTGTTTCTTTAATAGCCTACTAATTCCATGAGCACCAAGCCTCATGCAACGGCAAAATGGCGGCTAAAGCAATTTCACAGATTTGGCTGTTTTTAATCATTATAATAATGAGTAATGTCATCATCATTAGTAGGCTTTGTATTTTAACCTTGTATAACCACCATCGAGGTGTAGGCCTAAGAGCGCGTCCTGTTTAGTCTTAATACCATAACTTACTTAAGTCTATATTTCATTATATAGGCTACCGTATCAATCAATCCTTCATTCCTTCGTTCGTTCATGCCATCACAAAACATACGAGACAATCATGCTTTCAAATGCAATCAAGCATTTTAGTTTTACAAATAAATAAAGGAAGCTTAGAATAATTTACCTAATCAATAAATAAACCGCAATTCACGAATGCATGCAACTGTTTTTAATCTGATGTAATAAAGGCTTTATAGATATGTTTTTTTCATTAGTACAGACTCTCTGGTACACTTATATATTTGGTGTTATTTAGACTGTTCCAAATGGTTATAAAAAATTATAATATTCTAATCTAACAGCAACGATTCTCACAATGCTTGCGCCTGTACCCAAATATTTCTTAATCACCAGTAGTTTCCACAACTAAGTCAAATGTCTTCGACAGATCTGACTTCCCCTTTCCCTCCTGAGCAACCAGTAAATATTCGCCCGTTTTGAGTTTCATTTTCCATGTCCTCCGCGTCCATTTTGCTAGTCAACATTATGGGTTTGGAGTTTGTTATAAGCAATTTATTGATGTGATTATGATAGGCTATAGGCCCTATTGGTCACATGCATGCGATGCTTACATGTTTCATGTAAAGAGAGCAAGGGTTGAGGGAATAGGGGATATTTTTTGTAAACAAATTAGGGATTTCGATAACATAACTTTTCAGTCAGAAACAAGTAAGAAACGAAATGGCTGAAATGATGTTGCAGTTTCAGCACGGACAGCGCAACAAACACATGTTGTGGTGTGGTGCCTTTTCGCTGCAGTAGGGAGGAGAACGAGACAACGTGCGCTTGTCACACAGGCACTCAATGTCATTTCTTTTAACACAGTGTGACCATCGGGCTCTTTCTTGAGTCATTTTTGTGTGATAATTATCTAATCAAACAGTGTGCTTAAAGCATCAGACAAGCTCAGTGCATATGTAGTTGATTTTATTCAAACACATAGGGTGTATGTCTATATATGGAAAAATAAGTTTAAACATTTTGATTGGTTGAAAGAACAGGAAGACTCTCGGTCGACCAAGATTTTATTTTTAGTCGGGGACAGCCTTAATTTGTCATTATAACAGCAGTCTTGATTACAGTGAGTTCATAAAGAGGTATAGGCTATTGGTTTAGGGACCAAGGCACCACATTCATACACCATAATTAAATATAATTCATATAATACCCCACCCTCAGACCCCCAGACTGTCCCCCCCAGGCTCTGGGTCTAGATGGTGAGAGAGAGAGACTCTGGGTCTAGGGCAGTGAGAAAGAGAGGCTCTGGGTCTTTGGGGGTGAGAGAGAGGCTCTGGGTTTAGGGCGGTGAGAGAGAGAGGCTCTGGGGCGATGAGAGAGAGAGGCTCTGGGTCTAGGGCGGTGAGAGAGAGAGGCTCTGGGTCTAGGGCGGTGAGAGAGAGCGGGTCTGGTCTGGGGGGGTGAGAGATAGAGACACTGGGCCTAGGGCAGTGAAAGAGAGGGGCTCTGGGTCTAGTGCCGTGAGAGAGGCTCTGGTCTAGGGCCGTGAGAGAGAGAGGCTCTGGTCTAGGCGGTGAGAGAGAGGGGCCCTGGGTCTAGGGCTGTGAGAGAGAGGGGCTCTGGGTCTAGGAGATGAGAGAGGGGCTCTGGGTCTAGGAGATGAGAGAGGGGCTCTGGGTCTACAGTGGTGAGAGAGAGAGCTTTACCCAGCTGATATTGCTCCTTCATGGGCTCGGGCCCCTGCTTCTCTGGGCCCTTCTTCAAAGGATTCCTCCTATCAAACTCTGCTGTGATCTCAGCCAGTGTCCTGCCCTTGGTCTCAGGCAGAGTGAGGCCCACAAACAAAGAGGCCGCAACACAGACGCAACAGAACGGGATGAAGCAGAGCGCATCGAGGTAACTCACTATGAACGGAAAAGCCATGCCTACTATCAAGAGGTTGATCCACATGAGGGACCCAGCCACCATGTAGGCCGCAGGCCGAGCCGTCTGGTCAAAGATCTCAGCAGGCAAGATTCCCGTAACCCCGGCAGGGCCCATACCGAAGCTGAGGATATAGCAGAACACACAGACCATGCTGAGATAGGGCATCCCTGGGACAGAGTAGCCTTGGAGGGTCAGGGCCAGGGTGAAGACCAGCGCCCAGACCGCCATCAGGGCGTATCCGCCACTGAGGAGCATCCTGCGGCCCACACGCTCAACCAGCAGGTTACACACGACGGCAGCAGTGAACTCACAGGCCCCAGTGCCAATAGAAACATACTGGACCTTCTTCACAGGGATCCCTGCTGCTTGGAAGATGTAAGAGGCATAGAAGTAGATGGAGTCATTACCACACAGCATCATGGCGCTGCTAGCAGCCATCACAGTGCGTAGCTGGGGGTGGAGGGAGCGGTTGGAGAACAGGTCCCAGGGAGTCTGACTCTTGGCCGTGGCCCCACCGGCGTCAGCCTGCTCCTGCAGCATCTCCTCCATCTCCAGGCTGAAGTCAGCTCCACCGCGGAACCTACCCAGAGCCCGGGCGCACGCCTCCTTGTTCCCCCGGTCCATGAGCAGGTAGCGGGGGCTCTCAGGGAACCAGGGCAGGGTGAGCAGCTGGAGGAGGCCTGGGAGGGCGTTGCTGGCCAGTAGGTAGGGCCAGAGGGGCTCGGTACCCAACAGCTCCGTTAGACCCACCACCTGGCCCAGGAAGATCCCGAACGCGGTGAACACGGCAGAGGAGAAGGCCACAGCGCCACGCAGGTGTTTGGGGGCGCTCTCTCCGAAATACATGGGCTGGACGTTCATGCTCACCCCAGCGTTGACCCCCACTAGCAGGCGTGCGAGAATAATCATCTCAACTGACCTCGCCGCCCTGCTGGTAAGGGCGAGGACTGCACCGAGGAACAAGAAAGAGTTATTGAGAAGTAGTGAGTTCTTCCTGCCACAGCGGACAGCCATGGGTCCTGCCAGAAGAGCCCCGGTCAGGCCACCCAGGGAGAAGGCAGACACGATCACGGTCCACAGCAGGGTCACCTGGGAGGTGTCTAGGCCGGTTCCCCAGCGCTCCCAGTATGTGTCATTGATGAACCTCTGGATGTGGTTGGTGGGGGCGTTGATGATGGAGAGGTTGTAGCCGTACTGGAAGGTGCCACCGATGGCAGCGGAGCACACCGTCAGGGTGAGGGTTCTGGAATTTCCTGCAGGCCTATCTGCCTCTGTTTTTGTGTCATCATCCTCTCTAACATTCATTTGCAAGATTTGAGACTGTGTTGATTCTAATAATACTTTATTCCTTAAGAGGACAAATGCATCAGACTCAGAGCTTACTGAACACTGGTTTGACAGCAGCTGTGTTTTTTAGACACACAGTAAATAAAGTAACGTATGAGCCAGAATGGCCGATATGGTATGCCAATATTTCACCTGTTTCTGTAGCGTGAGGGATCTTGTCTTGATAGCTACTGGACAGGACGCTAAATTCTATGCCCAAACGTAACTCAACCGTCGGAAAAATAAGAATTAGGGAGGGAGCCTTACCATATTGATGGAACAGACTCACAACTGTGGCACAGAACTACATGTATATTGTACGAATGCGTATTTCTGAATCGGGATGGCGCTAACTACCGGTGTCCACTTGACGTTGAAGGATACAGCAAATACGGGTACCTCGATGAATCGGAAATTCAGAATACGTGTTTGCCAATCAAAAACGCAGAATACTTTGTGGTGGGCGTGTTCCTTTCTTGTGACGCTAGACTAAGCTGAGAGTCCGCGCTCATTGGCTATTCAGGAGAGAGACGAAGGCGCTTAAATAGACAGCCTGCGTTGAAGGACTGAAACTTTATGAAACTAACATTTAGAAAATAAGTTGTTTATCTTCAAGGTGAATCCCAACCCCGATATATTTGAATTATTGTTTAATGTTTTGTATATTGTGAAATACATGCATTAGCCAATCAGACACCCTGCTGCTAGAAATATCTTTAGCTAGCTAGCTAGCTAGTTAGGTCATTAACCAGCGTTGGCTAGTTAGCTTAGAACAAGCTCAGCTAATGCTTGCTAGTTTTTAACGTTAGACTAAAACGCCATGCACGTGCTAGTGCCCACTACTAGTCAAATGTTTGTTGTAGCTGCTTTAATTTGAGATAATCATAGTCTTACTAGAGACCACCCCTCCTAGCCACCGTGCTTCTATGTCTGCGTTGCTTGCTGTTTGGGGTTTTCTGCTCAGTTTCTGTATAAGCACCTTGACGTCTGCTGATGCAAAAAGGGCTTTATAAATACATTTGATTGATTAATCCAATCCAGACCAGTAGCCAACTAGCTAGCTCGAATGTCAGCTAGTTATGTTGGGAGTTCATTTTGCACTTGCAAATAAAACACTGGATTCAACTAGTTAGCTAGTTTAATCAGGAGTCAGTCTTATTGTTGGGATGGAACAAAACATGTGTGCACACCCTGGGGTATGGCCTTGGGGAAACACGGGGCTACTTGTCAACTGTGTGTTTCAGGCACCATGCAGTCCAGGCGATGGTTTGGAGGGGCTGGGTTTAGCTTTGCGGATGACCCTGTCACAGAGACGTTGTCCCAGGCCATCCGAGGCACAGGAGAAGAGCTGGACCGAGAGCCAGATACTGGGGTGCTGTTTGGCAGCCTACGTGGCAGCGTGGTAGGCCTCCGGTATTATACTGGCGTGGTAAGTAGCTATCTACCAAAAGGTAAAGAAAAACTTGCTAAATCCATGAATCCTAAGTTGGTCCAGGAGTTTGTCCTGACCACTCCTGGCTTTAGGCTAACTAACGTCTTACTACTTTCACTTTAACTTATGCGGCACGAATAGGCCTTTAGAATGAATTATTATTATTATGTGTGTATAGGTGAACAAAGGGGAGATGGTGTCTCTGGTGCGTCAGCCTCAGAACCCGTACGACCGTAATGCGGTGATGGTAGCTAACGTCTATGGCAGTCAGGTGGGGCACATCAAACGAGAGCTAGCCGCGTTGTTGGCTAACATCATGGACAACAACTTGGCCAGGGTGGAAGGGTGAGTGAGTGTGTGTGAGAGCAGGGCTGACAGTGCTCATGGGTCCTGTCAAAGTTCATGTAGAGGTCCATGGATCAGTGTTTATAACTGATATGCAGCTCTGTGTGTACAAGCCAAGGTAATTAACTGTTTTGTGTGTGTTTAGGGTGGTCCCGTTCGGGGTGAAAAACCAGTTCACCATGTCTGTAGTTCTGTCATTCTGGGGGAGAGAGGAGAACAGAGATGCAGTGGTGAGGCAGATAACTTCACGCAGCTTCAAACTGCAGAGTGGGCCTACAGGTACACACACACACATGCTGACACAGGTACACTCATAGCCTCCTCCTGGGCAGTCTCTTGTCTCACTGTGTGTGTGTGTGTGTGTCTCATTTTGGGAAAGGATTCATGTGTGTAGATGGTTCTAGAGATCTGCCCAGGAAGACTGTCCTACTGACTGCAGAAGAGGTATTGTACTTCCAACCATCTGCTTCCCAAATACCACCCTCCCTACAGTATAAAGATGTACACCAAGATATTGAAAATTATGATTACCTACGTCTGGGTTGTCATATCACGCCGTTTCCTCCCCTCTCCTGCAGTTGAAGAATGCATTTGACAATTTATTTGAAAACCTGATGGAGGATAAGATTGGAGAGAGAGAGGCAGTGGAGGTGAGTGCATGTATACTTGTGTGTTTTTGAGAGAAGCGGGAGAGAGTGTGGAGAGTCAGGAATGGAGGGCCTCCTGAATGGCGCAGCGGTCTAAGGCACTGCATTGCAGTGTTGCGGCATCACTACAGCCTGGGCTTCAAGCCCAACTGGGCGTGACCGGGAGTCCCATAGGGCGGCGCACAATTGGCCCAGCGTCATCCGGGTTAGGGGAGGGTTTGGCTGGTGGGGGGCTTTACTTGGCTCATTCCGCTATACAGACTCTTTGTGGTGCGCCGGGCCCTGCAGGCTGTCTTCGGTCGTCAGTTGAACGGTGTTTCCTCCGACACATTGGTGCAGCTGGCTTCCGGGTTTGATCGGGCGGGTGTTAAGAAGCTCACTTTGGGGGCCTCCCAAGTGACGCAGTGGTCTAAGGCACTGCATCGCAGTGCTAGCTGTGCCACTAGAGAACCACTAGTTGCCACTAGTTGCAGCCGACCGCGACCGGGAGACCCATGGAGCGGCGCACTATTGGTCCAGCGTCGTCCGGGTTAGTTGAGGGTTTGGCCGGCAGGGATGTCCTTGTCCCATCGCGCTCTAGCAACTCCTGTGGTGGGCCGGGCGCATGCACGCTGACACGGTCGCCAGGTGTACTGTGTTTCCTCCGTCACATTGGTGTGGCTGGCTTCTGGGTTAAGCTGGCATTGTGTCAAGAAGCAGTGCTGCTTGGTTGGGTTGTGTTTCTGAGGACGCACGGCCGTCGACCTTCGCCTCTCCCGAGTCCGTACAGGAGTTGCAGCGATGAGACAAGACTGTAACTACCAATTGGAGACTACCAAGGGGTAAATAAAAATGGCAAAAATCATAATAAAAAGAAGCACGCTTTGGCGGGTCATTTTTCGGAGGATACGACTCGACCTTCACCTTTCTTGAGCCCGTTGGGCAGTTGGAGCGATGAGACTATCTTAATTGAATATCACGAAATTGGGGAGAAAAAGGGGTTAAATAAAATATATACAGTACCAGTCAAAATTAATTCCAGGGTTTTTCTTTATTTTTACTATTTTCTATATTGTAGAATAATAGTGAAGAAATCAAACCTATGAAATAACACGTATGGAATCATGTAGTAAACAAAAAAGTGTAAACAAGTAAAAATATATTTTATATTTGAAATTCTTCAAAGTAGCCACCCTTTGCCTTGATGACAGCTTTGCACACTCTTGGCATTCTCTCAACCAGCTTCATGAGGAATGCTTTTCCAACAGTCTTGAAGGAGCACTTGTTGGCTGCTTTTCCTTCACTCTGCGGTCCAACTCATCCCAAGCCATCTCAATTGGGTTGAGGTCGGGTGATTGTGGAGGCCAGGTCATCTGATGCAGCGCTGCAGAATGCTGTTTTAGCTATGCTGGTTAAGTGTGCCTTGTATTCTAAATGATTCACAGACAGTGTCACCAGCAAAGCACCCCCACACCATAACACCACCTCCTCCATGCTTCACGGTGGGAACCACACGTACGGAGATCATCCGTTCAACTACTCTGCATCTCACAAAGACACAGAGGTTGGAACCAAAAATCTAACATTTGGACAGATTTCCGTCTAATGTCCATAACTCATGTTTCTTGGCCCAAGCAAGTCTCTTCTAATTATTGGTGTCCTTTGGTAGTGGTTTCTTTGCAGCAATTCGACCATGATGGTCTGATTCGCGTAGTCTCCTCTGAATAGTTGATGTTGAGAATGATGCATCTGTTCCTTGAATTCTGTGAAGGATTTATTTGGGCTGCAATCTGAGATGCAGTTAACTCTAATGAACTTGTCCTCTGCAGCAGAGGTACTCTGGGTCCAGAGTTTAATCTTAGCGCTTGATGGCTTGCAATTGTACTTGAAGTCTTGAAATTCTTGAAATTTTCTGGATTGACTGACCTTCATGTGGCTATTTTAAGAATCTCAAATATAAAATATATTTAGATTTGTTTAACACTTTTTTGATTATTACATGATTCCATGTGTTATTTCATAGTTTTGATGTCTTCACTATTATTCTACAATGTAGAAAATAGTCAAAATAAAGAAAAACCCTGCAATGAGTAGGTGTGTTCAAACTTTTGACTGGTACTGTGTGTACACACCCACACACACACTACCGTTCAAACGTTTGGGGTTACCTAGAAATGTTCTTGATTTTGAAAGAAAAGCACATTTTCTTTGTCCATTAAAATAACATCAAATTGATCAGAAATACAGTATAGATATTGTTAATGTTTTAAAGTTGCTGATAATGGGCCTCTGTATGCATATGTAGATATTCCATAAAAAATCGGCCATTTCCAGCTGCAGTAGTCATTTACAACATTAACAATGTCTACACTGTCTTTCTGATCAATTTGATGTTATTAATGGACAAAACATTTGCTTTTCTTTCAAAAACAAGGATATTTCTAAGTGACCCCAAAATTTTGACCGCCAGTGTATATATATATATACACACACACACACACACACACACACACACACACACACACACACACACAGAGGAAGGATGGAGGAGGTTGAAATCATAATAGACTCATGGCTGTTTGTGTGTGTATCTGTCGATCTACAGGCAGTGTGTACTCCGCTGCTGCCCCACCAGAAGCAGGCTCTGAGCTGGATGTGTGTGTGTGAAAACAACACTGCGCTGCCCCACTTCTGGGAGGTTAAGGAGGGACTGTTCTATAACACACTCACACACTCCTCTGTTAGAGAGAGACCACAGAGGGTCCGGGGCGGCATACTGGCTGACGACATGGGACTGGTAAGACGAACACACACACTGATTACTGACCATGTACAGTACACAAACACACACACACACCCTTCACCATGTGTTGTGTTTTCAGGGGAAAACGTTGACCACCATCGCTCTGATCCTCTCCAACTTCCACCACGGGAAACCTCTGTGTGAACCGGTAAGTGTTATGATCTGAAGTGGGTTTCCTTCGTGGCTGCTGATTGGTGAAAAGATTAGGTGATAGATTTGTCACTATCATGTCTGTTCAGATCAGGGTTGGGGGGACGGGGTCAATTCCATTTTAATTTCTCTAGTCAATTCAAAAAGTAAACCCAATTTCAAGTTTTCTTTCATGAATTGACCCCAACACTGGTTCAGATCAGCTGTCGTAAAGTGAAAAGATGGCAGCCTTTGTGCGTGGATCTCTGAATGTCCTGTCAGTGAGCTGTGTCTCTATATGTCTCTGTAGGAGAAGTCTTCCCCTGAACCTAAGGCCTCTACCACCGCAAGGAAAAACCCTGAAGGTAAGTGTATGTGCTCAGACATTTCAGGTGCCTGCTCCTTCTCTCTCACTAATGTTGATTCCCTTTTCTCTCTGTCTCTTGTCTATCTCTCTCGCTCAGGGAAGAGTGGTGAGGGCATACAGGCAGAAGTGTCTCTGGCTCCCGCTGGTCACTCCCCTTGTATGCGGTAGGTTAGAGCCTTAGCATATAGCTCTCTGCTTGCATATGTTATCACCTCTGGTTTCTGTCAGGACAAATTGTGTGTGTGTTTCAGAGCCAATCAGGCTGAAACTCAGGTAATGTGTGTGGAGTCAGTGGACGTGGTGCAAGAGGATGTAGTGGAGGATGGAGACGAGGACTGGGTGTCTGAAAAGAAAGGTAGAAGTCCCTAATATACACACTACTACTGTTTGTGTGAGTACATGGAGACTCAGCTGAACTAATATATCTGTCCTTCACCACACAGCGAAGGGAAGGCCACAGGGAGGCAAAGCCAAGGCCACCACAACAAAGAAAGGTAAATCGGCTGTGCGTGTGATTTTGTCCCTCCTGATGCCATGTATATGTGGTGGTCTGTGCTGCAATAAAATCTGTCCTTTCAGCTGCTAAGACCAAAGGGAAAGCAGTCAGCACCTCAAGGAAAGGTAAGACAGCCATCTTTACAAGTACGGGCATTTAGGATTTGAAAAATAGTTTGCATGCAACACTAGGCTTTGCATGCAAAACTGGGTGTCACGTGTGTGTGTGTGTATGTGTAGGGGGTGCTGTGTTGGAGGACCTGGACTTTGCAGCAGCATTGAGTGGGTTAACACAGGGAGCTCCTCAGGAAAAGAGTGTCGGTGAGTTCAGTGGTCAATATATGGTGGATATATTATATTGCTCTGCCATGCATCATTGATATACTGATGATCTGTGATAACAAAGCTACACGCATCCCCACCAATTTGATGACTGCATTATTTGGTGTGTGTGAGTTAAGGTAAAAGTGTAGTTTCGCCGGTGGAAGCTGCCTCTTCCCAGAGCACAGACGACCCAGCAGCCAGAGCCACTCTCATCATCTGCCCCTTATCGGTACTCAGCAACTGGCTGGTGAGAACACACAAACTCTTTTGCACATTCGTGCACACACACAAACAGTCAGTCAGTCACACACAAACAGTCAGACACACACACAAACAAACAAACGGTCAGTCACTCTGACACACACACACCCACTAACATGTTAACTTGTGTTGTAGGACCAGTTGGATCAGCATGTGCGAGCGGACGTCAAGCTGAATGTGTATCTGTACTACGGCTCGGAACGCAACAGGGACACACACTTCCTGTCCTCGCAGCACGTGGTCCTCACCACCTACAACGTGCTTTCTGCTGACTACTCGGTGAGTGGAGGGTGGGTGTGTGTTATAGCTCTTGATTTGGGACTAGTAAACTGCAACGCTCTCTCTTTCACTTACTCTTCTCTGTCTCTGTCTCAGGGCATTGCTAGTCCCCTCCATACAGTGAGCTGGCTGAGAGTAGTCTTGGACGAGGGCCATATTATCAGAAACCCAAACGCCCAGCAGAGCAAGGCTGTACTCAAATTAAACACACAGAGACGCTGGATACTCACAGGTACTAGCCACACACACACACTGCTAGTGGATAATGTCAACTGCTGACGTAGAACATGTGAAGAGCTCAGTGTAATTTGTGTCCAGGCACTCCCATCCAGAACAACCTGAGGGATCTGTGGATGCTGGTGGCGTTTCTGCGTCTGAAGCCGTTCGACGTGAGAGAGTGGTGGAACAGAGTCATACAGAGACCTGTCACACAGGGGGACAAGACCGGCCTGCAGTCAGTACACGCGCGCGCACAAATAACAGCGAGAGAGTCATTTACCGTCATGCTAGCTTGACTGACTGGCTGGCTGACTCATGGTTTTTAGAGCCCTCCTGCTAAAGCGACAACTGATCTCGACTACAGCATCTCACATTTGTAACGATGTCTAGTGTTTATGTTTTCACTGGCTGCCAAAGCTGACAACTCAAATGTGTGTGTTTCACCCGGCGTGTGTGTGTGTAGGAATCTGCAGGCTCTGGTGAAGTGTGTCACGCTGCGTCGTACGAAGACCAGCCGGGTGTGTGGTCGGCCTCTGGTCTCTCTGCCGGAGAGGAGCGTCAGAATAGAGGAAGTGGAGCTGACACAGAAGGAGAGGGAGGAATACGAGCTGGCACGCACAGAGGGACGCACCACCATCAGCAGGTGTAGCTGTGTGTGTCTTTACCTGTGTGTGGCCGTGTGTGTCTTTACCTGTGTGTGGCCGTGTGGGTCTTTACCTGTGTGTGTCTTTACCTGTGTGTGGCCGTGTGTGTCTTTACCTGTGTGTGTCTTTACCTGTGTGTGGCCGTGTGTGTCTTTACTTGTGTGTGGCCGCGTGTGTCTTTACCTGTGTCTGTGTGTAGGTACGTTGCAGAGGGGACTGTCCTCAGGAACTACGCAGATGTTCTGGCTATCCTAGTCAGGCTGAGACAGTTCTGCTGCCACCCTGACCTACTGGGAAAGACCACTACACACACAGGTAACACACACATATATGGATAAAGCGTCTGTATACACATACATTTTGTAACTTTTGTAGCTGATTGTTTTGTTGGTATTTTAAATAAGCCACATACCATTCTAATGAACCCCCTCCCTGACACCCTCTCCCCCACCCCTCCCCCCTCGACAGGTGTGGTAGCTGTGACTCCTGCAGAGTTGAGAGAGCGTCTGATAATGAAGCTGAGGCTGGTGCTGGGCACTGGCTCTGATGAAGAGTGTGCTGTATGTCTGGACTCTGTTCGTCTGCCCGTCATCACACACTGTGCACACGTCTACTGCAGACCCTGCATCGCAGAGGTCATACGCAGTGAGCAGGTATTTAACTACATACACGCCATGTCTGTCTGTCTCTATCTATATATATATATATATATTGATGCAGGCCTTGCCCGGGGGCACTTATTGTGTGTGTAGGAGCAGGCGCGGTGCCCTCTGTGCAGAGGCCAGATCAAGGCCAGTGAACTAGTGGAGTTCCCACTGGAGGAAGAGGAGGAGGAGAGTAACCTCTTGGAGAACTGGAGGAGCAGCTCCAAGGTAAAATACACACACCTGGAGAACCACTTCTGGGGTATATTCATTTGTGCAAACTAGCAAAACATTTATTGGAAATGTTCAGCTAGTCCCTCCCTGTTTGGGCCCGTTTGATTCCTAGTGAACACCACCCTGTTGTAGAAAGTTGTTGTGTGTACATACATACATACATACATACATACATACATACATACATACATACATGCATGCATACAGTGAGGGGGGGAAAGTATTTGATTCCCTGTTGATTTTGTACGTTTGCCCACTGACAAAGAAATGATCAGTCTATAATTTTAATGGTTGGTTTATTTGAACAGTGAGAGAATAACATCAAAAAAATCCAGAAAAACGCATGTCAAAAATGTTATAAATTGATTTGCATTTTAATGCATTTTTTGCTTACTACATCATTCCATATGTGTTATTTCATAGTTTTGATGTCTTCACTATTATTCTACAATGTAGAAAATAGTAAAAATGAAGACAATCCCTTGAATGAGTAGGTGTTGTAAAACTTTTGACCGGTTTTGTGTGTGTGTGTACGCACACATACACAGTGGCAAGAAAAAGTATGTGAACCCTTTGGAATTACCTGGACTTCTGCATAAATTGGTCAAAAAATTGGATCTGATCTTTATCTAAGTCACAACAATAGACAAACAGTCTGCTTAAACTGATAACACACAAACAATTGTACATTTTCATGTCTTTATTGAACACACCGGTTAAACATTCACAGTGCAGGGTGGATAAAGTATGTGATCCCTTGGTCTTAATAATGAACTCAACCAAACGTTTTCTGTAGTTGTGGATCACAGCTGCACAACGGTCAGGAGGAATTTTGGACCATTCCTCTTTACAAAACTGTTTCAGTTCAGCAATATTGTTGGGATCTGATATGAACTGCTCTCTTGAGGTCATGCCACAGCATCTCAATCGGGTTGAGGTCAGGACTCTGACTGGGCCACTCCAGAAGACTTATTTTCTTCTGTTGAAGCCATTCTGTTGTTGATTTACTTCTGTGTTTTGGGTCGTTGTCCTGTTGCATCACCCAACTTCTGTTGAGCTTCAATTTGCAGACAGATAGCCTAAAATTCTCCTGCAAAATGTTTTGATAAACTTGGGAATTCATTTTTCCATCAATGATAGCAAGCTGTCCAGGCCCTGAGGCTTCAAAGCAGCTCCAAACCATGATGCTCCCTCCACTATACTTTACAATTGGGATGAGGTTTTGATGTTGGTGTGCTGTCTTTTTTTCTCTTCACACATAGTGTTGCTAGTTCCTTCCAAACAACTCAACTTTAGTTTCATCTGTCCACAAAATATTTTTCCAATAGCGCTGTAGAACATCCAGATGCTCTTTTGAGAACTTCAGACGTGCAGCAATTTTATAATTTTTTTGGACAGCAGTGGCTTCTCTTGTGGTGTCCCCCCATGAACACCATTCTTGTTTAGTGTTGTACGTATCGTAGACTCGGCAACAGAGATGCTAGCATTTTCCAGAGACTTCTGTAAGTCTTTAGCTGACAGTAGGATTCTTCTTAACCTCATTGAGCATTCTGCGCTGTGCTCGTGCAGTCATCTTTGCAGGAACGGCCACTCCTAGGGAGAGTAGCAACAGTGCTGAACTTTCTCAATTTTTAGACTATTTGTCTTACCGTGAACTGATGAACATCAAGGCTTTTAGAGATACTTTTGTAACTCTTTCCAGCTTTATGCAAGTCAACCATTCTTAATCTTAGGTCTTCTGAGATCTCTTTTGTTCGAGGGATGGTTCACATCAGGCGATGCTTCTTGTGAATATCAAATTCAAATTTTGTGAGATTTTATAGGGCAGGGCAGCTCTCACCAACGTCTCCAATCTCGTCTCAATGATTGTACACCAGGTTAGCTGACTCCTGACTCCAATTAGCTTTCGGAGAAGTCATTAGCCTAGGGGTTCACATACTTTTTCCAGCCTACACTGTGAATGTTTAAATGATGTATTCAATATAGACAAGAAAAATACATTTTGTGTGTCATTAGTTTAAGCACACTGTTTGTCTGTTGTGACTTATGAAGATCAGATCTAATTTTATTTATTTATGCAGAAATCCAGAATTTCAAAGGGTTCACAAACACACACACACACATATATAGTCTGTATAATTGATTTATTACTGTATGTTCATAGAATCCGTACTCCTGGCAAATGGTTTTCATGTGCTATAAGATGTGATGGCTTCTAGCTACTGTAAGACACCCCCTGATCAACTAACGGTGTGTGTAGGTGGAGGCTCTAATGTCTAGCCTGCTCAGACTGCGCAGTGAGGACGACAGCATCAGGAGTCTGGTTGTCTCTCAGTTCACACGCTTCCTCACTATTCTGGAGATTCCACTCAGGTAACATGTACACACATACACACATACATACATACATACATACATACATACATACATACATACATACATACATACACACACACAGAACACTTAAAAATATATTTTACCCCGGATCACTCTCTCACGCTCTGCCTCTAGGGAGGAGGGTTTCAAGTTTGTACGTCTGGACGGCACTATGAGCCAGAAAAGGCGGGCTCAGGTCATTCAGGAGTTCCAGAGCGACGCCCCTGGCAGCCCATTGATCATGCTGCTGTCACTCAAAGCCGGAGGGGTGGGGATAAACCTCAGCGCTGCATCCCGCGTCTTCCTCATGGACCCAGTAAGCGTGTCAACTGTTCAGCAATCTACACTTTCCTCACACACAGACATACATGTACACACTCTGACTTTTGTGTGTGTCCACAGGCATGGAACCCAGCAGCAGAGGACCAGTGTGTGGACCGGTGTCACCGCCTTGGCCAGAAGAGAGATGTTGTCATCACTAAGGTCAGAGATTACATGGCTGCGGGTTGTGGGTAATGTAGTCACTACAGTGTGTAGTTTTATAATGGACAGAAGCGGTGTATGTGTGTACATACAAATATTTATTGTGTGTGTAGTTCATAGTGAAGGGCTCCGTGGAGGAGAACATGGTGAAGATTCAGAGGCAGAAGCAGGATCTGGTGGAGAAGGCTTTTGGCACCAAGAACCCCAGTGAGAGGAAGACATCGCGTGTTGATGAAATCCTAGCCCTGATGGAGCTGTAGATGCCAGCACTAAAAACAGCAATTATTTTGAACAGAGCCCTATCTGGCAGGCCAACTTTGTTATCCTTTAAGTTTAGAGGTAATGTTCTCCCAGCTGTGCGACCAAACACACACACACTGCCCATTGTTGAGATCAGTACTGCATATGTGGGAATAAAGTTTCTGTGACAAACCATACATTGGTCTTTTTAATTGGTTTTTGGTCCTAAATTCCCCACAAAGGGAAATTCATAGCTCGGGGTTCAAACCTCTGTAACATCCTCTAGGAGTCTAGGGAATAGGTGAGACATGAGTTTACTGTAGACTTGACTAACTTGCTTTACTTTACAGAGGGAAATATTATGAGGATAAAAGGATGTGAATCAGAGGTGTAATTCCTAATAAAACAGATTGGAAATAATCTTGATACCAGTCTGTTTGCGTTGCTTTTTTGTCCAACTGCCATGTAGTTATACCAAATCAGCAGAATGCACACTGGCATGCAGGCTAGATGGTATTTAACACTAATAGCCTATGTTTGTGTCTCGAATGGGACCCTATTCCCAATATAGTGCACTACTTTTGACCAGGGCCCATAGTTGATGCATAATTTTGAGGGAATTTCTCTAGGCTGTTCGCATATAACCAGAGAATGTTCAGCACTAGTTCTTAACAGAAGTAATGGTCACAGACTAAATGGAAACAATTTTTTATTTATGAGACGATAGGACTAAACTGAGTCACTACCATTTGCCATACTGTAGCACTCTTTCCTGTCCCCCAGTCTCACCATTCTCTGTGTTCCAATACACAGTTGGTAGAACAGGAAATGATACAGAGGCAGTCAGGCAAGTTAAAACCTGTGTGCGCACATAGGGCAGTGGTAGACTTCTGGGATTTACAACTGACACCACAGGACCTCTGAACACAGGACTCTTGGACAAGTGAACTAATTTGATGGAAACTAGATGGTGAAAGAGATATTCCAGGTTTAATATGATGGGTATTAATGCAAATGGAAGTTATTAAACTCCCTCTGACATCTGGGAGCCTCTGAACATTCAGAGAGAAGAGGACAAAATTGGTACAAGCCTTCTTGCACCTCCGGGTAGGCACATTTATTGTATCGTCAAGCCTTGAGTTACATTGGTTTTATTGTAAGAGTTTCGTGTAATGTTAGTGTGCATTGTTGTGACATGGGATTCCCTTTGAATGACACTTTGTCTATTCCGCTGTTAGTGGGGATTAAATCATAATGTGTTTAACTTGTTCTGCATAACATCTCTGACTCATAATGTAGGGGTGGTTTTTACCCTTGGCTTTATCAAGATCCAAACTTTATTTCAACACCATATCAAGCAAGTTACTCTAACTCAAAGAAGATATTTAACATTTTCACTAGAACATTAGATCCAGGTACAATATCCAATGTCAACAAAATACAATTGTTAAGATGACAGATCAGATGGCTCACTCACTTTGAATGGGTAAGAATAGAGAGGGAATCAACTTAGACCAATTTGACTTCTGACCAGTAATTGGTCCTGGTTGTCAATGCTTTCACAATACTAAAATTAGAGGGAGGAACTGAGTCCTGTGTTTTCTGCAGTTCTCCATTGGCCTCTGGAGGCCTTATATAGGAAACTGAGATTGCAGATTGACTATGGGGTGATCTGAGAATCGTCACCCCAGGGTGGCGCAGGGCTACAGGCTTCCTGTTCTGTGGGCTCTGCGTGTGTGTGTGTCCGTGTTGTGTGTCATTAGTGCTCTAAATTTGGGGTTAGGGCGTACTGCGCTGACTGCTGTCAGCAACTTCCTGTAGCAGTATTTTCATGCACAGCGATGGGAACCAACATTTAATGGTGTCTGCCTGCCCATTTTCAAGTTAAAGTCATAGAACAAAAACGACCATACTGGTCAGTCTGCATTCTTTATGATAATAATCTGTAAGGCAGATGTGCATCATGTTGCTAGAGGACAAAGATGGACTTTAGTAACTGAGTACTTCCACAACAGAGATCCTATTAAATTAGTTCTAATATGTAATTCTGTGAATCCCACAATGTTGAGGTTCCCTAACGCCTATTACTGTATGGCCAGTGTAGCAGAGTCCTGTCTCAGTTTACTGGATCAGAATTTTTTATGTTTTAAATGCAAATAAAGTGTATGTCCCAAATGCCACTCTACCTATGGACCCTGGCAAAAAGTAGGGTGCCATTTGAGATGCACAAAGTCAGATACAGCAGTTTTAAATGTACCCTATCGACTGTTTCCAGCTCCAAGATGACCTCTTCTGAAATGTGACTGTCTGCATCTCAATACAGAGGCCCCAGCCAGGGGAGCGGCTGACTGTATAGGCCTACCTACAGTAACATGGAGATGGTGCAGGTGGAGTTTGAGTATGAGTACACAGCCAGGGATGGGGCTCTGGTCTCCATCAAGCCCAACGACATGTAATTGAATTGAAAATATTTATTGTCCATAAAATATTTCACAAAATGGAAATTAGTCATCAGCTCATGGTAAAATGAGTACAATTACAAACAAACAGATCAGACAACATGATAAATATTATAGACGTACTGTGTGTTTTGCACAGCCCAAACATATTGTTTACATTGCCTTTTTGGGCCTGTAATGTTCACAGGTACATCCTGGTCTCCAGGACCAACGAGCACTGGTGGCACGTCCGGAAGGACCAGGGCACCAAGCCCTTCTACATCCCTGCAAAGTATGTGAGGGAGCTCTCTGTGGAGACCCAGGGCCAACTGGACCTCACCGATCCTAGGACTCGGAGTCACACATCCCCGCAGGCAACGACTGACAGAGAGCCACCGAAGATGTCTAACAAAGGTCAAAGACCAGGCGCTGTGATGAGGGTCCACGTGTCCACGGATCACTCTGCGATATCACTTTCCACTCACAGGAAGTCCATGTTCAGGGTTTCACAAGACATCGATGATATCGAGCGGTATGAGCACGTGAAGACAATGGTGGGACTGCAGACCTCCAACAACGAGACTAGAGATAACCCGCCATGTGATCTGAAGAGGCATAGTTTAGTTCCAGGTGTCTCATTCAACTCAGCATCAGGCACTCCAGGTCTTGGCGATTTGCTGCAGCACCCTTCCCTAAAGCTCCTTGTCCCGCCCGAGCCCACAAGTGGGCTTCCTCAGTTGCAGTCAGGCCATTCTCCATTTATCAAGGATCCAGTTGAACAGCAGAACTCAGACGGCTGGATGATGAAAACACTGGCAGGGGATCCTAGTGGGCAATCTAATTTATATCAGGACTCTGATATTTATGAGACTATATCAGATATACCACTCTCAGAGTTGACAGACATAGTGGGAACAGAACCGGCTGGATCTCTGGGTGCAACTAAAACACCAGCAGAACAGCAAAGCCTGGATCAAACTTGTGGTCCGATTGATGTTACAGCCCCTTCTCTTTCGGATCAGGTAAGATTGAGAGTCAGTGATTGATTTTCCTACATTCATTTTACATTTCCACAAACTTCAAAGTGTTTCCTTTCAAATGGTATCAAGAAATGCATATCCTTACAAAATTGAAAAAAAGTGTCAGATCCTTAAGAGTTTGTTAAGTAATGATGGACTGTTGTTTCTCTTTGCTTATTTGAGCTGTTCTTGCCATAATATGGACTTGGTCTTTTACCAAATAGGGCTATCTTTTGTATACCAACCCTGCCTTGTCACAACACAACCGATTGGCTCAAATGCATTAAGAAGGGAAAAAATTCCACAAATTAACTTTTCACAAGGCACACCTGTTAATTGAAACGCATTCTAGGTGACTACCTCATGAAGCCGGTTGAGAGAATGCCAACAGTGTGCAAAGCTATCAAGGCAAAGGGTGGCTACTTTGAAGAATCTCACCTATAAGATATATTTAGATTTGTTTAAAACTTTTTTGCTTACTACATGATTCCATATGTGTTATTTCATAGTTGAATGAGTAGGTGTGTCCAAACTTTTGACTGGCACTGTACGTAGATAGGGGTAAAGTGACTATGCATAGATAATAAACAGCAAGTAGCAGCAGCGTAAAAAGGGGGTCAATGCAAATAGTCCACGTAGCCATTTGATTAACTGTTCAGCAGTCGTATGGCTTGAGGGTAGAAGCTGTTAAGGAGCCTTTTGAACATAGATTCGGCTCTCCGGTAGCGCTTGCCATGTGGTAGCAGAGAGAACAGTCTATGACTTGGGTGGCTGGAGTCTTTGACCATTTTTAGGGCCTTCCTCTGACACCGTCTGGTATAGAGGTCCTGGATGGCAGGAAGCTTGTCCCAAGTGATGTACTGGGCCGTACGCACTACCCTCTGTAGCGCCCTGCGGTTAGATGCCGAGCAGTTTCCAGGCGATGGTGTAACCAGTCAGGATGCTCTTGATGGTTCAGCTGTAGAAGTTTTTGAGGATCTGAGGACCCATGACAAAGCTTTTCAGTCTCCTGAGGGGAAATAGCCTTTGTCGTGCCCTCTTCACGACTGTCTTGGTGTGTTTGGATCATGATATTTGGTTGGTGATGTGGACACCAAGGTATTTGAAGCTCTCGACCCACTCCACTACAGCCCCCGTCAATGGGATCTGAATACAGATATGAATCGGTTGGTCACAGATTCCTTAAAAAAAGGTTGGGCCGTGGATCAGAAAACCAGTCAGTATCTGGTGTGACCACCATTTGCCTCATGCAGCGTGACACATCTCCTTCTCATAATGTTTATCAGGCTGTTGATTGTGGCCTATGGAATGTTGTCCCACTCAGTCTTCAATGGCTGTGCGAAGTTTCTGGCTATTGGTGGGAACTGGAATACGCTGTCGTACACGTGGATCCAGAGCATCCCAAACATGCTCAATGAGTGACGTTTTCTGAGTATGCAGGCCATGGAAGAATTTGAATATTTTCAGCTTCCAGAAATTGTGCACAGATCCTTACGACATGGCCGTGCATTATCATGATAAAGGTGGACAAATGACACGACAATGGGCCTCAGGATCTCGTCACTGTATCTCTGCACAGTCAAATTGACATTAATAAAATGCAATTGTGTTCCTTGTCTCTGGCTTATGCCTGCCCATATCATAATGTCACTGCCACCATGGGGCACTCTGTTCACAACATTGACAGAAAACCGCTCGCCCACACAGTCATACATTTGGTTTGCTTTTGTGTGGCCGGTTGGACGTACTACCAATTTCTGTAAAATGACGGCTTGTGGTAGAGACATAAACATTAAAGATGGCAACAGCTCTGGTGGACATTCCTGCAGTCAGCATGCCAATTGCACACTCCCTCACAACTTGAGACATATGTGGCATTGTGTTGTGTGACAAAACTGCACATTTTAGTGGCCTTTATTTGCCCCCAGCACAAGGTGCACCTGTGTAATGATCATGCTGTTTAATCAGCTTCTTGATATGCCACACCTGTCAGGTGGATGGATTATCTTGGCAGAAGAGAAATGCTCAATAACAGGGATGTAAACAAATTTGTGCACAAAATTTGAGAAATATGCTTTTTGTGCGAATGGAACATTTTTGGAATATTTTATTTCAGCTCATAGAACATGGGCCCAACACTTTACATGTTGCGTTTAGATTTTTGTTCAGTGTACATGCAGTCCAGAAAACTGGAAAGTCAGGAAACATTTCCACATAATCAAAGTCTCTGGGGCCTACTGTCTAACTGTTTATTGGGCTTGCATCTGTCCTATGTCCCATTGTTCAGCAGCCCAATGGCTGATTGAGTGAAACATGCCGTGCTCCTATTCTTACTAAGCAATGGTGGGACCCTTAATCTCCTTCCGGAGGGCAGCAGTTCAAAACATAGGGCAAGATTGTGTGTGGGGTCCTCTATGATGCGTTTGGCCTTGTTTATCATAGAGGCCCTGAAGCCCCCTGCACTGCAGCTCACAGAGCTTGGACCCCAGATTCGCAGTCCGCCTAAGGATACCCTTATTATAAACTGACAGGCCACCGTACCAGGCCAGGAAACAGAAAGTTTATATGGCAGGTGTAATAGTTGGAGAGTATCCGGGTGTTAACATTCGGTTGTCTCAGTCTGCGCAGGAGGTACAGTTGTTGTTGGTATTTTTTATTGATATTCTTAGTGTTGGCATTAAAAGAGTTATGTGCTGTCCATGATGGTTCCCATGTACTTAACTCCCCACACTCGCTTCACCACCCAGTACTAGGTGGCTCACTGGGTCTGCCTCCGGAAGTCAATGAGCAGTTCTTTTGTTTGTTGATGTTGAGTGTGAGGTAGTTTTGCACCAGTCATGAACCCTTCATTTTAGTTACCCTGTTGTATTTATTTTAAGAAAAGGACTGGTCTGATTCGTTCCATGATTCATAGAGGAATTATTACTGTACTCAATGTTTGTATCCCAAATGGAACCTGGTCAAAAGTAGTGCCCTATATAGGGGAATAGGGTGCAAATTGGGAATCAAACAATGATTCACAGTCACAGATGAGAACTAGGTGTATTGCTTGTGTCAGATTTCCCAAAAGTTAATGTGGTCAACAGGACTCAGCTAATGAATCACAAACTATCACATTCAGAGAAATACTGTATTACCTTCTGGGATCCATAAACATGAGTCAAAATATGTTTTCAGTAAGTAAGGCTTGTGATCTGCATTAAAGATGCATGGGGATATTGTTGTTAACAGAATGCAATGTGTTTGGTTGAAGGTTGTGCTGTTAACTTGGTTTATCCATAAGAAATATATCCATAAAACATGCATGAGATGATAAAATCCCTGCTAATGTATGGAAAGATTCCCAAAATAGCATCCCAACATAGCATGGCATATCTTGGCTGTAGTAGACTCAATTTATTATTCTATGCCAGCTCATCTACATATGAATACACACACACCCTTTTGTGTGCCAGTCCAACGGGGTAAGGGGGTGCCCCTAGAATGCAACTGTAGTGTCCAGACCAGCTGATTCAAGTGTTCTATCTGGTCAGGTTGGTGCAACTGTCTGGAATACGTTAAGCGGGACCAAATCACCGTTAGGTGCGTATGGACCTATGCAATTTGATTGGAACAATTATAAGTATCTGTCAGATTTCACAAAAGTGGAATCGTCTTTCTATCTCGTATTACTTTTTCTTTTTATTAACGTGAATGTGGGTCGGGTTTAGGGGAGAGTTGTTGGGGCAACCACAGAACAGGTTAGAAACTGGTTAATTCTGCTGGTTCGAATCGATAGGCTACATACGTAATGTAACCAGAAATGAAAGAGTTAATCCGAAATGTAGGCTACCAACAAACCAACCACTTCCAAACTGCTGGTTGTAGTTGCTTCCAGTTGCTGCATGTTGCCAGAGCACCGGTTACGTTGACGACAATTATCCAACCTAAAAAAAATATAGACATTTAGCGAATGGAAATTACATTGAATAAAGTTGGTTGGCTTGACAGGCGTAACATCGTTTTTCGGAGAAACCTTTCACTTTCCACGAGTCCGATGTCATATTTGGTTCACCTGTTCCGAGGTAAAGTGACGTAGGCCGCTTCTAGTATCAGGATGTACAGTCAGGCATGGAACAATTTGTATCCATCTGGGTGTAGCCTATAAATTAGCTACATTTTTTCTGCTCCACTCACGATTTTAAAGTTATTACATTGTTGCACGTGGCAATGTGAAAACATTATGATTGCTGACTAAACTAGTATAGTAGGCCTAAATTGCTATAATAGAACTTGATCTAGTTTACAAACTGAAACGTGTAAATGTAGAAAGACTATTTAAAAAGCTTAGATAAAGCCACCGCAGATACTGGTTTATTTTCTAAAATCTGTTTTACCATAGTAAACTAGCCCTAAATTACAGAAAGGAAAGGCAGAGAGCAGGTTTGTGGCTCTCAACAATAATCGTCAGTGGAATGAATGACACCCTCACTTCCCCTGTCTGTCGGAACAATGAAGGAAGCATCCCAAATGGCACTCTAAACCCTGTGTAGTGCACTACTTTTGACCAGGACCCATAGTGCTCAGCAATGAAATGTATAGGGAATATGGTGCCATTTAGGACTCAGAGGTTGCAACTCATGTGGACGTGCCAGGACCCCTCAAGTGGAGCCCCACTTCCCCACAATGGAGGTCCGTCTCCATGGTAATGTGTGGGGGTTTAGAGTTTAACTCAGAAGAAGCAGCTAGCTAGGGCTTAGGTTAGGTGGCATTGACAACCATGCCATGCAGTGTGTGTATAGGCTATGCACAATGTGCACACTGGTAATCAAACTCACATTTAGGTAATTGTCAAGTCTTTACTCATTCTATCAGTACATGACATGTACTGTAGGCTAGTTCCATTGCTTCCTGATTTGAAGCGCTCTAGGTAAAGGTAATGAACCAAAATATAAACGCAGCATGCAACAATTTCACATTTTACTGAGTTACAGTTCATATAAGGAAATCAGTGAATTGAAATAAATTCATTAGACCCTAATCAATAGATTTAACATACAGATATGCTTCTGTTGGCCTAATCACATTTATTTATAAAGCCCTTTTTACATAAGCAGATGTCACATAGTGCTTATACAGAAACCCAGCCTAAAACCCCAAACAGCAAGCAATGCAGATGTAGAAGCACGGTGGCTAAGAAAAACTCCCTAGAAAGGCAGGGACCTAGGAAAAAACCTAGAGAGGAACCAGGCTATGAAGGGTTGCCAGTCCTTTTCTGGCTGTGCCCGATGGAGATTATAAGAGTACATGGCCATTAAGGCCAGATTGTTCTTCAAGGTGTTCAAATGTTCATAGATGACTAGCAGTGTCACAGACACCTTTGAGAAAAAGAAAAAAAGGTAGGGGCGTGGATCATTAAACCAATCTGTATCTGGTGTGATCACCATTTGCCTCATGCAGTGTGAAACCTCTCCTTTGCATAGAGTTGATCAGGCTGTTGATTGTGGAGTGTTGTCCCACTCTTCTTCAATTTCTGTGCGAAGTTGCTGGATATTGGCAGGAACTGGAACATGCTGTCATACATGTCGATCCAGAGCATTCCAAACAGATATGTTTGGTGAGTATGCAGGCCATGGAAGAACGGGGGCATTTTCATCTTCCAGGAATTGTGTACAGATCCTTGCTACATGAGGCTGTGCATTATCATGCTGAAACTTGAGGCACGACAATCGATCTCGTCACGGTATCTCGGTATCTCTGGCCTCCATTATGGTATCTCTGTGCATTCAAATTGCCATCGATAAAATGCAATTGTGTTTGTTGTCCGTAGCTTATGCCTGCCTAGACCAAAACCCCACCGCCACTATGGAACACTCTGTTCACAACGTTGACATCAGCAAACTGCTCACCCACATGACGCCATACACTTGGTATGTAGTTGTGAGGCCGGTTGGACGTACTGCCAAGTTCTCTAAAATGACGTTGGAGGCGGCTTATGGTAGAGAAATTCACATTCAATTATCTGCCAAAAGCTCTGATGGACATTCCTGCAGTCAGTGTGCCAATTGCACGCTCCCTCAACTTGAGAAATCTGTGGCATTGTGTTGTGTGACAAAACTGCACATTTTAGTGGGCTTTTATTGTTCCCAGCACCTGGTACAATGATCATGCTGTTTAATCAGCTTATTGATATGCCACACCTGTTAGTTGGATGGACTATCTTGGCAAATAAGAAATGCTCACGAACAGGAATGTAAACAAATTTGTGCAAAACATTTGAGAGAAATTTTATTTTTGTGTGCCTGGAACATTTCGGGGATCTTTTATTTGAAGCTCATGAAACCAACACTACATGTTGCGCATATTTCTTTTCAGTGTACATACAGTGGGGCAAAAAAGTATTTAGTCAGCCACCAATTGTGCAAGTTCTCCCACTTAAAAAGATGAGAGAGGCCTGTAATTTTCATCATAGGTACACTTCAACTATGACAGACAAAATGAGAAAAAAATATCCAGAAAATCACATTGTAAGATTTTTAATGAATTTATTTGCAAATTATGGTGGAAAATAAGTATTTGGTCACCTACAAACAAGCAAGATTTCTGTCTCTCACAGACTTGTATTTCTTTGTGGGGCCGCACAGCCCTCCATGTGCTCGCCAGAGGTAGCCTGACTGCCATTAGGTACCGAGATGAGATCCTCAGAGCCCTTGTGAGACCATATGCTGACACATGCACATTTGTGGCCTGCTGGAGGTCATTTTGCAGGGCTCTGGCAGTGCTCCTCCTTGCACAAAGGCGGATGTAGCGGTCCTTCTGCTGGGTTGTTGCCCTCCTACGGCCTCCTCCACGTCTCCTGATGTACTGGCCTGTCTCCTGGTAGCGCCTCCATGCTCCGGACACTACGCTGACAGACACAGCAAACCTTCTTGCCACAGCTCGCATTGATGTGCCATCCTGGATGAGCTGCACTACCTGTCTCATGCTACCACTAGAGTGAAAGCACCACCAGCATTCAAAAGTGACCAAAACATCAGCCAGGAAGCATAGGAACTGAGAAGTGGTGTGTGGTCACCACCTGCAGAATCACTCCTTTATTGGGGGTGTCTTGCTAATTGCCTATAATTTCCACCTTTTGTCTATTCCATTTGCACAACAGCATGTGACATTTATTGTCAATCAGTGTTGCTTCCTAAGTGGACAGTTTGATTTCACAGAAGTGTGATTGACTGGAAGTTACATTGTGTTGTTTAAGTGTTCCCTTTATTTTTTTGAGCAGTGTATAAATATTTGTAGAATTTAAGTTGTAGCACAGTGGCTGGTACAGGATGATGCTAATGAATAGAGGCTTTAATCGAACAGACTGTACAGAGAGAACCTCCTACCTGTATTCTCTGTGTTCTAGAGCCACAAAGGCTCCTGAGTGGCGCAGCGGTCTAAAATAAGAATTTGTTCTTAACTGACTTGTTTAGTTAAGTAAAAAAAAAAGAAATAAAATGTGCCATGTGCAACAGATTTCTGAAATAAGCAGCATTTTAGGTGCAACTGGATAGCAGTCCTGTAGGTTTTACAGTAGTAAATGACAAGGTGTATTAAGGCTCGCACACATCGCACCGAAAGTGGATCTAGCGTTCTTCTGCTGATCTTGATCTTTCAGCGTGCTGTGCTTTAGGGACTACCCGCTGTAGACGCCCGACTTGGTGCTCCCTTGGTTCGCAAATTACGCTCAGAGGTGCTAAGTACTCTTGGCCAGCAAACGCTGTTGGTGTGTCTGAGCCCTTAGTGTCTGACTTGCATAATCTTACATGTCTTGTAACTGTAGCCCTCACTTACACTGTACCATAGGTCTCTGATCAAAGTAGTGCACTATGTAGGGAATAGGGTGCCATTTGGGACGCAGCCTTTAATATGTTTAGAGCTAAGCAGAAGGCACATGAACGTTAAAATAAGCGCTGTCAGTTTCTAATGAAATTTACTGTCAAAAAGAATGCATGCATTTGATCAGAGACTTTTGGTGGAAAAACCCTTCTCTGAAAGTTTTGATTGAATATTGACCACTGTTGGTCTATAGCCTTGATCATCCAAACTAGACATGTCGATGTCGGTCCAATGTTTTCATGTGTCAACAGGACCAATGTCCCAAAGATCTTGTAAAAGAGACGCCAAAATGTATTTTCGACTCAACATACACTATCTCAACCCCTCTGTGGTTTTGGCAGGGTGTACTGTCCTTTCAGCTGACTGTGTGTGTGAACCTTTGTGTGTGCGTGTCCATTCTCCCGTGCTGTGATTGGGACTAAGACTTCGAGAGGCACTGGGGGACCCTGAACAGACAGCCTCTGAGTCTGAACAGATCACAACATAACCTAGAGACAGACAGTACAGCAGCTGTTGTAAGTTGCTCTGTTCTGCAGACCAAAGTCACATGCCAGGAAACTGTTCCTGCTCTCTGACAGAATAGAACACTGGGTAGCGTGTTGTTCAGGGGAAGGACATACAGGTGAGTCCATTGTCTGATTGTTCCCCTCCTCAGCAGCAACACTGGCCAAATGGCACCCCATTCCCTATATGGTGCACTTTACTTTGCTTACTACTGTTGACCAGAGCCCTATGGGCCCTGGTCAAAAGTAGTGCACTTTAAAGGAAATAGAGTGCCATTTGGGACTGTCTGTGAGTGAGATGTTTTCTGATTCAATTGAAGTGTTTGTCCTTGAATTATACCTGTGCTGCTCAGGGATATTATGTTTTATTGTAGTCATTTAGCCTTGGTAGTGGTGAGTGGTTAGTCTTGGTTTATTGGTACTAGTGTGTGAACCAGAGCAACAGTTCTAGCACTACCAGAGACCATAGGGTCAAAAACAGTGCACTACAAAGCGAATAGGGGGTCATCTTGGACATATCCTAGGCATGGCTTCTTAACTGAAATCATGGGGATGTTATTTGAGAGTAAGGATGGGTGAATACATTTAGATGAATCCAACATTTAGGCTAACACGCAATGTCATGATCCCGAGACTGTCATGATGGTTGGACTATCGAGTGGAGTGGACTATCCTAGTTAAATAAAAATGAACTCAATTGACATGAAAGTGAATGTAGGAATGCATTGCTTATATGATCCAATTAATCAGCAATTCCTTAACTATTGTTGTAAACAAACTATTCATGTGAAAAAGAATAGTAATAGTGTTATCTTCATGTTCATGCATCACTAGATGTATTGCTTTGGTAAACACACACACACCACTTGAGTGGGAGGTGGAAAGCCATCATTTTTCTCTGTACTTGTGTAGTATCTCCTCTAGCGGCTCCCATTGACTGTTCCTCAGCTGTAATGAGATTATTCAGTAACTGCATTTACACAGTCAACCCAATTCTGATGTTTTTTTCTCACTAATTGGTCTTTTGACCAATCAGATCAGTGCCGAAAAAGATCTGATGTGAAAAGACCTGATGTGACTCGTCAAAAGAACAATTAGTGGAATAAAATATCAGAATGGGGCTGCCCGTCTAAACGCAGCCAATGTCTCAAATATCTTGTCTCCTTGGTCAAGTAATCATAGTAGATCCGGAATGTCTTTCATGTCGTCTTGATGCATGTTTTTTTACATATATTTTTTTTACATATTCTATATTCGTGATGATAGGGTTAACTGTTTGGGACTTGGCTATCAAAGCTCCTGAGATCTGCTTACCTTAAGTAAATATGTATTTTAGCTAAGTAGCTTTACTGTGTACAGTATTGCAGGCATTCTTGGTCAGCAGTTGTTACCACGTATCTTTAACTATTGGGCTCTTATAATGTTACCACAGTATATTCAGACATTACCATATCGTTTCTCTTTTGTATACATCTCTATGTACCATCTATGTTCTAGAATATCTATGTTCTAGAGATCTGTTTTCCTGCAGATCCTACTGAAGCTGTTTTTCTGCCTCGTGGCAGTCAGAAGAGCGTCACTCAGCCTGGCCTGAGGAGATGGGTAGGGAAGTGATAAGGTTGGTGTGCTGTATGTAGATTGTAGAAGGTAGAACTAGAATTCCACACAGCATTCTCTGGGGTAATCCAGGATTCTAGGCCATGAGGAGTGATGTAACGGGGGAGGAGTCAGACTCATTCAATAGGCCGACTGTTTTTGTGGTGTGATTAGGGCCCCAATTTGCTTCCCTATTGTTTGATTGGATGATTGCTAAAGCTGTTAAGTAATCAGGCAGATTGCTGATTCATAGCATTGCTCAAGGCTAGGGTATGAGAGAAATTTCATATTTTTCTCCTTTAGGGCAATTAGAGACTATGCAAAACATTGCAATCATCTCCTAGTTCAACAACATAACAATGTTTCCTCTTCCACAGTGCTTCTCTTTCACTCTTTTGGTTGGAATTTTAATTTGAAACACTCACAAAACAGAGGATGTATGATCTTTGACAAACTTTTAAAAAATCATGAATTAAATTACTTGAATTTGAATGGGCCATATCCCCTGTTAAGTTATCTGTCTGCATCAATGAAATGTGTCGTCCACTCAGGTCCTTGTTTGTGAGTCTGAAATACAGGCCTCTGTGCTTACGTAATAGCATAAGCATAGTGTGAGGCTGCTGGCCCGGGCACATTTGAATAGCAAAACACCTTGTGCCCAGGTACCAAATATAGAGGTGAAATATTTGGGATGTTCCACTTTAAGAACTGTATTACATGATACAGTGCCTTCGGAAAGTATTCAGACCCCTTGACTTTTTCACATTTTGTTAGGTTACAGCCTTATTCAAAAATTGATTACATTTATTTTTTTCCTCATCAATCTACACACAATGCCCCATAGTGACAAAGCAAAAACAGGTTTTTAGAAATGTTTGAAATTTATTCAAAATAAAAACTGAAGTATTACATTTACATACAGTTGAAGTTTACATACACCTTAGCCAAATACATTTAAACTCAGTTTTTCACAATTCCTGACATTTAATCCTAGTTAAAAATCCATGTTTTAGGTCAGTTAGGATCACCACTTTAAGAATGTGAAATATCAGAATAATAGAAGAGAGAAGGATTTATTTCAGCTTTTATTTCCTTCATCACATTCCCAGTGGGTCAGAAGTTTACATACACTCAATTAGTGTTTGGTAGCATTGCCTTTAAATTGTTTAACTTGGGTCAAACGTTTTGGGTAGCCTTCCACAAGCTTCCCACAATAAGTTGGAGGAATTTTGGCCCATTCCTCCTGACAGAGCTGGTGTAACTGAGTCAGGTTTGTAGGCCTCCATGCTCACGCACACTTTTTCAGTTCTGCCCAATTTTCTATAGGATTGAGGTCAGGGCTTTGTGATGGCCACTCCAATACCTTGACTTTGTTGTCCTTAAGCCATTTTGCCACAACTTTGGAAGTATGCTTGGGGTCAATGTCCATTTGGAAGACACATTTTCGACCAAGCTTTAACTTCCTGACTGATGTCTTGAGATGTTGCTTCAATATGTACACATAATTCTCCTTCCTCATGATGCCATCTATTTTGTGAAGTGCACCAGTCCCTCCTGCAGCAAAGCACCCCCACAACATGATTCTGCCTCACCCATACTTCACTGTTGGGATTAGAGGTCGACCGATTAATCGGAATGGCCGATTAATTAGGGCCGATTTCAAGTTTTCATAACAATCGGAAATCGGTAATTTTGGACGCCGATTTTAAATAAAATAAAAATAAATAATACAAATTAATTTGATTTTTTTTACACCTTTATTTATCTAGGCAAGTCAGTTAAGAACACATTCTTATTTTCAATGACGGCCTAGGAACGGTGGGTTAACTGCCTTGTTCAGGGGCAGAACGACAGATTTTTACCTTATCAGCTCAGGGATTTAATCTTGCAACATTACGGTTAACTAGTCCAACTGCCTCATGAGGAGCCCGCCTGTTACGCGAATGCAGTAAGAAGCCAAGGTAAGTTGCTAGCTAGCATTAAACTTATCTTATAAAAAACAATCAATCAATCATAATCACTAGTTATAACTACACATGGTTGATGATATTACTAGTTTATCTAGCGTGTTCTGCGTTGCATATAATCGATGCAGTGGCCATTCGTGAAAAAGGACTGTCGTTGCTCCAACGTGTACCTAATCATAAACATCAATACCTTTCTTAAAATCAATACACAGAAGTATATATTTTTTAAACTGCATATTTCGCTAAAATAAATCCAGGTTAGCAGGCAATATTAACCAGGGGAAATTGTGTCACTTCTCTTGCGTTCATTGCACGCAGAGTCAGAGTTTATGCAACAGTTTGGGCCGCCTGGCTCATTGCGAACTAATTTGCCAGAATTTTACGTAATTATGACATAACATTGAAGGTTGTGCAATGTAACAGGAATATTTAGAATTATGGATGCCACCCGTTAGATAAAATACGTAACGGTTCCGTATTTCACTGAAAGAATAAATGTTTTGTTTTCGAGATGATAGTTTCCGGATTCGACCATATTAATGACATAAGGCTTGTATTTCTGTGTGTTATAATGTTATAATTAAGTATATGATTTGATAGAGCAGTCTGACTGAGCGATGGTAGGCACCAGTAGGCTCGTAAGCATTCATTCAAACAGCACTTTCGTGCGTTTTGCCAGCCGCTCTTCGCTGTTTATGACTTCAAGCCTATCAACTCCCGAGATTAGGCTGGTGTAACCGATGTGAAATGGCTAGCTAGTTAGCGGGGTGCGCGCTAATAGCGTTTCAAACGTCACTCGCTCTGAGACTTGGAGTAGTTATTCCCCTTGCTCTGCATGGGTAACGCTGCTTCGAGGGTGGCTGTTATCGATGTGTTCCTGGTTCGAGCCCAGGTAGCGGCAAGGAGAGGGATGGAAGCTATACTTTTACACTGGCAATACTAAAGTGCCTATAAGAACATCCAATAGTCAAAGGTATATGAAATACAAATCGTATAGAGAGAAATAGTCCTATAATTCCTATAATAACTACAACCTAAAACTTCTTGCCTGGGAATATTGAAGACTCATGTTAAAAGTAACCACCAGCTTTCATATGTTCTCATGTTCTGAGCAAGGAACTTAAACGTTAGCTTTCTTACATAGCACATATTGCACTTTTACTTCTCCAACACTTTGTTTTTGCATTATTTAAACCAAATTGAACATGTTTCATTATTTATTTGAGGCTAAATTGATTTTATTGATGTATTATATTAAGTTAAAATAAGTGTTCATTCAGTATTGTTGTAATTGTCATTATTACAAATAAATAAATAAAAATTGGCCGATTTAATTGGCATCGGCTTTTTTGAGTCCTCCAATAATCGGTATCGGCATTGAAAAATCATAATCGGTCAACCTCTAAATGGAATGATGTTCTGTGGGCGTGCAAGCATCCCCCTTTTTCATCCAAACATAACCATGGTCATTATGGCCAAACAATTCCATTTTTGTTTCATCAGACCAGAGGACATTTCTCCAAAAAGTATGATCTTTGTCCGCATGTGCAGTTTGCAAACCGTAGTCTGGCTTTTTTATGGCGGATTTGGTGCAGTGGCTTCTTCCTTGCTTCGCGGCCTTTCAGGTTATGTCGATGTAGGACTTGTTTTACTGTGGATATAGATACTTTTGTACCTGTTTCCTCCAGCATCTTCACAAGGTCCTTTGCTGTTGTTCTGGGATTGATTTGAACTTTTCGCACCAAAATACGTTCATCTCTAGGAGACAGAATGCATCTCCTTCCTGAGCGGTATGACGGCTGCGTGGTCCCATGGTGTTTATACTTGCATACTATTGTTTGTACAGATGAACGTGGTACCTTCAGGCATTTGGCAATTGCTCCCAAGGATGAACCAGACTTGTGGAGGTCTACAATTTTTTTTCTGGGGTCTTGGCTGATTTATTTGGATTTTCCCATGATGTCAAGCAGAGATGCACTGAGTTTGAAGGTAGGCCTTGAAATACATCCACAGGTACACCTCCAAAAATTACTTTGGAAAAGTTGGAAAAATTACTTGTGTTATGCACAAAATAGATGTCCTAACCAATTTGTCAAAACTATAGTTTGTTAACAAGACATTTGTGGAGTGGTTGAATAACTAGTTTTAATGACTCCAACCTAGGTATATGTAAACTTCTCACTTCAACTGTAAGTAGTTATAGCCTTTACTCAGTACTTTGTTGAAGCACCTACCTTTGGCAGCAATTACAGCCTTGAGTCTTCTTGGGTATGATGCTGCAAGCTTGGCACACCTGTATTTGGGGAGTTTTTCCCATTCTTCTCTGCAGATCCTCTCAAGCTCTCAGGTTGGATGGGGAGCGTCGCAGCACAGCTATTTTCAGGTCTCAACAGAGATGTTCGATCGGGTTCAAGTCCGGGCTCTGGCTGGGCCACTCGAGGACGTTCAGAGACCACTCCTGCGTTGTCTTGGCTGTGTGCTTAGGGTCATTGTCCTGTTGGAAGGTGAACCTTCACCCCAGTCTGAGCTCCTGAGTGCTCTGGAGCAGGTTTTCATAAAGGACCTCTCTGTACTTTGCGCTATTCATCTTTGCCTCGATCCTGACTAGTCTCCCAGTCCCTGCCGCTGAAAAACATCCCCACAGCGTGATGCTACCACCACTATTCTTCACCATAAGGATGGTGCCAGGTTTCCTCCAGACGTGACGCTTGGCATTCAGGCGAAAGAGTTCAATCTTGGTTTCATCAGACCAGAGAATCTTGTTTCTCATGGTCTGAGAGTCTTTATGTGCCTTTTGGCAAACTCCAAGTGGCCTGTCATGTGCCTTTTACTGAGGAGTGGGTTCCGTCTGGCCACTCTACCATAAAGGCCTGATTTGTGGAGTGCTGCAGAGATGGTTGTCCTTCTGGAAGGTTCTACATCTCCACAGAGGAACTCTAGAGCTCTTTCAGAGTGACCATTGTGTTCTTGGTCACCTCCCTGACCAAGGCCCTTCTCCCCTGATTGCTCAGTTTGGCCAGGCGGCCAGCTTTAGGAAGAGTCCTGGTGGTTCCCAACTTCTTCCATTTAAGAATGATGGAGGCCACTGTGTTCTTGGACCTTCAGTGCTGCAGACATTTTTTGGTACCGTTCCCCAGATCTGTGCCTTGACACAATCCTGTCTCTGAGCTCTACGGACAATTCCTTTGACCTCATGGCTTGGTTTTTGCTCTGACATGCACTGTCAACTGTGTGCCTTTCCAAATCATGTCCAATCAATTGAATTTACCACAGTTGGACTCCAATCAAGTTGTAGAAACATCTCAAGGATGATCAATGGAAACAGGATTCACCTGAGCTTAATTTCGAGTCTCATAGCAAAGGGTCTGAATACTTATGTAAATAAGGTATTTCTGTTTTATAATTTTAATACATTTGCAAAAATGTCATTGGGTTATTGTGTGGAGATTTTTTTATTTAATCAATTTCAGAATAAGGCTGTAATGTAACAAAATGTGGAAAAAGTCAAGGGGTCTGAATACTTTCTGAAGGCACTGTACTGTTGGTTTTGTGTGTTATGATACTATTAGTTGATGAATTATGATGATGCTATTTGTTGCAGTGGTATGATACGTATTATGATACTATTAGTTGTGTTAGTATGGATGTTATGGTACTACATTTCAGCCAAAGGCTTCAGACAGTCAGCAGTCTGATCTGTGAACAGTCTGATCCTCCCTGGAAGGAAGTGATGGTTGAGCAACTGTCCCTTCACTAAAGTTTCCTGTCTCAAGTCAAACACCCACTTACTCTGCAGTCTGAGCTTCAGCTACTCTGGGTTCCTCCTAGTTTTATAGCAACATTGTCCATTGAAATGTGTACATTTCTCCTCTACACAGAGCACAATTTTACTTTTCTATGTAAATTTGTCAAGCAATTCTTAAATATTTGTTGTCATTTGATTTGGAAACCAATAGTAGTAGTCAGATTCTTACTGTTAATGCTACTTTCAGGGAGATTAAGGAATTTCTAATGTTAATGTAAAGACTACTTCACAAAGAGAAGGAGATATAACCCAAACCAGAGTTATACCAGTCATACCATGACCTTTGTGAGTACAGTGGACTAGCTAAACCCAGAGTTTTTTTTTTCAGTATCCTCTTAGTTCTGCCCTGGCTTCCTCGCTAATTAATCTAATTCACCACTTGAGTAAAGGAATGCACTCTCCTAAAGCTTTGTTTCCATGCCAACATTTCCTTTTCCATCATTGCTAAGACAGCAAGGAAGTGGGTTAAAATGACCTGTCCTCTCTCTATCTGCCTCCTCCCTCTCTCTCTCTCTCTCTTTCTCGTTCTCTCTGTTTCTCTATCTCTCTATCTGCCTCCTCCCTCTCTCTCTCTCTCTCTCTCTCTCGCTCTCTCTGTTTCTCTATCTCTCTCTCTGCCTCCCTCCATCTGAAACACCCCTCCCTCCCCCTGTCATTGTAAGAGAGTAGGCAGTTCTCCTTTCCGAGGCATCTCTGTCATTGGTGTGTGTGCGCACGGTGTGTGTGCCTGCCTGCCTCTGCTCCTGTCAGTTCAGTCCTGTGGTAACTAGTGTAGCTGTGTAGCTCTGCTCTGGTCAGCTGTATTATATGGCTCTACTAATTAGGATTACATAAACATGGTGGATCTTTATGCAAAGCGCCGGCATGGGTATCAGACCCGGGGGGGCTTGGCTCTACCAATTGCAAACCAGGTAGGTCCAGAACAAACTATATAGCGTATGTCTCTAAATGCAACAATGCAGCCTCACCAAAACTGTCAGTGCACTGGTTTTGATGGATCTATGGCTAAATTGGCTGGTTCTGAATGTAGATCAGAGTGTGTTGGGTTTGTTGTACAGTGTATATAAAACATTGACAGTGTTTACGTCTACCTTGTTATCACTTTCTTGCTTCCTGTTTAGTCTACTTTGTCTCACCCTTCTGCGGATATATTGCTTCAGCTCAACTTTGTTTTCCTCTGTTGCCGTGTACGTCAACCCTAGAGAGCATGCTCAGTAACACAAGTAATGCCGCCTTCCGCATGGTTAGTGCATAGATCCATTAAGCACTCTTGACGTTAGAGATTTGCCAGGTGTAAGTTGACAAATTTGCCAACACAAAACCATAGTTTCTCACATATGGGTATTACATTTACTGTAAGGTGCTTACTGTGTGTGTTGATGAAATGGGTAGATTGAGGGTTTTGCCTGTTGTTTATGTTTATTGGTGACACTGACATTTTTCCCACACAAAGACCGACTTTCTCACTTCTGGCTAGTGTGTGTTTACTGTGTGGTGTTTGCTCTGGGTAGATGTATTTTCCAGTGGGCAGGGGAGGGGGCATTTCAGAATCAACACAGCGAGAGATCAATGATGCAAGTCCCTAATTTCCTCTCGCTTGTCTGTATTTTGCTGATCTATTTTCGGTTCAATTGCCTGGTCATGTGTATTGATTACCTTGTGGTGATAATGAGATCAATAATGATGCTAATGACAGGCCAAAAACCTCTAGATGGGACACCGAGTGCATATCTGATACAAAATGTATTATTGTTAACCAGAGGAAAATAGTCAAATGTACTCATTTCTCTCCATACCTGCCTTCCGACCTTTGACCCATATAAATAGGCTTCCGACCTGTCACCGTTCATCAAACCAGTGGTAGGTTTTCATAGTCTAAAGGATCCTGGTGTGATAGTTCCAACCAGAAGGCACAGCTGATCAAGGTCCCTGGTAAATATAGACTATGGGAGAGGGAGGGAGAGATCAACAGTCCCTCTCACAGTGCCATGATGATGACAACATCTCCATCAGGGTTCCCAGAGGGACATCAGAGGGACGTCCCAGGAATCAAGTCAGTCAGACACCCCCTCATTGGAATACAGCAGGTGAAACTTAGGGCACTGGAACAGATAAGAAAAGACTCCAGGTTAGACTCGGGCCTCTGAAAATGTAGGATCAGATCGTCTATTTTAGATGGGGGTCATTTCAACGGAAGTAGGTAGCCTAGTGGTTAAGAGTTTTGGGCCAGTAACTGAAAAGTTGCTGGTTCGAATATCCAAGCCAACTAGGTGAAAAATCTGTCTGTGCCCTTGAGCAAGGCACTTAACCCTAATTGCTCCTGTAAGTCGCTCTGGTTAAATTACCAAAATATAAATGAAAAACATTGATTTTAGCAGGAGTAAGTGAGTGTGCCAATGTTTTCTGGAATGATGAACACAGATGTACATTAGGCATTTACATCTCTCTCCTTCACTCATTTATTCAATACAATTAAAACAACTTTATTTATCTGAGGGGCAATTTCTTGGGGCAGTCTGCAACAACAATGACAACAAGACTAACATGTAGGCTAATTAACCTAACCATGTGTATTGGTCTTGACTAGGCCTATATTTACATACTGGTGATATATTTTGCCTCCTACTGTAAAAGGGTTTCTATAACTGTGGGTCGCAGATAAGAGGAAGAATAAAATGTAATATTAACTTATATTCAGTCAACAGTTGAATTTGATTATATTCAGTGAAAGTGTGAGTTATTATTATTTTTTAGTTCTGTATTGTGGAAAATTGAAAGTGCGCCTGCTGTAGTTGATTAGTAACCATTGTCGAACTTTTGAATGAAACCTGAATATTGGCCTTCTATATTTGTTTGTGGACAGTTGTTATTGTTCTGGAACATTACCACCACCCTTAAACGAACGACAATGTCGCACAGTAATGCCTGGGCGGACTGTGAAGTAGGCATAGAGTTTGTCGAGTTTTGCACCTCCACTTTTGGCAATGCAGAGTCTGTGTCTGTGGGTAACTGGGTAATAGTGGGTGTCTGTAAATTTAGACGAGCCGGTGGGTTGTGGTCTGGAGCTCAATGCTTTCTGTTTAGCTTTAATTTTACTTTCTGAGCTGACTGCACCGAAAGAAAGACTTCTGTCACCCTCTTTCTGAGTGCTATAGGTGAAAGTGGCTTTTTGTCTCTCCAGAAATATCACAGCTTCTTTTATCTACTCAGAACCAACTGTCTATAGAGCTGTGAGACTAAAGTTGATGTTAGTTTTTTATTCACAGGTTTGTCTCTGCTGCATTAAGTATTCTGACAGCCTAGAATGAGTGTCACTTGACCTCCGCCTCGTCCCAGATCTGGTTGTGCTGTTTTTCCAACTCCTATGGTTATTGTCAACACATGAACAGATCTGGGACAAGGCTTGGCGTCACTCTGTAGTTCTAACCTTTTCCAGATGACCCCTGACCCATATTCCCTGCTCTTCCCATAGGTTGACAATGAGAGTGCCCAGAACGCTGTGTACGTCAATGTAGCGGAGCTCCACAGAAACGTCTCTGAGTCCCCTCCCTCGGCCTCCTCCCCTCCCTGCTCTCCTCCTTACCTGGACTCTGAGGGATGGGAGGTGCACACTGACCAGGAGAGTGGACAGGAGTACTACTACCACCCTGAATCGGGGCAGACCACCTGGGACAACCCCCACATAGACCCTGAGGCTCCCGCTGAGGAGCCTGTGTGTTTGTCTCCCTCGCCCTCCTCTCAGTCCCCCACTTCCACCTCTGTCTCCCCCCCTGCATGGACCGCTGACTGGGAGCAGTGTTTGGATGTGACTAGCGGCCGCCAGTACTTCTACAACCCAGTATCGGGGGACACGTCTTGGGAGCCCCCAGAGCCACAGTGCCCCTATCCCCCTCTGATGGAGCCGCTGAGTGGGCACAGCTCTCTGGAGGAAGGGCCGGTAAGGCCTGCTCCACTTAGACACTCACTTACTTAGTCTATTATAGTTTCACCCATGGGAAATCTACAAATAATACAACACTCATCTTTTTAATGAAGTTAAGCTCCTGCTAAGTCCTACACCTACAGTACATAGCAGACAGTTATTTTTCATGGATGTCATTTTCCTCAAACTATTAGGCAATGCATTCTGTGCATTCTCACGTTTACCTCATTGTGAACTTTTTGCCAACTGCATTCTTGTGTTTTCACAATTCTAAAGAGATGTGAAAGAATAAGCTAAAAGCTGTTTAAACTGCTTAGTTGAAATTAGGAACTTTGAAAAGCTGAAAGGAACCTAGGAGGAAGGTTATCCATTGTCCTGGTCTCGATCTGTAACATTCTCACAACGTGTGTGTGTATGTATCTCTGTGTTGTCTGTCCTGTCTGTGGGTGTGTGTCTGTTCACACGCATGTGTGTGTGCATGATGTGTGTGTGCGTCTGTGTGTGTGTCCAGCCTCCCCTGCCTGAGGAGGACTACCCAGCCGAGGCTGACCTACCTGAATCCCTTGAAGAGAAGCCATTGGCTTTGTCCCCAGTGGACCCTCACTCCTTCCATAATGACTACAACCCCAGCCATGTGATCCAGGCGGTCATCCCCAGGGCCAGCATGGACAGGAGCGCCCCAACTGGCTGGAACCTCAATGTAGACCCTGATGGAACATGGGTGTTCTCCAGCAAACACTCACCTGAGCAGGTACACAGACCCTTTATTTATCCATTATTTATTCAGGTTAGTCTCATTGAGGTAAAAATATTATTTTCAAGAGAGAACTGTCCAGGAATGAAATCTAGGGGGAAACCATGCCACTCGGCTTGAAGGAATATTACCGGGCCACCTGATTCGGGTGGCGTTCAGTCGGATACCGCCGCAGTATATGCAGTCCATTTTCTCCATGATGATGCAGTGCAATATGGATATTTAACTGGACATGTGTGTGTGTGGTAACAGTGGATCAAATCATTGGACGACAGAGGACAGACGTACTACTACCTGAGAGACGGCTCCAGATCCCAGTGGAACCTGCCTGAGGTAGAGATCAAGATTAAACACCCATGGAAATTAATTCTACCATACAGATTTAGATAGGTAATCAATGCCTAATTTCTAACTTATGAATTACTTATTTGGGAGTTTCTTGTAAAGAGTTTCTCCTCTATCATTTGACCCCACCAGGCGCCTGTAGCATCAGGCCAGTCTAAGGGGGGAAACGGTGTTGCGCTGGACGGGGGGTCTCTATCTATGAAGAACTGGAGACACACCATGGGTCCAGCTCACTTCAGCTCAACCATGGAGGAAAGGGTTAGTGTTGCTAGTGCACCCCCCCCCCCCTCCCCCCCCCCCCCCCCCCCCCCCCCTAGCCAGAGCCCACCACAATAGAGCTATAAGAGCAACAGTAGGAGTGTCAGCTGGCTCTGACAGCAGTGTTGAGAGTGAAGTGACTGGGAACACCATATGAACACCTGACCCCCTCAGCTCGCATACAGCGCCCCTTTTGACACCGTTTCAGAAACGAGAGAGAGCCAAGCACCTGGAACACCTATTATGTTTCACTTCTATTCTTAGGATCACTGTGTTCAGCCAGTGACCTTTGCTGTCGTAACAATACAGTGGTCTATACCACACATATAAAAGTGTAGATTGTGTACTCTGTGGTAAGATTAACTGATTGCAGACACTAGGAAGTCAGGAACTATGCTCAATTGATATAATGGAATATGAATTAAACAATTCTGTTTAGATGGGATGTCGTTTTGGTCACATTGTGAAGAAGTAAAGTGTCCTTTATTCCCCTATTGGTCAGAAGTTCTTCCCGAATCACAGAAGAAATGCCTCGGACTACGGCAGCGAGGGTTCCAGTGCAGACAACTCTCCAGAGATGGGGCAGCATCACGTGAGTCCCCCTCCTCCTCCTCTCCTGTCCTCCTTTATTGTCCTCCCCAGTCTGCTGATCCTCATTAGGTTAGATCAGCCCTGAGTCGACTGAAAATGACAGTTCTGTTCTTACTCAAATGACACTTCTGTGAAGTTGCCCCAGCTAGAGCGCTATGACCACTCTGACCTGACCTGTCTTTCCTCTGAATGGTGTTTTGTTTCTGTTCCTGAAAGCTGATTGGTTTAGACTCAGAAGAAGCCCCTTCAATCAGAGCCTCAGTGGCACAATGTGTTTTTTTTTTAAATATCTCACCACTGCCCTGATAAATATTGTATCCATCCGCATGCTATCTCTCTAAGGGCTAAGGGTGTGTTGTACCCGTATATTGATGAATTTGTAAGCAGAATAGTAGTTGCATAGCTACACCTGAGAGAGTGGAAAACAGATGTCACTTGGGAAATGGTATATTTCCTGGTATATAAATAGATGAGTTTTTCCCTGTTGAGGGCAGCTGACGTCACAACACCTTTGGGAAACTCTCAGACAGAGCCACCAACTGCCGTACCACCTCATCACACCTCACTACACAGTGAAAGAGAGCATGCAATAGTCTAAAATGTGCCTGTGGTTTTATACCATCCATGCTGTTCATTATAAAACATAGAGGTAGAGGTGTCTGTTATCAAGCTATTACAGAGGAGCTTGTTGTCAGAGTTTAGCCACAGTTGTCAAATACTGTCCTCCTGTCGCTTTTTGGTGCATTTCTGTTTGTAGAGGTTAACAGGATTGTACTGTATCAATGCATCAATAATTATGTCTCACTTGAACACTTGGCTTCGCATAATTAAAAGCATGTTATGTTTGGATCCTTTTTCAGGTACAGAGTTTAGAAAAAGCTGGAATTCTCAACAAAACTAAAGTGTCAGAGAACGGGAAAAGAGTAAGGTAATTCTGACCTCATCCGAAGTCTGGGCATAATTGCTGACATGAAAGACATGGAAGCAAGTGATGGAATTATCAGTCATGAACTTGAATGTATAGTCATCCATTACATTACCAAATGATTTTCCACACTGCAACATTCCCTGAAGTACAGTAAAGCTCATACTCAGTGGCCTTCCTGTAGGAAAAACTGGGCCCAGTCATGGACGGTTCTTCACGGAGGGGTTCTGACCTTCCACAAAGACCCTAAGTCTGCAGCCACAGGAGCCTCGGTGAGTGAGAGGTGCACAACTGTTACCTGCACAGATAAAGAACTCTTACATCACTGTCTGATTTCATGGAATGCAGTACTGTCAGTTTTCATCAACTGTCCTCCATGATGTCTTTCTCTCTCGACAGAACAAGTCCAATCAGATCACACCAGAGGTCACAGTGGAGCTACGAGGTGCAACGATTGGCTGGGCTCCCAGGGATAAATCCAGCAAAAAGAACGTTGTAGAGGTGAGTTGACAGTTGGTTGCTATGAAGTCATAATACAGGTGTTTTAGGAGTTGTACTAAATACATCAAAGATAATTATTCATTTGGGCGTACCATTTATTAAATAAAAATGTAATTGACTATACATTCACCATTTCCTGCCCATTGTGATAAGTGATTCTGGGAAGCAACATCATGTGAGAATATATTTTCCATTAGTCTAAGACTGTTGCCCTCCCTATAAAACTGTAAAGCAAAAAGTAAAAGTCATAATAACCTCTGTTGTATGTTGTCTCTTCAGTTGAAAAACAAAAATGGTGTTGAGTTTCTGATACAGTACGACACCGAGAGTATCATCAACGACTGGCACAAAGTTCTAGTCGACACCATTCGACAGCTGGTAAGTTTCTTGAATGTTTAGAAGTAAATTAACTTGCACACCTTAACGTGCATGGAGAAAAATATGTACTGAATAAAAATAAGAAAAACTCCCTGATCAAGGTCAATTTAGGACGGTTAACTTAATGGCTGCTGGTTCAAACATCATGCATGTTAGCCAATGACATTGCAGGACCAGGATCACCACCAATCTGAGGAGGAGGACGGGGACATCAGTGAGAAGTCCTCCGGTACAGACAGAGATGACAGGTCACCAGGCACCCTGGACAAGAGGAGGATGTGTAAGTTCTCCCAACTGCACTATTCCTGCTTCAAATAGCAGACGTTTCAGCTGCAATAGCCTCCACCAGGTCAAATTGCTCATGTTTCGTGGCTGTTTAACCCCCTTCTCCTCTTCGATCTCCTTGACCCCCCCCCCCCCCTCCTCCTCCCTAGCTTCCAGACCGAGCACGGCCACCTCCTCTGGGGGAGAGACAGATCAGAAGAAGGTTCGTACCAAGCTGATCAATTTCCTCCTGAAACGACCCACGCTGCAGTCCGTCAAGGAGAAGGGTTACATCCGAGGTGGGCTCATAGGGTCTTCATTCCTACAATGCTACACAGGCCGAACTTGCTCCAAATCAGGCTACATTACATTTACTGTCAGGATTTGTCACAACTATGTTACTTATCCAGGGAGATTGAGATTTGAATGAGTTTGTACAAATCTTCTGTTGTGATACGGGTAAACTAACATCCATCATCCTTCCCTCAGACAATGTGTTTGGCTGTCATCTGGCTGCACTGTGTGCCCAGGAGAAAACTACTGTCCCAAGCTTTGTGGAGAAATGTATCCGAGCAGTGGAAAAGAGAGGTAATGATTAGTAATCACAGTGATGATGATTATGTTACAGTTGAAGGACATCTACTTTGTGCATGACACAAGTACATTTTCCAACAATTGTTTACAGAGTATTTCACTTATAATTCACTGCATCACAATTCCAGTGGGTCAGAAGTTTACATACACTAAGTTGACTGCCTTTAAACAGCTTGGAAAATTACAGAAAATTATGTCATGGCTTTAGAAGCTTCTGATAGGCTAATTGACAACATTTGAGTCAATTGGAGGTGTACCTGTGGATGTATTTCAAAGCCTACCTTCAAACTCAGTGCCTCTTTGCTTGACATCATAGGAAAATCAAAAGAAATCAGCCAAGACCTCAGAAATAAAATGGTAGACCTCCACAAGTCTGGTTCATCCAGCAATTCTCAAATGCCTGAAGGTACCACGTTCATCTGTACAAACAATAGTACGCAAGTATAAACACCATGGGACCACGCAGCCGTCATACCGCTTAGGAAGGAGACGCGTTCTGTCTCCTAGAGATGAACGTACTTTGGTGTGAAAAGTGCAAATCAATCCCAGGACAACAGCAAAGGACCTTGTGAAGATGCTGGAAGAAACAGGTACAAAAGTATCTATATCCACAGTAAAACGAGTCCTATATCAACAACCTGAAAATCCACTCAGCAATGTAGAAGCCACTGCTCCAAAACCGCCATACAAAGCTAGACTGCGGTTTGCAACTGCACATGGGGGCAAAGATCGTACTGTTTGGAGAAATGTCCTCTGGTCTGATGAAACAAAAATAGAACTGTTTGGCCATAATGACCATCGTCATGTTTGGAGGAAAAAGGGGGATGCTTGCAAGCCGAAGAACACCATCCCAACCGGCCGCAAATTGGTCGCAAATGGTTCTTCCAAATGGACAATGACCCCAAGCATACTTCCAAAGTTGTGGCAAAATGGCTTAAGGACAACAAAGTCAAGGTATTGGAGTGGCCATCACAAAGCCCTGACCTCAATCCTGTAGAAAATTTGTGGGCAGAACTGAAAAAGCGTGTGCGAGCAAGGAGGCTTTCAAACCTGCATTAGTTACACCAGCTCTGTCAGGAGGAATGGGACAAAATTCACCCAACTTATTGTGGGAAGCTTGTGGAAGGCTACTTGAAACATTTGACCCAAGTTAAACAATTTAAAGGCAATGCTACCAAATACTAATTGAGTGTATGTAAACTTCTGACCCACTGGTAATGTGATGAAAGAAATAAAAGCTGAAATAAATAATTCTCTACTATTATTCTGACATTTCACATTCTTAAAATAAAGTGGTGATCCTAACTGACCTGAGACAGGGAATTTTTACTAGGATTAAATGTCAGAAATTGTGAAAAACTGAGTTTAAATGTATTTGGCTTCAACTGTAGCAACTGTAGCAGTAACATTGAAATAGCGGTGTATTACTCAGCACAATGTATACGGTAAAAGTAAAAAAGTTACCACAGTAGTTGATTGAACCCAATGCTGATGTGTGTTTGTCTTCACAGGTCTGGACATGGATGGACTCTACAGAGTCAGTGGGAACCTAGCTGTCATTCAGAAACTACGCTTCAAGGCAGATCATGGTAATGCCCATCTCTTTACCTTCTGTATGCGAGTATGTGTGTGTATGCATTTGTGTCTGTGTCTGTATTTGTGTGTCCTGTTCTTTGACTCTGTTGTGGGATGCGATTCTGTTCCACAGAGGAACTGGACCTGGAGGATGGCCAGTGGGAGGACATCCACGTCATCACTGGGGCTCTGAAGCTTTTCTTCAGGGAGCTTCCTGAACCCCTCTTCCCCTTCAGCCACTTCAGCCACTTCATCCAGGCCATAAGTAAGCAGCAGGCCAGAGGCCGTGACCCACAATGTCACCTCACGTAGTGTAGAATAGCCTGAAACTGTTAAGTATTGGCCCCACAGTGGCACCTCAGTTTTCTTACCCAGTGTAGTTATGCTATTACTTCACTATCAAGGAAGGACTAATCATGTTTACCACCCCACTTCCCTTTGTTTTTTGTTGTTGTTTTTTTACACCCCCCCCCCCCCCCCCCAATTTTGTGGTATTCAATTGGTAGTTAGTCTTGTCCCATCGCTGCAACTCCCGTACGGTTAAGATGCGTGCGTCCTCCGAAACACGACGCTGCTTCTTGACACAATGCCTACTTAACCCGGAAGCTAGCCACACCAATGTGTCGGAGGAAACCGTGTCAGAGTGCAGGCGCCCGGCCTGCCACAGGAGTCGCTAGAGCGTGACAGGACAAGCGACAGAGCCTGGACTCGAACCAGGATCTCTAGTGGCACACCTTGCACTGCGATGCAGTGCCTTAGGCGACTCAGAGGCCCCCCACTTCCCTTTTTATGAACTATTGGAGATATACATTGAATCTATACATTAGTGTACCATTTATTGTTCTATCATGTCTTGTTTTCAGGAACTGTTGATTACACCCTCAAAGTGTCTTACATGCGAGAGCTGGTGGAGTCTCTCCCTCGGCCAAACCATTACACCATGGAACTCCTCTTCAGCCATTTACGCAAGTAGGTCTTTCACAATCACATTTTGCTTGTGTTTCAAATGGCACCCTATTTGCTATAAAGAGTACTGTTTTTGACCAGAGCCCAATTTTATTGATGATATTATGATAACGTATAGTATTCTGCTTCTCTCGGCTCTCCCTCTCTATCCACCCTCTCTCTCAGAGTGATAAACTATGGAGAAGAGAACCGTATGACTGTGCAGAACGTGGCTATCGTCTTTGGTCCCACGCTGCTCCGGCCAGAGATGGAGTCAGCCAACATCGCCATGCACATGGTTTTCCAGAACCAGATAGTGGAGCTAGTCCTGAACGAATACGAATACATCTTCCATTCCAGTTGAAACAATCATAAGCCTCTGTCAGTCAGAGGTCAGTGGTCAATTTAAGTAATATGCAGTAGGAGAAAAACCACACACTCACCACCAGACAGAGGGTGCGTCCAAATAGTCTCTCTTTCTTTCTGAAGTGTGCACTCATTCACTATTCCCCACAAATTTAAAAGCATTGGATTGGTGTAGGCATGGGCTAGAGGGAGTTTACATATAGGCCTAACAGTTATGTCCTTTCAAATCATGAAGGGAAGTGAACAAGTGCACACTTCAGGAGAAAGGAGAGATTATTGGGAAGCAGCCATAGAGGAGCTGCTTGCATTAGGCCTAGTTGAAAGCAATGTCAAATATTTGCACTGCATTTATTCTGATATCTTAGTTGGATAATCATTTGCCAATTCAGATTGTTCTCTGAATTTCTACCACTTCACTGCATTCCTTATTATGTAAAATAACACACACCCTTATGTCAAGTATCAAAACATTTGTTGTTGCTATAGGCCTACTTTGAAATCTTCCTTTCATGTAAAAATTTTAATTCACAATAACATGATTTTATCTTAACACCCCAATTCTCAAGGCAACCTGAAGATGCTTTGATACTTTGTTTTTACACACGACCAAACAAACCCTTTTAGAGGCATTTTAAAGATGAAATCAAAATGTTTAAAAGTTACTGAAATGTTTATCTGAGGTTACTGTATATCATGTTTCTGAATAGCCTAGAAGTCCTGTGTTATGCTAATAATGTCTTATTCAGTCAATGTACATTATGTAACTGTAATATAGAAATATATCAAATATGTACTACCCACAACCTGCTATGAATTAGACACCAACTTCCCTTGTACAGCTTCTCTAGATTTTGTACTGGATAATCAGATGTCACCCGTTTTAAATAGGCACATTTAGTATTAATTAAACAAATCCTCATTGTAAATACACACAGAATGATAATGACATATGGCTATGCTATTTCATTAAGTTTGTTAGCATTAATAGAGTTGGAAAAGGCCAGACCTAAATGAATAGTTAGAAAGTTGTGAGAAGCATAACATTTTTTTCTTCTTCTGTACATAGAAATCAATAGCATATTTATGCTGTAAATTACTGAAAATGCACATGTTCCTTTAATAAAATAACTTTGTAAAAACATGTCAACTAACATGACTCACTGTTTTGTCAACATTTATTGTTTCAAATGGTTAATTACGTAAAGTAACTTATCCTGGCCCTTATCCACTGATGTGTGTGAAAGATAGAGGCCTCTAGTGTCAAAAGGCCGTATAAGCATGGACATCGCGATTGAGGGCTTCCACCATTTTAATGTAGTCAAATGGGTGGGACTTCCAACTTCATTGCCTGATCCTGGTGACCCTGTTGGAGTCCACGTCCAACCGAGTCATCAGAAGGGATCAGCCAATCGTGAAGAAAATGTACTATTTCAAAATGGAGATAGCCTAAAATTGCTCCTCAATTGGAAATCCCCCATCACACTTATAGGCGATGTCATGCGTGTTTGGTCGTCTCGCGCTGAACTGCGCATGTGCAGGCCGTCAAATCAAAGGCACTCCCATATAAAGTTATTTTTGTCGGAAATGTAAACATGTCAGTTTGTCACTTTCACGAAGTTAGAGCCGAACTACTTAAGACATTGGCTCGAATATAGGCTGTGCCTTTAGATTTCGAGAAAATGAACAACTAAGGAAGAATGTTTCACTTCTCTCATTGACTTCTCTATCCCCAAACCCCACCCTGGTCTGCTTTGCAAGCGTTCCCGGGAAGTCTCGCGATGTTGTGCCTCTGCGGTTAGAAACTATAATGGCACAGATACAATGATGAGTCCTCTATCTATCTCTATGGTGCGATATGATTTTCTAGTAGGGAACGATTTAGAGGTTGGACTTCCGGGTTTCAGTTTGTGTTTACATCATTTTGCAATGAGTTTTGAGTGGCCCTGGCAATATAATTTTCCTCCGTTTTTTACGTAAGTTAACAATTTTCACAACTAAATGGTGATACCCACGTATAACAAATGTTGTATTGTGTGGATGCCATTGCATTAAGTTAGTTAATTGTTGACCTATTTTTAAAAAATGATGCTAGCTGGCTAGTGATGTGGATCAGCTAACGTTAGCCACATGGCGAACATATGAATGATAGCAATGGCAATGATTTTCTCAACATGTAGCTAGCTAGATAGATAGTCATTCGTATTGACGTTCTAGCTACTTAGTTTATCATTCAAGCTAGTTAGCTAACGTTATGATGTATTGCAATCCGTGGCTAGCTACTGTAAATTATCTTGAATGTACATTACATTTGCTAACTTGCACAAATACTGTATGATGTGGTTGTGTTCGCAGCTAATGCTTGAGTATTATTCACATCTCTTTCAAACAAAATTAAACTTGAATAACCGTTAGTGAGTGATTAGCTAGCGCTTGACTTACATGTCAATCAATATAAGTTGGTGCGATGTCAGTAATGGTTGCTTTTGGTGGTTGACAGGTTACAGCCCAATGTTGACACCAGACAGAAACAGCTTGCAGCTTGGTGCTCCCTCGCACTGTCCTACTGCCGCCATCACAAGCTCTACACTCTGGACATCATGGAAGCCCAAGAGAGCCCTGTGTTCAACCACAAGAATATTGATAGTATCCTTTTATCTACCATGTTCTGAGTTTCACTTACTGACACGCATGTCATAGTTCAAACCAAATAAATCACAGGAGGCCATTTCTTGCTCTACTGTCCTGTCATTTGTTGTTGCACAGCTGCACACCACCCTGCATCACACTGCTGGCTTGCCTCTGAAGCTAAGCAGAGTTGGTCCTGGTTGGTCCCAGCATGAGAGACCAGAGGCTGCTGGATGTGGTGTTGGAGGGCTAGTAGGAGGCACTCTTTCCTCTGGTCTAAACAAAATATCCCAATTTCCCAGGGCAGTGATTGGGGACATTGCCCTTAATAAAATATACCAGGTCAGGGATTGGGGAAATTGCCCTGTGTAGGGTTCCGTCTTTCGGATGGGATGTTAAACGGGTTTCCTGACTCTTTGTGGTCACTAAAGATCCCATGGCACTTATCTTAAGATTAGGGGTGTTAACCCTGGTGTCCTGGCTAAATTCTCAATCTGGCCCTCATGGCCACCTAATCAAACCCCAGCTTCCAATTGGCACATTCATCTCTCTCCCCTGTAACTATTCCCCAGGTCGTTGCTGTAAATGAGAATGTGTTCTCAGTCAACTTACCTGGTTAAATACGGGATAAATAAATAAGACTTTGAGGCAAGGGAAATATAATAAGGATGTTCTCTGAAATTACACCCACTGAATGTTTCTCCTCTGAAACCTTAACTGATCTTTCAGGAAAACTATCAATGGAGGCCATACTAATTGTTTTTGAGGAATTGAGGAAAAAAGGTAACAGGGTAGCTTTTATTGAAGGATGGATATTGATAATTATTCTGACAAAAATATTTGAACTGGATATTGTTTGCAGGGAACCTGGAATGGTTAGACAAGAACAAGACGCGGTGTCTAGTCATGTGGAGGAGGCCAGAGGAATGGGGGAAACTGATTTACCAGTGGGTGAGTAGGTCTGCTATGGGCCCTGGTCTAAAGTAATGCACTATATAGGCAATTGTGAAAAAGTACTCAATTGTCATTCTTGAGTAAAAGTAAAGATACCTTAATAGAAAAAGTGAAAGTCACCCAGTAAAATACTACTTGATTAAAAGTATCTGGTTTTAAATATACTTAAGTATCAAAAGTAAATGGAATTGTTAAAATATACTTAAGTATCAAAAGTAAAAGTAGTAAGCAAAACAGATGGCACAAATATATATTTTTAAATATATATATATATATTTTACAGATAGCCAGGAGCACACCAACACTCAGACATAATTTACAAACAAAGCATTTGTGTTTAGTGAGTCCGCCAGAACAGAGGCAGTAGGGATGTACAGGCATGTTCTCTTGATAAGTGAATTGGACCATTTTCCTGTCAAAATGTAACGAGTACTTTTGGGTGTACGGAAAAATGTATGGAGTAAAAAGTACATTATTTTCTTTAGGAATGTAGTGAAGTAAAAGTAGGCAAAAATATAAATAGTAAAGTAAAGTACAGATACACCAAAAAATTACTTAAACATTTGACATGTTTCTACGAACTTTGTGGATACTTTTTGGAATTTTAGAATAATAGTCGAGACATCAAACCTATAAAATAACACATATGGAATCATGCAGTAACCAAAACAGTGGTTAACAAATCAAAATATATTTTATATTCGAGATTCTTCAAAGTAGCCACCTTTTGCCTTGATGACAGCTTTGCACACTCTTTGCATTCTCTCAACCAGCTTCATGAGGCAGTCACCTGGAGTGCATTTCAATTAAAGTGTGTGCCCTCTTAAAATAGTACTTTAAAGTATTTTTACTTAAGTACTTTACACCACTGGGGTGTAGCCTATAGCTCCTTTTACATTGTTCGAAGAATCATGCAATGTAGCATCATTATTGAAGATATGATGTAGTTTTCCAGCAAGTAATAGTCTAAATCCTTGTGTCATCTGTACTCTGTTGATACTTCTTGATGAAAGGAGCTCATGTTCCCAATAATTTCAGGTCTCTAAAAACGGCATGGTCAATACAGTGTTTACACTCTACGAGCTCGCCAACGGTGACGACACAGAAAGCGAAGGTACAGGAACAGATATGTGAATTTCTGACATATTTCCTTCTATTCATCAGTACCTAAAGACATCTGCACTATTTTATGCCTTCTGTTGAGCTGTACAGCAAATGTAATTAGATGTAACCCATTTTCCCCAGAATTCCATGGGCTGGAAGACTGGATGCTGATTCGTTCGCTGCAGGCCCTGCAGATGGACGGCAAGGCAGAGGTCATCTCCATGGACGACGGGAAGGGGGTCAAGTTCTTCTGAAGAGACATTGCATTGTGGGACTGATCAAGTGCTCAACTCAGACTGGGAACCTTTATCCTTATTGGCTGTGAGAGTACTGCTTGCCTGGACCCAGATCTGTTTGTGCTGTCCTGCCAACTCCCTGTGGTCATTGGCGTGACAAAGGAGGTGCAAGACAGTGCAAACAGACCTGGGACCAGGTTAATGAGGGTTGCGCTGTTTAAAAGGCTATTATTTGCACCTCAGCACCCAATCTACGTGGTTGATGATGATAATAATAGTCATTATTTGGTTTAGGAAGTTGCCTTATTTGGTCCACCTAAGTTTAAAGCATTTTCTTACTGGAAGGGAACCAATCTCGCTAGTAAATTCCATCTGCAGGAACAGTTTAGGAGGTGACTTTATTTCGACTTCTATGGTAGTCACCTGGGATGTTTGATGTGGGACTTTCCCCACAATCTGTATCTTTCCCTTACTATTTTCTTCTGTTTTGTATTTATAACTTGTTTTTATTCTTAACCTCCTGGTTATTAACAAATCTACTTGCAGCGATTATGTGTGATGGTGGTATGGACTTCTGCTGTATTGCTGTTCTTCTTTACCTCCAAAGATCCTCAAGAAATCCCAGTCAAGACACCCTGGAGACATTTGGGGAGTTTTAAAACCCCCCGGAAGAGGACACACATGGGAATAATAGAATCCTGATTTAGTTCAGCTGTAAAAATTATGCTGGATGTCTCATGTACAGACTGACTGCTGTAAACCCTTACTACATAACCAATGACACTCCTGTACACTGTCTCTATTCTATTCATCCTCTTTTTTTTAACCAATGGAATACTGTAAGAAAATAAATAGGAGACAGATGTTGTCCTACTTGCAGTTATGATTGAGGACAATTCTGTACATGTCAAGGTCTAATTTGAGTTATTACAAGTGGCAATCAATTTTTTATATTAAATGAATGTCAATAATGGTAACATGTAACAGTATTTCAGCTCAGGGGAGTTTGGATTCATTAATTGTATTATAGTGCCCCCTAGTGTCAAAAGATAAATACAGTTACACGTTTACTACACTTTTATGAATGATCAAATCAACTTTATTTGTCACATGCGCCGAATAGAACAAGTGTAGACTTTACCATGAAATGCATACTTACAAGCCCTTAACCAACAGTGCAGTTCAAGAAAAGTTAAGAAAATAGTTACGAAATAGACTAAAATAAAAAGTAATAATAAAAAGTAACACAAAAATAATAACAATAATGAGGCTACATACAGGGGGCACCGGTACTGAGTCAGTGTGCGGGTGTAACTTTACACCGTCCCCTCGCCCCGGCACGGGCGCGAACCAGGGACCCTCTGCACACATCAACAACAGACACCCACTAAGCATCGTTACCCATCGCTCCACAAAAGCCGCGGCTCTTGCAGATCAAGGGGCAACCCTACTAAGTCTCAGAACAAGTGACGTAACTGATTGAAATGCTACTAGCGCGTACCCGCTAACTAGCTAGCCATTTCACATCCGTTACACGGGGGTACAGGTTAGTTGAGCTAATTTGTACATGTAGGCGGGGGTAAAGTGACCATGCATAGATAATAAACAGCGAGTAGCCGCAGTTTACAAAAGAGGTGGGGGGAATTGTCCGGTGGTGAATTTATTAATTGTTCAGCAGTCTTGTGGTTTGGGGGTACAAGCTGTTGAGGAGCTTTTTGGTCCTAGACTTGGCGCACCGGTACTGCTTGCCGTGCACCAGTCTTATATAGGAAAGAACATTGCAGCTTCTAATATTTTGTTAAAACAATACTAAAGGTTGTGTTTGAGACTGACTGACTGATCTACAAATAATAATGAGTGGTTATTTATGATGCTCAGTGATTTGTAGATCAGAACAAGCCCAGAGACTCTAGGTAACCAAGCTATTGCAAGGAAGATATAGCCTACACAACCGTATTGCTACTAATTTCCCAGGAATCACTAGACAGACACGCTGACTGGGCTGTTACTCTGGTGAGCTACTTATTACAGTCACCAGCTGGGTTGGAGAACCTCACAAATTCAAATCAAATGTTATTTGTCATGTGCCGAATACAATAGTTGTAGTGAAATGCTTACTTACAAGCCCTTAACCAACAATGCAGTTTTAAGAAAAATAGCAAAAAATAAATAAATGAAAGTAACCAAAAATTAAAGAGCAGCAGTAAAATAACAATAGAGAGGCTATATACAAAAAATACCGGTACAGAGTCAATGTGCAGGGGCACCGGTTAGTCGAGGTAATATGTACATGTAGGTATTAAAGTGACTGTGCATAGATAATTACAGAGAGTAGCAGCAGCGTAAAGGTGGGGTGGGGGGGCAATGCAAATAGTCTGGGTAGCCATTTGTTTAGATGTTCAGGAGTCTCATGTTTTGATGTAGAAGCTATTTAGAAGCCTCTTGGACCAAGACTTGGCGCTCCGGTACCGCTTGCCGTGCAGTAGCAGAGAGAACAGTCTATGACTAGGTTGGCTGGAGTCTTTGACAATTTTCAGGGCCTTCCTTTGACACCGCCTTGTATAGAGGTCCTGGATGGCAGGAAGCTTAGCTGACAGTTCACACACACACTTAACCATTTTTAGGGCGGCACACAATTGCCCAGCGTCGTCCGGGTTAGGGTTTGGCCGGGGTAGGCCGGCATTGTAAATAAGAATTTGTTCTTAACGGACTTGCCTAGTTAAATAAAGGCTAAATAAAATAAAACGTGGTATGTCTCCATAGGCTTGGTTCTTGGTTCAGCTGAGCTGAGGGAGTCTTGTTGTGTGTGTTTGCTGATAACTCCCTGTAGTGCATGTCCGTGTGACAGGTGTGGCTAACTGTGGCCTTAGTGATAACAAGTGTCTTGTTTCAGCCGACTAGAGTCAAGCTCCCTCTACAGGCTCTCCCTTATTCTCTTTCCCCCTTTTCTGTCTCTCCCACTCTCATCATGGCACACAATGTTTTGTCTGCATCCATAATGGCCCTGTATTCTCTATATAGTGGTGCTCTGATCAAAATTAGTGCACTATAGGGAATAGACTACTGTTTGGGACACATCCCATAACTCTGACTTTCTTTCACTGAATAAGGACAACTGCACGAGGGAAGAATGAGTTGCCAGAAGCATGTTGTGCCCTCTCACATTCATGCATTCCTTCTTGAAAATAGAGTTCAAACAAAGTTTATGAATACATAATTGGTCATATGCGCTATCAGTTTGATCCAGTTTGTAACAAAAACAACAACAACCTTAACAGAATAGCACATCTTGTAATTTGCCCAGAACACACTGTCTGTGCCTATGTGGTGGACTGTGGGGCTGTGAGGGCATAGCTCGAATCCAGATAATCCAAGTCATGTTTCCTGTAGGGAGCTAATTAAAAGTAGCAGCTAGAAGAGCTAAGTTTTGGGGTCTGTTAGGGATTTCTGTTAGGAATTCAATTCAAACTGTTTACTTGTCAAATGTCTTGTTCAGCTTAAAGCCCTCTATTGAATTGAAATTGAATTGATACCAGTCTTGTAATTGACGTGCTTATTGTCCACTTCTCTTAATTCAGAACAAGAAAATAGTGTTACCAACTATTCCAAAGAAAATAAGCTATATACACACGAATGGATTTATATCTCATGAAGTCAGTTATTTAAGAAGAGGATCTTGTCCAGGTAGGCTACAGAAGACTGTCTATGTGGGCGTCGTTGAAAGCGCACACGGGTCTGTGAGCGCACGATCCGAACAACCCTCTTGATACAGACAGCGGTTTTGCCTTTACTAGAGACACGGTTGACAACTCACACGTACAAGGACGATGGACGGTCCGGTTTTCCCGGGTTATCTGAGAAGTATTATGTGAATTTTCCGAATTTGAACACATTTTGAGGTAGGCTATTTCAATTGAGAATAGTTTTTTTGATAGTAACCTAAATATTTAAAAATTGTCTTGTAAACTATGTGCCACAAGTACTTTTTTACAGCTCGTGTACTCTAATAGGCTACGTGCCACAAGTACATTTTACCATTATTTTCCACAAGTAGGCTAATGTCTGGAACGTTTAAACTAAGCTACAATGTAAAATAGCACCAATTGCTGAAAGACGTGTAAAATAGCATGCTGTCTTAGTAAAGTAGCGGCCCGGTTTAATTTGATTATTTCGGGTTTAAAAATATATATTTTCTATCCTCAGAAATTGGAATAAGAACCGCTACAATGTCACAAGCGGAGGTTGAAATAGCTGGACGCGGCTTCCCAAGCCTCTCTGTCGACCTAAACGATGACTGCTTATCTGGTCGAGTCCCGTCGATGCCACTGACATACAATTTGGGGACCAGGAGAAACTCTTATGGGCTTCACAAAATTAACATGGACATTGACCCACAACTATATGGCGGGGCGCTATCAAAGGCTCTGTCCTGGTCAGCGGATAATATTTTAACGTTAACGGAGGCCAGAGTAGAAGAAGACGACAAAACGGATACTCCACCGGCGTCTCCATCCGTCTCCAGCCCGGGCGCGAGCATTACCGGCAGCACGCCCTCCTGTACCCAAGTCTCGGACCCCGTCACCCCGCTGGACAACAACTGGAGCTCGCTCCGGAGCCCCAACACACAAGATGCCAGCTCGGACTCAGAAAATGAGCTTGTTCAAAATAAAGCACACAAAGTGTTGTCACGCAGTCCGTATGAAAGCAAATGTGAACAGGAGGAGAGGGAGGACATTGAGACCAAAGCTGTGGCCACCTCACCTGATGGAAGATACCTGAAATTCAACATTGAGATTGGGAGGGGATCGTTCAAGACCGTCTATAAAGGACTGGACACAGAGACTACTGTGGAAGTGGCATGGTGCGAGTTGCAGGTGAGTGACAGACACTTTATTGTCACACAGCAAATTCCCCAGTGTTAAATCAACACTGAAAGCATGGCAAGCTCCAGGCATATTTTTCATTTTACTAGGCAAGTCAGTTAAGAACAAATTCTTATTTACAATGATGGCCTACCCCAGCCAAACTCGAACAACGCTTGGCCAATTGTGCCCTGCCCTATGGGACTCCCAATCACAGCTGGTTGTGATACAGCCTGGAATCAAACCAGGGTCTGTAGTGACACCTCTAGCACTGAGAAGCAGTGCCTTAGACCACTGCGCCACTCAGTAGGACATAAACAGTCACTTAGGGCCCCAGGCAGCTAGGGAGCCCCCCCACCCCAATTATTTTTTTTGTAACTTAATGTTGAGAATTAGAAAAGTAGAATACACAAGGTGCAAGTTCGAAATGTGGTTTTCCTCAGCAATGTTTATCTTGTTATGTTAGTCACTGACAGTCACTCAATTGGCCATGTCAGTTATCAATTTTTTGGTTGATAAATTAGTCTAGCCAGCTATCTAAACTTGTAGTAAACATAGCCGATTACCGACCGGTAACGCAGGGCACGTGCCCAGGAGCCCTGACCTCCATGGAGTCCCCATTGATTTTGTTAGTCACTCTCACTCAGATATCATTAACATGGCATAAGTCATGGCAAAACGTGTAGAATTGCAGGAAATTAGCTGTACATTTTTTTTCTTCTATGCCCCATCGCAAAATGATTCGATTTGCAGAAAATTTGATATAAAATTGGAAAAGATTCACTCTGCCCCATGGCAAAATGTGTACAATTGCAGGAAATTTACTTTGGCACTGAACAGTATTGAATTAACACATTGCTTAGTGTAAAGATTTATTTGCATATTTCCCAGAATGCCTTGCCTTTCATTCATTAATTTGTTAGTGACAGAGACATGCTTGTTGCATACATACATAGCCAGTGCACACATTTTTCACAAAAGTAGTGCACTGGGCCTTCTCGCGGCTATGGTTGCGTACATTCATTTTCAATCAATCAATCAATTTTATTTTATATAGCCCTTCGTACATCAGATAATATCTCGAAGTGCTGTACAGAAACCCAGCCTAAAACCCCAAACAGCTAGAATGCAGGTGTAGAAGCACGGTGGCTAGGAAAAACTCCCTAGAAAGGCCAAAACCTAGGAAGAAACCTAGAGAGGAACCAGGCTATGAGGGGTGGCCAGTCCTCTTCTGGCTGTGCCGGGTGGAGATTATAACAGAACTATGCCAAGATGTTCAAAAATGTTCATAAGTGACAAGCATGGTCAAATAATAATCATGAATAATTTTCAGTTGGCTTTTCATAGCTGATCATTAAGAGTTGAAAAACAACAGGTCTGGGACAGGTGGCGGTTCCATAACCGCAGGCAGAACAGCTGAAACTGGAATAGCAGCAAGGCCAGGCGGACTGGGGACAGCAAGGAGTCACCACGGGCGGCAGTCCCGATGCATGGTCCTAGGGCCCAGGTCCTCCGAGAGAAAGAAAGAGAGAAGGAGAAAATTAGAGAGAGCCAAGATTTTCAAAATGTTCATAAATGACAAGCATGGTCAAATAATAATCAGGAATAAATCTCAGTTGGCTTTTCATAGCCGATCATTAAGAGTTGAAAACAGCAGGTCTGGGACAGGTAGGGGTTCCATAACCGCAGGCAGAAGAGTTGAAACTGGAATAGCAGCAAGGCCAGGCGGACTGGGGGCAGCAAGGAGTCACCACGGCCGGTAGTCCCGACGTATGGTCCTAGGGCTCAGGTCCTCCGAGAGAAAGAGAGAAGGAGAAAATTAGAGAGAGCCAAGATTTTCAAAATGTTCATAAATGACAAGCATGGTCAAATAATAATCAGGAATAAATCTCAGTTGGCTTTTCATAGCCGATCATTAAGAGTTGAAAACAGCAGGTCTGGGACAGACAGGTATTTTAAGTCCTATGGACTTCAAGTGAGATGCAGAGTGAATATGTTATCATTAAAATTTAACACAATATAATATGTATTTCATAAGGGCTTATTTTGAGGGCAGGGCTTACGCTCAAAAAAATACTGGGTTAGGGTTAGGATGACCCAACTGCTGGGTTGCAGGGATTGGATCACTTAGTTGGGTTGTTTTTTAAAAAGAGCATGTTGATGTTTGTTGATGCTGGGTTATTAAGATATGACCCAGGTGACCAGAAAACTGGAAGCTTGGGCCTCCTGAGTGGCGCAGTGGTTTAAGGCACAGCATCCCAGTGCCCCTGTGTCACTACAGCCTGGGGTTTGATCCCTGGCTGTGTCACAACCGTCTGTGACCGGGATTCCTATAGGGCGGCGCACAATTGACCCAGCGTCGTTAGGGGAGGGTTTGACTAGGGGGTATTTACTTGGCTCATTGTGCTCTAGTGACTCCTTGTGGTGGGTCGGGCACCTGCAGGCTGACTTCGGTCATCAGTTGAACAGTGTTTCCTCTGAGACATTGGTTAAGCGAGCGGGTGTTAAGAAGTGCGGTTTGGTGGGTCATGTTTTGGAGGACGCATGACTCAACCTTCGCCTCTCCCGAGCCCGTTGGGGAGTTGCAGCGATAAGACAAGATCGTAGTATCACGAAATTGGGGAGAACAAGGAAGAATTGAAGCTTGGCTTAGTAGGGGCGTGGCTTTCAGTAAGTAATGTTTGGCCACACATGAGAGTAAATGTCATTCCGGAGCACCTGTTCTGTTGAATTGTTATCACATGTTACGGTTGAACGCTGACTCTTTTGTAGCTTTAATGGAGCTTTCAGAAGTGTATGAGTGCCTTAAAAGCCTATACAAATCCCAATGTGATATCCCCAATGGAATAGTAACCCCTCTGTATTAGACTATATAATGTGCAATAATATTCAAGGAAAATGTAACATTGCGTGTACAAACTTAACACGATCAACTGGAATGACATTTACTCTCACGGGTGTCCAAAATAACTATCTAAAAGCCACACCTCTTATAAGCCACACCTCCTGAAAATAATCTATGGATTACTTTAAAAAAGAACGAGCTGCATGGTCAACCCAGAATGAAAGTGAATAAAAATAACAATTGATGGTTAAATTAACCCATGCTTGGGTAATCCCAACAACCCAACATGTTGGGTTATTCACGCAACCTGTCACATTATGCTGGCTTGCAAAGTGACGTGTAATTTGGTTTGATTTAATTCCTAATGAAATCCAGCCTGAGTGGGGATATCCAACCTTCAGATTTTTTTATCACCTGCAACCTTCATTCAGAATGACTACCAGGGTTGGGAAGATTGAAATATGAGACGACCTAAAGCATCTAAACTGGAACAACCATTTCAGTAAATGCAAAAAATACAATAAATGCAAGTAACATTGGGTTAGTTTAGAAAATGTATGTCATTTGTATTTAAGAAACATTCATTAATCAATCAATGTACATAGATATCACAGGAGGTTGGTGGCACCTTAATTGGGGAGGTAATTGTGTTAATAAGGTGAATGGTATCAAATACATGATGCCATTCCATTTGCTCCGGCATTATTATGAGCCATCCTCTCCTCAGAAGCCCCCTGTGATAGATATTGAAACAAACAATTCTTAAAAATCAACCTGCAATAGAGCATGCTGGGAAATATGATAATGATGGGCGTGGTTTTGGTTTAACTTTCAGAGTTAATTGTTTAGAGCAGTGGCGGTCAGTGACATTTAAGATGAGTTTGGCCTTATTTCTATTACAGCATATTGGATGACTGTCATTCTTATTTCATTCACCCAGGTCAATGCAACATCGATAAGTTAAGGCTATTACATGATACTCAAATGTTCCCTATACCCATCATGAGGTTGCTACATCCTAGCCTATGAATGAAAGTCTACAACGCAGGTGCACAGGTCGAGATAAAAATTGGAGTAATCAAGGTGACAGACAGTGACACATTAAATACCCCCATGCACACTCTTGCCTGCATCGAGTTTCTATTGGACAAATTCAGGTATGTTTATTCCTGTTTCATTCTGTTTGCTTCCATTTATTTAGGCGGAATGAATACACCCGTGATCACACACAAACACAGTTCACTTTCATAGCAGCCACATACAAACAGCATGAATATATTTCTCGTTTTATATATAATTCCTTCGCGGATCTACGCACTCTCACATTTTCCCTTTGCTGTAGGCCCTCAAAATAAGGCCTTATGAAATATGTATTGTATCGGGTTAAATAATTACATTTTAATGATAATATATTCGCTCAGGATCTCACTTGGTGAAGCACGTAGGACTGAAAATAATAATAATAATAATTTATTACATTTCTACAGCACTTTTCATAGAATCTTCAAGCACTTAAAAACAAAACAATCATTATATCATGAAAGCTGCTTTCTCCGAAGATGGTGAGGGTCAGTTTATGGCTTGAGTGTAGGGAGCTGGTCAGAGGATAGTAGATGATGGTGATGGCGTCTGCTGATGATCTTGTAGAGGGAAAGTCAGGGCACCAGCCGGACTCTTATAGCCACTGGGCTTCTGCTCTTCCTCTCTGTGTAGCACCAACTTGGGTGACGCCTCAGCAGCTCTGGGCGCCAGAAAGCTCACCACACAAAGTTCAGAATAGAAGCCAGTCGTCGTCACTTTGCCTCAGCACTGCTGTATTCCTTTATTTTCCATTCCTCTCACGCTTCAATCGACTCCTCAAATTATGTTCTCAAAAGATCAGGAATTGGTAGGTGAAACAAAAAAGTGTCCAAAAGCATTTTTCAAACAAAACATTAGCCAGCTAGCTAGCTAGCAAGCCAAAAACATTCTGCTCTTTCCATGACAGACTGACCAGGTGAAAGCTATTATCCCTTATTGATGTCACCTGTTAAATCCACTTCAGTCAGTGTAGATGAAGGGGAAGAGACTGGTTCAATCAGTATTTTTAAGCCTTGAGACAATTTAGACATGGATTGTGTATGTGTGCCATTCAGAGGGTGAATGGGCAAGACAAAATATTTAAGTGCCTTTGAACGGGGTATGGTAGTAGGTGCCAGGCACACCAGTTTGAGTGTGTCAAGAACTGCAACCCGGCTTTTTCACACTCAACAGTTTCCGTGTCTATAAAGAGAGGTCCACCACCCAAAGGACATCCAGCCAACTTGACACAACTGTGGGAAGCATTGGAGTCAACATGGGCCAGCATCCCTGTGGAATGCTTTCGACACCTTGTAGAGTCCATGCCCCAAAGAATTGAGGTTGTTCTGAAAGCAAAAGTGGGTGCAACTCAATATTAGGAAGGTGTTCCTAATGCTTTGTACAGTCAGTATATGTACAGATTTACTGGCGCTCTATGCTTAGGCTGCTACCAGGGCGCCATGGCAGCTACTGTATATGCAACAATCATGTGTCTGTCACTAAGAAATACGGTCATGGGTGGTAACTCTACAATTCACTCAAAAGGCAAGGCACTCTAGGAAATAAAGCTTTACACCAAGCAGTGTGTTAATTTATCACTTTCCAGTGTCTATATGGGTCCACACTTTCATTGTTAATTTAAAACTCTCACTGTTGATTTAACACTGGAGAATTTGCTGTGCATGAAACAAAAGTGATCATGATGTCATCAGACCTTTTTTCTCATGGTGAATTGCTTAAATGGTTAGGGATAAATTTATTTTTATTTATTTTATTTTACCGTTATTTTACCAGGTAAGTTGACTGAGAACACGTTCTCATTTGCAGCAACGACCTGGGGAATAGTTACAGGGGAGAGGAGGGGGATGAATGAGCCAATTGTAAACTGTAATTGTAAATAGCTTGATCATTGCTGACACCAGCTGCTCCTGTCTTGGTGACAGTGGACCAGGTGGGACATAGACACCTCAGAGTCCTAGGCTTATACGTTCTCTCTTCACTTAAGAATAGGTCTAATTCATACTTCATAGGCATACAATCTCAGTACACAATCCCCCAACAACTCATGGGTCACACTGTGATGAAAGCTTCAGTCCAGAGCATTCTGAAAAATTGGTTGTAATCCATAATCTCTGTGACTTTGAGCTGGCTCCTGTGGGTCAGGGCCGTTCTTGCATATCAACCTGTCAACGGTCTGCTGCTCCAACTGAGCCAGTCTGTCTGCCAGTCTGCCAGTCTGCCTGCCTGCCTGCCTGTCTGTCTGTCTGTCTGTCTGTCTGTCTGTCTGTCTGTCTGCCTGCCTGCCTGTCTGTCTGTCTGTCTGTCTGTCTGTCAGATGACGAATTCTTCCCTCTCTCAACCACACATCCTCAATCCCACAAGAGACCCCTACTGACTGACTGACTGACTGACTGCTATTAGATTATTCACTCACTGTTATGTAAGAATCATTTGTATTGAGGGTCCTTTTATGGTATCTGTCTGAACCCCTCCACACACACACTTCTTGAAAGGGTAGCTTTGTGAGCAGTTCCTCCAGCAGCGATTTCCCTTCCCAGTTCCCACCATCCCCTCCCTCCTAGTCTGTTTTAAAACCCTATTATGATGACTTGCAGAAGCGGCTGTCTGTCAGTTTAATACAACACGCATGCAGCTTCCCAACAGCTTGAGTAGCAGCAGTCAGAGCCAATGACAGAGATATGCTCCGCTTTGGAAGCAGCTAGCTAAAGCTTCCAGTGTGGTGCCAAGATGAGTCAAGGATTTAAAGATCTATTCTTAAGTTCTTTATGAACTCTTAGCGTACTGCCTTATGTTGAGCGGAAGTGGGTCAGGGAAGACTTCTTATAGAGAAAAGTTGTGGCCCCCCTTTATCTCAGCTGAATGTTCCTTTGTTTTAAATCGAGAGACAGAGAGGGGCTACTGAGTCATTTTGCTACCACTCCCAAGTATTGTGGTAAATCAAGTTTTTAAAAACTTTGTTTGTATAGAAATGCATGCCTATCGGCCAGGTGTTGTTTATGTATGAAACACATCCCATAAAAATAGATCTGCCACTGAGGAGGAGAGTGGTGGCTACAGAGCTACAGAGCCCAAGGCATAGTTAACAATAGCCAGTCTGATCTCCCCCAGGAGGCAAAGGTCCAGGAGCCAAGGTGTGCATCCAAAATGGCACCCTATTCCCTATGTAGTGCACCATAAAGGGATAAGGGTACCATTTTGGATGTACTGTAGACAAGGTTTTTTTAACCTGATTCTTATTCCCCTCTCTTCACCTACTCAGAATAGAATTTAGTTTATTTTTGTTTAGAGGCCAGTATATTACCTGCCTTCCTCTGGCTAGCTGCCATGTTCAGTGGTTCGGTTTGGTTTCTCCTCTCTCTCTTTATACAGGAGGGAGGCTTTAGAGCGGTTAAGGCCCCTTTTTTAATAATTTTTTTAATTTCACCTTTATTTAACCAGGTGAGCTAGTTGAGAACAAGTTCTCATTTACAACTGCGACCTGGCCAAGATCAAGCAAAGCAGTGCGACAGAAACAACAACACAGAGTTACATGGAATAAACAAGCGTACAGTCAATAACACAATAGAAAGAAAAGAAATACAGTGTGTGCAAATGGCATGAGGAGGTATGGCAATAAATAGGCCGTAGTAGCAAAGTAATTACAATTTAGCAGATTAACACTGGAGTGATAGATGAGCAGATGAAGATGAGCAGATGGTGGTGTGTAAGTAGTGATATTGGTGTGCAAAAGAACAGCAAAGTAAATAAAAACAATATGGGAATGAGGTAGGTAGATTGGGTGGGCTATTTACAGATGGACTATGTACAGCTGCAGTGATCGGTTAGCTGCTCAGATATCTGATGTTTAAAGTTAGTGAGGGAAATGTAAGTCTCCAGCTTCAGCGATTTTTGCAATTCGTTCCAGTCACTGGCAGCAGAGAACTGGAAGGAAAGGCGGCCAAAGGAGGTGTTGGCTTTGGGGATGACCAGTGAAATATACCTGCTGGAGCGCGTGCTACGGGTGGGTGTTGTTATCGTGACCAGTGAGCTGAGATAAGGCGAAGCTTTACCTAGCATACTCTTGTAGATGACCTGGAGCCAGTGGGTCTGGCGACGAATATGTAGCGAGGGCCAGCCGACTAGAGCATACAGGTGGCAGTGGTGGGTGGTATAAGGTGATTTGGTAACAAAACGGACGGCACTGTGATAGACTGCATCCAATTTCCTGAGTAGAGTATTGGAAGCTATTTTGTAAATGACATCGCCGAAGTCGAGGATCGGTAGGCTAGTCAGTTTTACTAGAGTAAGTTTGGCGGCGTGAGTGAAGGAGGCTTTGTTGCGAAATAGAAAGCCGATTCTAGATTTGATTTTGGATTGGAGATGTTTGATATGAGTCTGGAAGGAGAGTTTACAGTCTAGCCAGACACCTAGGTGTTTGTAGTTGTCCACGTATTCTAGGTCAGAACCGTCCAGAGTAGTGATGCTAGTCGGGCGGGCGGGTGCGGGCAGCGAACGGTTGAAATGCATGCATTTGGTTTTGCTAGCGTTTAAGAGCAGTTGGAGGCCACGGAAGGAGTGTTGTATGGCATTGAAGCTCGTTTGAAGCTCGTTTGGAGGTTAGTTAACACAGTGTCCAAAGAAGGGCCAGAAGTATACAGAATGGTGTCGTCTGCGTAGAAGTAGATCAGGGAATCACCCCAGCAAGAGCGACATCGTTAATATACACAGAGTAAACAGTCGGCCCGAGAATTGAACCCTATGGAGAGTGCCAGAGGTCCGTACAACAGGCCCTCCGATTTTACACACTGAACTCTATCTACGAAGTAGTTGGTGAACCAGGCAAGGCAGTCATTTGAGAAACCAAGGCTATTGAGTCTGCCAATAAGAATATGGTGATTGACAGTGTCGAAAGCCTTGACCAGGTCGCTGAAGACGGCTGCACAGTATTGTCTTTTATCGATGGCGGTTATGATATTGTTTAGTACCTTGAGCGTGGCTGAGGTGCACCCGTGACCAGCTCGGAAACCGGATTGCACAGCGGGGAAGGTACGGTGGGATTCGAAATGGTCAGTGATCTGTTTATTAACTTTGCTTTCAAAGACTTTAGAAAGGCAGGGCAGGATGGATATAGGTCTGTAACAGTTTGGGTCTAGAGTGTCACCCCCTTTGTAGAGGGGGATGACCGCGGCAGCTTTCCAATCTTTAGGGATCTCTAACGAAATGAAAGAGAGTTTGAACAGACTGGTAATAGGGGTTGCAACAATGGCGGCGGATCATTTTAGAAAGAGAGGGTCCAGATTGTCTAGCCCAGCTGATTTGTACGGGTCCAGGTTTTGCAGCTCTTTCAGAACATCTGCGATCTGGATTTGGGTGAAGGAGAAGCGGAGGAGGCTCGGGCAAGTAGCTGCGAGGGGTGCGGAGCTGTTGGTCGGGGTTGGAGTAGCCAGGAGGAAAGTATGGCCAGCCGTAGAGAAATGCTATTGAAATTTTCGATTATCATGGATTTATCGGTGGTGACCGTGTCGCCTAGCCTCAGTGCAGTGGGCAGCTGGTAGGAGGTGCTCTTGTTCTCCATGGACTTTATAGTGTCCCAAAACTTTTTGGAGTTAGAGCTACAGGATGCAAATTTCTGTTTGAAAAAGCTAGCCTTTGCTTTCCTGACTGACTGACTGTATTGGTTCCTGACTTCCCTGAACAGTTGCATATCGCGGGGACTATTCGATGCTATTGCAGTCCACCACAGGATGTTTTTGTGCTGGTCAAGGGCAGTCAGGTCTGGAGTGAACCAAGAGCTATATCTGTTCTAATTACCTCCAATGAGCTTTAAAGGTGGCCGTTGTTGGTGTGGTTACCACTACGTTAGACTAACCTCGGGGGGAAGCTACCTTAATTGCTCCGCCCCTTATTACTGCTTTAGTTTTTATCAGTATCTCCCACCATCTTCCTTCTCCAATGGCTACTCAGCAGGGGCATTGACAAACCCCCAAAAAACAGTCAGATGACAGTTAGTGGCAATGGCTGACAGAAAGCAGGAAAGCTCTATTGAAGTAAGAAACGATCAGTTGAAGTAGTCTAAAGCCCTATTAATAACACAGTTCTAAATGCACACCTCCTCCTCTCCCATGCCATGGTTTCATACCTTTCTTGTCCTGGTTCATATATTTGGCTTATGTCATCAATAAGATTAGAACTATTAGAATTACAGCACACATTCCATTTGTACAATGTGAAGATAATATTAAATGGTTGTTATAATGAAGGGTGAAAATTACACTGAGATAAATAATGATATAGTTCTGAAGTAGGTGAATGATCTAGTAGACCATACAGGCGATATGGTAGTAGTTATCCAGTCTAAAACCTCTATCAAATTAGTTTTGTAGCATAAACAGTAAATTTGATATGTGGGAATGAAATTATGATGACCTGTTTGTGTTACTTCTGTAAAGTAGGTATTAACTCTTTTATATAATGGAACTGTGTAGGATAATATGGCTTTGGGGAGAAGCACCACATGGGAGCTATCACCTAGCAACCCTCACCCACAGGTAAACCAGAATAAACTGTACTACTGTGTCAACCAGGGATTCAAGAAACCATGTGCCAGCCAGCTGGGCCAATGAAAAAGACATGACACCTAACATGGTCCCTTTCACTGCTAGAGGAAGAGGTTGGCTCACATTTTGCATGGGCGAAAGAGTCTGTGTTAACTAAGCAGGCCACAATTTTTTCATTGCATTCACCTCCTATTCCATAGTTTTGTTGGTCGCCATGGTTCCAGCTGCTTCCTAATGTTGATGGGGTCCTGAACTCTACAAAGCGCTACAAAATTGTGTTTTCAGTTCCTTTGATTTCAATAAAGAGCTGCGGCGAAGCTATGCTTGCAATGATGGATTTTAATCAGAGCACCTTTATTCCTACAATTAGTAGGCCTATGATGTTTCTGGTTTTGGTTTATTATGGAGCCTTAGAAGCTATGAGTCTAGGCTCCATCCACGAAACTCAGTTAACATCACGGAACCATTCAAGTCTGGTGCACTAATAGGGACCCAGTAAAAGGATTGCACAACAGACTGTAAGACCTGCTATTGTTTAAGAATACGCTCCCACTGTCCAGTTCCTCTGCCCTTCATAACACATTAATAAGAGCGGCAGCACTGAAACTCTTCTGTTCCACCTTTAAAACCTTATTCAGGAATCCTTCATCACAGACTCATTAATGATGCTTGGGGACAAACAACAAATGCCTGAATCTAACTGTCTTGTCTTCCCTTGCCATGTGTAAAGAGACTTGTTCAGAATACAGGACTTGACTTGGGTGTGTTCGACAAAATACAGCACACAGTACTCAAAACAAATTAGGTTTGAAATCTTGACTCGCGTTGAGCCTATTAATGCAGATGCAGGAGGACGGTGTTGAATAACAAACACATACCAAGGAAATAAGGCATTGTGCGCATTTAAAGGTGTGGCCGATAAAGAGCCCTTTGTCTGAAAAAGTACCTCTTCATAAAATGTAGTTAGCAACTTTTAAGGCAACTGTGTAGATTTGTTAGTATATGACTGCAATTCATGTTTCCTTCCATACACAGTGGTAATAGTGCACTATTTCTTGGAATTCTGTTTTGTACTCCTCCAGCTGTTTGTCACACACAGCCCCAGAGAGGGGTGGTACCATGCTGTTATCTTTCTACTGATAAACTTTCTACAGCTTGGACACCCATGCATAGACCACAAGACATGCCACCAAAGGTCTCTTCACAATCATCTAGTCCAGAACAGACTATGGGAGGTGCACAGTACTACATAGAGCCATGGCTACATGGAGCTCTATTCCACATCAGATAACTGATGCAAGCAGTAGAATCAGATTTGAAAAAACGGATAAAAATACACCTTATGGAACAGCTGGGACTGTGAAGAGACACACAGGCACAGACACACATACACATGATAAGATACCCACTCTACACAGACTGCAATGTAAATATGTGATAGTGGAGTAGCGGTCTGAGGGAACACACTAAATGTATTGTAAGTGTTATGAACTGTAATGTCATGTAATATTTTAAACTGTATATACAGTAACTGTGCCTTGGCAGCAGCTAATGGGGATCCTTAATCAATAAAAATACAAAGAAACTATTTCAAGTCTATAGCTTGGGTGTATCGAGCTGACTGACACGTGCTGAACTGGAGGCAGTACTCTACAGTTATGTCACGCCCTGACCTTAGTTATCTATGTTTTCTTTATTATTTTGGTTAGGTCAGGGTGTGACGAGGGTGGGTATGCTTGTTTTGTATCGTCTTTTTTGTATGTCTAGGGGTGTTGGTAAGTCTAGGCATATGTATGTCTATGGTGGCCTGAATTGGTTCCCAATCAGAGGCAGCTGTTTATCGTTGTCTCTGATTGGGGATCATATTTAGGTTGCCATTTTCCCTTTTGGTTTTGTGGGTTCTTATTCTATGTTTAGTTGCCTGTCTGCACTATCCATATTAGCTTCACGGTTCGTTTTGTTATTTTGTTTGTTTTGTTCAGTGTTCATTCTTTAAATAAAGAAGAATGTACGCTTATCACGCCTCGCCTTGGTCTCCTCCCTACGACGGCCGTGACAAGTTACCACGGCTCCTATAAGCAAGCCATGTGTGTAATGCAAAAAATGGTGAAGAAAAAGAAAGGGTGAAATCATTCATCTTTATTATTCTTCCCCTAATCGGATCAACATTGCCAAGCATATGGAAAGCATTTACTATCAGACGCAAGAGAGTTATCGTCATGTAGCCTATGTGCTCAGGCGTACTATATGTGTGTCTTTTGTAACAGTGAAGCAGAAGAAAAGCAGGAGAGTGAGAGGGAAGAATCACATCACCTAGGCTCCGGTAATGCTGGAACCAGTAACAGAGCAGTGAAAGTGGGCTCTGGAAGGTGTAAAATATAGAAGCTCTGGTGTTAACATTTAAGCTCTGCTTTTTGGTGCATGCTAGGGTTGAATATCTTCCCGTACTTTACAAATGTTCCATCCTGAGAATAAATCACTTTTCTCCCAGGTAACCAGGTATTTCCCGCCAAAACCAGAAATGTCATTCAAAAGCATTATAAAGCATATAAATATGTCTGTATTTGATTAGAGCTTTGATCACCATGAAAATTCAAACCAGATGCTACCTGAACCTGATGAGCCATATATTAAATACATTTTATGAGCCCAAGCCCCAAAAAGCCAAAATTATTGTGCAGTTATCCAATACAGGCTATATGATATAGGCTCCTGCACATTACGCACAACAGAAAAACATAAAAGTCCATAGATGTAGCTAGCTATATGCTCTCTTGCGTAAATACATGAAACTTGTATTATACTGTATTTTATGGATTGGAATTACACACATCGTTCAAACAATGATAAAGCAGAAGAGAACATACAAAGTTACAAGTATAGGCTAGCGAATTTAATTTTAATTTTATAATATAATAGGGCATATTTATATAATTAGTAGGCTGATGCATATATACCTTTCATAATATCTCCCCAAATGTTATTTGCCTACCTCCTCTTTCTCTCTCTAGTGTTGCCAACGATTCGGTTTGCCGTTTTATGTGTGGATTAATTGTCGGAGTAGAATAACAACTCAATGTTTATATCCCAGGACAAATTAGTTAGCAACAGCAAGCTAGCTAAATAGGACAAATTAGCTAGCAAGTGCAAGCTAACTAGCTAAATTGCCATACATGTTTAATGCTTTGCGACCTGTCCCCAAATTAATGTCATTGGTTCAGAGTTTGTTTTGATATTTTAACCTGCGTGTCGTGATCGCGTTTGGTGTAGGGGAACAAAATAAATGTATGCACGATAGCGCACAATGGCGCACGCGCGCAGCCGGTTTGGGTTCCTAGTTAGCTTGCACTTGCTAGCTAATTTGTCATATTTAGCTAGCTTGCTGTTGCTAGCTAATTTGTCCTGGGATATAAACATTGAGTTGTTATTTTACCTGAAATGGACAAGGTCCTCTACTCTGACAAGTAATCCACACATAAAACGGCCAACCGAATCGTTTCTAGTCATCTTTCCTCCTTCCAGGCTTTTTCATATTTGAACTTATATGGTGATTGGCATCTACACTTTCATAGTATTACCACGACAACCGGCATAACAGTTCGTCTTTCAATCACCCACGTGGGTATAACCAATGAGGAGATGACACGTGGGTACCTGCTTCTATAAACCAATGAGGAGATGGGAGAGGCAGGAATTGCAGCACGATCTGCGTCAGAAATAGGAATGACGTCTATTTTAGCCCTTGACAACGCAGACGCTCGTTGGCGTGCGCGAGCAGTGTGGTTGCAATAATTGAATAACATGGATTTCTAAATTTATTTTGAGATGCTTGTGCACGCGTCTTGTCCGGTCTGGTCAGCATGTAATGCCGTCACGTGTTCGCTCTTCTTTCAAACCACCCGTGAGTTCAATTGGGCTGCTGTAATTAACATTCAGTAAAAAAGAGCTTGCTTCCCTCTTCGAATAGTCTATTGGTATAAGAAATGCTCAAAAAATCATGATGAGTTGCATCATGGTTAAAAGAACAAAATTCAAATCATTCGTTTTCATATAACTACTACTGTTCTATATCATGCTATTGTAATCCAGCCACTGGCCTGCGAATGTGTGTGTGCATCTGTGTGTGCATTAGTGTGTGCATGTTGTGTGTGTGTGTGTGTGTGTGTGTGTGTGTGTGTGTGTGTGTGTGCGTGTGCGTGTGTGTGTGGTGTGTGTGCATGTGTGTGTGTGCATGCACCTGCATGTGTGTGCATGCACCTGCATGTGCGTGTGTGTGTGTGTGCGTGTGTGTGTGTCCATTATCTCTGACGGAGTGGTTAATGTTCAGTGTCAAATGTTCAGTTCAGTGTCAAAACAGAGGCATGGTATCGGAGTGTCTCCTATTAGTTTAGCTGCTGACAACATCAACACTGTCTATCCTCTCAGAGCCCACAATATAACTGGATCCATCTTATCTGCACCTACCTCATGGTTCATTGACTCACTGGGGAAAGCAGAGGGGCCCCACAATGGTGCAGTGTAGATGTCAACACATCATGTTGACGTGAGTCAGGAGCTCTGTTTGTTTGTGTTAGCTTTACATGGTTCAGAGAAAACGGTGCACAAGACGTGTGTGCGTGCGTGTACATGTGTGTGTGTGTGTGCACTTCGTAGAAAAGGAGGGGCTGATCAATTTATGTTTTCCAGATGGGCAAAAAAAAACTTGTGGTTATTCAGATGTGCTTAATTTGTTTTGAGAGGTATTTTAGGCCAGGGGTGTCAAACATAAGGCCCGTGGACTCGTGAGAGGGGGTCCAATCTGACCAGTGGGTGGTTTGAGTAAAAATAAATATATATATAGATACAGTATATATACAGCACCAGTCAAAAGTTTGGACACACCTACTCATTCAAGGGTTTTTCTTAATTTTGTACTATTTTCTACATTGTAGAATAATAGTGAAGACATCAAAACTATGAAATAACACATATGGACTCATATAGTAACCAAAAAAGTGTTAACAAATCAAAATATATTTTATATTTGAGATTCTTCAAAGTAGCCACCCTTTGCTTTGATGACAGTTTTGCACACTCTTGGCATTCTCTCAACCAGCTTCATGAGGTAGTCACCTGGAATGCATTTCAATTAACAGGTGTGCCTTGTTAAAAGTTAATTTGTGGAATTTCTTTCCTTAATGCGTTTGAGGCAATCAGTTGTGTTGTGACAACGTAGGGGTGGTATACATAAGATAGCCTTACTTGGTCCATATTATGGCAAGAACAGCTCAAATAAGCAAAGAGAAACAACAGTCCATCATTACTTTAAGACATCAAGGTCAATCAATCTGGAACATTTCTGAAAGAACTCTGAAAGTTTCCTCAAGCCGCAAAATTGATCAAGCACTAGGATGAAACTGGCTCTAATGAGGACCGCCACAGGAAAGGAAGACCCAGAGTTGCCTCTGCTGCAGAGGATAAGTTCATTAGAGTTAACTGCACCTCAGATTGCAGCCCAAATAAATGCTTCACAGAGTTCAGGCACATCTCAACATCAACTGTTCAAAGGAGATTGTGTGAATCAGGCCTTCATGGTTGAATTGCTGTAAAGAAACCACTACTAAAGTACATCAACAATAATAAGAAGAGACTTGCTTGGGCCAAGAAACACGAGCAATGTATATTAGTCTGGTGGAGTCCAAATTTGCAATTTTTGGTTCCAGCCGCTGTGTCTTTTTGAGACGCAGAGTAGGTGAATGGATGATCTCTGCATGTGTGGTTCCCACCGTGAAGTATGGAGGAGGAGGTGTGATGGTGTGGAGGTGCTTTGCTGGTGACACTGTCTGTGATTTATTTCAAGGCACGCTTAACCAGCATGGCTACCACAGCATTCTGCAGCGATACGCCATTCCATCTGGTTTCACGCTTAGTGGGACTATAATTTGTTTTTCAACAGGACAATGACCCAAAACACACCTCCAGGCTGTGTAAGGGTTATTTGACCAATAAGGAGAGTTATGGAGTGCTACATCAGATGACCTGGCCTCCACAATCACCCGACCTCAACCCAATTGAGATGGTTTTGGATGAGTCGTACCGCAGAGTGAAGGAAAAGGTGCTCAGCATATAGGTGCTCAGCATATGTGGGAACTCCTTCAAGACTGTTGGAAAAGCATTCCTCATGAAGAGAATTGAGAGAATGCCAAGAGTGTACAAAGCTGTCATCAATGCAAAGGGTGGCTATTTGAAGAATCTCAAATAAAACATATATTTAGATTTGTTTAACACTATTTTGGTTACTATGTAATTCCATATGTGTTATCTCATAAATTTGATGTCTTCACTATTATTTTACAATGTAGAAAATAGTAAAAATAAAGGAGACCCTTGAATGAGTAGGTGTTCTAAAACTTTTTAACGGTAGTGTATATATATATTTTTTATTCTTTTTTGGGGGGGGGGGACAAATTGAGGATTATTTAAAAGAACTAAAGCCAAATCGAAACTGTGTAGAAATTATAATGAACCTACATTCATACTGTTTATTTTCTGTGTCCAGCTTGCTCATAATCACCGAAATTAAAGCATTGACAATTCCAGAAACAATGGATTGAGGACTATTTTTGCACATTTTTACTGCAAGGAAATGAAACTAATTTTCAATGCAGCCCTCTGGACCTCGGTGAAGACGAATTGCGGCCCGTGGGCAAAATGAGTTTGACACCCCTCTTCTAGCAGCATTTGCAATTGGTACTGAAAATAGAACACAATATCAGATAGTTGCTAGTATTTCAGTAAGTGTTAGGATATGGACATACTGCATCTGCAAGCTCATCATTGAAGTTTCTCAGCTATCAAGTAATCAATATTCCTGTTGTCGATGCCCCTACTCAGATAATTTACAGTAAACCCTATTCCCTATCCTAATCCCTTCTAGTATACCAGTAAACAGGACTATTCCATTGACAATAATATTTTTTCAAAAATAATTTCTAAACGTTTCCTTTATAATTTCTGTCATTGTTCCGCTTCAGTTGATGAGAATGAGCGAATGGAGAGAACATCTTGATGGCTGTGTTGAGTGTTAGCTAAGTGTTCTACTCCCCACATGTTTTAAGATGACTACCATCATTTCTGTTCCCTGTAGCACTCACATCTGTAGTCATGAAGTAGTTTGAAAGGCTAGTTATGGCACACACCAACTCCATCATCCCAGACACCCTAGACCCACTCCAATTTGCATACCACCCCAACAGATCCATAGACGACGCAGTGCACTCCACTCTGCCCTCACCCACGTAGATACGAGGAATACCTATGTGAGAACACTGTTCATTGACTACAGCTCAACTTTCAACACCGTTGTCCCCTCCAAGCTCGTCACCAAGTTTAGGACCCTGGGACTGAACACCTCCCACTGCAACTGGATCCTGGACTTCCTGACGGGCCAACCCCAGGTAGTGAGGGTAGGGAACATCACCTCCGCCACTCTAACCGCAAAAACACATATAACATCCACACTTATACTGACTCTACGCACACTCACACACACTCACATACAATCTTATTTTACGCTGCTGCTACTCTGTTTATCATCTATTCCCTATACATATCTACCTCTATTACTCCAGTATCCCTGCACATTATAAATATGGTATTAGAACTGACCCTGTTATATAGATGCTTACTTTCTTGTGCTCTTCATATTTCTTATTTTTATTTCTAGTGTGTTTTTGTTCTACCTTATGTTATTTTTTAGTGCTACATTGATATTGATCACTGCACTGTTGGGTTTTGAGCTTGCAAGAAAGGTATTTCACTGTACATGTGCACGTGACATTAAAACTTGAAACTTGAACTTGAGTGTTAGCTAAGTGTTTAACCCCCTAAATGTTGTTGCCTTTCCTCTCATCTGGAGGTAGAACCTGGCTCTGACGAATGGGAGACCAGAAAGACCGCTCATAGAAAACTCATTGGAACATAACAGACCAAGACTATATCTTAATCTGTCAGTAGTAATGATTTAGCTATTGTTCTTACTGCTTTTCAGGACATGACTGTAGCCTTGGCATTGGCACACCCCTATTGAGTCATCACCATAACAAGAAACCCTCTCTGTGTACTTTAGTGGGACTCATATTTTTTTTAGGATTCAAATCAACGAGCCAGAACCCATATCATAACTTTTCCAGCCTATAAAAATATTTGAATAAAAATGGTTTGGTGACGCACATATCCATGGATGATTAGCTCTGCTTTTGCGCTCTTTTTCAAATTAAGCTGTACTGGATGTTTTTTTCCGTGCCTATTACCCGATCTCTGAAAGATAGGCCTAATCCTGTTTTTTGATTGGCTGCCCCCTCCTGCTCCTACCACTTAAGGGACTGATGTTCATTCTTTTGATCTGTCTTCAGTTTCTGGCCATCCATATCAAAACCATCCATCGTCTGCCATGGTGCTGTAGGCCCACATAAGTGGTAAAACTGGTTTAGGCTCTTGGAAAAACCATCACGCCACAGCTCCGTGGTTTTGACAGTGGGCGCTTGTGTACCATGGGCTTTTTTTGCAGCGAGGAGGTGCTGTTTTGGGGGGTAAACATGTGGTCCAGCCTGGTCTCATAGACTAGACGTAACATAGTAATTCTAAATCGGGACACTCATATTAGAATGATATGTTACGTTTGATATGGTTACATAAGACAGATGGTTACTTAAGGCAAAAAAGAAAGTAGGGTAACTACTTACTACTTTTTAGCTCCTTTGCAACTACTTAGTATGTTAGATAACCATTCCCCTAACCTTAATCCTTCAACCTAACTCCTAAACTTAACCCAACCTTAACCCAAACCCCTAGCCTAGGTAACGTTAGACAGCTAGCTAACGTTAGACAGCTAGCTAACATTAGCCACCTTGCCACCATTGCTGGAATTCGTAACATACTGTACCATACGTTTTGATATTCGTAACATATTGTACATTTGCAAATTCGTAACATATTGTACGTTTAGTAAATTTGTAACATATAATATGAATTGTAATTCGTAACATACCATACGAAATGGGGGATGGACATCCACAAATTAATACATACCATACGAAACATGACATATCATACCAAATGGAGTGTTTCGGTTTTACATACAGATTAATACAAAATGCTCTGAGACCAAATGTTTTGGTCATGTGTGTTTACTCAGGAAGAGTGTGGGGGCTAGATGGGCCTAGGTCACCATTCCCAAAACAAACCCAGTGCTTCAGTCACAGCCGAGTGGGAAAGGGTGCCGCAAAACCCCACCTTGCGGGTAACCCTCGGTCAATTTGCAGTACATGTTGTGACTACAGTGATGAATGGGTTAATGGCATAATGAGTGTTGGACACACTAATGGCTATAATCTGTTTGGGACCAACACCTCACACCGCATGGCCAAACAGAACAACAAACATTCAACCGTGTTTTCTCAGTCAACAGCTAATACTTGAACAGTGCAAGACACCCCTTAGGGTTACTAAAGTCCCCCCTGCTCATACTTTCCTCGAAGAAATGCTGGGTTAAAAACAACCCAATTTGGGTTATTTGGTAAACCAGCGGTGGGTAAATATTGGACAGAACACAGGCTGGGTAATTTTGACTCAGCCAGGTGAGTTACATGAATAACCCAACATGTTGGGTTGTTGGGAATACCCAAACATGGGCTAAATTAACCATCAGTTTGGTTTTTATTCACTTTCATGCTGGGTAAGCCAGCATCAGAGCAACTGCCTTTGAAAAGCAACCCAGCATCTGCATTTGAAATCGGCCTATGTGGCATCGATATGAGTCAGAAACAGTTATTCTAGTGTCAAAATTTACTACAAAGTGTAAATAGGATAATCTTGGTCATAGTCAGTCTCGTCTAAAACAAAGTTTGGAACCTTCATGCGTCACAATGTGTAAATTAAGGTTGGGTTTTGATTTGACAATGTCAATTTTTCCACAAACGTGGTGAATAGCAGCATCTCCAACTTTGTTGACATAAGACAAAATGTTGCGCGACTTGAGATATACTGCACCAAACATAGTAAAAACAATAGTAAAAAATTAAAGAAAGAAAACCCTGGAATGAGTCGGTGTGTTCAAACTTTTGACTTGCACTGTAATTAATAAATGTTGAGGTTTTTGCAGAGGATGTTTTAGTTGCGCAATTTTACTTAGCGAGATGTAAAATTGCGCAACTAAAACATCCTCTGCAAAAACCTCAACATTTATTAATTACAGTACAAGTCAAAAGTTTGAACACACCTACTCATTCCAGGTTTTTTTTATTTTATTTTATTTTTTACTATTTTCTACATTGTAGAATAATAATGAAGATATCACAACTATTAAAGAACACATATGGAATCAAGCAGTAACTAAAAAAGTGTTAAACAATTCAAAATATATTTTATATTTCAGATTCTTCAAAGTAGCCACCCTTTGCCTTGATGATCTCATCCAAGATGGCGTAGCAGTAGGTCGTGTGCGTTTGTCCTTGTCTCATCCCTTGTATTATTCTGTGTAAATAGCCGGTCTTCTTCGTAAATATCTTAATCTCACTTTCTATCTACGAACTAAATAGACTTTCTTGCAACCCCCCTCACCCAATGTGGTACGGATTTGCTATTTCTATTCCTTATAACTGGAACTTCCATCAGGAGCTAGCCAGCTAACTAGCTACTAGTCTTTGTTAGCCGCTGCTAGCGGTCTCCACCTTTTTCTCGGTCACCAGCCAGCCAGCCTTAGCTAGCTCGGACAACACCTGCCTGTCTGCTCAGTGCGATATCAACCCAGAGCATATCGGGCTGCTTCTCTCTACTAATCACTGGATTCCTGCCGTTCTGGATCGTTACACTGGATCATCGCAGCTAGCTAGCTGCAAACGAGTGGCTACTGTTAGCTAACGCCTCTGTCCCGAAGCAAGCACCAGTTATCCTTGAGATAGCCTCAAGCTAGGCCCATATACCAGCTAATTCTAGGGCTACAACTCCTCCTTTGCCATTTGGACAGGACCCTTTATTGTCGACTCGGAGCCCCGCCGATACATCACGACTGGACTGCCGACGTGATCGCCTGATGTAGTTTCAACAGGCTATTCTGTTACGATGTCTCCGAAGAACCATCTACTAGCCCTGGCCCGCTAGCTTTTCTGAACGCCGTGTCCCCTGCTTTCCTAGCATAGTAGTGACTACCGAACAGCACCCTGACTCACCTATTGCTGCTCTTTTGACCCTACGATCACTCGGCTACACAGCTGATGCCCCCTGGACTGTTTCAATAACACGGTACCTCATTTTGTTTACCTGTCGGCCCCAGCCTCGAACTCAGGTCCTGTATGTACCTAACTGACCCGCTCTGCCCATTCATCACCATTTACCCGTTGTTGTCTTAGCTCTCCTGATCAACACCTGTGTTTGCTTCATGCCTCTCTCTAATGTCAATATGCCTTGTCTACTGCTGTCTTGGCTAGTTCTTATTGTTTTATTTCACTGTAGAGCCCTCAGTCCCACTCAAAATGCCTTAGATAGCTTTTTTGTCCCACCCCGCACACATGCGGAGACCTCACCTTGCTTAACTAGTGCCTCCAGAGACGAAACCTCTCTCATTGTCACTCAACGCCTAGGCTTACCTCCACTGTACTCACATCTTACCATACCATTGTCTGTACATTATGCCCTGAATCTATTCTACCACGCCCAGAAATGTTATTTATTTTATCTTTTATTCTCTGTCCCCAACACACTAGATGACCAGTTCTTATAGCCTTTAGCCATACCCTTATCCTACTCCTCTTCTCTTCCTCTGGTGTAGAGGTTAACCAAGGCTCTGTAACCCCCAGTTCCACTCCTATTCCCCAGGCGCTATCATTTGTTGACTTCTGTATCTGTGAAAGCCTTGGCTTCATACATGTTAACATAAGAAGCCTCCTCCCTAAGTTTGTTTTATTCACTGCTTTAGCACACTTCACCAACCCTGATGTCCTAGCGGTGTCTGAATCCTGGCTTAGGAAGGCCATCAAAAATGCAAAAATGTCCATTCCCAACTACAACATTTTCTGCCAAGATAGAACTGCCAACGGGGTTGGAGTTGCAATCTACTGCAGAAATAGTCTGCAGAGTTCTGTCATGCTATCCAGGTCTGTGCCCAAACAGTTCGACCTTCTACTTTTAAAAATCCACCTTTCCAGAAATAAGTCTCTCACTGTTGCCGCTTGTTATAGACCCCCCTCAGCCCCCAGCTGTGTCCTGGACATCATATGTGAATTAATTTCGCCCCATTTATCTTCAGAGTTTGTACTGTTCGGTGACCTAAACTGGGATATGCTTAACACCCCGGCCGTCCTAAAATCTAAGCTAGATGCCCTCAATCTCATACAAATTATCAAGGAACCTACCAGATACAACCCTAAATCAGTAAACACGGGCACCCTCATAGATATCATCCTGACCAACCTGCCCTCTAAATACACCTTTGCTGTCTTCAACAAGGATCTCAGCGATCACTGCCTCATTGCCTGCATCCGTAATGGGTCCGCGGCCAAACGACCACCCCTCACCACTGTCAAACAGTCCCTAAAACACTTCAGCGAGCAGACCTTTCTAATTGACCTGGCCCGGGTATCCTGGAAGGATATTGACCTCATTCCGTCAGTAGAGGATGCCTGGTTATTCTTTAAAAGTGCCTTCCTCACCATCTTAAATAAGCATGCCCCATTCAAAAAATGTAGAACTAAGAACAGATATAGCCCTTGGTTCACTCCAGACCTGACTGCCCTTGACCAGCACAAATCATCTGGTTGCGTATTGCATTAGCATCGAATAGCACCCGCGATATGCAACTTTCGGGGAAGTTAGGAACATATATACACAGGCAGTTAGGGAAGCAAAGGCTAGCTTTTCAAACAGAAATTTGCATCCTGTAGCACAAACTCCCAAAAGTTCTGGGACACTGTAAAGTCCATGGAGAATAAGAGCACCTCCTCCCAGCTGTCCACTGCACTGAGGATAGGAAACACTGTCACCACCGATAAATCTACGATAATCGAGAATTTCAATAAGCATTTTTCTACGGCTGGCCATGCTTTCCACCTGGCTACCCCTACCCCGGTCAACAGCTCTGCACCCCCCACAGCAACCTGCCCGAGCCTCCCCCATTTCTCCTTCCCCCAAATCCAGTCAGCTGATGTTCTGAAAGAGCTGCAAAATCTGGACCCCTATAAATCAGCTGGGCTAGACAATCTGGACCCTCTCTTTCTAAAATTATCTGCCACAATTGATTCAACCCCTATTACTGCCTGTTCAACCTCTCGGTCGTATCGTCTGAGATTCATAAAGTTTTGAAAGCTGCCGCGGTCATGCCCCTCTACAAAGGGGGAGACACTCTAGACCCAAACTGTTACAGACCTATATCTATCCTAACCTGCCTTTCTAAAGTCTTCGAAATCCAAGTTAACAAACAGATCACTGACCATTTCGAATCCCACCGTACCTTCTCCGATATGCAATCTGGTTTCCGAGCGGGTCATGGGTGCACCTCAGCCACGCTCATGGTTCCTAAACGATATCATAACCGCCATCGATAAGAGACAATACTGTGCAGCCGTCTTCATCAACCTGGCCAAGACTTTCGACACTGTCAATCACTGCATTCTTATCAGCAGACTAAACAGCCTTGGTTTCTCAAATGACTGCCTCGCCTGGTTCACCTATTACTTCTCAGATAAAGTTTAGTGTGTCGAATCGGAGGGCTTGTTGGCCAGACCTCTGGCAGTCTCTATGGGAGTTCCACAGGGTTCAATTCTTGGGCCGACTCTGTTCTCTGTATACATCAATGATGTCGCTCTTGCTGCTGGTGATTCTCTGATCCACCTCTACGCAGACAACACCAGTATACTTCTGGCCCTTCTTTGGACACTGTGCTAAGTAACCTCCAGATGAGCTTCAATGCCATACAACACTCCTTCCGTGGCCTCCAACTGCTCTTAAATGCAAGTAAAACTAATTGCATGCTCTTCAACCGATCTCTACTCAGCAATTTGGATGTAGTATATCACAGTGCCATCTGTTTTGTCACCAAAGCCCCATATACCACCCACCACTGCGACCTGTATGCTCTCGTTGGCTGGCCCTCGCTTCATATTTGTCGCCAAACCCACTGGCTCCAGGTCATCTATAAGTAATTTCTAGGTAAAGCCCCGCCTTATCTCAGCTCACTGGTCACCGTAGCACGCGCTCCAGCAGGTATATTTCACTGGTCATCCCCAAAGCCAACTCCTCTTTGGCCGCCTTTCCTTCCAGTTCTCTGCTGCCAATGACTGGAACGAATTGCAAAAATCACTGAAGCTGGAGTCTTATATCTCCCTCACTAACTTTAAGCATCATCTGTCAGAGCAGCTTACTGATCATTGCACATGTACACAGCCCATCTGTAAATAGCCCACCCAACTACCTCATCCCCGTATTGTATTTTTGGTTGCTCCTTTTCACCCCAGTATCTCTACTTGAACATTCATCTTCTGCTCATCTATCACTCCAGTGTTTAATTGCTAAATTGTAATTATTTCACCACTATCGCCTATTTATTGCCTTACCTCCCTAATCTTACTACATTTGCACACACTGTATATATATTTTTCTATTGTGTTATTGACTGTATGTTTGTTTATCTCATTTGTAACTCTGTGTTGTTTGTGTCGCACTGCTTTGCTTTATCTTGGCCAGGTTGCAGTTGTAAATGAGAACTTGTTCTCAACTGGCCTACCTGGTTAAATAAAGGTGAAATAAATAAAAGTATTTCAAAAAATGACAGCTTTGCTCAATTTTGGCAATCTCTCAACCAGCTTCATGAGGCAGTCACCTGAAATGCATTTCAATGAACAGGTGTGCCTTGTTAAAAGTTAATTTGTGGAATTTCTTTCCGTCTTAATGCGTTTGAGGCAATCAGTTGTGTTGTGACAAGGTAGGGGTGGTATACAAGGGATAACCTTATTTGGTCTATATTATGGCAAGAACAGCTCGTCAGTCATTCCAGAAAATTTCAAGAACTTTGAAAGTTTCTTCAAGTACAGTTCCAAAACCATCAAGCTCTATGATGAAACTGGCTGTCATGATGACCGCCACAGGAAAGGAAGACCCTGAGTTACCTCTGCTGCAGAGGACAAGTTCATTAGAGTTAACTGCACCTCAGATTGCAGCCCAAATAAATGCTTCACAGAGTTCAAGTAACATCAACTGTTCAGAGGAGACTGCGTGAATCAGGCCTTCATGGTTGTATTGCTGCAAAGAAACCACTACTAAAGTACATCAATAATAATAAGAGACTTGCTTGGGCCAAGAAACACGAGCAATGGACATTAAACCGGTGGAAATCTGTCCTTTGGACAGACACACTTAACCAGCATCGCTACCACAGCATTCTGCAGCGATACGCTATCCCATCTGATTTGCACTTAGTGGGACTATCATTTGTTGTTCAACAGGACAATGACCCAAAACACACCTCCAGGCTGTGTAAGGGCTATTTGACCAAGAAGGAGATTGATGGAGTGCTGCATCAGATGACCTGGCCTCCACAATCACCCGACCTCAACCCAGTTGAGATGGTTTAGGATGAGTTGGACTGCAGAGTGAAGGAAAAGCAGCCAATATATGCTCAGCATATGTGGGAACTCCTTCAAGACTGTTGGAAAATCATTCCAGGTGAAGCTGGTTGAGAGAATGCCAAGAGTGTGTAAAGCTGTCCTCAAGGCAAAGGGTGGCTACTTTGAAGAATTTCAAATTTCAAATACATTTTGACTTGTTAACACTTTTTTGGTTACTGCATGATTCCATACGTGTTATTTCAAATGTTTGATGTCTTCACTATTCTACAATGTAGAAAATAGTAAAAATTAGGAAAAACCCTTGAATGAGTAGGTGTGTCCAAACTTTTGACTGGTACTGTACATTATCATATATTCATTATGAGGATTTTGAGGAGGTGAAATAGGCTTCCGCTTCTACGGTGTCTCATGGGGGACAAATGTTGTTAACAAAATGCGGAATCAGACAGGAAACACACCTCCAAGACTGAAACCTTGTTTTTCTAATGAGCAACAGAAAAACACACGTACCAATCGCCGTTTTCAGTTGCTTTTTAATGCAATCTTTAGGTTATTTTTTGGAGATGTGGATTATTAGGGATGTGGATTTCAGATAGTTATTTTTGACCACATGTGAGAGGAAATATAATTCCTGTTCATCATGTTAAATTTTTACACTGCAAATGTACATTTTACTTCAATAGTTTTGTGCATGAGACATTTTTATATAAAATGTATAATGTTACCTATTGTAACAAAATGGTAACTATCTTAATAAGCCTCATTAAAGTTACAAACGTGTCAGTGTTCAACATTAACATGTGATAACAATACAACAGAACAGATTAACCGGAAATATGTTCACTCTCACGGGTGGCCAAAAATAACTATCTGAAAGCCACACCCCTGCTAATCCACTTCTTCAGTCTTCTGATCTGACGCTCTGGGTCATATCTCAATAATCCAGCATAAATAACCCAGCATCAACAACCCAACCTTGCTCTTTTTAAAGAAAGTAACCCAGATAGAGTGTGGAAAGGTGGACAACTGGACATCTAAACAAATGTTGCCCAAAGTAAAATATATCATGTCCATGTTGACACAATGCTAGTAGTTATTGCCACTATCTCATTGGATGGCGACGTCATTGGATAGAGTTGAATCCCCAGGCATCAAGGTATCCAGTGTTGGTTTATTAATCATTCAGGTGGTTGGCTTCCTTCCTGTGGCTCTGAAGGGCACTATGAAGGGCTCTCCTCTCCTCTTGCATACCATCATGTTGTTAACTATATCCCTGCTTGGCACCGGACAATACAGTGTTGTCCTCTCTCTGTAACATTACCCCTTAGTAAAAGTGATAAATAGAACTGAGGCAGTGTCCCAAATTGCACCCTATTCCCTAATGCCTCGGTCAAAAGTAGTGCACTATGTAGGGAATAGAGTGTCTTTTGGGAGGCAGAGATACAGATCTTAATTTGATCACCCTGTTGCATTGTTAAACAGTGTATTTGATGTTTAAAAAGGCTTCTGAAGTATAATTTCCAATAGAAATGTCAGACTTGATTTTCCCTTACGGAGAATGTATCAACCCCTGCAAAAATGGCAATTAATTATAATCAACATAATAATTCACATTTCCAGTTGCTGCATGATTATTTGCCGGCGGTAGCAAACTGGCTCAAATTAAGATTCTACATCTGTATGGTAGAGTACCACACATCTCCTTGACTGTGGAATATGGACATTTCCACATGTGGTAAGGCGAATTACCTGCACTAAAGAATGCCAGACACCATGGTTCTAAATCTTATTCTCAGACTATTTATTTATTGGTCCCTCACAAATATTGTACATACATACAGTGGGGCAAAAAAGTATTTATTCAGCCACCAATTGTGCAAGTTCTCCCACTTAAAAAGATGAGAGAGGCCTGTAATTTTCATCATAGGTACACTTCAACTATGACATGATAAAATGAGGGGAAAAAATCCAGAAAATCACATTGTAGGATTTCTAATGAATTTATTTGCAAATTATGGTGGAAAATAAGTATTTAGTCACCTACAAACAAGCAAGATTTCTGGCTCTCACAGACCTGTAACTTCTTCTTTAAGAGGCTCCTCTGTCCTCCACTCGTTACCTGTATTAATGGCACCTGTTTGAACTTGTTATCAGTATAAAAGACACCTGTCCACAACCTCAAACAGTCACACTCCAAACTCCACAATGGCCAAGACCAAAGAGCTGTCAAAGGACACCAGAAACAAAATTGTAGACCTGCACCAGGCTGGGAAGACTGAATCTGCAATAGGTAAGCAGCTTGGTTTGAAGAAATCAACTGTGGGAGCAATTATTAGGAAATGGAAGACATACAAAACCACTGATAATCTCCCTCGAACTGGGGCTCCACGCAAGATCTCACCCCGTGGGGTCAAAATGATCACAAGAACGGTGAGCAAAAATCCCAGAACCACACGGGGGGACCTAGTGAATGACCTGCAGAGAGCTGGGACCAAAGTAACAAAGCATACCATCAGTAACACACTACGTCGCCAGGGACTCAAATCCTGCAGCGCCAGACGTGTCCCCCTGCTTTAGCCAGTACATGTACAGGCCCGTCTGAAGTTTGCTAGAGAGCATTTGGATGATCCAGAAGAAGATTGGGAGAATGTCATATGGTCAGATGAAACCAAAATAGAACTTTTTGGTAAAAACTCAACTCGTCATGTTTGGAGGACAAAGAATGCTGAGTTGCATCCAAAGAACACCATACCTACTGTGAAGGATGGGGGTGGAAACATCATGCTTTGGGGCTGTTTTTCTGCAAAGGGACCAGGACGACTGATCCGTGTAAAGGAAAGAATGAATGGGGCCATGTATCGTGAGATTTTGAGTGAAAACCTCCTTCCATCAGCAAGGGCATTGAAGATGAAACGTGGCTGGGTCTTTCAGCATGACAATGATCCCAAACACACCACCCGGGCAACGAAGGAGTGGCTTCGTAAGAAGCATTTCAAGGTCCTGGAGTGGCCTAGCCAGTCTCCAGATCTCAACCCCATAGAAAATCTTTGGAGGGAGTTGAAAGTCTGTGTTGCCCAGCAACAGCCCCAAAACATCACTGCTCTAGAGGAGATCTGCATGGAGGAATGGGCCAAAATACCAGCAACAGTGTGTGAAAACCTTGTGAAGACTTACAGAAAACATTTGACCTCTGTCATTGCCAACAAAGGGTATATAACAAAGTATTGAGATAAACTTTTGTTATTGACCAAATACTTATTTTCCACCATAATTTGCAAATAAATTCATTAAAAATCCTACAATGTGATTTTCTGGATTTTTTTCCCTCATTTTGTCTGTCATAGTTGAAGTGTACATATGATGAAAATTACAGGCCTCTCTCATCTTTTTAAGTGGGAGAACTTGCACAATTGGTGGCTGACTAAATACTTTTTTGCCCCACTGTACATCCTTGTTCTTAGAAAGTACCCAATAGATAATATAAATATATTTTAATAATATTTGTTTCAGAGGAGGCTGGTGGGAGGAGCTATAGGAGGACTAGCTTATTGTAATGGCATAAATATATTTACCAGATGCTCTTTTCCAGAGTGACATACAGGAACAATTAGGGTCAAGCTCCTTGCTCAAGGGCACATTGACAGATTTTGCACCTCTGGGAATCGTGCCAGCAACATTTCAGTTAATGGACCAACGCTCTAACCACTAGGCTACCTGACAGCTTAAAAGGAATTGGGTCAAACAGATTTAACATATGGAAACCACATGTTTGACTCCGTTCCATTAATTCCATTCCAGCTATTACAGTGAGCCCATCCTCCTATATCTCCTCCTACCAAACTCCTCTGATTTGATTACAGGGTACTGCTTGCTGTAAACCTGGTAGCATTCATGATTAGTAGGGCATCATTGTGTACACACAGTGGGCTTTCCTGGTTTGCTATACGATAAATGTACTTGCCTCTTGCTAATCTAATGGACACTACTAATGTGTAGTACAACATTAGACATCACACTTTCGTGGAAAAAGGCAACTGAGTGGCCTGATTTTTGGGCTATGCTGTGTCTGTTATTCAGCCCTCTGTAATCACTGGGATATACCTTGCTCACATTATATATGAACAGAGAATGGATTTATTATACCAGGCAAACAACATGTACTCACTACTTTTGGAAGTAATGGCTCAGTGTCATGCAGGAGACTTAGTTTGCATCCCAAATGGCACCCTATTCCCTACATAGTGCATTACTTTTGATTAGAGCCTATGGGGCTCTGGTCAAAAGAAGAGCCCTATATAGGGAATAGGGTGCCATTTGAAACAGGCCCACTGTTACCTGGCCAGTGCAAGGCAAGAGACTCCTTTAAGCCCAATTTAAGAGCTCTGTGTTCCTCCCAGTTCCTTTACGACTGGTGTAAGACATGACCTTGAAGGAACTTGACAGCCTGTTAACTTTTCTGCTCCAATACACTGAACAGCAAAACCTGTGTTGCTTACCTAGCTCCAGAGGTGTAAGAAACCTCACATAATACGTAACCTATTTATTGAATTCTGAAACATTAGCCTCGTGAAATTCGGTCTCTCAAGCCAGTGGAAATAGGCTTCTAACAACCAGTGGTACACATTCACAGTTTTTTTTAGGATGGAAAAGAATTGTATTTGCTAAAATGTTCTTCCTGTGTTTGCCAAGTATGTATGGGCTCCTTCAGATTTCATAAGTTTGTGCGAAGTACTGTAGAGGGAAGGATGTGGCTGGAGACAAGGCTGTGAATTCCAGGTTGTTATTGTAAAATAAAATGTGTTCTCAGTAACTACAGAGGGTAATATGCAACTATGCATAAAGCCCGTCATTTGTTCTCTCAGCTGTTCGATAGGATTACATCATCATGTTGAAGTGTATCATTAGGTTTTTTCATGTCTAGGAGCAGATAGAAGAGTCATTGGGTGATTTATAATGCCTATAGGCTACTATGAAGCATAACCAGCCTTCTCCATTCCACCCTCAGTGTGTGTCCCAAATGGCACCCTATTCCCTATCAAAGTGCACTACTTTAGGGCTCTGGTCAAGGGACAAAGACTCTGTTTTCATCAGGTTACATAGCTGCAGAGGACATAGCTGCAGCACTGCAGTCTGTTTAATAAGAGTAACCTCTGCAGGCTGTACTTGTTATCTATCTATCTATCTATCTATCTATCTGTCTGTCTGTCTATGTTTCATGGGAAGGCAGTTCCGGACAAAGTGTTTGTTCTCTGGTCATTTCCCCTTGGATGGCATTACATTATACACTTATACACAACACTTTTATCTACCCTGGTCTGACCCTGTAAAAACAAGGTAGTAGCAACAATGTTAACATTTTTGCTGTATGATCTATTTCATTCAGGGTCAAGCAGGGTCAAAATGAATAGATAATGTGTCACATGGATGATGATGGAGAGACGCAGCAGGTACGGGGAGTCAAACATTTAATATAGAACGGACATGGAAGGAGACAGGAACAACATACAAGAAAACAAAGACAAAAAACAATCAATACAGCAGTGGGGAACAGAGCAAGGGAACTGACAAATAAAGGGGAGGAAATAAACAGATGAGTGAGTCCAGGTGAGTCCAATATTGCTGATGTGCGTGACGAGGGATGGCAGGTGTGCGTAATAGATGGAAGGAGTGCGTGATGCAGGGCAGCCTGGCGCCCTTAAGCGCCAGGGGGGGAAGAGCGGGAGCAGACGTGACAGAATTAGAGAATGTTCACTCAGCAAGCAGTAATAGAAACCTGCGGTCTTTTTGGGCAATAAAACACAGATTAATTACCTTTGGGACTTTACAAGCTTCCTCCCCTCTTAGCGTTATCAGACTAGATGGTATGCAGAACGTCCTCTCCCTTTACTTCTATCAGAGATAGTAACCCTAAGGTCAGACAAAGAGTGTGTCCCAAATGGCACCCTATTCCCTATTTAGTCCACTACTTTTGACCAGAGCCCTATGCGGCGGGCCCTGGTCAAAAGTAGTACATTATAAATAGGGAATAGGGTTCCGTTTTGGATGCTGACCCAGTTACCTCACAGGTCAGAGTGATCATCAGGGCAGCATCAGCCCCACTCAGAACTTACCCAGGAGGATATAGAGACAGTAGACTTGAGGAATCCTTCCCACGCTAGATGGTAAATGGTTTCCACATCTCTGAGAAATCCTGACTTGTTCCAGGATAGACATGACTAACTCGTGTACTTACTGCTCACTATTTATTTGAAGCATGACTTCCATGAGACTTACAACACAAACATCTTAGCAACTCTTGCCCCACAAATAAATAAGTTATTATTCAACAGGATGATCAAATTAAGATCTGTATGTCTGCGTCCCAAATGACACCCTATTCCCTATATAGTGTACTACTTTTGGCCGAGGCCTTGGTCAAAAGTAGTGACCTACAGAGGGAATAGGAGTTGCTGGCTTTGTCTTGAAGAATGAATGGATGGCTCTAAAAGATAGTGTTTTATGACACAATTTATTCAGTTCCAAGGATAGTCAGTCAGGCACAAGTACAGTTTTTCCTTTCACACACTAGCCTAATATCTAGGTAAACCTCCAAACAAGGCCAAATGTCCAGGTCAGCAGTAGCCTAAATAGTTCCCCTCTGGCACCCTTTTCCCTATTTAGTGTACTACTTTATAGGGAATAGGGTGTCATTTGGGATGCACATAAGGACAGAAATCTTGAATCTGGGTCCATTGGTCTTTTGCTTGTGTAGTTAATTGCTTTAGGTGCCACTAAAGCAGCAGTTTTCAGAGTGCTAGCCCGGTGAGAGAGAGGGCGGGCTGAATCCGGATTTCTTATTAGATTAATGGCTAACCTCGCTAACCACCTAACCTCCCCTCTCTCCCCCGCTCCATTCAGAGAGCAAGTCAGGTTTTTCTTGGAAAGTGTACACTGGTACCTCAGTTCCTCACACTGCACGGTCTGTCTCTCGGGGTGTTTCCTGACCAGGGATATCAAAGGCATGTGAGCTCGTGTCAACCAACTTCTGCTCTCCCTTTAGCCTCAATCCCCAGCTTGACATGTCAGATGTCACCCAACGTTCAAGATGGGTGCTAGTCAGAACAGAGGCCATTTAACCCCTGATGGTTAGGGTACTTTGTTGTTTCTGATGCTATCAACATTGTGTATGAAATCTCTATCTGTATGGGGCTGCAGGTAGCCTAGTGGTTAGAGTGTTGGGCCAGTAAACAAAAGGTTGCTAGATTGAATCCCTGAGCTGACAAGGTAAAAATCTGTTGTTCTGCCCCTGAACAAGGCTGAACACTGTTCCTAGGCCGTCATTGTAAATAAGAATTTGTTCTTAACTGACTTGCCTAGTTAAATAAAGGGGGAAAAAGGAGCCTCTGGGGATTATGTATGGCCTATACATATTGTAGTACTGGGTGAAAGACACGTAAAGAAGATAGCCACAGCACTGGTACTGCATTCATTCTAGACCAAACATGCTGTGATGTTTCGCTTTTGCTCTCTCTCTTCGTCTTCCTCTCGCTCTCTCTCTTCCTCTCTCTCCCTTGATAATAACCTCATCTTCCATATACTGCACACACACACACACACACACACACCGCATGGATATCACAGCAGTGCTGTTACATCTTTGTTTTGGATTGTGGATGTTATATGAGGACAGTGTTACATGATCTTTCTTTCCTGTCCTTTGAAGTAAAGCCATAGAGCCTACGCCTCTTTTAGTGCTGGATTGGCTGACACTTGTTGTCCATCCGTCTCCCAGTTTGCATAATAGGGGTGCTGCTGATAGCCAGGAAGTTCTTAATACCAACGGTCCAACCATCAACACTGCTTATGTAACTGTGGAGGGAGTTGGCACAGGGCATTAATAGTTCCTGCAGCCCTTCCATCCATCCATCCAGACCCCAAATCAACATACACACACCTCCCTCTCCTCCCTCCTCTTAGTGGCTATGAATACAGATTCTCAGAGACACTGTATTTAATGATGAGATGGTCTTTTCTACGCAATAACAATGGGAGTCATTGTCGCAAAGCGGAAAGGCAGGCGGTCTGCTTATTAAGTCCAATAAGCCTATAGAAATGCATTGAATAACGCTCTATTCCCACATGGACAGATTGTGACGGGAGTGGACCCTCTAGCTTCGCCTCTTCTCTGATATTCTCTAGCCAAACAAAGAGAGAGGAGACATTTAGCGACCCCAATTCAATTTTTACACCCCTGCTGTAACGTTCGTTCTCCTCCTCGTCTGAGGAGGAGCATGGATCGGACCAAAACGCAGCTTGGGTAGAATACATGATGATTTATTTGAAGAAAGACGAAGACGGAAAAACTCTTAACAAACTACAAAACAATAAACAACGTAAACAGACCTGAACATGAGAACTTACAGACAACAAAGAACGCACGAACAGGAACAAACTAACAAACGAAACAGTCCCGTGTGGCACAAACACTGACACAGGAACAATCACCCACAAACAAACGGTGTGAACAGCCTACCTTAATAGGGTTCTCAATCAGAGGAAACGTAAAACACCTGCCCCTGATTGAGAACCATATCAGGCTAATTAACAATGAACCTAAACATAGAAACACATAACATAGAATGCCCACCCAGCTCACGTCCTGACCATACTAAACAAAGACAAAATAAAGGAAATAAGGTCAGGAACGTGACACCTGCAGTACAACAATACATTTGGGAGATGTGTAGACTTACTGTATTCAGGAAAGGAAATAAGAAACAAAAGTTGTATCTTTTATTTGCTAATTATCAAATCACAAAACATGAACAGGTCTTTCAGATGTTTATATTGATAAAGTAAGACAGTTTATAGATCTGTAAGGTATTTCTCATGTTATTCCTCAAATTCAACTAATATGCCATAATATTTCACATCCATAAAAACAATATTTCAGGCAATGACTGCAAATGTTAGCAGTAGCACACATACAAAACTTGTGCAAAACTTCAGCTAAGAGCTTAATCAAATGAAATTGCATTTGTCACATGCGCCAAATACAACGAATACAATTGACGTTACAGTGAAATACTTAATGCGATCCACCGTTCGTCCATTATGCTAATGTTTCTGACCTGAGTCTTTATATTCAGATGATGTTGAATGGTATGGAAGGTTGTTCAGATGAATTGAATCACAATACAGTTGAGCTAGATGATGATTGACAGTTCAGTTGGCATTAGTATGCATTGGCTTTAGTTAGGATCGGCCAGCCAGTGGATAGAATAAGTAATTAAGCAATGCAAATCTAGCAACAAGATGACAATATTAATGTCAAAAGTGGAATGCAATAACATGTGTTGTGGTAGGCCAAAGCTAGAGCAGGCTAAAATGACAGTGGCTATGTAGTGCTGTATTCAGGAAAGGAAATAAACCAGATCAAATCAAACTTTGTCACCTGCGCCGAATACAACATGTGTAGACCTTAGCATGAAATGCTTACTCACAAGCCCTTAAACCAACAGTGCAGTTCAAGAAAAATGTAAGAAAATATTTACCAAATAAACTAAAGTAAAAAAACACTCGATTAGATCAATGCTACAATTTAATGCATTGTCATAGGCCATATAAATATGGCACAACATGATGTATTTGGTTATGTTGCATATCTTGATGTGCAACATCTATGAGGTGTTTGTCTGTGTTTTGTCATTGAGTTGATACAGCAGTGAACAGCAGTGGAAAAACAGGATAAGACCTTGTATGATATCCACCCAAGTGGCATTCTCTGTCAGTGCTGTAATCTCTCTCTAGGAAATAGCAGAGGCCCCACTATACTATATTGTTCCAGACCAGCCAAGGTTTCTCATTAAGACAACATAGCATGTGTGATCGCTTACTGTTGGTTTTTCTTTATGTTCAGACCAAGTTAAGTGGCTAGTCTGTCACTTGTATTGTATCGGTGTTAAATCCAACCATATTAAAGATGTGCTATTAACTGAATCTGGAAAGCATGTGATGACCCATCATGTTTAAGTTGATTTGACAACATAAATTGTCTTACTTTCACAAAGGCACATCAACTCATCGTACATAATTATCTGTAGTTTGTATACATGTGTTTATGCTTAAAATGTATCATTAAGGCCTCCCGGGTGGCACAGTGGTCTAGGGCACTGCATCGCAGTGCTGACTGCGCCACCAGAGTCTCTGGGTTCGCCCCCAGGCTCTGTCGCAGCCGGCCGTGACCGGGAGGTCCGTGGGGCGACGCACAATTGGGCTAGCGTCGTCCGGGTTAGGGAGGGTTTGGCCGGTAGGGATTTCCTTGTCTCATCGCGCTCCAGCGACTCCTGTGGCGGGCTGGGCGCAGTGCGCGCTAACCAAGGGGGCCAGGTGCACGGTGTTTCCTCCGACACATTGGTGCGGCTGGCTTCCGGGTTGGAGGCGCGCTGTGTTAAAGAAGCAGTGCGGCTTGGTTGGGTTGTGCCTCGGAGGACGCATGGCTTTCGACCTTCGTCTCTCCCGAGCCCGTACGGGAGTTGTAGCGATGAGACAAGATAGTAATTACTAGCGATTGGATACCACGAAAATTGGGGAGAAAAGGGGATAACATTTTAAAAATAATAAAAATAAAAAAATGTTTCATTATATCACTGTGAAATTAGTCCATCACACAACAAACCTATCCCGTGATAGCAGAAAATGATAGCAGAAAGTCAGCACAGTTGATGTTTTCACTTTTACTTACTCACATTCTGGTATTCCTTATTATTCCTGACATTTGTTCTATGTGAGTAATAATAACATGAATACATTTAATTTATAACACATTTTATGAAAAAAAACTCTCCCAAATTCAATAGGTGTTCATTGGATACAGCTTTTGAATGAGTCAACATAATCAGTCCGTAATCAGACACACGTTACAGGACGCCTTTGGAAGCAAGCAGAAATTTTTTTCAGGCTCTTGCAGGCTTTAGTTTAGGAAGACCTGAATAAGACATTGGCTCTTCCAGGAAAGCCCTCTGAAGTTGCCTAAATGTATTCTCTGTATTCTGTATTTGAATGTGTTGTGCTTGCCATGTGGTATAGTGAGTGAGCTCTCTGGTAAACTCAGTGGTTTAAGGAGCTGCCAAGGCTTCCAAGTGGACAGTGTAAGCCATGAGGCTAAATGCACATACACACTACAGTGGGCTGTTCTGTAGAGGGATCTTCGAGATAAACAGGCCAGTCAGGTTGAAACACACTTGTCCTAACATAGAGACACACATGTACTGTATGCACACACACAAATGAAGGTGCATGTACACAGACTTCTGCAGCTGCAACTCAATGACAGTCTGTACCATGCAGTGGGTCTCATCGGTATAAAAACAGAGGCAGGGGAAACACCCAATCAGATCAGTGGGATCATTATTTAATGCCATCAGTTTACTCAGAATTTACCATCAAGGACACTGAAGCTGTCTCCCATCAATTACTGTAATCCTAACATACATGTCCTAGAATGTATCACCTGTAGTCACATCATACTCCTGTCACACCAATTCGGCACATAAATACATACAAAATCATTGGTCAAAAGTCCTAAGTGGTCTGTGTTGAAAACAGAGGCACCATGTTGGAATCAATCTTCTAATTGAATTAGTGTTTGGCAATTGATGGACGTCGGTTGGTGTGGGAATAGCTTTTTTGGGGCTCCCCTTGCATGCCTCCCTCTCTGAGATCGTGTGCTCCCAGTGTTGATAGGGTGTGCATCCCAAATGGCACCCTATTCCTTATATAGTGCACTACTTTTGACCAGGGCCTTGTGCCGTGGTCAAAAGTAGTGCACTATAAAAGGGAATACGGTGCCATTGGAGGCAGACAGGGCCTGGTAACATGAGTGGCAGCCCCCTTCTCTAAAGGGGAGGAAGGAGTCGTGGTCAGTCAATTGTAAACATAAACATACCCTCAGTTTTTCCCAGAACAGCCTCAATGCAGGATTCATGGTTGTAGAAGTCTAGAGGTCTCTCTGGTGTTTTCCAAACAGCTATCCACCCACTGCAGCCTCCCGGCAGCACTACACTAGAGACTCAATCAAACCATTCATACACTTTTAAAATGAAGTGCTTTATAACACTAAAACTAGTGGCAACTGAGCTGCCACCACCTTAAAGGAGACAAAACTTTGCCGGAGTATTGAAACACGTGGTTGTCAGGGTATTAGAACAGATTTAAGATGTACTGAAACATTCATCCTGAGGTGTTTCTGAAATATGACGTGTTGTAACACCACATAAGACCTTGAAAAGGTTGAAAACCCAATGGTGTTTAGAGTCCTGTATAGTGCAGAGTTAGGTCCCTCTTTTAGTATTGTTTCCTCTCCCGAAAGCTCCCAAACACTAGGATTGTGTTTTGAATCCTGTCTAGTGCAGAATTAGATCAATTTTTCTGCAGTTTCCAAATACTGTAAAATGGGAGTCCCTCCCCTTAATGTATATTCCCTGCTCTTATATCATGTACTGGTAAACTCCTCATTGGTAATTCCAAAAGGTCAAAAGTTTTATGCTCTAACAAAGCACACAAAAGTTGGTCCAGGATAATAATTAATGAGTAAAAAAAGTATTTGAGACATGATTGAAGCATCAAAAGTTGAATCTTTTATTTGCTAATTATCAAATCACAAAACATGAACAGGTCTTTCAGATGTTTATATTGATAAAGTAAGACAGTTTATAGATCTGTAAGGTATTTCTCATGTTATTCCTCAAATTCAACTAATATGCCATAATATTTCACATCCATAAAAACAATATTTCAGGCAATGACTGCAAATGTTAGCAGTAGCACATATACAAAACTTGTGCAAAACTTCAGCTAAGGGCTTAATCAAATGAAATTGCATTTGTCACATGCGCCAAATACAACGAATACAATTCACGTTACAGTGAAATGCTTAATGCGATCCACCGTTCGTCCATTATGCTAATGTTTCTGACCTGAGTCTTTATATTCAGATGATGTGGAATGGTATGGAAGGTTGTTCAGATGAATTGAATCACAATACAGTTGAGCTAGATGATGATTGACAGTTCAGTTGTCATTAGTATGCATTGGCTTTAGTTAGGATCGGCCAGCCAGTGGATAGAATAAGTAATTAAGCAATGCAAATCTAGCAACAAGATGACAATATTAATGTCAAAAGTGGAATGCAATAACATGTGTTGTGGTAGGCCAAAGCTAGAGCAGGCTAAAATGACAGTGGCTATGTAGTGCTGTATGTAGGGTATACATCAGAGCAGATACAACTCGTAAATCTAGTAGGCAAACAAGCCAGCAGTATTAACTAAAAAGCAGGCCTTCATTTGCATAAAACACAAGTGCACGAAAGGTGCAAACAATGACGTGTCAATTCACTTCTTGAGGCATCAAGAAAGCTGATCAATGGATCAAAAGAACTGTTTTACTTGGACTATTAGCATTAGCAGCCAAAATGCTACACAAAACAAATGTTCTTATTGAGTGGATTCCTTTTTGGTTTCCTTCTTCAATGTGATAACATTGTATACTCACGTATTCATTGACGCATACTTTCTTGGATTTGTTTGTTTGTTGACTAGTTCATCTGAGCACTTGGTGTGCTCTCACCTCTCTGAGTTTGTGAAGGACTGTTTTTATACTTGACCATAGAGTTTGCTAGAGGGCACACCTGCCACAAATTCCATCTCTCCACCTCCATGCCCCAGGCTGGGGGAATTCTGAACAGTACATCAGCACAATGTTTGAAGTTCACATTTTGCCTTTAATCATCTAAACATTTGTCTTCTGATATATTAAATTCCTCACATGGTGTGTGGTTAAGCGGGTAAAATTCCAAATAATTTTGGCATTTTGCTGTCCCAACAGTCAGGGGTTCAATTCCTGCTTTTGCCTGTCCAACTTTATCTCCTTCTCTGTCTCTGTCTCCTCCTGTTTCTAATCTGTCTAAACAAAACACAGAAAAAATGTGGCAGGTAGCCTAGTGGTTAAGAGTGTTGGGGCATTAACAGACAGGTTGCTGGTTTGAATCCCAGAGCTGACTAGGTGAGAATGTAACCTTGAGCAATGCACTTAACCCTAATTCCTCTGGATAAGAGCATCTGCTAAATGGCTAAAATGTTCACATCCACTTTCTCACATGAATACCAGTGATGAGGGCACACTTTATAACTCATGCTACCTCTGCTATAACCTACATAGCCCTAAACATTTTGATTGTAACATTATTTATAATCTCACAAAGTGTCCTGGCAGCTGTAGCCTATATTTACTGCCAAAGTCTGCTCTAAGAAAATTATTCAATTCCCAGTGTTTTCTTAAAAATATTTACTGAAAATTAAATTTTTATTTATAATCAATTAATATTTATGCTATTAACAATTTGCAATTTAAAACCATTTGATTATATGAGAGACACAGTCTGCTAAAACATTACTTTTGTGTTTTGTTGCTGCCTTTTACATGCACTGAGACATCAACAAGTGTTTTCAGAACGCTCTCTTAAAAACACAATGATTCAGATTGAAGAGCCACTTTAGGTGTTTCAGAGTACTTCCATTCTGTTTTGATATCTATTCAGTGTATCATAACACTTACATTAAGTTTACATTCAAACACCCTCCAGAAACACCAGATCTCAGCTTAGGTGAACTACTTTTCCTGGTTTCAGAGTTTTGAGTGTTTCTATTTTAACAGTGTACCTCACTCTGCACAAAACAGGCTTTATTCACCCACCTACCCACCGTGATTACACTGTGTTTGGTTCAATTACTCACAGCTTTTGGAAACCTCCTCTTAAAATGTGTAGAAGTCACAGTTCAAGTTTCTATGGAAAAATATAATTATGTAACACTGGAATCTGGTTCAGCAAGATGAATGACCAACTACGGTAAAAATGTCAGTGGTTCTGTTTTTCTCTTCCTCTAGCTCTAGGACACACACATTTACATATTTTTCAACACAGCTTGATAAGCTTATAAATTCTGTATTGAGTCTTGATAATAAACTATAGTCACAAAGTCAGGCCTGATGGATGGAGTGTGTTGTGTGTGTTCCCTGCAATATGCTCTGCCAATAGAATGGAAATCTGACTGTGTATGTAATCATTCTAGAATATATCTATTTTGTGTTCCGTGCAGACGCGTAAGCTGACCAAGGTGGAGCGGCAGAGGTTCAGTGAGGAGGTGGAGATGCTGAAGGGTCTGCAGCACCCAAACATTGTCCGCTTCTACGACTCCTGGAAGGACAACTCCAAGGGCCTCAAGTGCATTCTTTTGGTCACTGAGCTCATGACGTCAGGCACTCTCAAAACGTGAGCTTGTCCTTCCTGCCCCCACCTGGCCCCAATACTCGTTGTAGTAGAGGAGACTGTTGTGCCTTTTTTGCTCCATTTCCTCTACAAATTTATTCTCACAAATTCTTAGCGTTTTAATATTTTCTATCTTTTATCATGATCATAGAATCTTCATAGAAAACAAGGATTGATCAAAATAGTTTTCCATGTAGACTTAAAGATGGGTTCCTGATAGTCTTCTCTGGTCTGGCCTGTACTGTAGGTAAGGAAGGAAAACAGTTAGTATATGAGCCTCTTTAGGTGATTCATCCTAATAGCCTGTGTTTACCTGCAGGTACCTGAAGAGGTTTAAGGAGATGAAGCTGAAGCTACTGCAGCGCTGGAGCCGTCAGATCCTGAAGGGGCTCCACTTCCTCCACACCCGCACACCTCCCATCATCCACAGGGACCTCAAGTGTGACAACATCTTCATCACCGGCCCCACCGGCTCCGTCAAGATTGGAGATCTGGGCCTGGCCACACTCAAAAGAGCCTCCTTCGCTAAAAGTGTCATTGGTGAGCACAGAGAGCCTATACTTTTATTTAGTTCTATATGTAATTATATGTTGGGGAGTGTTTAAGGTCAGGTGTTGTCGCTATGGGGTTCACCCAACTGGGGTCATCAAGTTTTAGGGATTCATTTCAAGTTTGAGTTTTTTCTAGTTTAGGACCATTGACTTTGAGTGCCCTTTCTAGATGCTCATTATTAGATCCCTCTGCCACAGATCCCAACCCTATGATGCATGTCCAGTGTAATCAAATGTCTGTCGCCTACAGAAGATTTGTTTGTGTAAATCTGTTTGTCGGTGTGTGTGTGTGTATGTTTTCTTGTGATTGGTTTTGACTTGTCTCTCTCCTTTCCTCCAGGTACTCCAGAGTTCATGGCTCCAGAGATGTATGAGGAGAAGTATGATGAGGCTGTGGATGTCTATGCCTTTGGGATGTGTATCCTGGAGATGGCCACATCAGAGTATCCCTACTCCGAGTGCCAGAACGCAGCGCAGATCTACCGTAAAGTCACCAGCGTAAGTGGGAATATATGCAATTAGGCAGACCCATTTATCCAAAGCGACTTACAGTAAGTAGTGCATGTATACATTTTCGCATGGGTGGCCCTGAGGGTTCAAAACTCAACACCCTGGTGGTGCAAATGCAAACACCATGCTCTACCAACTGAGCCACACAGGACCATAGTCCCACACAGAGTCTCCTCTCTCCTTGCAGTGTTCTTCAATAGCGTAATTGTTCATACATTTGCTTTCCTCCCCTTGCACAATGGAAGTGACAAAACAACCTTCTGGATGTCCTGCAGATGTAGGATCTTAATTTGGCCTGTATTGTCGCATCAAAATAATCCTCCATCAACAGGATTTGAATGCTTAGTCTATAATGTTGCTTGATCGGTGGTTAGGCTATTACCTGGTCAAAATGAGGTTACATGAAAAGTGGAATACTTTTAATATAACCGTGTGTTAGTGTAGGTTTTCAGTTAATTTATGTAAATCACAAAACTCATCTGCAGCAACAAAATAGTGATCAAATTAAGATCCTACATCTGTAGATTTCTGGATGAAGTTTTGATGTTAGACTCCACTCCTCAGAAACAAAGTGACCCCACGTGAAATTATGAAAGCACCATTTTTTAAATGTTTTTGTTACAAATCCAATGCAGTCGTTTTTATCTCAATATCAAATCATTTTGGGGTAACAATTAAGTACCTTGCTATGATTTTCTTCAATTAAAATGGTCAAATAGAAACAAAAATAGCTTCTTAGGAAAGAGCATTTTTTCAAGCAAGAATTTTGCTAGGACTGTCCGGGAGTGGTCTGAGCACACACAGACTGCCAAAGATTTCCAGCTGGCAGGCAAACACTGGAATACATTTCTGAGTGACAGAGTGAGGGCTTTGCATAGGCGCTTTGTTGCGTTTTTTTGTGGGACTGTAAAAAAATACCCGGAACATAAAATAGCATTATTATATGGTTCCCATGCTTTTAAAATAACGGTTCTGTTCCGGAACAGTATAGATCACTTTCGTTCCAGGTTCTGATTCCGTTTTTTTGTTATTTTCCAGTTTTCGGTTCTGTTCCCTGAACTGGCGCAAACTATGTGGCTATGTCTAAAATGACACCCTATTCCCTATATGGGTCTGGTCAAAGGTAGTGCACTGTATAGGGAATAGGGTGCCATTTGGGCGCATACTACTCTCAAAACCTTATTAACGCAATCCAGAAGTAAGTAACTCGATGAAAGGCCAAGCTTCTCCCTGACAGAGGTGTTTACTACTCAGAGAGGGAGTCAGTAATGACAGGAACCTCTACATTGAGAGCTGTGTTCTTGGGCTTTGGGCTGGAGCATACAAGGTGGTGACGCCACAGTGGGTTTGGGCAGGCGATGGTAGAATGATGTGTTTTGAAAATGACGTCTGCATTCTACACAAACAGCGCCTTTCTCTCTCTCTCTCTCTCTGTCTCTCTCTCACTCTTTCTTGAGACAGACAGCAGAGCAAACAGAGCCTTGTAGAGGCTATAGAGTGGGTCTGAGAGAGTGTGTATGGGTCATAAGTGCAGGTTATATAATAATACACTTTTACTTTCACAAGCAGAGATATTATGACCACTGTGGAAGTATGCAGTGCATTCGAACAGAGTCAGATCAAAAGAGAATACTCAATTGGTTTGCTTGCTTGTATACTGTCTGTTCCTTTGTTAAATTGATAAGCCATAGGGATATTATAATTATAGTGGAGGCCAATTGAATGGCAGTGTCCTTTGTTGTCCATTCTTGTAATCAAGTGTTTGTAAGAGTTGAAGCGATTTAGAGAAAAGGGTCCTTTACAGCTCGATCCTCTGTCTCAGAATAAATAGGCTAACAAGGAAAATGCAGGCCTGTGTCTGCCACTTGGCAAATCGCAAACATAACAAGTCCACATTGTTGCACAATTACAACAATGTATACCAGCTAACCAACCAACAACCTTTATTTACCCAACGGTTTTATTTTAATGTTAGAATAAACATGGGGTAACATTAGGACAGCTGTGATGTTAACCTTGGCTGTTTAAAACATGAGGGGATTTGCTCCATTCTCTTATCAGCGTTGACTCAGGGAGATTGAAACAGTTGCAGACCCATAATGGACTGCTCACTGCGCTGCACTGATGAGAGACAGAGGTCTGCATTCTTTTTGTAGCCACACTGCCATTTAAAAGGACAACACTAACACGAACAGATAAACAGACTATTTGGTCTCTCTCTCTCTCCCCCCCCCCCCCCCCCCCCCCCCCAATCACTGTTGTGAGTTCACTTATCATGAGGGAGGAATGTCTTACATGTTTCTGTGAGGCAACATCTGAGAAAGCACATACTTTGACCCTATCTATACATTCTCCTATGTTACTCTTATGTCCCCTAGGTTACCATTGGTTACCATATGTTACCTTACATTTTACACCAAGCAGATAAATAACCAATGTTAACCAGATTGCTTCTCCGCACAGGGGATGAAACCAGACAGTTTTTACAAAGTCAAGGTCCCAGAGCTCAAAGAGATCATCGAAGGATGTATCCGGATGGACAAAGATGAAAGGTATTTGGCTTCTCATAATATCCTTACATTACATTTTACATTTTAGTAATTTAGCAGACGCTCTTATCCAGAGCGACTTACAGTAGAGTGCATACATTTTATTACATTTTTACATACTGAGACAAGGATATCCCTACCGGCCAAACCCTCCCTAACCCGGACGACGCTATGCCAATTGTGCGTCGCCCCACGGACCTCCCGGTTGCGGCCGGCTGCGACAGAGCCTGGGCGCGAACCCAGAGACTCTGGTGGCGCAGCTAGCACTGCGATGCAGTGCCCTAGACCACTGCGCCACCCGGGAGGTCATTACATAAAACATATGAGGCATAAATTCTGCTCCTTCTGCTAAGAACTATACATCAAATCCTTTGGTGTTCAATTAATGTGTCAAATGAAAAGGAACTGATTGAATTTAATAGTTGTGTTATTCCTTTACATCAGGTACACCATCCAGGACCTGCTAGAGCACACATTCTTCCAGGAGAACAACGGCGTCCATGTTGAGTTGGCTGAGGAGGACGACACGGTGAAGTCAGGCCTGAAGCTGTGGCTCCGGATGGACGACACCAAGAAACTCCACGGGAAGTACAAGGACAACAACGCCATTGAGTTCCTGTTTGAACTCTACAAGGACGTGCCAGAGGAGGTGGCGCAGGAGATGGTGAGCAGCTCACATTTCAAGTTGCAAGTTTATTTGCCATACTGCATGTAATATCAAATCAAATCAAATTTCTATAGCCCTTCTTACATCAGCTGATATCTCAAAGTGCTGTACAGAAACCCAGCCTAAAACCCCAAACAGCAAGCAATGCAGGTGTAGAAGCACGGTGGCTAGGAAAAACTCCCTAGAAAGGCCAAAACCTAGGAAGAAACCTAGAGAGGAACCAGGCTATGAGGGGCGGCCAGTCTTCTACTGGCTGTGCCGGGTGGAGATTATAACAGAACATGGCCAAGATGTTCAAATGTTCATAAATGACCAGCATGGTCAAATAATAATAAGCAAGTTAGCACCTCAGGAGTAAATGTCAGTTGGCTTTTCATAGCCGATCATTCAGAGTATCTCTACCGCTCCTGCTGTCTCTAGCGAGTTGAAAACAGCAGGTTTGGGACAGGTAGCACATCCGGTGAACAGGTCAGGGTTCCATAGCCGTAGGCAGAAGAGTTGAAACTGGAGCAGCAGCACGGCCAGGTGGACTGGGGACAGCAAGGAGTCATCATGTCAGGTAGTCCTGAGGCATGGTCCTAGGGCTCAGGTCCTCTGAGAGAGAGAAAGAAAGAGAGAATGAGAGCGAGCATACTTAAATTCACACAGGACACCGGATAAGATATGAGAAGTACTCCAGATATAACAAACTGACCCTAGCCCCCGACACATAAACTACTTCAGCATAAATACTGGAGGCTGAGACAGGAGGGGTCAGGAGACACTGTGGCCCCATCCGATATAACCCCACCCACTTTGCCAAAGCACAGCCCCCACACCACTAGAGGGATATCTTCAACCACCAACTTACCATCCTGAGACAAGGCAGAGTATAGCCCACAAAGATCTCTGCCACGGCACAACCCAAGGGGGGGCACCAACCCAGACAGGAAGATCACGTCGGTGACTCAACACACTCAAGTAACGCACCCCTCCGAGGGACGGCATGAAAGAGCACCAGTAAGCCAGTGACTCAGCCCCTGTAATAGGGTTAGAGGCAGAGAATCCCAGTGGAGAGAGGAAAACCGACCAGGCAGAGACAGCAAGGGCGGAACGTTGCTCCAGAGCCTTTCCGTTCACATTCACACTCCTGGGCCAGACTACACTCAATCATATGACCCACTGAAGAGATGAGTCTTCAGTAAAGACTTAAAGGTTGAGACCGAGTCTGTGTCTCTCACATGGGTAGGCAGACCATTCCATAAAAATGGAGCTCTATAGGAGAAAGCACTGCCTCCAGCTGGCTGTTTGCTTAGAAATTCTAGGGACAATTAGGAGGCCTGCGTCTTGTGACCGTAGCGTACGTGTAGGTATGTACGGCAGGACCAAATCGGAAAGATAGGTAGGAGCAAGCCCATGTAATGCTTTGTAGGTTAGCAGTAAAACCTTGAAATCAGCCCTTGCCTTAACAGGAAGCCAGTGTAGGGAGGCTAGCACTGGAGGAATATGATAAAATTTTCACATACGTTGTAAGTCTTACTCAGAGCAAAGCTCTCAGCAGAGCATTGAAAACAGTAAATGATAAAGCTGAGATTTATATACGGTAAGATTGGTATACTATATCCACTCCCTTTGGTACCACTCATGAGTTGATCTCTGTTTCAGTAATAGGCTGTGTGGGAAAGCTATATGACCTACCACTGTAGGCTGGGTATATTCCCACAACACTTGACCTTCGCAGTTACCTAACATCATGGCCTCTTTTACCTTTACTTCCTCTACATTAATGATTAAAAGAAGGGTTTCCAGTTGTGGCTCTCACAAGCTAAGGACCAGTGGAAACAACTTAGGTGTAATACTATAGCTATTATGCAAGTAGGTAGTAGAATCAGCTTACATATTGTTGGAGTGTCGGTGTTGCAGCAGGTGAAAACACAGCCATTCTTATTTTTAGAGACAAACAAAAAAGTTACACTCACATATCCAGACTGTATGTATAGATAGCAAACCATACAGTAGTGATAATGAGTACAGGATGAGTTGAAGATGGAATATCCTGTATGGATTCTGATGATATAGATATTCTATTTGCCAGTGGTGGAAAAAGTACCCAATTGTCATACTTGAGTAAAAGTAAAGACATCTTAATAGAAAAAGTGAAAGTCACCCAGTAAAATACTACTTGAGTAAAAGTCTAAAGGTATTTGATTTAAAATGTACTTAAGTATCAAAAGTAAAAGTATAAATCATTTCAAATTCCTCAATTCCTCAAATTCCTTAATATTCCTTCAAATATTAAGCAAACCAGTCGGCACCATTTTCATTTTTTTTTTTATTGACGGATAGCCAGGGGCACGCTCCAACACAGACATATTTACAAACTAAGCATTTGTGTTCAGTGACTCCGCCAGATCAGAGGCAGTAGGGATGACCAGGGATGTTCTCTTGATAAGTGTGTGATTTTTTCCTATCCTGCTAAGCATTCAAAATGTAACGAGTACTTTTGGGTGTCAGGGAAAATGTATAGAGTAAAAAGTACATTCTTTTCTTTAGGAGTACAGATACCCCAAAAAACTACTTAAATAGTTCTTTATAGTATTTTTTACTTAAGTACTTTACACCACTGCTATTTGCAACAGACCCCAACCAGCAAACACAAGGAATCTAATACAACATAGTTTATGATTCGATTACAATTGTGGACACACACTGACAAATGCTTAGCCCATGAAGTGAAGTGGATCCGGCTGCAGACAGTCTGTCAAGGGCACAGGTCAGCGTTTAATCATCAGCGCTAGAAATGTGAGAGGAGAGCGTGGCTCAGGAAGATAGCGGAGGTCAGGGCTTTAATAATATAATGGCTGTCTCTCGTACAGGACGCATTACGAAGCAGCTTCTCCTTAGGTGAGTCCCAAATGGCACCCTGTTCCCTGTATAGTGCACCACTTTTTACCAGGACCCACACAATAGGGTGCTATTTGGGACATAGCACGTGTGTCCTCCAGCCCCTTTAGCAGAGGTCACTTTTAATGAGAAGGACCCGGCCTGGCCACCAGCCACAATTCCATACATGTAGCCTTTTCATCAAGATCCCATTTATTATCATCCAGAACTGGGTTTTCCTAACTTGGTCCTGGGGCCCCCCCTTGGTGCACACTTTTTACCCTAGCACTACACAGCTTATTCAAATAACCAACTCATCATCAAGCTTTGATTATAATAAGTAGTGTTAGGGCAAAAATCTAAACATGCATCGGGGGGGGGGGGGGGGCAGGACCGAGGCTGGGAAACCCTGCTCCAGGACATATCATCTGGGTTATGGGAATCTAACAGCGTAATCTGACAAGGTGTTGAGCGAGGGTGAGAGAGGAGGGAGGCAAATGACCAACTTTTGGTACATCCCAAATGGTACCCTATTCCCTATATCAGGGGTACAAACTCATTCCACGGAGGGCCGAGTGTCTGCAGGTTTTTGTTTTTTCCTTTCAATTAAGACCTGGACAATCATGTGAGGAGAGTTCCTTACTTATTAGTGACCTTAATTCATTACAAGGGTGGAGCAAAATCCCGGAGACACCATGCCCTATATAGGAAAAAGGGTGCCATTTGGGACGCAGTCCTTGTCTTCCCCGCCGGTCTGAGACTGGAACACTGTGTTCTGAGTGGGACAGGTTTGGATGTAATGCCATCCTTTAAAGGTCCACTCTGTGATTTACAGCTGTATCTTTTACATTGATTCTTGAAGAATATCAAAGGGCCTCAGATCAGCCCCTCCATACATAGACAGCATCTGCTCAATATATATTGATTATCTACACAGCAAATGACAAGACTAGCATCCTGTCCAGTGGGTGTACAGGTCTACTATTTTAATTTGATCATTGTTGTTGCAGATGATTTTCCTGCACAGCAGGAAATGCAGACTTGTAGTGTTTCAAAAGTTTGTAATTTCCCCTTTAAATTGTCAGACTTGAACAAAAAAAGGTATCAACCCTGCAAGAATGTCAATTTATTATAATCCACATAATAATTCACATGTCCTGTTGCTGCAGGATTATTTTACTGCTGTGAGAAACTGGTCAAATTAAGACAGCATACTGTCACGCCCTGACCATAGTTTGCATTGTTTGTTTCTATGTTTTGTTTGGTCAGGGTGTGATATGAGTGGGCATTCTATGTTGTATGTCTAGTTTGTCTATTTCTATGTGTTTGGCCTGATATGGTTCTCAATCAGAGGCAGGTGTCAGTCGTTGTCTCTGATTGGGAGCCATATTTAGGTAGCCTGTTTTGTAATTGTGGGTTGTGGGTGATTGTTCCTGTGTTTGTGTTGTCACCATACGGGACTGTTTCGTCGGTTTATTGTTTTTTGTTCTTTGTTCAAGTATCCTTATTAAAATGGATACCTACCACGCTGCACCTTGGTCCTCCTCTCTTTCTCCTAATGATGGACGTTACACATACGTATATGTGTACTTACGTACATCAAGCTGTCTCATGCTACAGAAACAGGAGGTAGGCTCCTGCCCTATGAGCCTTTCTAAATTTACATTTGAGTAAATCAAGTAGAAGGGTGGAGCAAAAACCTACTGACACACACTCGTGCCTTGCTCAAGGGCACATCAACAGATTTTTCACCTAGTCGGTCAGGTTTTCAAACCAGCGTCCTTTCAGTTGCTGGCCCAATGCTCTTAACCACTAGGCTACTGGCCACCCACTGGCTCAGACAAGGCATACACAGCTGTGATGAGCTTGTCGTCTTTTCATTTCATGTTGTTTGATGTACAGATGTAGGATCTTAATTGGATCACCCTGTTGCAGGCGAACTTTCCTGCACAAAATGTAAAACGTGTGGTTTATTCAAGGTTTTAAAAGGCTTCTAAAGATTCTGAGATTTTCCCTTCCAAATTTCTTTTCAACGTAATCCACATAATAATTCACATTTCCTGTTGCTGCAGGATTATTTTCATGCTGTAGCAAATGGGCTCAAATTAAGATCCTACATATGTACAGTACAGAAAAGCACGGTTAGGAAGTGCATCAGACCTCTTTTCACAGACAGTGCTGGTTCATGGGCCGTGAAATGTTCCCTGTTTGTCACACTATTGTGCCCTGACTTTGATATGTCCCTTCCTTGTCTCTCTCCCAGGTGGTGCTGGGCTTCGTGTGCGAGGCCGACTTCAAGCTGGTGGCCAAGGCCATCCGGGACCGTGTCAATGCCATCAAGCGCCAACGGGAGAAACTGCGCCTCCTTGCAGAGAAGAAGAAGCAGGCCATTGAGGAGGAGCCTGAGCCTGCACTGCAGCCGCCCTCCCCGAAAATCAACAGGTCTCCATCAATGTTGGAGACTCCTCAGTGCCCCATCGTCGTCCCCAACCCGACCCCCACCCCTGCCCAGAGCCAGGGTCAGACCCCCCCGAACCCTCTGACACACACCCTGTCCCCTGTCAATAGCTATCTAAACTTGGGCATCAATGCCAGCTTCATCCCTGAACCAGAGGAACCAGAGGCAGACCAGCATCAGCACTTCCAGGTCCACCACACCAGCTGCTCCTCAGCCAACTGTGAGAACACTTAACTTAACCTGCAGCTGATTTCGGCTGTGTCTGCGTCCTTAATGGCACCGTAGTCCCTATATAGTGCACTACTTTTGAACCAGGGGCCATAGTAGTGGACTATATAGGGAATAGGGTGCAATTTGAGACACAGAATTAGACTGTATCACATGTCACAGACTCACTGGTCAACAAGGTCTATTGTCAACCTTGACACCTGGTGTGGAATTTTAATAGCCCTCTGAGGTTATAAAAGCAATGTCCATTATAGCAGTATTTGGCAGTATTTGTTGATTTCGTAACTGTTGTTGTGCTGAATGGTCCTGACTAGGCCCTGAAAGAACGAAATGTGAGCCTGAGGATAACTTAATTATTCAGTCCTAGATGGTCTTACCTCTCCAGTCGAGTGTGTGTGCGTGTGTGTGCGTGTGCGTGCGTGCGTACGATCGTCCTCAAATGTTTTATGTTTTCTAGTGACCAGCAGGAAGACTATTAAAACTCTCTTTGACTGCAGGTCCCAAATAATCCAGGTTAATCTAGTTTAAATATTGGAGCAGCATTCTTCCACATTTGTCATTGTGTACGCACCATGGTGTTAATCAATAGTGAATCCTCTGAGTCCTCTCCGTGTGTGCACACTAATCAAAAATGCTGGGTTAAAAACAACCCAATTTGGGTTATTTGGTAAACCAGCGGTGGGTAAATATTGGACAGAACACACACTGGGTTATTTTGACTCACCCAGGTGAGTTACATGAAGAACCCAACATGTTGGGTTGTTGGGATTACCCAAACATGGGTTAATTTAACCATCAATTGGGTTTTTATTCACTTTCATTCTGGGATGAATGTAATCCATAGGTTATTTTCAGGAGGCCTGGCCCAGAAGTGGCGTGGCTTTCATGAAGTTATTTTTGGCCAGCCATGAGAGTAAATGTAATTCCTGTTAATTATGTTTGTACACTGAACAAAAATATAAACACAACATGCAACAATTTCAAAGATTTTACTGAGTTACAGTTCATATAAATAAATCAGTCAATTGAAATAAATAAATTAGGCCCTAATCTATGGATTTTACATTACTTGGTCACAGATACCGTAAAAAATGGCAGGGGCGTGGACCAGAAAAACAGTCAGTATCTTGTGTGACCACCATTTGCCTCATGCAGCACGACACATCTCCTTCGCATAGAGTTGATCAGGCTGTTGGTTGGGTTGTAACCTGTGGAATGTTGTCCCACTCCTCTTCAATGGCTGTGCGCAGTTGCTTGATATTGGCCGGAACTGGAACACGCTGTCGTGCACGTTGATCCAGAGCATCCCAAACATGCTCAATGGGTGACATGTTTGGTGAGTATGCAGGCCATAGAAGAACTGGGGCATTTTCATCTTCCAGGAATTGTGTACAGATCCTTGCGACATGAGGCAGTGCATTATAATGCTGAAGGTGATGGCGGCAGAGGAATGGCACGATAATGGATCTCGTCACAGTATCTCTGTGCATTCAAATTGCCATTGATAAAATGCAATTGTGTTCATTGTCCATAGTTTATGCCTGCCCATACCATAACCGCACCGCCAACATGGGGCACTCTGTTCACGACGTTGACTTCAGCAAACCACTCGCCCACACGACGCCATACATGCTGTCTGCCATCTGCCCGGTACAGTTGAAACCTGGATTCATCCGTGAAGAGCACACTTCTCCAGCGTGCCAGTCGCCATCATAGGTGAGCATTTGCCCACTGAAGTCAGATACGACGCCGAACTGCAGTCAGGTCAAGACCCTGGTGAGAATGACGAGCACGCAGATGAGCTTCCCCGAGACGGTTTCTGACAGTTTGTGCAGAAATTCTTCTGTCGTGGAAACCCATAGTTTCAACAGCTGTCCGGATGGCTGATCTCAGACTCAGGTGAAGAAGCCGGATGTGAAGGTCCTGGGCTGGTTACACGTGGTCTGAGGTTGTGAGGCCGGTTGGACGTACTGCCAAATTCTCTAAAACGACATTGCAGGTGGCTTATGGTGGAGAAATTAACATTACATTCTCTGGTAACAGCTCTGGTGGATATTCTTTCAGTCAGCAAGCCAACTGCACACTCCCTCAAAACTTGAGACATCTGTGGCATTGTGTTGCGTGATAAAACTGCACATTTTAAAGTGGCCTTTTATTGTCCCCAGCACAAGGTGCAGCTGTGTAATGATCATGCTGTTTAATCAGCTTCTTGATATGCCACAACTGTCAGGTGGATGGATTATCTTGGCAAAAAAGAAATGCTCGCTAACAGGGATGACAACAAATTGGAGCACAAAATTTGAGAGAAATAAGCTTTTTGTGCATATGGAACATTTCTGGGATCTTTTATTTCAGCTCATGAAACATGGGACCAACATTTTACATATTGCATTTATATTTTTGTTCAATGTAAAATCATTAAACATTATTTTGTATATATTGTTACAAAGTGGTAACTATCCCAACACTGGGATATGCAAAGGCTTTTGTGGAACTCATGCACTTATGTAAGCCTCATTAACACTACACAAGTGCCAGTTGTTCAACCTTAAAGGGGCAATCAGCAGTTGCTACATCCATTTTTGGACTTAAATAATGACATGTACCCAATGATTCTTGAAGAATTTAACTTAGAAATGCCTCATGAGTTCAGTTCAACTGTCGTACTCCATCAGAACCCAAAATATAAGCTTGTTTTGCTACAATGTTGGAGAACGCACGCACTCTCAAATTCTGGTTAAAACTTTTGAAATCATGGATGGTCAAGCCTTACATAAGGACTGACCATCCATGATATCAAAAGTTTTAACCAGAATTTGAGAGTTGTTACATTTCTCCAGCCCCATCCCTCAGCTTTTTACCAACTATCAACAACCCAACCTTTCTGTTTTAGAAGAGAACAATCCAACTAAGTGACCCTATGCCTGCAACCCAGCAGTTGGGTCATCCAAATAACCCAGCATTGTTTAGAGTGTGCGTGCGTGCATGCGTCTGTATGTGTGTGTATATGTGCGTGAATGCGTTATTTTGTGTGTGCGTGCGTATGTGTGTGTGTCAGTCAGTCAGTGAATGCGGCCCTGCCTGGTCAGTCACATGCTCATGTTTCATGTGTTTGTTGTAACAGCTGACTGTGAGACAGACGGCTATCTCAGCTCCTCTGGCCTCCAGGACCCCCTGGAGACAGCGGTTAGCCTCAACGGGTCAACCCTCTACGGGGCTGGGACTACCGCCCTCAATGGACAGCCTCACCACCACCCCATCCCAGCCCTTCGCTTTCCCTCTGTGAGTGAATGGGACAAATAGTGAGCTAGTTATCCAAGTGTAAGAGTAGTAGAGAGGGGACGAATAGCAACTCTACCTCAGCTGTCCCTGCTTATTTTTGAATTACCGTTATTCACTTTGTTTCTGTGACTGTTGCCTTATGCTTAATTGTGCCCTCTCCTTTTCCCGTTTGTAGAGTATTGCAGTATTGGGTAATACGGAGCATGGACACTCTGGAGGACACCATCCCAGCGGCTTCAACTCACCTGTGGACAGGTACTCTCCTCAGCCTCTTCCCTAGAATAAATACTTTATTGTCTATTTTTATTAGAAAGAGACATTCATCTCCTGCCATTCCCATCACCCCCAGACACACACACACACACACTCGCTGAGAGGCACAGGGTCAGTCAGTGCCGCGTTCCTTGATCTGTTTTTGGATGTGCTTCCAACAGCAGTGGAATAGACAAACAGACCCCCAGTTGCCAAGTTCCCACCTGACCCTCTAACCTCTAGGCTTCCTATGCCTCTGTACACATCTGTGTGTCCGAATAGCAGACTGATCTGGGGGAAACAACAGCCTCTCCCCAGTCTAGTGATTGAAGCACAATGGACTTTGAGGTTTCTGTCTGTTTTACTTTAGTATCAGATGTTTCTGGCTAGGGGGTGTTTGTGTGTGCGTGCGTGCGTGAATGCGTGCGTGTGTGTGCCTGTGTGTGTTGTCATCTGGTGCCCATTCTGTCTAAGGTATTTTGTGTTCCAAAACATCTTCAGCATGCACTACTTATGATTCTATACATAGCAATTAGAAAGATGATACTTTTGTTCCCAAGTGGGAAATACATTTTTACAGTTAGTCAGCAAAAATACTACTTAAAAACTGAAACCCAACACCAACACATAAAACCAAACGAGTATGTCATAAACAAGAAGAACGTAAACAAAAACATTTCCATTTCCCCATTACCTCCATCCTGAGTGGGTGAACAACCAGTTTTGTCCACCGTGAACTGAAGTTCCCCAAAAGTACTTCAGATTTTAGAGAACGGTTAGAAAGCTCAGTGGAACCTGCCAACCAGTAGAGTGTCTGTAAATCTTTGCTGAAGTAGTGGATGGAGGAGGGATAAACCAGGGACCACTAAGAGACCCAGAGGACTGAATTTAAGCTTTTTAAAATGTACTGCATGTCCCAGGCTGTGCAACTTTCACTTTTTCATTATAAAAATACTACACTGCTGAACAGAATATGTGGATTTGTTGTTCCTTTACTATGACTGTGTACTTGTTTTCTATAGGAGATTTGTCCCAATTGCTGTAGGCCCATATTACAGCACACTGATGTTTAATATATCCTCACATTGGGCTTTATTTGGCATATATATTTGGCATGTATAACAGTCTAGATCTGTTTCTGACCTAAAACTTGACAGGTGGTTATTTCTATTTCCTCCTAATAGCATAGCATGTATTAACTCATAAATGTTACGGCAGTTATGACACAAATTCACTAACACACCAATCATCTTCACAGCTACGCCTCCGACATGATCTCGGGTTTGAGTGACGGCTACGAGGGCCTATCAGAGAAGAGCGGCAAGACTGCTGCCAGGCGCACGGCTGGCAAGCTGTTCCGGAGAAGGGCCCGTTCAAGACTGCGCATCACTGGGGTAAAACAAATCAATCAATTAATCAATCAAGACTATTCTATACAAGTGATTGTCAAGTCTAATTGTCAAGTCCACAGTTAGGGCCCATCCCAAATGGCACCCTATTCCCTATATAGTGGAGGAATAGGGTACCAATAGGGTGTCATTTGGATATGCATACTTTGCAGTGTTTCCCCTATAATAATTTAGCAGCGGCGCCCAATAAATTGTCGCCACCACTCAAAATAATAGGATTACATTTAATTATTTTTGCGGGGTTATTCTGCCGAGACACGCTTTTAAGCATTTTATGCATTTTTTTTCAATGATTCAGCGTATTTATTCAAAGCCTCTATGCTGCATCAGTTGGGCTACAGGTTGCAATGCTTTTAAAGGGAAAATTATATTTCAGATGGTGTCAACATAATTCCATTTTCATTCATTTTGAGGTAGAATGTCCTTTAAAAAGTAACCAGAAGTTACATTATCACAGTCGTTATACAAAACAAACGTGGTTATTCAGTTTATGTAATCCTCTTAGAGGTTATGCTGGTGGTACAGTATGCTCTTCCTCCACCTGCTATGTCTCATGTGACCAGAACACCTGGGGAAGCAGAAACAAACATTTACATTTTAGTTATTTAACAGACACTCTTATCCATACATTTTTATACTGGTCCCCTGTGAGAATCAAACCCACAACCCTGGTGATGCAAGCACCATGCTCTACAAACTGAGCCACACAGACCATGCTCACCCTCATACACATACAGTAGGTACACGTATACACGTATACACACACACACACACACACACACACACACACACACACACACACACACACACACACACACACACACACACACACACACACACACACACACACACACACACACACACACACACACACACACACACACACACACACACACACTGAGAGTGCTTTATCTTTGTTCTACTGCTACCCCAGTGTCTTTATATTCTACATAACATAAACAAACTAACACTGGTGGATGGTGTCTCTATGTGCAGCTCTCTGACAAAGACGACCGGGTGGTGGAGTGTCAGCTGCAGACTCACAATGACAAGATGGTTACCTTCAAGTTCGACCTGGACGGAGACAACCCAGAGGACATTGCAGCTGTCATGGTTTGTTGTCACTTCTAGGGTGTGAATAGCCTTAGGTCATTTAGGGATTTATTTAACGACAGTCATATTATTATCTCCGTGTAAAAGACTCATTATGCTGAAGGAAGAGCCAATAAATGCAGGAGAAATTAAGCACTATCAGCTTATCTTAATGATACTCCTATCTACTTCTATCTCACACAGCAGCACAGACTCTACGTCCCACTTCCAGTTAAAACACTCTTGTCTCTGTGTTTCTGTGTCATATAGATTTATCTTGGTTAGGGGGTTGTGAGGCAAGGAGATAAGCAGTTTACACACGTGCCATTTTAGTTTACATGTGTGTGTCTCATTTTATTTTGATTACGAACTTGGGGAGGTTCTGGCGTAGAGATACACAAAGCACGTAGGCATGATGAGGTAGTGGTATTTTCGGCTTCTGTTGGTGGTAGATTCCAGAACTTTGCGTTCACTGAGTGTTCTGTTTATTCCGATTCTGAATGAAACACAGTGAGCTTTTGTTTAGGCCAGTCTTGGCACAGGGCTGGTCAGGTCTCATAAATGCCCCTATTAGTGCAGCACACCAGCACTATACGAGCTGAATTAAGACATACTGACAGGAGAGCCAGCCCATTCACCACACCCCACCACCCCACCACCCAACCACCCAACCACCCCACCACCCCACACCCCACCACCCCACCACCCAACCACCCAACCCACAATTCACAGAATCTGCACAACATAGACTCAGACTGCTTCCACAAATTAGCATATTATGAAGGTTGGACAAGAAGCCACGTATGACGGAATACACAATAACTGAAGATGGAAGGACAGATGGATGGACAGAAGGATGGACAAAGAGACAGACAGGCAGGCAGACAAACAGACAGACATATGTTATCAATGTGTTATTATTAGGTTATTAGTGTTATAAAAATGTTGTTATTCATATGTTATTAATGTGTTAATTGCGTCTGTATTATCCAGGTTCACAATGAGTTCATCCTGCCAGCGGAGAAGGAGGGGTTTATCCAGCGCATAGGTGACATCATCAAGAGGGCAGAGGCTCTGATGAAGGAGCACAAGGTCCACGTGGGTGGCGGCCACGGAGCACCACGCCCACAACACCACAACGGGGTCAACTCACTGTCCGCGTCCCAGGTAAGTACCACTACTAGTACCAGTACCAATACCAGTAATAGTACCAGTACCAATACCAGCTCTGGGTTCCCACATCATCAAAACCATTTCACTGACTTTCAAATGTTCAAATGTTCACAGACTCGGTGTCATCATGGTATGTACTACTAGCTATGTGATTATATATTGAGGAGGAATTTTATTGTGGAGGATCTTTTAATTTCCTTTTGTGGTCAATGCATAGGGAGCTATAGGGAGCTTTAGGGAGATGTATGGAGCATTAGCAAGCTATAGGGAGCTTTAAGGAGCTATGGGGAGCTATGGGGAGCTTTAAGGAGCTATAGTGAGCTATAGGGAGTTATAGGGAGCTTTATGGAGCTATAGAGAGCTTTATGGAGCTGTAGGGAGCTATAGGGAGCTATAGGGAGTTATGGAGCTATAGAGAGCTTTATGGAGCTGTAGGGAGCTATAGGGAGCTATAGGGAGTTATGGAGCTATAGAGAGCTTTATGGAGCTGTAGGGAGCTATAGGGAGCTATAGGGAGTTATGGAGCTATAGTGAGCTATATGGAGCTATATGGAGCATATAGGGAGCATTAGGGAGCTATAGGGAGCTATAGGGAGTTATGGAGCTATAGAGAGCTTTATGGAGCTGTAGGGAGCTATAGGGAGCTATAGGGAGTTATGGAGCAATAGTGAGCTATATGGAGCTATATGGAGCATATAGGGAGCATTAGGGAGCTATAGGGAGCTATAGGGAGTTATGGAGCTATAGTGAGCTATATGGAGCTATAGGGAGCATATAGGGAGCATTAGGGAGCTATAGGGAGTTATGGAGCTATAGTGAGCTATAGGGAGCTAAGGCTATGTCATAAAGTCATACAGTGAGGGGGCATTTGTATGCTATACATTACATTAGTTTAAATGCAATGCCCCCAGCTGTGCTTATCCTGGGCAGGTCATAAATATAGTAGAAGAGTGTGTTTAGTAGGTGCCTAGTGGGGAAAATGCCTAAGAGACAGATGTGGGTTAAGGAGTAATGGAGAAGGTGTGCTCAGAACAAAAGCAACTGGAGTAATACTGTAATCAGGACATGGTGGTACTAAAAAGCTCTTAAACCCCCATATAAATCCTATGACGTCATTAGTGGAAGTGCACCACCATGCCTACGGTGTGTACACTAAATCAAATCACATTTTATTTGTCACATGCTTCGTAAACAACAGGTATAGACAAATAGTGAAATGCTTACTTACCAACAATGCAGAAAGAAAAATGTAAAAAGAATATAAAGATAAAAACACGAGGAATAAAATACACAATGAGTAACGATAACTTGGCTATATACGCAGGGTACCAGTACTGAGTCGATGTGCAGGGGTACGAGGTTATTGAGGTATATATGTACATATAGGTAGGGATAAAGTGAATAGGCAACAGGATAGATAATAAGCAGTAGCAGCAGTGTATGTGATGAGTCAAAATAGTTAGTGCAATACAGATAGTCCGGGTAGCTATTTGGTTAACTATTTAACTAACTATTTAGCAGTCTTATGGCTTGAGGGTAGAAGCTGTTCAGTGTCCTGTTGGTTCCAGACTTGGTGCAATGGTACTGCTTGCCATGCGGTAGCACAGAGAACAGTCTATGACTTAGTCTATGACTAGAGTCCAGCTCTAGATAATATAACTAGACCATTATTTAGGTTCAGAGTGGTTTACTGAGAAAGGGTGTATCGGCCCTGGGAATAATAATGGGAATAGGGTGCCATTTGGAACGCACATGTACCTAGATAGGGGCAGCCAGGAGAGAAGAGTCTGTACTGCCAGGACATGTTCCTATCCTCAGAACACAACCTGCCTGCTGTGCTGAGCCTTCCAGTAAATGGATCTAGGAGAACAGTGAAGAACAATGTGTTGTTTCATGTTGTCACGATCGTGTGGCGGATTGACGGACCAAAATGCAGCAGTTGGAAAATAAGCCATCTTCTTTTATTTAACAACACGAAGATGAACACGACACAAAACTCTATACAAACTAACAAAACAACAAAACGACCGTGAAGCTACAAACGTTGTGCACATACATACAGGCTACAAACGTTCTACATAGACAGAATTACCCACCATAGGACCAAGCGGCATGACCAGCGGCAACAGGAGCAATACAAGGATTTATGGACATGGGAGGAAATTTTAGACCGGGAGGTACCAGGAGAATATAACCGCCCCAAAGCTGAGCTGGAGGCAGCGAAAGCAGAGAGGCGGCGATATGAGGAGCTAGCTCGGAGGCAGGAAAAGGAACCTACAAAGGATCTGGGTTACACTACGTGGGAGGAGATCGACAGGTGGGCGATCAACCCAGGGAGAGTGCCGGAGCCCGCCTGGGATTCTCTGGCGCAGTGCGAGGAGGGATACCGGCGAATGGAGGCAGCACGACGAAGCGGTAGGAAGCCTGTGGGAAAACCCAAAAAATTTCTTTGGGGGGGGCTTAAAGGGAGAGTGGCGAAGTCAGGTAGGAAACCTGCGCCTACTCCCTGTAATTACCGTGGAGAGCGAGAGTACGGGCAGACACCGTGTTACGCAGTAGAGCGCACGGTGTCTCCTGTACGTGTGCATAGCCCGGTGCGGGTTATTCCACCTCCCCGCACTGGCAGGGCTAGATTGAGTATTGAGCCGGATGTCATGAAGCCGGCCCTACATATCTGGCCACCAGTGCGTCTCCTCGGGCCGGTTTACATGGCACCAGCCTTACGCATGGTGTCCCCGGTTCGCCTACATAGCCCGGTGCGGGTTATTCCACCTCCCCGCACTGGTCGGGCAACGGGGAGCATTCAACCAGGTAAGGTTGGTCAGGCTCAATGCTCAAGGGAGCCAATACGCCTGCACGGTCCGGTATTTCCGGCGCCACCTCCCCGCCCCAGTTCAGTGCCACCAGTGCCTACACCACGTAACAGGCTTCCAGTGTGTCTCCAGAGCCCTGTTCCTCCTCCACGCACTCGTCCTATGGTGCGTGTCTCCAGCCCGGTATCACCAATTCCGGCACCACGCACTAAGCCTCTTGTGCGTCTCCAGAGTCCTGTGCATCCTGTTGCTGCTCCCCGCATTAGCCCTGAGATGCGTGTCCCCAGTCCGGTACCACCAGTTCCGGCCCCACGCACCAGGCCTACAGTGCGCCTCAGCCGGCAGGAGTCTGCCGTCTGCACAGCGATGACTGAACTGCCCGTCTCCCCAGCGCCATCTGAGCCATCCGTCTCCCCAGCGCCATCTGAGCCATCCGTCTCCCCAGCGCCATCTGAGCCATCCGTCTCCCCAGCGCCATCTGAGCCATCCGTCTGCCATGAGCCTGCAAAGCCGCCCGTCTGCCATGAGCCTGCAAAGCCGCCCGTCTGCCATGAGCCTACTGAGCCGTCCGCCAGACAGGAGCCGCTAGAGCCGCCAGCCAGACAGGAGCCGCTAGAGCCGTCCGTCAGACAGGATCTGCCAGAGCCGCCAACCAGACAGGATCTGCCAGAGCCGCCAACCAGACAGGATCTGCCAGAGCCGCCAACCAGACAGGATCTGCCAGAGCCGCCAACCAGACAGGAGCAGCCAGATCAGTCAGCTAGCCATGAGCAGCCAGATCCGTCAGCTAGCCATGAGCAGCCAGATCCGTCAGCTAGCCATGAGCAGCCAGATCCGTCAGCTAGCCATGAGCAGCCAGATCCGTCAGCTAGCCATGAGCAGCCAGATCCGTCAGCTAGCCATGAGCAGCCAGATCCGTCAGCCAGCCATGAGCAGCCAGATCCGTCAGCTAGCCATGAGCAGCCAGATCCGTCAGCTAGCCATGAGCAGCCAGATCCGTCAGCTAGCCATGAGCAGCCAGATCCGTCAGCTAGCCATGAGCAGCCAGATCCGTCAGCTAGCCATGAGTAGCCAGATCCGTCAGCTAGCCATGAGCAGCCAGATCCGTCAGCCAGCCATGGGCCATCCCTCAGTCCGGAGCTGCAGTCCCTCAGTCCGGAGCTGCAGTCCCTCAGTCCGGAGCTGCCATTCTTCAGTCCGGAGCTGCCCCTTATCCTGGTGCTGCCCCTTATCCTGGTGCTGCCCCTTATCCTGGTACTGCCCCTGACCCTGGTACTGCCCCTGACCCTGGTACTGCCCCTTACCCTGGTACTGCCCCTTACCCTGGTACTGCCCCTTAGTCCAGAACTGCCCCTTAATGCAATGGGGTTAATGTGGAGAGGGGTCATTTTGAAGAAGCTAAGGAGGTGGTTAGGGACTGTGGTGAAGTGGGGACCACGACCAGAGCCGGAGCCGCCACCGTGGAGGGAAGCCCACCCAGACCCTCCCCTAGACTGTGTATGGTGCGCCCGGAGTTCGCGCCTCAAGGGGGGGGTTATGTCACGCCCTGGCCTTAGTATTCTTTGTTTTCTTTATTATTTTAGTTAGGTCAGGGTGTGACATGGGGAATGTTTATGTTTTGTTGGTTTTGGGTGTTGTTTATGGTAAAGGGGTTGTGTATAGTATATGGGTTTGTGTGGAGTACATGTTTCTAGTGTTGTCTATGTATGTTTAGTTGTCTAGGAGAGTCTATGGTTACCTGAATGAGTTCCCAATTAGAGACAGCTGATTTCGGTTGTCTCTGATTGGGAGCCTTATTTAGGGTAGCCATAGGCTCTCATTGGTTGTGGGTAATTGTCTATGTCAGAACGTTTGTAGCCTGTCTGTCTATGCACAACGTTTGTAGCTTCACGGTCGTTTTGTTGTTTTGTTTGTTTGTAATAGTGTTTTTTTGTTCCATGTTCATCTTCGTTCGTTTCATTAAAAGAGAAGATGTATTCTTATCCAGCTGCGCCTTGGTCCTCATTCTCTCCAGTACACGATCGTGACACATGTGGGTCGGGAGGACCGGTAACTCCTCCTCCTACACACACACACACACACACATACACATACACATACACATACATACATACATACATACATACATACATACATACATACATACATATACATACATATACATACATATACACATACATATACACATACATACATACATACATACATACATACATACATACATACACTACCCCCTAGGTACATAATTACCTCAGGCTGTCCTGGAAATCTCTCCTTCCTGGCTCCGGACCAGGACTTGATTGAAAACAGGCTGCTAACCCGACCACATCTCTAACTGAGAACCCCTATGGCCTTATACGTTTCTGGGCTAATTGTGTCCCATGTAAACCCCGGGCCTCTTCCCCTTAAAAAACATAGAAAATGAGTTCCGTCTGAGAGAATGTAACCACAACTCTGGAACTTGTCTGTCTCTGTCCTGATTGTGTACTAGGGTTATGGTTTAGGTTAGAGGCATATCTTCTTCTATTATTCTATTCTTAACAACATCACAGATGGGTTCTGAGAAGTTATTTGTTGATAGAAAACTCCTCATGGAAGACAAGAACCGAAGTGTACCTCTGGACATTTATGTCTTTGCCTAGTCGTTACTGCATGTTCGCGTGACCAGTCATTACACTGCAGTAATTCAAGAAAATAAAATAGAGCTGTGACTCTAGAGGGTTTGTTTCCTGTTTAGGAGGGTTTAGAGTTAGTTTTTCGTTCAGAATATGGTGGTTAAAAGATTTAGACCAAAGTGAAGTAGAACACTAAATAGATGTTAATGGTTGCCTTAATGAGTCCTTATTAAAATGGATCGTATCATTAAAATTACCCTGGCTAAATGCAACTGACTTCTCAACAACAAACCCCTTGGGAAGACCAATGATAAATGTAGTGTATGAATTAATACTGTATTATGAATAAATAACGGTGTATATCTGTGTCCTCTATTCCAGCCTAATCTTCACAGTCACGTTCTGGAGCGGACACACTCTTCCTACTCTCTACCTGGTAAAATGCCCAAACCTTAATCTTCTAAACTTCCTTTTCTGCTGCTTGGTCTTTGTTATATTTCTGGGCCTCACTTGGCCTATGTATGTTATATTGGGTTTGCATGGCAAATACACCTGCATGTGTCTGTCTCTATAAGTTTCCTTCATTTTGTTGCTGGTGAGCATGTCCATTTCAATGTCTGACTGTGTCTGTCTGTTCTCCCAGACTTCAGCATGGCTGGCCCCAGTGTAGGGGTATGTGACTCTCCCTTAGGGCCCACTGGTGGAGGAGACTTCTTCAGCCCAGCAGACATGACTTCACCTGCAGGGAGACCTCTATTACGCTCCCAGTCTTTCCAAAACGCCCCAGGTACTGTATTGTAATGACCCACCTCTCCTCCTCTTCCTCCTCCCCACGGTCCCATGTGAAGAGGCATTGTTTACTGTTCACAAAGAGAAAACTGTTGTAGACTGAGTTTGCTTCACAAATGGCACCCTGTTACCTTTAAGGCACTACTACCAGAGCCTGGTCAAAAGTAGTGCACTATTATGGGAATAGAGTGCCATTTGGGATGCAGACAGGGATTTGTTTGGAATTAGAACATCAATGGAGTGAGGAAGGACTAGTTTTGACATTTGAAGAGTCTGAAATTGAAAACGTGTGTATTCATCACAAGTCTTTAGTTTAGTTGAGAACCCTACAGTGGAGACTAGCCAGAGATATTGATAACTATTCAAGGACTTTTCAGGACGACATAACATTCTTCATTCATTGATTTGACATTTAATTCAACAATGGCTCTACAGTTATGAACCAACACGACTCCCGACACTGAAGTAAACAAGCCACTAACATGTCAATGCAGACAGAAATATACTGTAGGTTAGGCAACTAAAAATGAGGCGGAGGGGCCAAAAGGCATTGCGGAACCGGACTGTGCTGTGGCTGTGTCCAGCAGAGAATAGAGACAACTGGGGAGGGAGGGAGATATCCTTCAGATGGCCACCAAGTCTTTAGCTAGTGGGGGTGGAGGGGCAGTTGTATGTTCTTTAATTGAATTCAAATGCTTCCCTCTCTTGCGGTGGAAGTTTTGGAGGAGACTTTCTTGAAAAGTGTGTGTGTGCGTGTGTGTGCTGGCAAACAGATGTTGCAGAGAATCATACTGTAGTACAAGTTAGGCCAGAAAAGCTTATGCTTCACAGTGAGAGCATTCACATCTCAAAAAGAGGCTAAAAGCGCTCTTCAAGTGAAGTAATTACCCAAGAGGCCCTAGGGCAAGGCCGGCGCCGCACCACTGAGGCACAGACCTGGGGTGTGAGGTGCAGGGATGGTTAGTCAGAGCCATGCAAATCTCCAGACAATACCAAGAAAGGGGTCTGAGGAGGGAGGGGTTTTACGATGGTGTTGGGCCCGGTTTGTGTTCTTCTCTGCCAAGATGAGTATGAGTCCCAAATGGCACCCTATTCCCTAAATAGTGTATTACTTTGACCAGGGCAAATAGGGTGCGATTTGGGATGCATACATAACAGCGCATGCCCACATAACAGCGCATGCCCCTACATACAACCAACTGCTCCGGCTATCAGGGCCTTTATGCAATGAAATCATCATCCTAGCTCTCTTAAACAGTGATTTTGTTAGACAAAACCCTACCATGGAATCCATCTTTATACCGCACATGAGGAATGTATTTTCTAAATGTCTGATGTCACTTGGCAGTGGGGCGGAAGGAACGACAAGACAATCCAAAATCTGAGAGAGAGATGGAGCAATAATATAATTGACTATTTTACAACCTAGGGGATTCTGCTAGTAAATGTCTCTCGAGACGTTGGCATAAGGGTTTGTGTGAGGACACTGTAACTAACCCATTGAGGTTTTGTAAGGCGTTCCTTTTACATAAGTCGTGTTTCTGAGTTAGGTTATGTTGTTTTGTGTCTACCAATCAGTCACCACACATGAAGTTCCCTCTCAGGAAATAAAAGTTTTGAATGTAATAATAATAACTAACATGTATTATTCTGTTTTGTTTCTATGTTCCAGGTTGTCCTCACTACCACTACCACCACCCAGCCTCCATGTACTCCTCAGAGCCCCCCCAGCAGCAGCAACACCAGCAGTACTACCACATGCCCCCCTTCATGGGCCACACACACTTCCCCTTCCCCTACCCAGTGAACCCCGGTGCCCCCAAACCAGTGGGGTCCCATCCTCCCCTCACACGGGTCGCCAGCAACCCCACGTTCCCCTCCGTCCTCTCCCCAGCCCCAGGCTCCCCCGGCGGCCCCCACTCTGATGCTCCGAGCCCCTCTGAGTACAGCGGGGAGGGGAACGCCCTGACCCTCCCTCCTCACCCCCAGAACTCCAACATGTGGCCCTCCCACACACAGCCCCTCTTCTCCCTGGCCAACGTAATCTCCATGGCAATGAGCATGGCTCACTCCTTCATCCCTGCCAACAGCCTGGCTAATCAGGGGATGCCCTCCATAGCAGGCTTCCACCCCCAGCTAACCCACCCTCAGTCGGTCTACTCGTCCGTCTACTCCCCCCACTACCAGACTGCTCCAGTGGAGCTCCCTTACACCCAGGGTGGGACGCCTGGCCAAGGGCAGCAACACAGTGTCTACCAGGGCCCAGACACTCCACCACAGATGCAGAGGGATGGCTCAGTGCCTGTGTACTCTCAAAATGGACACCCCGGTTGGCAGCATAATCACATATCTCCCCCCACGATGGGCTACAACAGCCCACAGATGGTATCACAGCAAGCAGCATCCAGCCCCCTAAGCCATTTACAGAATAGTTCCCAGGGGTCCTACATGGTTCCTCAGGACCAGTCTGATGTGTCCAGCTGTGCGTCAGGGTCTGATCTGTCCCCTTCGTCTCCAGACAGCCCGGAGAGCACAGTAAGTTACCAACCAGCCCATACATGACTGTCTGACAGTGAGAAGTAATGCCATTCTGACAAGTATTGTCCCCCCTCCCCCTTCTCTTTTCCCAAGTTATCATCGTTCAGCTCAACCACACCAATGTCGAGACCTACGGTGCCTGAGATGAACGCCAGTGCTCCCAAGCCCAGACTATCCCCCAGTTACACAGGTAAGATTCACAGTGACTTTCCCCTCTCTACTTCTACACTAGCTGTATTCTGTATTGTACTGGCCCTTACCTAAGCTTACTGTTGATCTGTTGATGGTAGGAGATGGGTTGGGGAGGACGCTGGCAGACCTATGTTGCTTCTGTTAGCACACTAAACAAATGCAGAGTACACACTCCAGACACACACACATACAAAAACACACACACTCCAGACATACACAGACACTCAACGAGGCCCTTTCTCTAGTGTTTAATGTTGTATTTGGTCTAAATAAGGCCTGATGACTGTGTTAGGGCCAATTGGCTCTTCCTGTTGTTTTCAGTTCTGTTTTGTGTTTTATCCTGTCCACATCAGTGTTTGGTGACATTATCACCTATAAGCACTAGCAGTGCCTCGGGATCTGTTGCGTAACCACATGTCTGGATGGAATGTTCCATTGAATAAGGGACCAATAGGTAGGTGTGATTATACCCCGCCTACCAGTATTGACCAGTTAGAACCCACTGGGTACAGACGTCAATTCAACGTCTATTCCACATTGGTTGAACGTAATTTCATTGAAATTACGTGGAAACAACGTTGATTCAACCAGTGTGTAACCAGTGGGAAGCTTTGCCCAGCAGAAATGACCAATCAGAAGGCTTCTACGCTCGTTACAGGCCTCTCCTCCCACATCCTCCCCACCTGTCTGTGTTCACACCCCCACCCCTCCCAGCTCCAGTACCCGAGCAACCCAACCCAGCCCATTTCGCTCAACAGACATACAGAACAGGCTCTGTTTTTGAGAAATCCCAGGGCCACATTCAGCAGAAAATAACTGTTTTCCGACCGTGTAGAGTAGAGTTACACCTAGTGCCAGACCTCCGCTAGCTCTTGCTTCCCACCCATTTATGGCACCATGAACACAACCAGATGTTGGCAGTAGATATGGCAGTTGGATTGGTTTTTCTGACAGAAAGTTATGAAACTAAGGCCAGGATTCTATCCGATCCGTGGTAGATCCGCGTAACAGCACGCTTGACATTTAAAGTACATTTCAGTTTGAGACGACAATATCCATTTGAATCAATTTGAAAGTACGAGTCAATGTCAATGGAAAATTATATCACTACTGGAACAGAATGTAAACACAAACTGCAGATTGTGAAAAATAATAATTATCACTGTGTTGATATTAATCATAAACCTCCTCCACCCCACAGATCCCCCGCCTGCTGCCGTCACAGTGGGTCGTTTCCAGGTCACCCCTAGCATAGAGATCCCTATGCCTGCTGCACCAGATGGACAAGGCTCTAACCCCACCAGGCCCAAGTCAGTGGGCAGCTCCTCTCCAGGCCGAACCAGGCCCAAGTCAGTGGGCAGCTCCTCCCCAGGCCGAACCAGGCCCAAGTCAGTGGGCAGCTCCACCCCAGGCCCCACCAGGCCCAAGTCAGTGGGCAGCTCCACCACAGGCTCCACCAGGCCCAAGTCAGTGGGCAGCTCCACCCCAGGCCCCACCAGGCCCAACTCAGTGGGCAGCTCTACCCCAGGCCCAACCAGGCCCAAGTCAGTGGGCAGTTCTACCCCAGGCCCCACCAGGCCCAAGTCAGTGGGCAGCTCCACCACAGGCTCCACCAGGCCCAAGTCAGTGGGCAGCTCCACCCCCTCCGAGAGCAGCACAGAGGAGCAGGGGGGGGCAGATATAAGCCTGAACACCTCCCTCACTCTCTCCCCCCCAGACCGACACCTCCCTGTGGAGGAGGACGGGGAGGTCCAGGTAGGGTGGACCGGGACCAAAGAGCAGCAGCAGGAAGAGGAGGAGGAAGAAGAGGGGGAAGAAGATGACGAGGAGCATGAGGAGGAGAAGGAAGAGCAGCAGATAGTAAGAAGGAGGAGGAGGAGAGTGTGTAGCCTCAGTCTGATGGGTACGTCTGCAGACAGCGGCCTGTCCGTCACGGTGGTGGATTCAGAGGGGCGTGGCCTGTGGGAGGGAGGTGCAGGGAGCCCTACCTACAACTCGGCCCTGCACCACTTGTGGCTGAGCTACAGCCGCAACTTCACGTACATGAGCAGTGACGACTCGGAGGACGAGGACATGCGGAAGGAGCTGCAGGTGATGAGGGAGAAGTGAGTGTTTCACCTTCAGCATCTCTCCAGTTATTTACCCATTTTCATTCCAGATCGATTTAGGGTTTGAATCCAAGTTTGATTATTTTGAACTCAACTTGCATCTCAACTATTCCAAATCACTTAAACAAGTCCTCAGAGTTCTCACCTATCTGTTTTTCTCTCTCTCTTTCTCTCTCTCTCAGACACTTGGTGCAGGTGCAGAGTCTCCAGGCCACCCAGAAGAGGGAGATTGAGGAGCTGTATGAGAGGATGGGGAAGGTTCCCCCTGCGGGGATTGTCTCGCCTGCCGCCATGCTCTCCAGTCGCCAACGCCGTATCTCTAAGGAGAGGAGTTACCCCTCCACCTCCCGCAGAAACAGCCTGCAGCGCCTGGACATACTCCCCCTCCAAGGTATCATCAGGAGGAACTCTCTGGGTGGCAGCAACAGCAGCAGCAGCTCTCCGGAGAAGCCCTCTAAAGGGGTGACCTTTGCTTCCGATGTCAGTAGAATGGTTAGAGTTCTCTCATTATGTCTTTATTTACTGTACACAGAGCATGGCCACGATTCAATTAGAGGTGCGTTGTCGGTAGTGCAATGTGCTTGTCTACAACACACCTCTGATTGAATCACGACCCATATCTTACATTTATTTTGCTGTCTAAAATCTAAGTTTATCTGGAAATCCTAATGTGCAATGCACGATGCTCTACACATTTAATCATTGCATCTCCTTGTCTCCTCTCTCACCAGTAAGAATCTTCAACCATGCTTGCTGTAGAATAAGCCCAGACTACCTCATCTAAAATGTGACTGAAATAATCATGCCCCTCCTGCTGGAGGAAATAACTGACATCACCTCTAAACCCTTTATCTGGGCCCCCATTGGAGGAGACTTACCTAGATCCCCCAGAAACCAGGATGCTCCTCTGCTGATCCAATAGTCACAGGGTTAATCATAGGTCGCAGGTCCGTCAGAGGTCGCTGAGCCCTCTGCTATGAAGGGACAACAGAACCGTTGTCATCCGCTGTCAGTCACCCCCAAGAGAAGCTTGCCAGATTCAACGGTTCAGTGCAACATACCCGTTCTAGGACGCCACCAGAAGTGTTTAAAATGAGATGGTCAAAAGTTTCAAAACTGCCTAATCCTCAGCTAATGCGTATAAAAGGCTCACAATAGTACTAGCCCAAGTAGTGCACCATCATTCTTCATACTATGCAATGCTAGTGAGAAACGTGTGATCATTGTACATAGAGCCTTAATGATCAGCTGTAGTCCTGCCTTGCAGCCACAGAGCAGTAAGGGTTGTTCCAGCTACAATATTGGGATCATGGGATCGAGGCCGGGGCAGTTGATTATTATTTTCCTGCTTATCTGACTGTCGCACACATTTTTATTGGGAGCAGTGGAGTGAGATGAAGCTCAGTAACTCTTGCTGTATTTCAGATTATTCACTCTCCTCTTTGCACATTTGACTGTCTGTTTGGAATCTGTTGATGCTGACTGTAGCTCGCTACTGCCCTCTAGAGTCTGACTACAGAAGTCCAGATATGTTGTTATAGTTCTGCCTGTTTTCCAATGTACAATAGTGATGGAACAATATTTCTGATGAATTCAACAGCATTATGAAGGACGACTGTTGTCAATGTGTAGAAAGATGTGAACATAGATGTACATTATAGTGAGCATTTATCAATAAAATGCAACACTATGACAAGTAGCTTTCCGAACAACCATATACAGTACTATAGGTAGACCTACAACACTGAAATCATTTAGGTGTCAGTCTTTCCAGAATTTCACATTATATGTGTTCATATGAAATATAAAAAGGTTATACAGTAAGAAGCAAGGCACAATACAGCTCTATAAATGACAAATACCTAAGACTAAAACTACTCCTTTTAAAAACAAATCAAGTGAAAGTATTGCCAAATCAGCCACATCGATTTAAAAAAAATAATAGGCAATTTATGGTTGATGATTTTCAACTCTCCTGACTTTTTAGCTGAGATTATATTTTCTCCCAAAATAATTAAACATAGGTCTAGACTACTGGTTCTCACCATGATTGTAAATGTGTAAATATGAAATAATGCATTTGTAAATTACTTTTACAAATGAATCAAATACATTTTGGCAAGCTACTTTTCTTGTGCAAACACATTGACAATGATAAACCTTGCTGCAATGCGCAATAAACCAGGCACCCTATGCACTTTAGTAAATTCTACTTTAGTAGTAACTCATCACACTTTTTGGTAAAGTAGCATATTTATATGCACAAGTGGGGAAGAGTACGACTACCCTAAAAAATGAATTAAACTGTGAGCCCATATTAGCTATTGCCTTAAATACACATATGGAATTCTATTGCAATGATACTCTTAAGATTTATATTTAAAGAAAGAAAAAGTGATTACAATCCACATTTTTGAATGCATGTATGATTGTTGGTTGATTGTATTGCTTTAACATACAAAGCTGCTGTCCTGCCATGCTCAATCTGTGCCTTTTCCTTGCAATGTCTTATTTTATATTTTTACTCTGTAGCTTTGGTGGCTACAACAAACTCTGTAAATCATATTTTGACATAGAGTTGAAATAATGATAGTGTTCCTCTCCGCTTCCGTACTACTGTGGCAATATCAGTGTATGAAACATTACACTGACCTTGCTATAAGATGTCATTTATTGTTGTGAAAAAAACAAATACATAATAACAAATGTACAACTCAATCCTTTATCAACATAAATATATTTCAATATAAATATGTTTCTTTGTCCCAGTTGAGCTGTTATATTTCTAATCCCACCTATTTCAAGGCCACTGTAGAATTAACATTACTGATAGACATGAGGTTGAATTAGTTTTATAGTTTTGGGAGAAATCCTTTGATGCTGATTTGAAGGGAATACAAATAATTCTACACAAGTGCCTAGTCATTGGGAAGAAAAGGAAGGAGAATAGGGGCCTACTCATTGGGGTACCATTAAGAAACCAGAAATCATTAAAAAACATGTTGCCTCCTGTTGCCATCCGCTTGGTGCCTAATGAACAAGACCCAGGATCCTGAAATTGTAAGGGGGTAATCGGGGGCAGTAGATAATTCTTTCTACAGACAAGCATGTTTAATCACCATGAAGACACTTAAGTCAGCAACACAACCACATAAAAGTATACATATCCAGGGCAAAACAGGGTCCGATGCTGCCTTGACAGTGGTTAGCAGTGGAATAAGAAATAGCACCAGCATTTGTCAGCATTAGTCCCTTCCAGTGCAAGTAGGCCTACAGGCGATAGGATCAGTAGCACACCACACAGTCGATCTGAGGTCAGTCCATCTGATCGCCAAGTCAGTTGGCGCCTGTCTTTGCCCCCCCCATTCTCGCGACCTTGGCCTCCTCATCCAGCTCATCCATAATCTTCTCCTGTTTTACTGAGTAAAACGTGTAGCCATCTAGGAGGAGCAAAGTCAAGGCAAATGTGTTGACAGAGGCAAGGTATGTGCTGGGTATGAAGCCTTAGTCGAGCTTAACTACATAAACACAAGGATGAACGTTTTCATCATCATCAACATACATTTATGGCAGACATGTTTTACACTCATCACCAGCTTTCACTGTAGCAACTTGTAATAAAGTGGCATGATGAGAGAGCTACTTAGCTAACTCTAGTTAGAGCCTTACTTGGCTACTAGCTAACGTTACATAGTTAACCAATTAGCTAACTCGCTTACTACAGTACATGGCTATTATGCAAACACATGTCATGCTGTTCTTCACCACTACAACGTGAATTTCATAACCTATCTACAATGACTTACAGCTTCAAGGACATACATGAATAATGTCTGGTTGACTTTAACTGCTAATAGTTATGGCAACATTACAATGGATCGCTATATCATGCCGTTTAGTGGAAAATTAATTCATGTTACGCAGTTCACCTTTTGTGACTGAGTTTGGCAAGGATACAAATACCCATTACAATGGCTCCGATAGCAAGTCCTGTTGCAATATTACGGCCCCTGAGTTGCTGCGATTTCTTCTTCCATTGCGCGAGCTCCACTTGTCTGATAAAGTAGAACTCGTCCCTGGTAAGATCCTCCTTGTTTGGATCTATCCTCTTTGCAAAAGGGACTTCGGGATCCACTGTCGGTTTCTGGTCAGCCATTTTTGCGACAGCCTGATCTGCTTGTGCAACACTATAATAGGTCACCCAGACATTTCCGGTTTCGACGCGAAAGGTTCGTTTTTTTTTTATAGTGTGTCAACCGCCATCTCATGGCAAAATAAAGTACTGCATTTTCAAAAATTAACTCCGCGGACAACGAAATCCATTTTTTTTTTTTTATCTTGCCATTTTATTTCTGGCTAGCTAGTAACGTTAGCTATGGCGAAGAGATTCCTATTATCGCCAAGCCAAAGCAAAAACCTAAAGTTTGGTGAAGCTTCTTTTGATATTTTATCAGACTTTCTCATAAATCTCAATACCAGAAACAAAGATAAACTGAGCAATTTATCACGTTACTGTGGGGATTTTAAAGACAAAAGATTGACAGGTAAGTTTTTAGCTCGCTGCTGGCTAACGGTTGTTCGTAACTTTGGTCAACTATCTCATTGTTCCATCTGTGCTTTGGCAACGGCCATTACAAGAACACGCCACTGGAAATGCGAATGGCGCCACGTTTGTTTAGGCTAAAGTTACGTAACATTACGTTATTTTGGCTTCACAGGTAACCTGTGACAGGTTGACCAAACCGATCTAATATCAAATATAAAAAAACGAGGCCACTAGGGTCAAAATGAATGTAAATATGAATTATCCATAAGTACATGGACACTAGCTATAAGTTATGTGCTATTATTTTGTTGATTTTCTGATCGACTGATAAACAACTGAATCACGTCGTAAACAGAAGAGATGATGAGTCGGATCTTTCATATTAGCTTCGATTGGACTAAGTTATTCTGCTACACAGTAGCAAGTAGCATAACATTTTGTCTCCCAAGTGGCGCAGCGGTCTAAGGCACAACCTCTCAGTGCCAGAGGTGTCACTACAGACCCTGGTTCGATCCTGGGCTGTATCACATCCGGCGGTGACTGGGAGTGCCATAGGGCGGCGCACAATTGCGTCGTCCGGTTTGGCCGGCGTAGGCCGTAAATACGAATTTGTTCTTAAACTGACTTGCCAGGTTGCCTGGCGTTGCAAGTGCCATGCTCGAAAGTTACCACAATAAACTGTCTAGCTAAAACATTTACAGACTTGAACCGTAGGACTAGGCCATGAAATCCAATCTGAATAGGCCTAAAACCTCTGGCTCTGTTTCCCACAGAATGCGTTTTCCTTGTCACGGAAGAGTTAAGACTTGACCCCTTGGTTGGATATCATGCTGTTGAACTACTTGAAAGGTAGGATTCATGATTTGAAAATAGGAACTATCAGTTATCTGTCAATGTGATTAAAAATAAGACCAATTTTATGAGTATCTTCTGCTAACAGGTTTATGATAAAGCACCTGGAGGATCTGTTTTCAACACCACACACACCTGCAGGGGCAGCAGGTGTCCATAAAAGAAATTACGAGGACCTTGTTTATGAGAACCTGAGTGAGAAGTTCCATCTCATTCTCCTCTCTTGTGTGCAAATAGCAAGCAAACTGTCTTTGCACAGTGCTGTGAGTTTTGGGAAACCTTTTCATTATCATCTGTTGTAGAGGTTGACCGATTATGATTTTCAATGCCGATACCGATTATTGGAGGACCAAAAAAAAGCCGCTACCGATTAATCTGGCAATTTATATATATATATATATATATATTTATATTTGTAATAATGACAATTACAATAATACTGAATGAACAATGAACACTTTTATTTTAACTTAATATAATACATAAATAAAATCTATTTAGTCTCAAATAAATAATGAAACATGCTCAATTTGGTTTAAATATTGCAAAAATACAGTGTTGGAGAAGAAAGTAAAAGTACAATATGTGCCATGTAAAAAAGCTAACGTTTAAGTTCCTTGCTCAGAACATATGAAAGCTGGTGGCTCAATATTCCCAGTTCTTCAATATTCCCAATTAAGAACTTTTAGGTTGTAGTTATTTTAGGAATTATGACGCGTCGACTATTTCTATCTATACCATTTGCATTTCATATACCTGTCACGCCCTGGCCTTAGTTCTCTTTGTTTTCTGTATTTTGGTTAGGTCAGGGTGTGACAGGGGGGATGTTTGTGTGTATTTGTCTCGTCTTGGGTGGTTGTAGTTTCTAGGGGGGTTTGGTATGGGGTTGTGTAGGTGTCTAGGTGTGTCTATGGTTGCCTGAATGGTTCTCAATCAGAGACAGCTGTCATTCATTGTCTCTGATTGGGAGCCATATTTTAGGCACCCATAGGCATTAGACTTGTGTGGGTAATTGTCTATGTTTAACGTTTGTAGCTTGTGTATGCACTTACGTTTGTAGCTTCACGGTCGTTTGTTGTTTTGTTTTGTAAAAGTGTTTGTTTTTCGTGTTTCGTCTTCTCTAAATAAAAGATGTATATCTCTCACACTGCGCCTTGGTCCACTCTTCCTCAAAGTTACGACGATCGTGACAATACCTTTGACTATTGAATGTTCTAATAGGCACTTTAGTATTGCCAGCCTAATCTCAGGAGTTGATATGGTTGAAGTCATAAACAGCGCTGTGATTCAAGCATTACTAAGAGCTGCTGGCAAACGCAGTAAAGTTTAAATGAATGCCCACGAGCCTGCTGCTGTCTACCACCGCTCAGTCAGACTGCTCTATCAAATATCAAATCATAGACTTAATTATAATATTATAAACACAGAAATGCGAGTCTTTGGTCATTAATATGGTCAAATCCGGAAACTATCATTTTGAAAACAAAACGTTTATTCTTTCAGTGAAATTCACGGAACCGTTCCGTATTTTATCGAATGGGTGGCAACCCTAAGTCTAAATATTGCTGTTATATTGCACAACCTTCAATGTTATGTCATAATTATGTAAAATTCTGGCAAATTAGTTTGCAACAAGCCAGGCGGCCCAAACTGCAATGAACGCAAGAGACGTGACACAATTACCCTAGTTAATATTGCCTGCTAACATGAATTTATTTTAACTAAATATGCAGGTTTAAAAAAATATACTTCTGTGTATTGATTTTAAGAAAGGCATTGATGTTTATGGTTAGGTACATTTGTGCAAAGATTGTGCTTTTTTCGCGAATGCGTTTTTCTTAAATCCTCCCCTGTTTGGCGAAGTAGGCTGTGATTCGAGGATAAATGAACAGGCACCGCATTGATTATATGCAACACAGGACAAGCTAGTTAACCTAGTAATATCATCAACCATGTGTAGTTAACTAGTGATTATGTGAAGATTGATTGTTTTATAAGATAAATGTAATGCTAGCTAGCAACTTACCTTGGCTCCTTGCTGCATTCCCATAACAGGTGGTCAGCCTGCCACGCAGTTTCCTCGTGGAATGCAATGTAATCGGCCATAATCGGCGTCCAAAAATGCCAATTCCCGATTTGTTGTGAACATTTGAAATCGGCCCTAATTAATCAGCTATGCCTTGCCGATTAATCGGTCGACCTCTAATCTGTAGATCACCATTTGTATCACCATTCATAATGTCAATAATACTTTTCTCACCTTTTACTTTACCAGGTGGTTGACAACAACACAGCAGCGCAGTTTCTTCACTCGATGGGCCACAGCATTTCCAAACAAACTATCATGGACATGGAGCTGATGATCTTGAAAGCACTTGACTTCAGGATAAACACCCCCAACCCTCTGACTTATGTTGAGATACTCCTGGAGGTGCTTGGTAAGTATTTCACATTCTGTAGTCCTTATGATAACCATAAAAAGAGACATGCCATTTTGCTGTAATGAGGTGCTACATTACATGCTACATTCCTATTTTGGCCTGTAGAACCCATTTCCTACAGGCAATGACCAAAAGCGCCCTCTTTGGCCTCATGGGCAGAACGTTATTAATATCATTTAAAAATATGATTTAAAAAAACCTTGATAAATCCAATGTTTCTATGTCAAACAGTTTTGTTATATTCCAGTCTTCTGTCTTCTGGGTAGGCCATCATTGTAAATAAGAATTTGTTCTTAACTGACTTGCCTAGTTAAATAAAGGTTACATTAAAAAAAATGTAAAAAATCTAAATGTATATAAAGTGTAATATTGGGATGCAAACTCACAATTGAATACATTTAATCTCTATATCTGACATGGTACAGGGGTCTTCTTTAAAAAAAATCCCATAACCATGTGTGTGAGGTGTATACTTCTGTTTCAAAATAGATTTGTTTAAATCTACCAAGAATCACTCTGTGACCCTGATTTAGCCCACTGCTGTAAAAGGTTTATAAAGTAAAATGCCTCTGGAAAAGTTGTGTGAGGAGGTAGCAGGGCTGAGGGGGAGTTTGGAGTTTAGCCATAGTGAAATTCTCACGCTCCAAGGAGAGAACAAGGCACTCACAGCCAAGGTAAAAATCCACGATTCCAACATGGAGTGTCTACTCAGGGAAAACAGGGTGATGAAGGAGACGCTACTAGACATACAAAGTTGTAGCATGCGTGAAAATCATTTTTTTGGGGGGGGGGGTTCCTGAGGACGTATCCGATAATCAAGGGGGCGCGATCAGAGAATTCATGCAATCCGCCTTGAAACTTCCTATAGAGACTGTAAACAAGGTGTCTTTCCACCGAGTACACAGACTTGGAGCGACAAGACCAAGGGTCCCCGACCGATCATCGCAAAATTTGAACACTACCAACAAAAGGAGATGATCAAAGCAGGGGAAGGGAGCTTAAAGGGACGAAATTCGGTCTCAATGACCAATTTCCAAGGGAGATAAACGAACGTCGTAAGAGACTGTATCCGGTACAAAGGCAACAGAGGGAGGACAAACTCTTTATAAATGGACAGCTATTCCGAGACAGCTCCATAACACCATGGCTGTACTAAATTCTACAGGGACTTCAGGGTACGAAAAAAAGAATGTATGGGAACTGTGAAAATATCTGAACACTATGAAGTGGATATGAACACACATGTACTCAATTACATGCTCACATACATATACGGACTTACACATACACACACACACCTGATCTTTCTCTCTTCTCTCACTCTCTCTTTCTCTCTTTTCTCTTCTCTCACTCTATTGTCAAGAACTGTTTTATAATTTAATATGTTCCTTGTTTGTGTATATTTTTTATGTATTTGTCTACAAGTTTATATATGTTTACAACAAGCAAGGGGAAGATATCAGAATAGGGGCATTGGGGAATAATAACATATTGTACGGAATACATTTGTACTGTAGTGAAGCCGTCTTAAGAGTAATGCAAGGTCTCTTTCATGATCATGTGAACGTCAATTGCTATGGAAATGCTGGGATGTGTTTTTCAATGATGTTAAAGGTAATAATGATGCAGCTATGACGGTGATACAATATGGTTTACAATTATCATCAATATTAAGGCTATACACACTACATGTTACACACATAGACACTCAACCAATGCAAAATAGCGGAGTTATTATTTATTTGGACAGCACACATTATAGTCTTACTCTTATACAGACATCGTACACACTCACTAAATCACATCCAATAGCATACACATCAACCTACTCAGATTTACTAAACACATAATATCTTGTCTCAATTTTCTAACATCTGTGGCATTGGCTCACAGGCAAACAGGCAAGGGAATAAAACAAATATTGCTAGAACCTATTTCTTGAATTCTAAATATCAGACATTTGAATGCTCTAATTTTGACCGTCATATCTCTGATGGCAGTGACTTTACAAGCACTAATTATGGTCAATTTAGACTGAGAATAGTATCTAGTTATGGTAGGGTGAAATAAGTATAGCCAGTTATAATTGTAACAGTTTAGCAGATTATAAAAAAAGAAGATCAGTCTTTACATGGTTAAAAGAAAAGGAATATAACATATACTGTTTACAGGAAACTCACTCTACATCCTTAGGTGAAGTTGTGTGGAAAAAGGAATGGGGTGGTGAAATAATTTTCTGTCATGGACTAAGGAACTCAAAAGGTGTGATGATATTAATTAACAAAAATTTAGATCTGAATGTGCAAATAGTCAGTAATGATTTGCAAGGAAGGTTGATCTTTTTGAATATGAAAGTGGCCGAAAAAGAGATTTGGCTCATTAATCTATATGGTCCAAATCAGGATGATCCATACTTCTTCAACAGGCAACAAATTATCAAATCATTATGGTAGGAGACTATAACACAGTGTTAAGTACCTCAATGGACCGTAAAGGTAATCACTCTACAAACTATCATCACCGTGCCCTTAAGGAAATCACAAATATTATGGACACATTAGAAATAGTGGATATTTGGAGACTAAAAAACCCCGACCTAGTGAGATATACATGGAGGACACCCTCATCAAGCTAGTCGTCTTGACTACTTTGTGTCTTTCTCTCTTGCATCAAACGTTAAAAAAGTTTTAATAGGAGACAGAATGCGATTGGATCATCATCTAATTGGCATTCACATAACTCTTATAGGTTTTCCACGTAGACGGGAATATTGGAAATTTTATCAAAGTTTACTGGAGGACAACTTATTTTTAACTAAGACAAAATAATATATAACTGAATTTTTCCAGTATAATATAGGTTCAGCAAATCCCCTTATTGTTTGGGATACCTTTTAAATGTACCTTCAGAGGTCATTCAATTCAATATTTATCAATAATAAAAAAGCAGTTTCTGGCTAAAGAGACAAGACTAACAAGGGAAATCCATGAACTAATAGTACAGATAGATAGCAATACAAATGATACTACAGAGATACAAAATAATAATAGAAAACATAGAAATAAAGAAACTAGAATGCCCACCCTAGTCACACCCTGGCCTAACCAAAATAGAGAATAAAAGCCTCTCTATGGCCAGGGGGTGACACAGGCCTGGTATTTATAGCAGATTTTGAAAAGGCATTTGATAAAGTAAGACTGAATTTTATTTATAAATGCCTGGATTTTTTCTAATTAGATGATTCTCTTATGAAATGGGTAAAAATAATGTATAGCAATCCCAGGTGTAAAATAGTAAATAATGGCTACTTCTCAGAGTTTTGAATTGTCAAGAGGAGTTAAACAAGGGTATCCGCCGTCACCATATCTATTCATTATGGCCATCGAAATGCAAGCTATTAAAATCAGATCCAATAACAACATTAGAGGATTATAAATCCAAGGCTTAAAAACAAAGGTGTCCATGTATGCCGATGACTCAAGTTTTATATTAAGTCCGCAAGCTAGATCCCTGCAATGTCTCATTGAAGATCTAGATAGCTTTTATGTACTCTCTGGACTAAAACCAAATTATGATTAGTGCACAATATTATGTATTCGGATCTTTAAAAAAGAAAACTTTTACATTACCCTACAGTTTACCTACAGTTGAAGTCGGAAGTTTACATACACTTAGGTTGGAGTCATTAAAACTTGTTTTTCAACCACTCCACAAATTTCTTGTTAACAAACTATAGTTTTGGCAAGTTGGTTAGGACATGTACTTTGTGCATGACACAAGTAATTTTTCCAACAATTGTTTACAGACAGATTATTTCACTTATAATTCACTGTATCACAATTCCAATGGGTCAGAAGTTTACATACACTAAGTTGACTGTGCCTTTAAACAGCTTGAAAAATTCCAGAAAATGATGTCATGGCTTTAGAAGCTTCTGATTTGCTAATTCACATAATTTGAGTCAATTGGAGGTGTACCTGTGGATGTATTTCAAGGCCTACATTCAAACTCAGTGCCTCTTTTCTTGACATCATGAGAAAATCAAAAGAAATCAACCAAGTCTGGTTCATCCTTGGGAGCAATTTCCAAATGCCTGAAGGTACCAGGTTCATCTGTATAAACAATAGTAAGCAAGTATAAACACCATGGGACCACGCAGCCGTCATACCGCTCAAGAAGGAGACGCGTTCTGTCTCCTAGAGATGAACGTACTTTGGTGCGAAAAGTGCAAATCAATCCCAGAACAACAGCAAAAGACCTTGTGAAGATGCTGGAGGAAATGGGTACAAAAGTATCTATATCCACAGTAAAACGAGTCCTATATCGACACAACCTGAAAGGCCGCTTAGCAAGGAAGAAGCCACTGCTCCAAAACCACCATTAAAAAAAGCCAGACAACGGTTTGCACCTGCACATGGGGACAAAGATTGTACTTTTTGGAGAAATGTCCTCTGGTCTGATGAAACAAAAATATAACTGTTTGGCCATAATGACCATCGTTATGTTTGGAGGAAAAAGGGGGTAGCTTGCAAGCCGAAGAACACCATCCCAACCGTGAAGCACGGGGGTGGCAGCATCATGTTGTGGGGGTGCTTTTCTGCAGGAGGGACTGGTGCACTTCACAAAATATATGGCATCATGAGGGAGGAAAATTTTGTGGATATATTGAAGCAACATCTCAAGACATCAGTCAGGAAGTTAAAACTTGGTCGTAAATGGGTCTTCCAAATGGACAATGATTCCAAGCATACCGCCAAAGTTGTGGCAAAATGGGCTAAGGACAACAAAGTCAAGGTATTGGAGTGGCCATCACAAAGCCCTGACCTCAATCCTATAGAAAATTTGTGGGCAGAACTGAAAAAGCGTGTGCCTACAAACCTGACTCAGTTACACAAGCTCTGTCAGGAGGAATGGGACAAAATTCACCCAACTTATTTTGGGAAGCTTGTGGAAGGCTACCCGAAACATTTGACCCAAGTTAAACAATTTAAAGGCAATGCTACCAAATACTAATTGAGTGTATGTGAACTTCTGACCCACTGGGAATGTGATGAAAGAAATAAAAGCTGAAATAAATCATTCTCTACTATTATTCTGACATTTCACATTCTTAAAATAAAGTGGTGATCCTTACTGACCTAAGACAGGGAATTTTTACTAGGAATAAATGTCAGGAATTGTGAAAAACTGAGTTTAAATATATTTGGCTAAGGTGTATGTAAACTTCCGACTTCAGCTGTATAAAATGGGCTGATGGTGAAGTAGACATACTTGGTATTTATATCACAAAATATATAAATAAGCTCTCCACAATGAATTTCAATAGAAAACTTGTAAAAATAGACAAGATCCTGCAACCATGGAGAGGTAAATACCTTTCTATTTATGAAGAAATTGCCCTGATTAACTCCTTAGTCATATCTCAGTTTACTTACTTATGCAGCTGCCTACTCCTGAAGATTTGTTTTTCAAATCATATGAGCAAAAAAATGTCTTCATGGGGGGTTGGTTGACTGTGGGAGGGTTCTCGAATGCTTGAGGTAAAGCTATTGGGGAACTGTGGGGTGATCTTGGAGGGTTTGGGTTAACTTTTTTTGTCCTGGTGGGAGATCTGACAACGTGCCCTTGAGCAGGGCATTGACCCTGGATGCTTCTGTGTGTCACTCTGAATGGGAGTCCGTTGGATGACTGGTATGGTGTAGTTGGTGAGCTGCTTCACTGCAAGTATATTGTATGTTTCGGATATTCAATAAAAACATATTTTTTAATGCCTCTTGGTGTTACCGGTATGTAACTATTTATTCACTACTCACCATATCCTACAGGGCACAATGACTCTTCTATCCCTGTGGAGCACCTGCATCACCTCAGCAGACACGTTCTCCAGTTCACCTACCTCCAGAGGACAGCCATCTATGACTCCCTGCTCAAGGCCACCACCCAGTGCCTGAGCCCATCTGACGAACAGAGGTAGGTTGCATGACAAAAGGCACCCTATTCCCTATAGTGCTCTATTTTTGACCAGGGCCATTGGCAGCCGTAGTTTTCCTCTCTCAATGTTAGGCCGTGTGTTTAGTTAACAGCAGTGTATCAGCCATAAATAAGCATGTGTCCCCTGTGAAAACCAACAGAAAGACTTTTGTGTCGGTGACTGAAGACTGCATGCTTCTTGGTGTTGGTGTCATTGCTGTGGGTGCATACATCCTCAATGTCACTAACTGGGAACAGGTGATCAGCTACTATAATATATCCTTCTTGTAAACAGTCATATTATTAACTTTTATTTCTTCCATACTTATTAGTAAGGTTTAAGCTATTATGTTGAAGTTGGATTATTACCTTTAGCTAAAAGCTAGTGTTTGGTTACTACAGTGCATGCTGCTTAGTGAACTAGTAACGGCCCAACCATTGATCACCAGGTAGTGGAGGAGCTGAGTCACATCACAGGGATCTCAGTGAAGAGCATCAGTGATTTCACACATGTTACACTGATGCACATTACCAAGAACAACTCTCCCATGGTCACAGCAACTTGAGTCGAGTCCCAACAACACATTCATCGATTGAAAGATTTTATTTACGCTAATTTGTTTTACGTTGGTCTGAAACTTGACAATGAAGTAAGTTTCTTCAGCTACAGGAAGTTATGAAAGAAAGAAAGCCATTGAGACATAGACAGTATAGTACTGTACAGTAAAACAGTACAGTAAAACTACAGTGTCTGTGTATGTAAAAAGATTGAAAGGTACACACCAAACATCTGATATAAAAACTAGCTCCCTGAGTTTGACTTTCTAGTTGATTTCCTTAATAATTGAACTTCTATTTTCTGGATGTTTATCTCTGTTTACTGTTCCAACAATTAGCAGCATTAAAGAGCCTTCTTCCATCTATCAAGTCATATCTGTTAAATTGCACACACACACACACACACACATAGTGCAATATAAAAGCAAAGCTGATGTTAAAATCCTAATAATAGAAATGTAATAAATAGTGTAATAAGTAATTCATTTAACTTAAATAGATAAGAATAAATGTATTTATTATACCCACCACCTTTCTGTCAAGTTTATTTCTCCTCTGTCCAGATGGTACCATTGAATAAGATGCACTGCATCGTGTGTTAAAATCATTTCATGAAATAGGTTATAATAAATTCATCATTAACGTCACTTCACCCAGGATTTAAAAACAGGAAGGAAGAAGGGTGAAGGTGTCAGGTGTCCCTGGCGTGTGATTGCCTCTCTGGCTCCCTCTGCTGGCTCTCGCCCTCAGTGTGCGTGGAAGAAGAAGCCTCCAAACCTGAGGGAGAATCAAGAGACCATCCAGTCAACTGCTGTTATTCAACTGTAGATAGCTATTCAGAGAGTGTGACACATTTCACTGCACCTATCCGGTGTATGTGACAATAAAACATCTTAATTTGTCGATATATTTTTTAAGCAAAGGCCCGTAAACACAACAGGTTCCATTGGTCAATCATTCTTCAATCAAAGTTGTCCTTTAAACCTAACAATCTTTCAAATCAAATTATTTAAAATCAGATTTAATCCTCAAATCCATTTTACAGAGAAGACAATTATTTAGTAAATTGCAGACATCTCAATATAAGAACTCTGGCTATCAAGTGTTGATCCATTTAGATTTGCACAGTATTTCTGTCACCAAATGATCAACACTGTCGTCACCTACTGTTGGCCTCTGCTGATCTCTGAATCAGGTACAGTCTGGTAGCCATCTAAGATAAAGAAACATTTCTGACCTTCAATCTATCTCATACTGTAGCAGCTAATCATGAATGTACCAATTAGTTATACTCCATTATTTATGGGAAGCCTAGTGAGTCATCTTGTTTTAAATCCCTCTCTCTCTCTCACTTATACTGTATACCTCACCTTTAAATGTACAGGCTTAGATATAGGCTATCTACTTTCTGAAGGAGTAACAACTGCATTAACTTGTGATACTGTATGTATAAATGGATAGCTGTGGAGTAGTCTGTACCATTGGGGAACAGGACGTTAGTCCCTCACTGTATGAGCACCATCACCATGAAACAGTTCCTCCCTACCCTAGAGACGGTGTTGCTACGTGACTGGGCCACCTGCAGCAGCTCTGAGAACCTCTGCTGAAGGGTCAGCAACATGTACAGCTCTGGACTGGTCTGCTCCACCTGGGACGGCAGGGAAGTCAGAGGAGGTTAAAAGAGAATATGGATGAGATAAACAACCTACTAATATTTACTCCTACTAGCATGCCATATCACACAGCAGGTTAGCGTTTTTCGTCATGAATTTTGTTCTGGAGGCAGCTCTGCAGAGTGGTCACTAGCTGGCACAGCCACAAAGTCATAAAATCAGATTTTAAACCTAACCCTAACATTAACCCTAACCACACTGCTAACCCAAATGCCTAACCCTAACGTCAAATTATGAACTAAAAGCAAATTTTCATTTTCATTTAATTTTAACAATATAGACAATTTTGACTTTGCAGCTGACCCATCTAGTGGAAATTGCGCAGCTCTGCCTCCAGAGCAAGATTCATAACCGTAAACGTCAACCTGCTACCACACAGATAAGCATTTATATTATAAGTCACAACAACAGAATGATACAGTTATTGCATAGCTGGGTAGTATGCTATAGGGATATGCAAAAGAAGGGATGTGTACCTGTGTCTGACCATGCCTTTGGTAAAACTCCTCCATGTCAAAGTCGTCCAGATCCAGTGTTAGGCTCCCCTTACACAACTCACAGGTTTTGACCGCAGACAGTGTGGTCCCTGGAAACACATGGTAACACACACACACACACACACACAACACACACACACACACAACACACACAACACACACAACACACACAACACACACAACACACACACACACACACACACACACACACACACACACACACACACACACACACACACACTTCATTCCTTCGATCAGTTCAGAGCCACACCATCATGATTCATTTCAACAATTAAATCAGTCATTAAACTGACCTGACTGTATTTTAGTCTGGATCCACCTCTTCAGGCAGTCGTGGTGGATGTACTGCAGGCTGCCGGAGCAGAGACAGGGGGTGAGCAGGGGGTTCGTCGGGGAGCCAGCACCACACTGACAGATACGACACTGGTCCCCTTCCTCCTCATCAGACGACTCCTCCAACAAACTGTGGAGGTTAGAAGACTACAATTGAGATGAAGAATATAGGATGATTTCATGCTACTTTATAAAGTTGTTCTTAATGTTTTTTACACTCAGTGTAGGTCAAATTAAGATCCTACATCTGTATAAAAGAACTGTAAGCAAAATAAATAAATAAATAAACTTTATCAAGGGACCAGTAACTATATTTATGGAGGATACTCATCTGACATAATGACAATAACAGAAGGAAAGAATACTTGTCCCATTCTCCAGCTCCTCTCACCGTTCTTTGATTTTGCGTAACGTCTCTTGGTTGGTAGCCGGTGCTGATTGAGCCTCCTGAGCTGCCATAGCACCGCTACCCTGCTGTGCGTTGCTCATCTGAATGTGAGCCACCTCCCTGCGGATGTCACGGAGGGCCATCAGGGCCATGGTCAGGTGATCCATCAGCCCAGAGGTCCCATGGCGCGAGGCTTCGCTGGAGGACGGAGTGTCCTCTGTACTACTGTCACTACTACTAGCTTCTCGTCTGACCTCCTCTGGTTCCTCCTGCTGGATCCTGCTGACCAGCTGGGAGTGCCTCAGGGTGTAGCTGGTCCTGGGTGGTGAGGCCTCCAGCACCGGCCATCTCTCTGAGCCCAGCCAGATGGGGTTAGCTCTCCTGGGGCTAAGGGGGCTGAGATGATCCAGCTCAGGGAGGTGTTCATACAGCTGCTGCGGGGTAGTGAGAGTCCCCCTGCTGGCTCTCTGTGTGACAGAGGGTGTTATGGACAACGGTGATATCGACAGTCGACCTACTTGCATCAGTGAAGGCATGGGACTATATCCTCCTCCAGTGTATGAAGCTCTACTGTTTGGTGAATCTTCAGGGGTGCTTGTTGACTCCATACTCAGCTGGGACTGCAGGCCCCTGGGACTCCGGACGGTATGGACACTGGGAGATTGAGAGGCAGTCCACCTCACAGGGATGTAGTAGCTCTCTCTATCAGCATCCTGACATGAATGGCTGTCGTCTTCCCCGTCCGACTCAGACTTCGAGGACAGAACGCCCAGTGTGCGGAAGTAGCTGCTGAGTGGGCCGGTGAAGGAGTCACTGAGGCTGAGAGAGCTGCTTTCCAGGGTGCCACTGCTGGAGGGGCATTGCGAGGGGAGGGACTCCGGTACAGACAAAGGACTGGTGTCAGCTAAACCCCTGGAGCAGAGCTCAGCCCTGTAGGTGTCCTCACTGCGTACGTACTCCTCTGTGATACTACTGCTCTCTGAAAAGCCCTGGAAGGGATCCGAGATCAGCTGGAGATAGGAATGGGGCTCTGGGTCGTCTGGGCTGGGGGAGCGGTGGTACTGCAGTGAGGGGAGACGGGGCCAATCTGTGTAGGACCTTCTAGAAGAGGTCAGGGGCTGTAGGAGGGAGCAGCTGTCTAATGGCCTCTTGACCAGATCATGTCTTGTAGAGATGTTTGAACTATCTGCACGGTCACATGATGGTGCCCCCATCTTTCTCTTCCCGCTCAGTGTGTCTTGACTTTGTGTTAGTTTCAGAGTGTTTGACTTAGTTGCACATGTGGATAACTTACAGGCTCTGTTTTTTATAGCCACAGATCTGTGTTTGTGACATGGTGGAGATTGTTCCTTACCTTGAAAAAAGCATGAAGAAGAAAGTATGTAAATTTGGTAAAACATGTAAATGTAGTCATTGGACCCCATAACCACTGGTGAGGGAAGTCCGTTGTCTATGACAGGGTTTTCCAAACTCGATCCTGCCCCCCGTGCACATAGTTTTTCCCCCTAGCACTACTAGGGGGGAGGGGGGGGGGCATGGTCTAAGAGGATGCAGCAGAGAATGCATTGTGAGAATCTTACAGTGGGATGCCAGTGGGGCAATGGCTCTTCTCCATGTCTTTGATGTGGTTGCCAGTTCTGCTGTTCTACTTTGGGTTACACTGCTCTGGGTTCCGCTGGAGATGGCAGGAAAGCGGGACACTGAGCCTTTGTTCTGTGAGTTTCTCATCTCTGATCTGGTGGATTTCACAGAGCTGGAGGACTGCAGGCAGCAAGACAGAGAGAAACTATTAGAGGATGGATAAAGAGGAAAGTAGGCTACACTCTCAACCAATGAACTGTAGAGATGTTGACATTTTACTTTAGTCATTTTGCAGACTCTCTTAGTAGTTAGTGCATACATTTCTCATACTGGTCCCCCATGAGAATCAAACCCAAACCCTGGTGTTGCAAGCACCATGCTCTACAAACGGAGCTATACAGGACCAATGTTCTTTCAATGACATGTACAGACAATGTTATGTACAGACAATGTTATGTGGCACTTGTAAAACTGTAGAAGTGTGAAGAGTTAATACCTTCTTGGTGTCTTGCGCTCCCTGTGCCCATGGTCTTTCATACCTGCGGGCTTTGAACCTATTTGTCTGAGGTGTTGGTGAAGGCGTCCGTACTCTGTGTACTTCCCTCCTCACCTCTGCGTCTGCCCTTTCCTGTTCCCGTCTGCGTAGGTGGTCCTGCAACATAATTACCTTCATTTCCATATAATCGCCTTAATTATCATCACTTTCATTCAGCTATAATCTCTACACCATAGGCTATCACTGTTATCTGTTGTGGTCATACTTGAACAACATCCATCATACAATTGTCTATGCCCTGTAAACCTTCATGTCATTGAAATTATTTTAGAACTGCTAATGTATAAGATTTAGGAATACCTTTTTGGAACATAGCTTACCTGATATTTAAGGTCTCTCTTCTTCACCTCACAAATGTGTTCAGCATTGGTGAGGTTCTCAGCTGCGCGTCTTTCCCAGCTATACATTATGTGGACAAAGACTCCTGACATACAACGTTACAGATGGTAATATTTGAAGTAAAGTTTATTGATTTATAAGATTACACATGGAGCTATTTTACATATCAAAAAATTTGCTAGTTACCTAACTTAGCTAACTCGTTGGCGTGTTCGTCACCATAATAATGTAATATATTAGCTAGTTATATGATAGGCATGCTAAGACAGGTGGATCGGTCGAATTGTGGTGGCAGATGCTTAAGTAAATGCAAATGCTCTACCATTCTGTTAACCTAATAACTAATTACAGAATAGCTAAATTATTATCATCTCCTCTTACTATTTAATCGAATCCATTTTCAGTCAGTCAGTGAGCCGCTAGATAGCTAACGTAGCTAGCAAATTCCCCAACTTCTGTGTTTTTCCCTCTGATGCGTCTCTTTGTCTCCATAGAGATGAGGCACGCTCACAAAACTTCAGGTGGAGTTATATGGGCGTGTCGGTCGCGCGCATGCAGGATTTTTTTCGTGGAAATTTGTCTCCCATAAATTATACAACAGTTCAGATCTGAGCGCATTCATGTTGGTAAATATATGATACCCATAGCCCATCCAAACAGCTCCATCACTTCCCATATGGTCACCATGGAAACATGGTAGGTAGTCATTGGGGGATTGATTTTTTATGGCTCACTTGCCAACTAAGCAAGTCAGTTCTTTAGGGGCCTGCCTTTTGCTTCTTCCTAGCAACTGGTTGCTATGCTGCTACTGTTTCCATGATTTTGTTGATGCAGTGTATGAGATTCATAGGCCTTATCAACCTGGTCACTCACATCTATAGGCTACAGTACAGTCTAGTTCACACAATAATCTAAGTAATACACACAAGTAGTTCCCTGCATGCTGGTTTTCCTGCCCCCTGTTTTCTTATGAGGCAGAAAGAAAAACATTTGACCTTTTTTGAATGTAAAAAAACCATCTTTACTCATATCTCTACTTACTTCAATAATATCACTTCAATAATATCAGTGCCAGTTCGAGGTGGCCTTCTCTTTACCCTTATACAATACAAACTTCTTCCCGCAATAGCTTCTTCCCGCCCCTGTTTCGGTAAAAAGCTGAGGGATGGGGCTAAAGAAATGTAACCACTCTCAAATTCATGTACAGAGATATGAATGCAAGGACTGACCATCCATGATATCAAAATAATAGTTTGAACCATGTTTAGAGGCTGTATAGTGTTTGTTTACAATTACTTTGTTTATAAACATTGGAGTAAAACAAGCTTATATTTTGGGTTTTGATGGGGTATGACAGTTGAACTAAGCTCATGAGACATTTCTAAGTTATATTATTCAAGAATCAATGGGTACATATCATGTAGCTACTGCTGATTGCCCATTTAATGGACAATTAACTGCATGTCAAAATGTTGTTGTGCTAACCTTACAGCTTGAGAATATGCCTGCCTACCCCAACTTCAGTAGCAGATATGCTATGGAGAGATCATGGGAATAGAGAAATCTGCACCCCATGATCCTTCAGGAGTCTCACAGGCAGCACAACATCTGAGTGCAGAGCGGAGCGGTGTGAGGGGTTACAGCTGCCTGAAGCACCTGAGGGAAGGTGTGTGCAGTGGAGCTGCTGTGTGACTTTGCTTTAGACTTTGCTTTGGCATAGAGAGTGAGGTTCATCCCCAATAGCATCCTATTCTCTGTTTAGTACACCACTTTTGACCAGGGCTCAAAAACAGTGCACTAAATAGGGAAGATGGTACCATTTGGGATGCAGTGAGAGAGAGGTGCTGGAGTTTCAGTGGATTAGTAGGGGATGCAGAGGCCAGACTTCACTCTCGCTGGCATAACACTGCTTCAGCTCTGCATGACTCTGCTGAACGCTCCAAATCAAATTTAACCCTAATTAATCTCTCCTCCTGCCTCTCTCTGGATGCTTCCCAAATGGCATCCTATACCCTTTATAGTGCACTACTTTTGACCAGGGCCTATAGGGCTCTGGTCAAAATGTAGTACACTATTTAGCGAATAGAGTCCCATTTAGGACATAGATTCTGTCAAAACCCACACTGAACCTGCAGCCCTGGGCTGGGCACACACCTGGCTGGGGCATTTATCACTGCTATACTGCAGCCTCAGCCATCCTACTGTAATATAGTACGCTACAGCACAGATACATTATATAGTATGTGCACATTATAGTTAGTGCACCAGTTACACCTACAGATCACATTTGGAATTACAACAAAATAATAAATTCTATATAATTTATTTGACATACAGTACCAGTATGTAGGCATATGCATCATGTCATGCTGATGCAATGTTTTACAACAACAGTGTTCAATAAGCAATGTTTCTATCTAGAGAAGCCTTTAAGTAGAAAATGATCAATGTGTTACCCCCCCCCCCCCCCTCCTGTTTTTTCTCAATAAAATGTAGAGAGAAATTTCCATCCTGACTTGAAAGAACCAGTAGGCTATGATTTATAGGACCTATTACGGCCCTATAGCAAATATATTAAGCTATAGTTTATTGACTTGCGGCTTGCCTATAGGTTTACCAGTAAAACAGGTAGCTTGGAGTGAATCTCCTGCAGACTCTGCATTTTTATAACATAATTCCCTTACATCAAATGTCAAATGCTTTGATCCTGGGGGGAATGGGCCGAGGTTTTTGATTGACATCGACCTTGTCCCCTCTTGAATAATTATGAGCGGTTTAGACATTAGTGCCTCCCATTCTCATGATTTATGCATCGGCTTCTAGCTTGCTGTGCACTGCTCTGGTCAATCAGAGGTTGCACCGGTAGGCGTGCTAGCGATCCATACATAGGCTACTGCAGCTGTGGCACATATGACTTTTTGTTGTGAATCGGTCCGGCAACTATAGTTGCTCGGTTGAAGTTACCTGCGGCGGTGGGATTGGCTACTTCCGAGTGGCGCGTGCGGGTGAACATGTAGACAGTATTCTATTTGGCCTTTAGACCTATTTGTCCTTATATTATGACCGAATTAGACTATTGGAAATAGAAATTCCATAGACATTTCAGTTCAGTATATTTGGCTAGGCGGTGTAGCTTTTTAATTCGCTCTGTTGTGGTAGTAGGCTAAGATAACGTCAGCTGTAGCGAGCAATTTCGCTTGAGGATCTCAAAGAAACCGTCTGGCTGCAGTTCTCTACAGCGGCTACCGGTTGTCGGCAGGCTATTTGCTGCGACTGATGCGAAGCGGCTAGTGAGGCTGGAGAGAGAGTCAAGCAAGGTAAGGCTACTGTAGGGGTTATCTGTCTTACTTAGGCAGTAGGCTTGACATTAAGCTAAATTAAATATTTGAAATCCCATTTTTTTAAACGGACACATAAATTATATCTCCACCCTGATCGAAATTGCCTGTCAAAGCTGTAGCCAGTAGCCACCCTCCCCACCCCCTACAAAAACAAATGTTCAGTACAGTGTAAGCAAATTCTTGTCAATGCCAACAGGTTACATTGTATCATGTTTGCATCCACAAATGGATACAGTATCCCAATTTGCATGTGCATTTCCATGTGGAAATGAATGCTTGGCATTATTCCACACCACTGGTCTGGTTCTAACAATGGGAGTTATCAGTTATTGTCAAACTGCTGGACTGGATTGTCTTAACTTCAACAGGCAGCTACTAATATGTGATGTAGTTACAGTTGGATACATAGGAAAGTAAATGTATTGTGTAATATTCTATTCAGTAGCTACTGCTTGTCTCTGCACTTGACTACAAGCCAAACAAAAATATATCACACCATGACAAAGAGCTGTGCATAATAATGTCAGTAGGCTAGTTTATAGTAAGGAGTAGTTATAGATTGTTACACCAGATAATGTGATTTAACCAAAGATCTTTGGTATCCATTACTGGGAGTTACAGGTTAGGCACCGTTTGGTGTAGCACAGAGAATTTAACCAACCTTACCGATACTATCTTCATTCTGGATTTGGCCAAACATGTATCTTTGCAGGTGGTGTATTTGAATTTAGAAAATGCTCCATTATTAAAATAAATATTTGTTTTGCTCCATGAAGTAATCCAACAATGTTTAGTATTAGTATTTAGTAGTATTTTTAGGGGTCCAAACAGGAAACAAAACACAACAAATAAAATACTTAATTTACATAATAACATACAATAGATAACACTATATCATACTATATAATCTCCTGCCTCTGACTCACGCTTCAGAAACAGGAAATGGCTCCTTCCCTATGAGCCGTTATGGATTACACAAGCCAAGGATTCGTACAAGGCCACCCACCTACAAAATACAATAAATAATACAATGCAAATTACGATACAAAATATATAAAAATGTCTCTTCACATGTCTCCACAGTCCCCATGTGCTGTAAGGGGTTATTTTGTCATCTTTTAAAAAAAAATCTGTTTTTATTGCTAGCTTGAGTTACCTGGGGTGGCAGAGAGAGAACCATGTAGTCATGGCTCTATTTCATATTGTACGTTTCCCAGCCTCTGTTCTGGACCTGGGAACTATGAAGAGACCTCTGGCTGCATGTCTTGTGTGATACCGATGAGTGTCCGAACTGTGTGCCAAGTGCTTGAACAGACAGTTCGATACCTTCAACACATCACCACCTCGCACAAAGACCAATAGTAATGCAGTCAATATTGAGCCAGTAAAGATTGACATGAATGTTACTGACATTCTGCGACGTCAAGAAAGCAGAGCGTTATCATGGACAGACCTCTTCCTATTTTAGCAAGCTTTGAGTCGATATGTTTTGACCATGACAGCTTGCTATCTAGGGTTACACCCAGCAGTTTAGTCTCTACTTGCTCAATCTATTCAATAATAGATCTAGATGAGGTTTAGGGTTGAACGAGTGATTTGTTCAATAAAAATATTATTTTAGTTTTTGAGATATTTAGCACCAGCCTATTTGCTAGTTAACCATTCTAAAACTGACTGGATGTCATTTATTTATTTTACTGCCGTAGCCGACGTGTATATACTTTTACGTGTATATACGTGTATATACATCAGCGTACATAGACACAGCCTTTATTCAAGGTCAGTGGAAGGTCATTCGTAAAAAAAAGTACAATAATGGCCCAAGCTGGCTGCCCTGCAGGCTTCCGGGTTAAGCGGGCATTGTGTCAAGGAGCAGTGTGGATTGGCTGGGTTGTGTTTCGGAGGATGCACGGCTCTCGACCTTCGCCTCTCCCGATTCCGTACGGGAGTTGCAGCGATGGGACAAGACTGTAACTACCAATTGGATACCACAAAATTGGGGAGAAAAAGGGTTAAAAAAATATAAATTAAAATAAACTCTCAATCCATGATAAGGCAGAGGATGCAAATCCATAACACCTACGTATTTTCAGCAATAGGTTTTGATCAATGATATCAAAAGCTGCACTAAAGTCTAACAAAACAGTTCCCACAATCTTCTTACTATCAATTTCTTTAAGCCAATCATCAGTCATTTGTGTCAGCGCTGAGCATGTTGAGTGCCCTTCCCTATAAGTATGCTGAAAGTCTGTTGTAAATTTGTTTTCTGTAAAATAACATTGCACTTGGTCAAGTATTGTACTTCAAAAGGTTGCTAAGCACAGGTAACAGGCTGATTGGTTGGCTGTTTGAAGCACTAAAGGGTGCTCTGCAATACTTGGGCAGCAGAATGACCTTTGCCTCCCTCCAGGCCTGAAGGCACACACCGTCTTCTAGGCTTACATTGAAGATGTGGCAAACAGGAGTCGCAATGTATTCCATTACCAACCTCAGCAATTTACCATCCAGGTTTGTCAGTACCAGGTGGGTTGTCCTTATTTATAGAGAGAAGATATGAAATAGACAAGATGGATTACTTCATGGAGCAAACCATTTATTTATTTTATTAACGGAGCATTTTCTAAATTCAAACACACCATCTGCAACTGTACATGGACATTTTAGAAGATACATGCTTGGCGGAATCGTGAACAAAGATGGTATCGCAGTTAAGATTGGTCGAAAATTCTCTGTGCTACACCAAACAGTAACTAATCTGTAACGCACAGTAATGGATACCAGAAATATTTGGTTTAAATCACATTATCTGGTGTAACAATCTAAGTAAGCTAAGTAAGTAGCTGTTCCTACTTGCTGTGTGGCTTCAGGTCAACACCTACCTCATTCTGCCTCTTATCTGACATTTGCTGATGGCACAACAGTGGTAGGCCTGATCACTGACAACGATGAGACAGCCTATAGGGAGAAGGTTAGAGACCTGGCAGTGTGGTTCCAGGACAACAACCTCTCCCTCAATGTGAGCAATACAAAGGAGCTGATCGTGGACTACAGGAAAAGGCGGGCCGAACAGGCCCCCATTAACATCGACGGGGGCTGTAGTGGAGCGTGACGAAAATGTCAAGTTCCTTGGTGTCCACATCACCAACAAACTATCATGGTCCAAACACACCTAGACAGTCGTCAAGAGGGCACGGCAACACTTTTTTCCCCTCAGGAGACTGAAAGGATTTGGCATGCGTCCCCAGATCCTAAAAATGTTCTACAGCTGCACCATTGAGAGCATCCTGGCCGGTTGCATCACCGCCTGGTATGGCAACTGCTCGGCATCTGACCGTAAGGCGCTACAAAGGGTAGTGCATATGGCCCAATACATCATTGGGGTCCTACTTCCTACTGCCACCCAGGACCTATATACTAGGCGGTGTCAGAGGAAGGCCCTCCTTTGTTTTTACACTGCTGCTACTCGCTGTTTATTATCTATGCATAGTCACTTTACCCCAACCTACATGTACAAACTATCTCAACTAACCTGTACCCCACACATTGACTCGGTGCCGGTACCCCCTGTACAGTATGTAGCCTCGTGTTTGTTATGTCATTTTATGTTACTTTTGATTTTTTTACTTTAGTTTATTTAGTAAATACTTTCTTAACTCTATTGCTTGAACTGCATTTTTGCTTAAGGGCTTGTAAGTAAGCATTTCACGGTAAGGTTGTATTCGGCGCATGTGACAAAAACTATGTGATTTGATTTGGTTGGTTCCCCCTGACAGGGTCTCAGGACAAATCTCAGGACAAATGTAATAAACTATTTTGTTTTTAATCTGCTCCAGCTCAGCAGGAAGCTTGCAAATTCCTCTATCAAAACATAACACCAAGATTTTTTAAATCTCACACTACATTCCACAATTATTAGAGAACTATACAGTATTCATAACAATCACAGACGATGCAAAACAACAGGCACTATAGCCTTTGTTGAACCAATGAAATGGTTCAACAAAGAGGCATCTATTAGGCTATAGTGCCTGTTGTTTTACATCGGCTGTGATTGTTATGAATACTGTATAGTTCTGTAATAATTGTGGAATGTAGTGTGAGATTTAATAAATATTGGTGTTATGTTTTGGGATTGATTTGAGCTTTTCGCAGCAAAGTACGTTCATCTCTAGGAGGCAGAACGCGTCTCCTTCCTGAGCGGTATGACGGCTTCGTGGTCCCGTGGTGTTAATACTTGCGTGCTATTGTTTGTACAGATGAACGTGGTACCTTCAGGCGTTTGGAAATTGCTCCCAAGGATGAGCCAGACTTGTGGTCTACAATTTGTTTTCTGACGTCTTGGCTGATGTCTTTTGATTTTCCCATCATGTCAAGCAAAGAGGCACTGAGTTTGAAGGTAGGCCTTGAAATACATCCACAGGTACAGCTCCAATTGACTCAAATGATGTCAATTAGCTTTTCAGAAGCTTCTAAAGCCATGATATCATTTTCTGGAATTTTCCAAGCTGTTTAAAGGCACAGTCAACTTAGTGTATGTAAACTTCTGACCAATTGGAATTGTGATACAGTGTATTATAAGTGAAATAATCTGTCTGTAAACAATTGTTGGAAAATGTACTGTGTCATGCACAAAGTAGATGTCCTAACCGACTTGCCAAAACTATAGTTTGTTAACAAGAAATTTGTGGAATGGTTGAAAAATTAGTTTTTATGACTCGTACCTAAGTGTATGTGAACTTCCGACTTGAACTGTAATTCATTGAAAGTTGTGTGGTGTTATGGGCTTTGTTGCATGGCTTCTTATCCAAATAAAATAAAATAAATGTCACGTTCCTGACCTGTTTTCCCTTGTTTTGTATTTATTTAGTATGGTCAGGGCGTGAGTTGGGTGGGTTGTCTGTGTGATTTTCTATGTTGGGATTTTGTGTTCGGCCTGGTATGATTCTCAATCAGAGGCAGCTGTCAATCGTTGTCCCTGATTTGAGAATCATACTTAGGCAGCCTGGGTTTCACGTGTGTTTTGTGGGTGTTTGTCTACCTTGTTATTGTTTTCACCACACGGTACTGTTTCGGTTTTCTGCACTTCGTTTATTGTTTTGTATTTCAGTGTTCAGTTTCGGTTTTAATAAATCATCATGAGCACGAACCACTCTGCATATTGGTCCGATCCTTCTCACCTCTCCTCGTCCAATGAGGAGGACGACATAGACTATCGTTACAATAAAATTGTCACATGCGCCGAATACGCTTACTTACGAGCCCCTAACCAACAATGCAGTTAAAAAAATACGGACTAGAATAAGAAATATAAGTAACAAAAGTAACAAGTAAGGGCCAGAGTGGTGTTATGGTCTTTGTTGCATGGCTTCTTATCCACAGAGGGCCAGTGTGGGTGCAGATTTGTGTTGCATGGCTTCTTATTCACAGAGGGCCAGTGTGGGTGCAGGTTTGTGTTGCATGGCTTCTTATCCACAGAGGGCCAATGTATGTGCAGGTTTTTGTTCCAACCAAGCAATAATACACCTGATTCAACTAATCATGTCTTGATTGAAGTCTATGATTAGTTGAATCAGGTGTGTACTGGTCGGCAAGAACAAAAGCCCAAGTCCACATTGATCTCTGTGAATACGATTGGACACCCCCCATGTTATAAGTGCTACTTTCTTGATGAATAGCAATGACCAGTTTATTTTAATAACTTTAGGGAATATTCATATAATCCAATTTTACATAAGAAAATGTCAGTTTGTAAGTTTTAAACTTTGTAAATTTAATTCAAATTGATTATTTAATTAAGAGGCAGGCTTATTTGGAACACCCATGGGCTTAAAGGGTACACTCAGTACCCATTTAAGCACAATCCAGACTTTTTACATAGTTTATCAAATATTTTTATGTCTTAAAACATGTAAGTAAAGTCATAACTTCACATGAGAGTTTCATCTTTTATTTTAATATGCACTTTTCTTGCAAAAATTTAGGGCAGTATACATTAGAAATGTTAACTTAGATTTTGGTGGGAAATTTAGTTCTCTTGCTTTGTCCATCTCTCTTTATCTTTGTCTCTTTTTCTCTGTCTCTCTCCATCCCAAACTCACTCACACACATCTGTGATTTAGTATGCTGGAGACAGTGAGCGTGTTATGTGGATAGATTTCCATTATGAGGTCATGTTTTCTGCTGTCCAGCGTTAAACTGTTGTCTTTTCACTAGGTTATCTTTGTCCACAGGGAGTTACAAGGCGTTAGTTTCCATCATCCCAGCCAGACACTATCCCACTATATACAGACAGGTCTAGGATGGACCCGGGGTGTAGGAATGGAGAGAAAATGCATTTGTTTTAAAGTACAACAGTAAATCCCTTTGAATAGGATTTTTTTAAACAATAAAGTCACATGATCGGCCTTCCTAGCTCTTACTAGACATGAACTGTGACTATTAGCTGCCATGCATTGCAATTTACAGTACCCTTGCTTCACAACAGGGTAATAGTGGATATTTCATGCTTTACCGGTAGTACGTCTTACTTGGAGTGGTTAGAATGGATTTCGGGATTACTGCCGACACAAGAAGTGTAATAACATTGCTCGGTTCAGGTTTTGAGACTGACTGTCTGTTGTCTAGGCACGTCAAAGCGGCTCTTTCTGCTGCGTATTATCAGCCACCAACCGTAGAGGAGAGCTTTGGGTGGGAGTCTCTCTGGATGCATTCCAAATGGCTAAAGTAGTGCACTATGTAGAGAATAGGGTGTTATTCGGTACTCTCTTTCACGCTCTTCCTTTTTCGCTCTCCTTGTCTCTATCTTTCTCTCTGTCTCTCTCTGAATGTTATCAGCATTGAAAATGTGATGAGTTTTCCTGACCAGGTATTAAAGGTGTTGTCCTCTGGGATGTCGATTTTAATGGTAAATGGCAACTCTATGCCCCATTTTAATCAGGAAGAGCAGTCATGAAATCAGAGAGCAAGCACGGTCCACTGTCATGGAAATAATGTCAGATGGGTGCTTTATAGTATTCTTTTTGTTTAGGATGGGTGTGTTTGGAGTCTTTTTAATATAGAGCAAAATGTAACGTCCTGACCAGAGTTCTTATGTGTTGTGCTTGTTTTAGTGTTGGTCAGGACGTGAGCTGGGTGGGCATTCTATGTTGTGTGTCTAGTTTGTCTGTTTCTGTGTTCAGCCTAATATGGTTCTCAATCAGAGGCAGCTGTCAATCGTTGTCCCTGATTGAGAATCATATATAAGGTGGCTTGTTTTGTGTTGGGGATTTGTGGGTGGTTGTTTTCTGTGTCAGTGTTTGTGCCACACGGGACTGTGACGGTTAGTATGTTTGTTGTTTTGTATTTTGTATATTGTTTTCATGTTCATTAAATCATGGAAACTTACCACGCTGTACATTGGTCCGCCGATCCTTCTCGCCTCTCCTCGTCTGAGGAGGAGGAAGAAGAGCTAGACTGCCGTTACACAAAATGAGTTTTACAAGGGAATTTTGTATGTCTTTTTTGTTGTTGCGCAACTCCACCCTCCTGGACCAATAACTAATTATTATGCAAAAGCAATCTCTTATATGCAAGCCAGGCATGTGGAATAGTACTACTGTCATAGATTCATATGAGGTAGCAGAAATTACCCTTACAAACATTTTTTGTAAATCTCTCTCCGGGAAAGGAAACAAACTATATCAGATGGAACATCCATGGTGGAAAATCTGAAGATAAAAATTCGATTTCTGATATGATAGCCCTGTGTGTGTGGTGGATTATACATTGAGCTCAACTCCTTTAATTAACTAAGGATTCTACACAGGCGTTACCACACACATTGACGTTCTGCTTTGATTCTGTAAATATGGTGCTGCAGATGAAGTGTTCTCACATCACCTTTGTCGTCCTGTTATAGAGATCTAGATGCGTCCCAATTGGCACCTATTCCCTATGTATTGGTGCACTACTTTTGACCAGGGCCCATAGGGCTCTGGTCAAAAGTAGTGCACTGGATATGTAATAGGATGCGATTTAGGACACACAAGATAAACAGCAAGGCCTTTTTGCTCAGCCTCTGTGAGTTGTGTGTCTGTCAAAGGAGTTAGTGTCTGGTTGCTGTGGGCTGTCTTAACCTTTGTCAACTGCTCCCGGGAGTTGGAGACCTTTATTAAGTCTTGATGGATGGAACAGGTCTGACAGTGACAGTTCTGCGTTCTAGTTCTAGAGCCTTTGGCCAGGTGGACCAGGCACCTGAGGTCACACAGAGCATCTGAGAATATTATTTTCTATGTCTCAAAGAGCACCCTATTTCCTATATAGTGCACTACTCTTGACCAGAGCCCATAGTTCTCTGGTCAAAAGTAGCAACTATAGGGAATAGGATACCATCTGAGATGCAGACATCCTGTCTCTATGTTTAACCTTGAAGGACCTATTCTCATCACAAATAGTACATACTGTAGTATCTTATTTATTTGACTGCAATTAAGTGGTTTAAGTCCTAACCTGTCCATATCTCAACTTTGAACAAAATATATGTCTCCCTTTTATGTGTAAACGTCTCATGTAGTTTCAATAGTTGGGAGACAGCTACTGGCATCAGAATGGTTTTGTATGAGAACATATGTTGCTTATCTTTCTTCAACGGATCAGGCTCTGTAGCCTTAAAGGGAGAATCCAGCAGTACAACCAAATATTACAACACATGATCAAAGCACTTCAGTGTTTCATCCCTGAAACACAGCTGAGGCTTTACACACATGTAATTACTGTTGTGTAACAAATATGATCATAGTACCTTTAATCGTAGAATAAGTGAGGCTAGTATTTCTACAGTATGTTGGTAGAAAATGTATACTACAGTAGAGCTCAGTAAAATGCAGCATTGACTGACTGTGTGTGTGTGAGTGGCGTGCTGCACATCTCGACAATGCCTCATGCCTGGTCTGACATGTCCAGTGTTCCGTTCACACTCTCAGCCTCCTGTCCCCCTCAGCCTCCTTTCCCCTCCACTCCTCCTCATCCTCTATTAGGGCTCTGTGTGTCCTCCTAGTTTCACCAGAGCAGCCTCCTGTCTCTTTGTCCGACTGTCCCCTCCACCCTCTGTGTGTCCACTAGCATCACCAGGGCGAGACCGACCCTGCAGACATCTATAGAGGCTGCCAGCCCAGTCCCCTAATCCCTTCAGACAGCCAGACGTCACTTCTGTGCTGCGGCACAGTATAGACTTCTGCTCTCAGTAGAGTCCGTTTTAGATGTGCAGCATAGTACAATGTAGCCAGTAGGCCATATCCCTAAAATAGACAACCAGTGATAGCAGTTATATTTCCGGTCAGTCAGTGGCTGATGTGATTCGAGCAGGGCCTGTGTTGCTGCATCCTGCTCTGAAATGTAATTCATCTTTCCTCTGGACAAGCCTAAATGTGTGTCAGTTTGTACTGTGTGTTTGTCACTGTGTGTGTCTGTCTGTATCTCTGTGCCTCAACATGATGGAGCTTTCTGATTCTGAAGTAGATGGCCATACAGACAGGATGTTGTTGTGTAAACAAAGAGGAGCTTCCGTAGCCAATAAATCTGCTGCTCCAAAGCCTCTTCTGGGGGACCTGGGACCCTTGTTAGCCAATTAGCCTGCTGCGTCTGCCGGCTCCAGCTGCTGACAGCAGATAAATAGCAGACTGTGGATTCATCAGGGCTGAGAGCTATGACTTTCTGCAGCTTCCCAAATGGCAACCTATTCCCTATTTAGTGCAATACTTTTGACCAGAGCCCAGGGACACCTTTGGGACGCCTCCTCTCTATCTTTTCTGTTTCCCAATCCCCAAGGCTGGTCTCCCTCTCTCATCCCCAGAGTCAGGAGCAATCGCTGACCCCTGACCTCCCGGCGAAGTAGTTATTTCAGCCCTCTGCCTTCTGTTGGGGTGTTTGTCATTGTTCTTCTCTTCCTATCTCTGCACAACAAGGGACATAACTCATCCAACCATTGTCCTCTCCTCTTTTCCTCTCCTCATTCACATCTGTCGCCATCGTCGGCACATTACCAGGGACATTGCCATCAGTCTTAAAGCATCTGATAAAGAAAGAAAACATAGCTAGTAGTACTGCAATTGTCTGTCAGATAGTCCCCTCTATAACACTGTATGATTACTAAGAAGAGTGGTGTCAGTCGGTACTGTATACTAAATGATTGCGTTGAGTAGATGCATAGTGACATTTGATCGTACAGAGGAAGTGCTGCCTGAGCTGTTTTATGTGCTCTGCAGCAGCAGGCCAGCGTGCCGTGAAGTTGACACTGAGGCAGTTACACAGTCCGTTATATAAATAAGCAGGCTAGTATCTGACCTTTATGCTTACACTGGGCTTAGTAGCAGGAGGAGTGCGTCCCAAATGGCACCCTTTTTGGTAGTGCACTACTCTGGTCAATATGTAGGGAATGTAATTTGGGATGCAACCTGGGGCTCTGGGATGTTCTTGTACAGTGTTTTATTTAAATACCCTGATGAAGCCATACACCGAAACTAATGGTTTTAACAATAAACAATTGTTTTTGAAGCAAACTCTCATTGTCTTCCCAAGAGTTTCTGAAACTGGTTTAATCTATTTAAGTATTTTATCAGGCTAACTTCATTGGTATGGTGTTTTGGCTGACACACCTGTGTTTGCATGAAGGGAATGTATTGTCATTCACACAGCTTGTGTTATGATGAGCTGTGAGGATGGAAATATAAGGTGGGACAGTGGAGGAATCTAGGCTGGGCTACAAGCGTCCAAACCACTCCTTCCTGAACTAGTGTAGGAGGAATCTAGGCTAGGGGACAAGCGTCCAAACCACTCCTGCTTGAACTAGTGTAGGAGGAATCTAGGCTAGGGGACAAGCGTCCAAACCACTCCTGCTTGAACTAGTGTAGGAGGAATTTAGGCTGGGCTACAAGCGTCCAAACCACTCCTGCTTGATCTAATGTAGGAGGAATCTAGGCTAGGGGACAAGCGTCCAAACCACTCCTTCTTGAACTAGTGTAGGAGGAATCTAGGCTAGGGGACAAGCGTCCAAACCACTCCTGCTTGAACTAGTGTAGGAGGAATCTAGGCTGGGCTACAAGCGTCCAAACCACTCCTGCTTGATCTAATGTAGGAGGAATCTAGGCTAGGGGACAAGCGTCCAAACCACTCCTGCTTGAACTAGTGTAGGAGGAATCTAGGCTGGGCTACAAGCGTCCAAACCACTCCTGCTTGAACTAGTGTAGGAGGAATCTAGGCTAGGGGACAAGCATCCAAACCACTCCTGCTTGATCTAATGTAGGAGGAATCTAGGCTAGGGGACAAGCGTCCAAACCACTCCTGCTTGAACTAGTGTAGGGGGAATCTAGGCTGGGCTACAAGCGTCCAAACCACTCCTTCCTGAACTAGTGTAGGAGGAATCTAGACTAGGTGACAAGCGTCCAAACCACTCCTGCTTGAACTAGTGTAGGAGGAATCTAGGCTAGGGGACAAGCGTCCAAACCACTCCTGCTTGAACTAGTGTAGGAGGAATCTAGGCTAGGGGACAAGCGTCCAAACCACTCCTGCTTGATCTAATGTAGGAGGGATCTAGGCTGGGCTACAAGCGTCCAAACCACTTCCTGCTTGAACTAGTGTAGGAGGAATCTAGGCTAGGGGACAAGCGTCCAAACCACTCCTGCTTGATCTAATGTAGGAGGAATCTAGGCTAGGGGACTAGTGTCCAAACCACTCCTGCTTGATCTAATGTAGGAGGAATCTAGGCTAGGGGACAAGTGTCCAAACCACTCCTGCTTGAACTAGTGTAGGAGGAATCTAGGCTGGGGGACAAGCGTCCAAACCACTACTGCTTGAACTAGTGGAGGAGGAATCTAGGCTAGGGGAAAGCATCCAAACCACTCCTGCCTGAACTATCCAGCAAATATTCACACATCAAATACTCTTTTTCGAGCAAAATTATTGATTGAGATAATAAAAAGAATATTGAGTTGTGGATTGTGATTGTTAAGGGAAATACTCTGTGGTTTTTGAGAAATGGGAATCCAATTTATAATAAGTTGTGGAGTGCAAATAGAATTGTGCTGCTGGTTGAGCACAAGGGACATGGGAAATGGAATGGCAACAAGCCTACTAAGTGAACTGCTCTTTGCCAGGATTATTATCCAAAAAGGAAGTGAGTAGAAGGTTACATGGTTAAATGGCACTCTATTCCATATATAGTGCACTACTTTTGACCAGGGTCCATAGGAAAATAGGGTGCCATTTGGGACACTGGCATAGTCCGCTGCCTCCAGTCTAGTTACCAAAACGACCAGACGTAGTCAGCTGCCTCCAGTCCAGTTACCAAAATTGTGTCCTTGTTCAGGCACGGCTGTTCATTGTGTTAACAGTTCGCACAGACCGATGGCCTTCTGAAGCCAGCTATAAATACCCTAGCATTTCTGGCCCAAAATACACATGAGCTAGTGCAAATGGATACGCTGGTTCCCACACAATAGTCCTAGTAGCAATGTATGAGAAGTTGAGGTTATTACGCTATAGGCTCAGGCTTTTCCAATGGACTACACATTTGTGAGTGAATTGGATGTTAGCTGTCCCTCTCAATGGCTATGTACTGAACAGTAAGCTGCTTTCAGGAAGTCTCTTCCTGCCTTCCCTCAGTGCTTTTAATTGATATATAGCCAAGTCTTAATGGTCTCTCAGACATTCCATTTGAAGGGTGGACATTCTGTACTTCACCCTTTGAAGTCAGGTGGTTATCTCCCACAGCCTCAACCTGGGACAATGTGTTTCCCTCAAATGAGATTTGAGACCAGCTACAGGAGAGCGAGAGAGGGAGACAACCTCGGGCTACAGGGTCAATGATTCTTTGGGGGCTACAGGAAGCCGCGGGGAAGGGGACTGTTGCTGTTCTAATGAGCTGCTAATTAATATCCAACAGTACACAGAGCACCCCATTTTGAATCTCACTGGGAATTCCATGGAAGAGAAAATATCCCTTTTTGAAGAGGAACACCCTAGGAGTCCCTTGGCGTGCATTTTACTTTAGTGAGTGGGTTTATGATGCTATACAATGCGATACTGTCAGTTCTGTATTTCCACTGTGAGGACAGAACTATTTAGGAGAGAGTACTCCATGTGGATCCATCTCTAATTGTTACTAACAGGTCTCTAATGCGATCCATTTCAATCACATTTATTTTATAAAGCCCTTTTTACATACGCATTTGTCACAAAGTCCTTTGTGTTGTTGATGTTGAGGTTGTTTGTGTTGGTAGTGGGACACACTGTGGATTAGTTAGTGCCCTGGCAAACACCTCTAGTAATAAAACTTGTTGCTTGGCCAGCAGAACTTGTACTTGTTGATGTAGGCACAGGTCACTCAAGCATCCCATCTTAGTAAAGATAAGCAATAGGTTAAGGTGGAGGAGCAGGAAAAACCTGGAGCATTGCCTCATGTTCTTCATGAGAAGTCAGACATATAGGCGACGTTGGAAATCTGATTACAGTCCTGATTTAGAGAGTAATGGGAAAAGCGGCTCGCTTGCCGTGCACTCAGGCTTCTGCTCCATTCAAAGGAAGCCATTCTTATTTCCCTTGAGTGTGCTGTAGTTAAGCCACAAAGCAGATCTGAACCGACAAACTACCCTGTTTCGGCTGTTTAGGAGATATAACAAAGTGTTGGAAGGAGATGCTGATAGACAATAGCTAGAATAATTGCCCTGTTCTAAAGCATCTATTATACCTACTCCCCATGCAACATTTTCAGATTAAAGTTTTTGTCTGCACCTTGGGGCAACCCCTGTGGAGTTGTATGTCTTTGTGTTTCTGTTATTATAGAGAATGAGAGCAGGAGTCGGTTAGGGAGTCCCCAAGCTTCCAACAGTGCACAGAGCTATGTCAACCACTTTATCCGAGAACCTACAGTACCAGTCAAAAGTTTGGACACTCCTACTCATTCAAGAGGTTTTATTTTGACTATTTTCTACATTGTAGAATAATAGTGAAGATGTCAAACATATGAAATAATACATATGGAATCATGTAGTAACCAATAATTTTTTTAAACAAATCAAAATATATTTGGGATTCTTCAAAGTAGCCACCCTTTGCCTTGATGACAGCTTTGCACACTTGGAATTCTCTCAACCAGCTTCACCTACATGATTCCATATGTGTTATTTCATAGTTTGTCTTCTACTATTCTATAATGTGGAAAATAAAGAAAAACCCTTGAATTAGGTATTTTCAAACTTTTGACTGGTACTGTATTTCTCAAACTGCCATTATAGAAACTATTTCAAACGGCTGTTAGAGTCAATGGGCACCACAATGGTTTTCTCAAGTTGAGCAGCAATATATTTTAGCCCACATTTAAAGCCAGACAGAAAATCTAAATCAAATCAGGCAGTTTACCTTGTTGTTCTTGGGCACAGGGACTATGGTGGTCTGCTTGAAACATGTAGGTATTACAGACTCGGTCAGGGAGAGGTTGAAAATATCAGTGTACACACTTGCCAGTTGGTCAGCGCATGCTCGGAGTACACGTCCTGGTAATCCGTCTGGTCCTGCAGCCTTGTGAATGTTGACATGGTTAAAGGTATTACTCACATCGGCTACGGAGAGCGTGATCACACATTCGTCAAGAACAGCTGATGCTCTCATGCATGCTTCAGTGTTGTTTGCCTCGACACGAGCATAGAAGTAATTTAGTTTGTCTGATAGGCACGTGTCACTGGGCAGCTCGCGGCTGTGCTTCCCTTAAGTCCGTAATAGTTTGCAAGCCCTGCCACATCCGACGAGCGTCGGAGCCGGTGTAGTATGATTCAATCTTAGTCCTGATTTGATGCTTTGTCTGTTTGATGGTTCGTCGGAGGGCATAGCGGGATTTCTTATAAGCGTTCGGTTTAGTGTCCTACTCCTTGAAAGAGGCAACTCTACCCTTTAGCTTAGTGCGGATGCCTGTAATGCATGGCTTCTGTTATGTATGTACGGGCACTGTGGGGACGACGTCATCGATGCACTTATTGAGGAAGCCAGTGACTGATGTGGTGTACTCCTCAAGGCCATCAGAAGAATCCTGGAACATATTCCAGTCTTTGCTAGCAAAACAGTCCTGTAGCTTAGCATCTGCATCTGACCACTTCCATATTGAGCGAGTCACTGTCACTTCCTGCTTTAGTTTTTGCTTGTAATCAGGAATCAGGAGGATAGAGTTATGGTCAGATTTGTCAAATGGAGGGTAAGGGAGAGCTTTGTATGCGTCTCTGTGTGGATTAAAGGTGGTCTAAAGTTTTGGATTTTTTCTTCCTCTGGTTGCACATGAACATGCTGGTAGAAATGAGGTCAAATTTATGTTTCCCTGCATTAAAGTCCCTGGCCACTAGGTGTGCTGCCTCTGGATGATCATATTCTTGTTTGCCTATGGCCTTATACAGCTCGTTGAGTGTGGTCTTAGTGCCAGCATCGGTTTGTGATGGTAAATAGACAGCTACAAAAAATATAGATAAACTTCCTTGGTAAATAGTGTGGTCTACAGCTTATCATGAGATACTCTACCTCAGGTGAGCAAAACCTTGAGACATCCTTAATATTAGATTTTGTGCATGAGCTGTTATTGACAAATAGACACAGACCGCCACTCCTTGTCTTACCAGAGGCAGTTGTTCTATCTTGCTAATGCACAGAAAACCCAGCCAGCTGTATGTTATCCATGTCGTCGTTCAGCCACAAATTGGTGAAACACAAGATATTACAGTTAATGTCCCGTTGGTAGGATAGTTTTGATCGGAGCACATCCATTTTATTATCCAATGATTGCTTGTTGGCTAATAGGACTGATGGTAGAGGAGGACTATGCACTTGCCATCGGATTCTTACAAGGCACCCCGACATACGTCCCCGATATCTCTGTCTCTTCTTCATGCGAATGACGGGCCTCGTCGGGTGTCTGAAGTAAATCCTACGTGTCTGACTCGTTAAAGAAGAAATATTAGTCCAGTATGAGGCGCTACTAAGGCATAAGAAAGAGCTGTATAATGACATTTGGAAGAGTTGTATAAATAGTAGGCTTGGGCGGTATCCAGATCGTCATACCGACCTTATACCGGGATATTCGGTAATACTGGCACTGGACACAAACCCCACTGTACTTGTAAAATCCCATAGAGAATAACTAAATGTGAACGATTGCATTGAAAATGTATACAGTCTCTGACCTAAACATTTTCCAGGACAGACATCCCAGCTCATAAAGTTATTCACGTACGTAAAAAATGCACAGCAAAGCTCTTGATCCAGGAGAGGATTATCTGTTGTTACCAAGCAAAGCTGGATTTTGGAAGAAGCTAACAACTTAGCTAAATAGCTACTAAATTAGCAAACCGAATGCACAACTGCAGAGCATTTAGCATATTTTAGACAGTTAATTTAATAGCTTTAAGATATCTAGCTGAAAAACATAGTTATAAATTCCATACTATAACTAGATCACCTGGTGTGTGTGCTGCACAACAGTGATTCACAAGGTTCCGGTCTTTCGTCATTGTGTGCTTGTAAACAAACACCCCACTGAGTGGGGACTACCGGTAAGCTTCATAATGAAAAATTGTGTTGACGGTATTGAAAAACAGCCCATGGCCATCTCCAAATAATCCAGTATACGGTATACCACCCAAGCCTAATAAAGACATTAGGAAGAGCTGTATAAAGATATTAGAAAGAGCTTGTCGGGAAGTGTGCGGTGTGCCCGAATACACAAGTGGCAATGAGTAAACACTACAAAATAGTTCAAGTTTCAGATGCTTTTACTTTGTCTTACGGCTCTTACTTGCTAAGATTTTAGTGTCTCTGGAGTTTTAGTCTACAAAGCCGTTGAGGCAAGAGGGTGGTTAAAGATGGCGGCCACCTGTAGTCTCAGGCGGTGGCTTCACTGGCAGAGTCCGCAACTCTCCTTCTGAGGAGTTTGTAGATGGCGAGAGAAACAAAGGAAGACACAGCATGCCTACTCTAACTGCTCCCATTGAGTGAGGTCCAGCCTGTACTCTTGTGCCAGTCAGTTGATTAGGGAATGCCTTGCAGGTGTGCTGATTAGTAATCCTGCACAGGTGTGTTGGGTGGTGCTGTCTTCGGCTGGCCTGGTGCTGAACTGAGTGCTGCTGTCCATGGTGCTGAAGTGAGTGCACCTGTCTCCTGTGCGGAGGTAGGTGGCACTGTCCATGTTGCTGAACTGGGCATTCTTCAGCCACAGTTAGGCATGGGCATTTCACGGTGCCACAAAGCTGTATAAAGGCGTTAGGGGGAGGTGTATAAAGACGTTAGGGGGAGGTGTATAAAGACGTTAGGGGGAGGTGTATAAAGACGTTAAGGGGAGCTGTATAAAGGCGTTAGGGGGAGCTGTATAAAGGCGTTAGGGGAGCTGTATAAAGACGTTAGGGGGAGGTGTATAAAGACGTTAGGGAGAGCTGTATAAAGGCGTTAGGGGAGCTGTATAAAGATGTTATGGGGAGGTGTATAAAGACGTTAGGGGGAGCTGTATAAAGGCGTTAGGGGGAGCTGTATAAAGACGTTAGGGAGAGCTGTATAAAGGCGTTAGGGGGAGCTGTATAAAGGCGTTAGGGGGAGCTGTATAAAGACGTTAGGAGGGGGCTGTATAAAGACGTTAGGGAGAGCTGTGAGACATAAAGGCGTTAGGGAGAGCTGTGAGACATAAAGACGTTAGGGGGAGCTGTATAAAGACGTTAGGGGGAGCTGTATAAAGACGTTAGGGAGAGCTGTGAGACATAAAGACGTTAGGGGGAGCTGTATAAAGACGTTAGGGGGAGCTGTATAAAGACGTTAGGGGGAGCTGTATAAAGGCGTTAGGGGAGCTGTATAAAGGCGTTAGGGGGAGCTGTATAAAGGCGTTAGGGGAGCTGTATAAAGGCGTTAGGGGGAGCTGTATAAAGGCGTTAGGGGAGCTGTATAAAGGCGTTAGGGGGAGCTGTATAAAGGCGTTAGGGGGAGCTGTATAAAGGCGTTAGGGGGAGCTGTATAAAGACGTTAGGGAGAGCTGTGAGACATAAAGACGTTAGGGGGAGCTGTATAAAGACGTTAGGGGGAGCTGTATAAAGGCGTTAGGGTGAGCTGTATAAAGGCGTTAGGGGGAGCTGTATAAAGGCGTTAGGGGGAGCTGTATAAAGGCGTTAGGGGAGCTGTATAAAGACGTTAGGGGAAGCTGTATAAAGGCGTCAGGGAGAGCTGTGAGACAAAGACGTTAGGGGGAGCTGTATAAAGGCATTAGGGTGAGCTGTATAAAGGCGTTAGGGGGAGCTGTATGAAGACGTTAGGGGGAGCTGTATGAAGACGTTAGGGTGAGCTGTATAAAGGCGTTAGGGTGAGCTGTATAAAGGCGTTAGGGGGAGCTGTATAAAGGCGTTAGGGGGAGCTGTATAAAGGCGTTAGGGGAGCTGTATAAAGGCGTTAGGGGAGCTGTATAAAGGCGTTAGGGGGAGCTGTATAAAGGCGTTAGGGGGAGCTGTATAAAGGCGTTAGGGGGAGCTGTATAAAGGCGTTAGGGGGAGCTGTATAAAGGCGTTAGGGGAGCTGTATAAAGGCGTTAGGGGGAGCTGTATAAAGGCGTTAGGGGGAGCTGTATAAAGGCGTTAGGGGGAGCTGTATAAAGACGTTAGGGAGAGCTGTGAGACATAAAGACGTTAGGGGGAGCTGTATAAAGACGTTAGGGGGAGCTGTATAAAGACGTTAGGGGGAGCTGTATAAAGGCGTTAGGGGAGCTGTATAAAGGCGTTAGGGGAGCTGTATAAAGGCGTTAGGGGGAGCTGTATAAAGGCGTTAGGGGGAGCTGTATAAAGACGTTAGGGGGAGCTGTATAAAGACGTTAGGGGGAGCTGTATAAAGGCGTTAGGGGGAGCTGTATAAAGGCGTTAGGGGGAGCTGTATAAAGGCGTTAGGGGAGCTGTATAAAGGCGTTAGGGGGAGCTGTATAAAGACGTTAGGGGGAGCTGTATAAAGGCGTTAGGGGAGCTGTATAAAGGCGTTAGGGGGAGCTGTATAAAGGCGTTAGGGGGAGCTGTATAAAGGCGTTAGGGGGAGCTGTATAAAGGCGTTAGGGGGAGCTGTATAAAGGCGTTAGGGGAGCTGTATAAAGGCGTTAGGGGGAGCTGTATAAAGACGTTAGGGGGAGCTGTATAAAGACGTTAGGGAGAGCTGTGAGACATAAAGACGCTAGGGGGAGCTGTATAAAGGCGTTAGGGGGAGCTGTATAAAGGCGTTAGGGGGAGCTGTATGAAGACGTTAGGGGGAGCTGTATAAAGGCGTTAGGGGGAGCTGTATGAAGACGTTAGGGGGAGCTGTATAAAGGCGTTAGGGGGAGCTGTATGAAGACGTTAGGGGGAGCTGTATAAAGGCGTTAGGGGGAGCTGTATAAAGGCGTTAGGGAGAGCTGTGAGACATAAAGGCAAGAGCATTGTAGCAGAATAGTGGAAGAGAGGAGAGGCAGGATGTGAATGCACATATTTACCTCAGCAATTTATCAATGAAATGGAGACACTAAGTGTCATTCCAGGATAAAGATGAATGCAGTAATTTATACGGAAATCATACCGTATGAACAGAATTGAATGATAGCCTGGTAGTATCAGCACTTAAAACAGTGATTTAAAATATTTGGATACATTCCATAGACTTGTTGTGAAACAGGACGGTGGTAGTCTAATATCAGCTGATCTGTATGGATGAAGACAGAGATGTTTTCATCTATTTCCTCGTCTCCTTTCTAATCAGCATGTGGCCAATGGAACCTGGTGGACAGGTGGGCTGCCTCACCTGACCCCTGTCTACTGCCTGACCCCTAGTCTTCCTGTGTGTCTAGACTGGTGTCTCAACCTCAGGGGATATCCCCCTCTTTCCCCCACCCATAAATTGTTGCTTTGCCATTTATTTTAACTCTAATCACTGCCCTCTCAGCCAGTATACTGTCATGAGAGGGCAACACAGACCACGTCTAGGCTGTATGTTTTGTCATGTAATAAGGTGTTTCATGACAAAGACCATAATGTGTCCAGTTTACATCTCTCACTTCTACACAGATATCTCAGAATGATGCTAGACACTTGTTCAGACACATCCAAAACATTTGTTCAAATACATTAGTTGAAGAGCCAATAACTCATGCATGAAAACTCATAGATAAAGCACTACAAAATGTTCCCTGCAGGGGTAAAAATGTACAAATAATTATGATATCTGAAATCTACTCAGAGTCCATGTGACACCCTTGAGTAAATCTAATTATTGTGACTCAGACAGTCTGAAGAAGCCTATTGTACGCCAGTGGCATTCTATCCTCATGAATGCAATTTTTTTTGCCCTAAATGGCACCCTATTCCCTATGGGCTCTGGTTAAAAGTAGTGTACTATATAATGAATAGGGTGCCATTTGGGATGCATCCCCAATCTAATTTTGGCCTGTGTTTGAAGAGGGCGCAAAGTAGACAGACAACTGCATTGGGTAGTGGACTAGACTGGAGGAGCTCAGTGGTGAGCTATGGTGAAGAAGGGGCTCTCTGAAGCCAGACTGAGTTGAAATTCAATTTGGGATGTTGGTAATGTTTCCTTAAGTCAATTTTGATGAAATCTTAGCTACTGACTGATCTCTGGGTAAACAAATACCTCTGTCAGTTTTTAAACTTCTGAAATCCCTCCTTCTGTTCTCCTATAATTATTTGTAAATAAATAATTTATACTTGTCACTGCATTATTCATGTTGTGCTTTTCTTTTGTTCTCTGTCTATTCAACATCAATTGAGGCTTGTACCTTTTTCAAGTGATCATGTTTAGGTCATCCTGTGCTCTCACAGAAACCAAACAAAGACAGTGCAACTTGACAAGCAGAATGTTGTCAAACAGTTGTCTGTCTGTCTCTGTCTGTCTTTCTAGCTCTCTGTTGTAATGTCATATTGAGTACAGTTACATGCACAAAACTGAATGTAGGCATCTTAGAAGTAGTTTTCACGTACAGACTATATGTCCGAACTCGTAATCAAATATGCTTATTAGGGATGCACGATATATTGGTGAACATATCGGAATCAGACGATATCTATGGGGATACCACAGTGTTCAATTCTCGGGCCGACTCTTTTCTCTGTATATATCAACGATGTTGCTCTTGCTGCGGGTGATTCCCTGATCCACCTCTACACAGACGACACCATTCTGTATACATCTGGTCCTTTTTTGGACACTGCTAACAAACCTCCAAATGAGCTTCAATGCCATACAATACTCCTTCCGTGGCCTCCAACTGCTCTTAAACGCTAGTAAAACTAAATGCATGCTTTTCAACCGTTCGCTGCCCGCACCCGCCCACCCGACTAACATCACTACTCTGGACGGTTCTGACTTAGAATATGTGGACAACTATAAATACCTAGGTGTCTGGCTAGACTGTTAACTCTCCTTCCAGACTCTTATTAAACATCTCCAATCCAAAATTAAATCTAGAAATGGCTTCCTATTTCGCAACAAAGCCTCTTTCACTCACGTCGCCAAACGTACCCTCGTAAAACTGACTATCCTACCGATCCTCGACTTTGGCAATGTCATTTACAAAATAGCAACCAATACTCCACTCAGCAAACTGGATGCAGTCTATCACAGTGCCATCCGTTTTGTCACCAAAGCCCCTTAACCTGTCTAGGATCAGCGTGGCGCTAGCGGCACACCCCCCCCCCCCCCCACTGAAAAACCAGTGCCGCGAAATTCAAAAAAAATATTTTTTTTAAATATTTAACTTTCACACATTAAAGTCCAATACAGCTAATGAAAGACACAGATCTTGTGAATCCAGTCAACATTTCCGATTTTTAAAATGTTTTACAGGGAAGACACAATATGTAAAGATGTACATCTATTACCTAAAAACACATTAGCATAATCCACCATCTTTTATTTGTCCACCAACACCAGTAGCCATCACCAATTCGGCTAAACTAAGATATTTATAGCCCCTAACCAACAAAAAAACTCATTAGATGACAGTCTGATAACATATTTATGGTATGGGATAGGTTTTGTTAGAAAAAAGTGCATATTTCAGGTAGATGGCATAGTTTACAATTGCACCCACCATCACAAATGGACTAGAATAATTACAATGAGCAACGTGTTTACCTAACTACTAATCATCAAACATTTCGTAAAAATACACAGCATACACGAATCGAAAGACACAGATCCTGTGAATACAGACAATATTTCAGATTTTCTAAGTGTCTTACAGCGAAAACACAATAAATCGTTATATTAGCTTAGCACATAGCACATAGCAGCCCAGCATTGATTCTAGCCAAAGTGAGCGATAAAAGTCAACATCGCCAAAAGATATTAATTTTTTCACTAACCTTCTCAGAATTCTTCCGATGACACTCCTGTAACATCACATTACAACATGCATATACAGTTTGATCGAAAATGTTTATATTTAGCCACCAAAATCATGGTTAGACAATGTGAAATGTAGACAAGCTGGTAAAGAAAAAGTCCTTGCGCCACTTAGACAGTGATCTACTCTTATACATAAATACTCATAAACGTGACTAAAAAATATAGGGTGGACAGGGATTGATAGACAATTTAATTCTTAATACAATTGCGTTATTACATTTTTTAATTTATCCTTACTTTTCAATACAGTTTGCGCCAAGCGAAGCTACGTCAAAAAACATGGCGTCCTAAGCCACTAAAATGTTTCGACAGAAACACGATTTATCATAATAAAAATGTCCTACCTTGAGCTGTTCTTCCATCAGTATCTTGGGCAAAGGATCCTTTCTTGGGAGAAATCGTCTTTTGGTGGAAAGCTGTCCCAAAATCGCACTAAACGGATATAAATTGCTATAAAACGCTTTAAATTAACTACCTTATGATGTTTTTAACTCCTATAACGAGTGAAAAGATGACCGGAGAAATATAACAGGCTAAACTAACGCTTGGAACAGGTGCGCGCCGGTGTCCTCTAGGCTCATGACGCAGCTCCCAAAGAATGACTAGCTTCAGGGTTTTTTCATTTGTAGGGCCTGTGAACGCGCAATCGACCCCGTTGGAATCGTCATCACGTAAAGGCATCCAGGGGAAGACGTAAGAAGTGTCCGTATAGTCATAGCAACGACAGTGCCCTTTTAACTGACTTCAGAAGAGTGGCCAACATTTCTCAAATCTGACTCCATGTCAGGGAAATTGCTGTAGAATGGGCTCTGTTCCACTTAGAGACAAAATTTCAACTCCTATAGAAACTATAGACTGTTTTCTATCCAATAATAATAATAATATGCATATTGTACGATCAAGGATTTTGTGGGAAGCCGTTTAAAAAATTAGCCAAATTAGCATAAATAGTCTAAACAGCGCCCCCATCCCCAACAGGTTATACCACCCACCACTGCGACCTGTATGCTCTCGTCGGCTGGCCCTCGCTACATATTCATCGCCAGACCCACTGGCTCCAAGTCAACTATAAGTCTATGCTAGGTAAAGCTCCGCCTTATCTCAGCTCACTGGTCACAATAACAACACCCACCCGTATCACACGCTCCAGCAGGTATATCTCACTGGTCATCCCCAAAGCCAACTTCTATTTGGCCGCCTTTCCTTCCAGTTCTCTGCTGCCAATGACTGGAACGATTTGCAAAAATCGCTGAAGCTGGAGACTTATATTTCCCTCAATAACTTTAAACATCAGCTAACCGATCGCTGCAGCTGTACATAGCCCATCTGTAAATAGCCCACCCAATCTACCTACCTCATCCCCATGTTGTTTTTATGTACTTTTCTGCTCTTTTGTACACCAGTATTTCTACTTGCACATCATCATCTGCACATCTATCACTCCAGTGTTAATTTGCTTAATTGTAATTACTCCGCTACTATGGCCTATTTATTGCCTTACCTCCTCCCGCCATTTGCACACACTGTATATAGACTTTCTTTTTTGTCTATTGTGTTATTGACTGTATGCTTGTTTATTCCATGTGTAACTCTGTGTTGTTGTTTGTCTCACTGCTTTGCTTTATCTTGGCCAGGTCGCAGTTGTAAATGAGAACTTGTTCTCAACTAGCCTACCTGGTTAAATAAAAAAAATCGAATTAGTTAAAAATGCCATAATCGGTATCGGCCGATGTCTAGTTTAACGCCACTGTGCAAAACTGATGTCAAAGCTGACGTGCATACCTATATAACGTAGGTACATGACGTAATGATGCCATGTAAAATTATGCGCTATACGTGCAACACAGCATTCCAAAACTAGCCCACAATGTCTGCTGTGTGGATCGAGCAGTCTACAAATCGAGCAGTCATTTGAAAGAGTGAGTTGTTTCGCTGAAATGTTCTTAAAGGCGAAATCCATTAAAGCCAAGATAATGGAATTTATTGCCCTTGACAATCAACCGTTCTCTGTCGTATGTGATGTTGGCTTTCGCCGACTGGTCGAGCACCGGTACACACTACCAAGTGCGCAATTTTTCAGATGTTGCCCTACCGGAGTTACACAGTAATAGCGCCACTGCCAAATAGCTTCACGACATACTATGGAATGCCGTTTGGATCTTTGCGTGTCAAAAAATATACAGTAGCACTGTCTAAGCTGTACAAAAAAGTCGTCTAACAAGCAAACACCGGACACGAACGTTGTGTTTACAATATCGCGTTGGTAATAAAGCATAATTTGTTCGACCGCAACTTCTGGGGTAGCTAGCTTTAGCTTGGTACCAAGCTAGCACCAATACATCCAGCCTGAAAACAGTAACCAGTAGAACCTGCAGTCATTTTCATTATTCTTAGCAATGATTTAGGAATCCCCGTGAGTAACTATTAGCTAGGTATTCACTTGTTCTTCACCTATTGAAATTGAACTTCAGTTCATGAAAATAAATAGCTAGTCAGCTTTGGGCAACAGGGCTAAGTTGGTAACATTATAAGCAGTCAGCCAGCTTCATCTGGCTAGTGAGGCTCAACCGCACTGTGTGTTGTGAAGCTAGCCACAATAAGGATTAGGCACAATAGTGGAATTTGCAGGTTTGCCTTTAAAATGAAAGAATGTCATTGACAGTAATGCAAATGAATACAAATAGTAGAATTATGCCATACTTTTATTTTTAAGGCTAACCGCAAAGTACACTATTGTGGCTAATCCTTATTGTGGCTAGCTTCACATAGATTGGTCCAACCACTATTAATAAAATAAGAACTGTCTTATAAATTAGGGTTATTTTAGATGATGACACCTAACTATATAGTTAGCTAGCTACTGAAACAGATGTTGTGTTATTTGACACATCAAATAGTGTTATTTGAGGTGTATCCTTTTTGACACACAAAGACCCAAACGGCGTTCCATAGAAATCCTGGTTGAGAATGAAACGACTGAAGAAATGAACAATGAAACAGCACAGCAAGTAAGTGAAAGAAGTAGGTTTTTATTATGTATTACTGGTGATGGGGACATACGTAAATGCCAACAAAATAACTTGTGTGTGTAACCTTTATTTAACTAGGCAAGTCCGTTAAGAACAAATTCTTATTTATAATGACTGCCCGGACGACGCTGGGACAATTGTGCGCCACACTATGGGACTCCCAATCACGTCCGGATGTGATACAGCCTGGATTCGAACCAGGGACTGTAGTGACGCCTCTTGCACTGAGATGCAGTGCCTTAGACCACTGCGTCCGTGTGTGTGTGTTAACTATTTAACTGTACTAGAATGCTTAAAAGGCCACTAAAATTGTAAATATTGGTTATCGGTATCAATTTTTTTTGGCAAGGGATTTATCGGTATCGGTCAAAAATGTCATATCGGTGCATCACTAATGCTTATTATTTTGATTGGCAATTTTCTTCATTTATCAGAGTGCCATGTAGCCTGATTTCAGATGTCTATGTAAACAGGATTATTAGTAAAATAATTATTATTGGAAAGCATGTAAACGTTTTAATCGAACTATACTGAACAAAAATATAAATGCAACATGTAAAATATTGGTCCCATGTTTCATGTGCTGAAATAATACAAAAAAATGTTGTGCACAATTTGTTTACATCCCTGTTAGTGAGCATTTCTCCTTTGCCAAGATAATCCATCCACCTGACAGGTGTGGCATATCAAGAACAGCATGATCATTACACAGGCCTCTCTAAAATGTGTCATTTTGTCATACAACACAATGCCACAGATGTCTCAAGTTTTGAGGGAGTGCGAAATTGTCATGCTGACTGCAGGAATGTCCACCAGAGCCTTTGCCAAAGAATTTAATGTTAATTTCTCCACCATAAGTTGCCTCCACGTCGTTTTAGAAAATGTGGCAGTACATCCAACCTGCCTCACATCCGGCTTCTTCACCTGCGGGATCGTATGAGACCAGCCACCCGGACAGCTAATGAAAATGTGGGTTTGCACAACCAAATAATTTCTGCAAAAACTGTCCGACACCGTCAAGCTCATCGGCGTGCTCGTTGTCCTCACTAGGGTCTAGACCTGACTGCAGTTCTGCATCGTAACCCACTTCAGTGGGCAAATGCAAATGCTCACTACTGGCATGCTGGAGAAGTCTGCTCTTGACGGATGAATCACGGTTTAAACTGTATGATGGCAGACAGCGTGTATGGCTTTGTGAGGGCGAGCAGTTTGCTGATAACAACATTGTGAACAGAGTGCCCCATGGTGGCTGTGGGGTTATGGTATGGGCAGGCATAAGCTACGGACAACAAACACAATTGCATTTTATCAATGGCAATTTGAATGCACAGAGATATCGTGACAAGGTCCATTGTCGTGCCATTCATCTGCCGCCATCACCTCATATTTCAGCATGATGATGCGTGACCCTATGTTACAAGGATCTGTATACAATTCCTGGAAGCTGAAAATGGCCCAGTTCTTCCATGGCCTGCCTACTCATCAGACATGTCACCCATTTAAGCATGTTTTGGATGCTCTGGATCGACGTGTACGACAGCGTGTTCCAGATCACGCCAATATCCAGCAACTTCGCACAGCCATTGAAGAGGATTGGAACAACATTCCACAGGCCACAATCAACAGCCTGATGAACTCTATGTAAAGGAGATGTGTCGCTCTGCATGAGGTAAATGGTGGTCACACCAGAGACTGACTGGTTTTCTGATCCATGCTCCTACGCTTTTTTTAGGGTATCTGTGACCAACCGATGCATATCTGTACTCCCAGTCATGTGAAATCCATAAATTTGGTACTCATTTATTTATTTAAATTAACTGATTTCATTATATGAACTTTAACTCAGTAAAATCTTGTTGTTTATATTTTTGTTCAGTGTACATCACAGTTCTTGGTGCAACACTATGTTTGCATCTAAAATGGTACTCTATTCCCCCATAGGGATCTAGTCAAAAGTAGTGCACTATATATTGAATAGGGTGCCATCTGGGATACACCCTATGTCAGTCCACCCACAGTTTTCCATTAACACGCGGGATCTTGCCTGCCTGTGAACACTTTGACAACAGAGTCTTTCAGACATCGCACACTACAATGCAGACTGAGTAACTGCACCATTACGTTAAATACTGTTGTGGTTTCTGAAGGCTAGATTATTCTCTGTCATGTATCACCACCTGTGGATTTGTATGCCGTTGAACATTATTTTCCACTGTGTGCCAATAATTCTCCCCCTCTCTTTCTCTCTCTCTCTACATCTTTCCATAGTTTTTAATCATCCTTGTATGGGTTTCCCTCCATAGAGAGCTGTGCTGGGTGTCTGCCCCCTTTGTAGTGGGATCAGGATCGGGACTATGGTTCATGTTCATCATAGAGACATGTAGCACCTCACTGCCTAAGTATCTGGACACCTCCAGACACCTGAACACCTCCGAACACCTGAACACCTCTGAACACCTGCCTAGCCTGCTATCTATTTATGGTGAGTCATCATCTCTCAGGTTTCACACAACTAAGACTACACCTGTCTGACTGGCTCTACAATTATTTAGGTCTAAACCGATGTTACTCATGCTCAGCAGCTCTGTACAGAAACAGGCTGTTGGTGTAAAAGAGAATGTGTTCTCAATGACATACCTGGTTAAAAAAAGGCAAGCACAAAGTGTTCAGAGGCGTTTAATAAGCTGTACCTTTTTTGGCATAAACTGAATGAATAGCGGTTCTGTCAGTCAGGGAATGCATTTCGAGGGTATAATGTAGCTAGCTTTAACTGAATACTGTGCTTTTCTAATCAAGGTGGAACACGTATTGCAAGCTTTGATCTTGGTTAGCCCTTTAGCAGTGATGTTTGCTAATGAGTTTTTTTTCATAGGAGACTAGTAAGGATACAGCCCTTGTAGTAATGTCTAGCAACTACCCAGTTTTATTTGGTAGTGCCTCAGAATAGATTTGATGTTGTTTACCAAGGCATGATGGAGAGCCCATCAGCAAAGAATAATAATGTATTCTTCTATTGTCCTTTTTTCAAAGGCTTGTCATCAAAGACCAGCAGTGGCAGATAGGCAACTTCTCACAAAAGAAATGAATATCACTATAAAAAAATGGGCTATTATTTCGGAAAGAAGTACTGAGTGCTGATCGATGTGTCTGCTTGGGGGCCTCATGTAATTATTCTGCAACTGCCCAGCCATGAAATTGTTGTTTGGCTTCGAAGTGCAAAACTGTGTATGCGACCGATAAACTTTGATATGATTTGAAATAGACCCAAAATAATTTAGTGAGCACAAGTTTGAGTGTGCAAGGCCTTCTGAGAGAGGGAGAGTGATAAAGTGAGACAAAGATAGGGGAGCGAGCGAGAGGGAGAGAGAAATCTAGAAAGACTGAGAAGGCGAGAGTTCAGTGTCTCCTTTAGGATTTCATTCAGCTGCAATTGCCGGGGGGGGGGGGGGGGGGGGTCAGTATTCCTGTGGGGGGTGGGTGATGGGGTCTTCCTGAGGCAAACATCTATACAACTGGCGGCCCAGCTGAAACTGGTAGTAATCATGGTCGAATTACCGACTGGGGGACGGGGCCCAGATTGATTTTGTTAGTCACTCTCACTCAGATATCATATTTATAAACTGCAAACATTTCTCTCCAGCCTATGGCAGCGTGTAGAATTGCAGGAAATTATTTATAAAATTCCATGATCTTCTCTCCGCCCCATGGCAAAATGTGTAGAATTGCAGCAAACTTGCTTTGAAACTGTAACATTTTCTCTACGCCCCAGGGCAAAATGTGGGGAATTGCTTTTTCTCTTTGCTGTCAAGAGGGGTGCCACTGAAATGTTTTGCTCTCAAGGTGGTGTGGCTCCCCAACACAATTTCACTTAGGGCCCCCAACAGGCTAGCAAATAAGGTTGGAGTCAAGAACAAAAGTCTCTGCCAGTAGTTTCTCTCTGTGAGAAGGAAAGTTACAGGGTACCAGGCTTTAAAGTAGCCTCTATAGTTTCTGCTCTGATGCGTCATGACTGGGCTGCTCTGCTATTTTGTTTTGAACAGTGTGTCTGACTCAGTAGTGCAACGTTATGACTGGGCCGTGTGTGTGTGTGTGTTGTTTTGAACAGTGTGTGCCTCTGTCTGAATAGCTTCTGACAGCTGTTTAAGGGGTGTAGAGCTGTTGTTGTGGTGCCACTGCAGAGCCGTATCCGTAGTGACAGAAGCCTGGCACACATGGTACGCTGCTACGCAGTGTTGCCCCTAAGACATACTGCAGCAGAGCAGCAAATGGAGTGGAAGCGTAGGCCCATTAAACCGTAGCTCTCCTCAGAGAGGCGACAGAGGCCAACAGCTCCCCCATCTCTCTATCGCCTTTTCGCTCTCTGTCGCTCTCTCTCACCTTCTATCTCTCTCGCCTCCTTCTCTCCTCTCCTCTCTCTCCTGCTCTCGCTCTCTGGGCTTGCCTCGCACGGCTCTCATTCCTTCACAGGAAAGTGCTGACACAAACTTTTGTCTGACTAAATGTCTTCTGACCCTGTGACACTGGCTCTTTTGTTCCTTGTGAGACTATGGGGCCGCAGAGCAGACTACAACAATGGAAACACTGTTAGACAGTGTTCTGGAGGTAGTAGAAATTAAAGCTATGGATTGTTCAAAATGTAGTAAATGACATGGAGGTCACTCTGAGGAATGACTTTTTTGTTTATCAACCACTTTCAAAATGTTCTCTGCAGTGATGTGCATTGTGCTTTTTGACGTTAAAGCAAATGGGTAATGTCAAAAGCTGCAAGAGTTAACCATTCTGCCACTGTTCTGTAAAAGGCGGTAGGTGTCGATGTTGGCCTGTAAAGCGTGGGCTTGGTGAATGACTCTTAATTTTCAAAGTCAATGTGAATGATTACAATCAGCACTAGAGAATGTATGTACCTTTGTGAATACCAGTTATTTAGATACTGGACACTACTGCTTGCTGCTCAGCTATAGAGGATGAAGATGATGATGACTTTTGCCAGGTTGGTGCATGGGATCTTAGGAACAGCGTTCATCCCTGTTGGTGGGAGTGTGTGGAGCTCCAGTAGCTGCAGGTAGGTGTGTCTGTGTGTGTGTCAAATGCACTTCAAACTCACAAATGACAACCAGCGAAGGCTAACCCCAATTCGCAAGGAAGGCAATCCAGTTGAGTTATGATGAACAGTGAACAGTCCTGCCCCTTACCTGGTCTTGTTTTATAGATGTAGTCCTTTTGATCTTTGCCTGTTTCATTCATCTGAGTTTCTAGTGACTTTGAGCTCAGTATGACTCGATGCCACAAATCCCTTCAGATTAAAGATGGCACTGGGACTTATTCTCTCTCGCTCTTTTGTGACATGTCACGGCTGTTCAAAGAATGTGATGCAAGTGAAGTATCAGTGAGATCTGGTTATAATTCATGAAAGGATTCAAGGAATGGAAACCTTGTATGGCAGACAGTGGTTATATGTCTACTTTGCTCATTGTCATCTGCTATAGGAGGTGACGACTCTGGGAGTGTGGTGTCTGGAAAACAACCTCACTCAACGTCAACAAAACAAAGGAGATGATCGTGGACTTCAGGAAACAGTAGAGAGTGCACCCCCCTATCTACATCGACTGGACCGCAGTGGAGAAGGTGGAAAGCTTCAAGTTCCTTGGCTTACACATCACTGACAAACTGAAATTGACCACCCACACAGACAGTGTGATGAAGAAGGCGCAACAGAGCCTCTTCAACCTCAGGAGGCTGAAGAAATTTGGCTTGTCACCTAAAACCCTCACAAACTTTTACAGATGCACAATTGAAAGCATTCTGTCGGGCTGTATCACCGCCTGTTACGGAAACTGCACCGCCCGGAACCGCAAGGCTCTCCAGAGGGTGGTGCGGTCTGCCCAACACATTACCGAGGGCAAACTACCCGCCCTCCAGGAGACCTACAGCACCCAATGTCACAGGAAGGCCAAAAAAAGCAACTGTCTGTTCACCCCGCTATCATCCAGAAGGCGAGGTCAGTACAGGTGCATCAAAGCTGGGACCGAAAGACTGAAAAACAGCTTCTATCTCAAGTCCATCAGACTGTTAAACAGCCATTACTCATCTCATATGTATATATACTGTTTTCTAGACTTCTACGGTATCTTATTCACTTAATAATGTTTACATATCTTGGATTACTCATCTCATATGTATATACTGTATTCTATACTATTCTACTGTCTCTTAATCTGTTCCGCTTTGACATCGCTCGTCTGTATATAGTCTTCATTCATTCCTACTTAGATTTGTGTGTATTGGGTTTATGTTGTGAAACTGTTAGATATTACTTGTTAGATATTACTGCACTGTCGGAACTAGAATCACAAGCATTTCGCTACACCCGCAATAACATGTGTATGTGGCCAATAAAATTTAGATTTGATTTGATTTATTCAGTAGGGATAGGTGATATCCAGATTTGTGCAATGTTCCTGTATTATATGCATGCAGTTTTACCGGCAGTGCACACAAAGGACGCCATTTCTTGCCAAACGTAAAAAAGCTCTGAGCTGGAGAGAATTGATTTGGCAGATCTTAGATGGTTAAACTTGTAGTTAGAAGATGTTTAGCTGGGAAACATTAGTAGTGAACGTCAAGTGTAACTTGATTACCTCTTGGGCTGCACAACAGTGCTATGTGTACTCTTTGTAAATAAACATACCATGTGACTGGCTCAATTATCTGCTTTGGGGAACGGCTTCATAATGAAAATATTATTCACTAATCGTAAATGTCAAATGCTAAATCAGTTTGCTTCAGAAATGAATGTTGGAAAGAACTTCCGAACAGCATTTCAGAACATAACTCAATGTCGTGTTCAGCTCAGTGGTCTATTACCACATGGAACATGTGAGTCCTGCTGTCTGTCTAGTCTAGTGTAAGACAGCCTTTGGCTGGAGGTAAGACTGCTCATTTTACTAACCCCCTAATGAGCTGGACTGAGTGAGAAATGAAACCGACCAGGCTCTTTTGAGTCTCTCTCTTGCTCTCGCTAAGATCATCTAACTGTCATGCAGCAGCTCATTAAAACATTAGAAACTGGTGGCTCTGAAGCTACTAGACCTCATTGGGTGGGGTAGCCTAGGCCTCAGTGGTAGCAGAGGGAAGGGGAGGGAAGACAGCTAGGCTACAGTGCCTTGCAAAAGTATTCATCCCGCTTGGCGTTTTTCCTATTTTGTTGCGTTACAACCTGTAATTTAAATAGATTTTTATTTGGATTTCATGTAATGGACATACACAAATAATCCAAATTGGTGAAATGAAATGAAATAAATAGCTAGTTAAAAAAATTAATCCAAAATAAAAACTGAAAAGTGGTATGTGCATATGTATTCACCCCGTTTGCTATGAAGCCCCTAAATAAGATCTGGTGCAACCAATTACCTTCAGAAGTCACATAATTAGTTAAATAAGTCCACCTGTGTGCAATCTAAGTGTCACATGATCTGTCACATGATCTCAGTATATATACACCTGTTCTGAAAGGCCCCAGAGTCTGCAACACCACTAAGCAAGGGGAACCATCAAGCAAGCTATACCATGAAGATCAATGAGCTCCCCAAACAGGTCAGGGACAAAGTTATTGAGAAGTACAGATCAGGGTTGGGTATAAAAAAATATCTGGAACTTTGAACATTCCATGGAGCACCATTAATTTCATTATTAAGAAAATTGATAGAATATGGCACCACAACAAACCTGTCAAGAGCGGGCCGCCCACCAAAACTAGCGGACCAGGCATTAATCAGAGAGGCAACAAAGAGACCAAAGATAACCCTGAAGGAGCTGCAGAGTATCTGTCCATGGGACCACTTTAAGCCGTACACTCCACAGATCTGGGCTTTACGGAAGAGTGGCGAGAAAAAAAGCCGCTGCTTAAAGAAAAGACAAAGAAAACACGTTTGTTGTTCGCCAAAAGGCATGTCGGAGACTCCCCAAACATATGGAAGAAGGTACTCTGGTCAGATGAGACTAAAATTTAGCTTTTTGGCCATCAAGGAAAACGCTATGTCTGGCGCAAACCCAACACCTCTCATCACACCATCCACGGTGGTGGCAGCATCATGCTGTGGGGATGTTTTTCCATCGGCAGGGACTGGGAATCTGGTTAGAATTGAAGGAATGATGGATGGCGCTAAATACAGGGAAATTCTTGAGGGAAACCTGTTTCAGTCTTCCAGAGATTTGAGACTGGGACGAAGGTTCACCTTCCAGCAGGACAATGACCCTAAGTATACTGCTAAAGCAACACTTGAGTGGTTTAATGGGAAACATTTAAATGTCTTGGAATGGCCTAGTCAAAGCCCAGACCTCAATACAATTGAGAATCTGTGGTACGACTTAAAGATTGCTGTACACCAGCGAAACCCATTCAACTTGAAGGAGCTGGAGCAGTTTTGCCTTGAAGAATGGGCAAAAATGCCAGTAGCTAGATGTGCCAAGCTTATAGAGACATACCCCAAGAGACTTGGTGGCTCTACAAAGTATTGACTTTGGGGGGGATGAATAGTTATGCACCCTCAAGTTTTCAGTTTTTTTGTCTTATTTCTTGTTTGTTTCACAATAAAAATGATTTTGCGTCTTCAAAGTGGTAGGCATGTTGTGTAAATCAAATGATACAAACCTCCAAAAAAGTAATTTTAATTCCAGGTTGTAAGGCAACAAAATAGGAAAAATGCCAAGGGGGTGAATACTTTCGCAAGCCACTGTACATATCTATTTGTTAAGGGTTTATTGGTCTGCCTTCAGAGGGTATTCACACCCCTTGACTTTTTCCACATTTTGTTATGTTAGAGCCAAAATTTTAAATGGATTAAATTGAAAAAGAAGTTGTCACTGGCCTACCCACAATAACCCACAGTGGTGTAATGAAAAATACTTTATAGTACTTTAAAGTACTACTTAAGTCATTTTGGGGGGTGTCTGTACTTTATTCTTTATATTTTTGACTACTTTTAATTGTACTCCACTATATTCCTAAGGAAAATAAGTACATTCTACTCCCATACATTTTTCCTGACACCAAAAAGTACTCCTTACATTTAGAATGCTCAGGCAGGACAGGATATGGTCCGATTCACGCACCTATTAATATAAGGTGTTGTCATCCCTACTGGCTTTGATCTGGCGGAATCACTATACACAAAAATGGCATTTGTACATTATGTTTGTCACGTTCGTTGTAATGTGGAAGAGAGGAGGACCAAGGCGCAGTGTGATTTGAATACATTCTTCTATATTTAATGAAACGAAGAACACTAAACAAACTATACAAAAACAACAAAACGAACTTGAAGCTATATATCAAAAGTGCAGACACAGACAACTAACATATAGGCAATCACCCACAAAACCCAACAGAAAACAGGCTACCTAAATATGGTTCCCAATCAGGGACAACGATTGACAGCTGCCTCTGATTGAGAACCATATCAGGCCAAACACAGGAAACCAACACAGAAATAGACAAACTAGACATACAACATAGAATGCCCACTCAGATCACACCCTGACCAAACAAAACATATAAACATACAAAGCAAACTATGGTCAGGGCGTGACAATGTTTGAGTGTTGGAATGTGCCCTTGCTGTCCATAGACAAGAAGAACAAGAACATCATGCTGTCTGGTTTGCTTAATATATGACTTTTGAATAATAGCATTTACTTTTACTGAAGTATGATAATTGAGTACTTTTTCCACCACTATACTAAAGTACATTTAAAACTATATACTTTTAGACTTTTACTCAAGTAGTATGTCACTGGGGGACTTACTTTTACTTGAGACATTTTCTATTAAGGTATCTTTACTTTTACTCAAGTATGGCAATTGAGTACCCATAATGCCAAAGTGGAATTATGTTTTTACAAATTAGTTAAAAATGAAAAGCTGAAATGTCTTGAGTCAATAAGTATTTAACCCCTTTGTTATGGCAAGACTAAATAAGTTCAGGAGTAAGAATTTGCTTAAGTCAGATAATAAGTTGTACAATAAGTGTTTATCATGATTTTTGAATGATTACCTCATCTCTGTATCTCACACACACACAAATAGCTGTAAGTACCCTCAGTCAAGCAGTGAATTTCAAACACAGATTCAACCACAAAGACCAAGGAGGTTTTTCTATGTCTCACAAAGAAGGGCACCTATTGGTAGATGGGTAAAAATAGGAAAAAGCAGACATTGAATATCCCTTTGAGCATGGTGAAATTATTAATTACACTTTGGATGGTGTATCAATACACCCAGTCACTACAAAGATACAGGCATCCTTCCTAACTAGTTGCTGGAGAAGAAGGAACACAATGGTGACTTTAAAACAGTGTTTAATTGCTGTGATAGAAGACTGAGGATGGATCAACAACATTGTAGTTGTTCCACAATACTAACCTAATTGACAGAGTGAAAAGAAGGAAGCCTTTACAGAATAAAAATATGCCGAAACATGCATCCTGTTTGCAACAAGGCACTAAAGTAATAGTGCTAAAAATGTGGCAAAGCAATTCAGTATTTGTTTGGGGTAAATCCAATACAACACATTACTGAGTACCACTCTCAAGTTTTCAAGCGTGGTGGTTGCATCATATTATCGGTATGCTTGTAATCGTTAAGGACTGGGGAGTTTTTCAGGATAAAAAATAAATGGAATGGAGCTAAGCACAGGCAAAATCCTAGAGGAAAACCTGGTTGTCTGCTTTCCACTGGGAGATAATTCACCTTTCAGCAGGACAATAACCTAAAACATAAGGCCAAGTATACACTGGAGTTCAGTAGGAGCTGCTGAGGGGAGGACGGCTCATAGTAATGTCTGGAATGGAGTCAATGAAATGGTATTAACCACATGAAATCCATATTCCAGACATTATTATGAGCCATCCTCCCCTCAGCAGCCTCCACTGCTGGAGTTGCTTACCAAGAAGACAGGGAATGTTCCTGAGTGCCCAACTTACAGTACAGTTTTGACTTAAATATACTTGAAGATCTTTGGCAAGACCTGAAAATGGTTGTCTAACAGTGATGAACAACCAATTTGACAGAGCTTGAATAATTTTCTAAAGAATAATGGGAACATTTTGAACAATCCAGGTGTGGAAAACCAGAAAGACTCACAGCTGTAATCGCTGCCAAAGGTGCTTCTACAAAGTATTGACTTAGGGGTGTGAATACTTATGTAAATTAGAGATTGCTGTATTTCATTTTCAGTAAATTGTCATTATAATTATAGAGTATTGTGTGTAGATGGGTGAGACATTTTTTTTAAATCAATTTGAATTCAAGCTTTAACACAACAAAATGTGGACTACGTCAAGGGGTATAAATACTTTCTGAAGGCACTGTATGTTGCCAAAATTTGGACTTGGAGAAACCTTCATTTGAACCTTTTATTTGGTAGAACTCATAGTACCTTCTTCTCAAGACCATCACAGCACAGTTTTGTCTTTGCAACAATGAGCATCAGTAATGACTGTATTGGATGGTGAGCTAATTAGCTGTCACAGATGCGAAAGAAGGCTGTCTGGGGCTTCTGAGGGTCTTATTCGTCTTTGCAATGAGCATCAGTACAGACCAGGGATAACTATAGTTTTATATATGCTTTTTTCTAAAAAACTATTTTTTTGGGGAAGAACAGGTAACTTTGGAGTAGAGTACAACTATTTGAATACAGATCTCAGCAAGTGACTACTTTTTCAAAACTATTTGAATACAGATCTCAGCAAGTGACTACTTTTTCAAAACTATTTGAATACAGATCTCAGCAAGTGACTACTTTTTCAAAACTATTTGAATACAGAGCTGTCAAAGGAACTACTTAAAAAATATATTTGAATGCAGATCTCAGGAAGTGACTGACTAATTTTCAGAAATTATTGGATTGGCTGCCTTCAACTAATTGCAGCATTACCACAAAAATGGAAGAAGAGGCAAGTAGAAGGGAAAAAAAGTAAGGAACTTGTATATCGGCCCTGCATTAAAGAACATAAATGGTTAAAGAAAAGTGTGATAAATAAAAACATATACGAATTTCATTTAAGGAACAAAAAAATGACAGCTGTGCCATATACGTATATTGCAAAATAGTTGAAGAGATTTTCGGTGTACCTATTCCATGACACATGGTTTATGAATTGATACGCAAAACAACACCGGATTCAAAACTTCAAAACTTTTACATTTAAATGACTATACAAAATTCTTGCAACCAATAGAATGTATCCCCCATATATATAACAATCTTCCCAGCTCTGCAGATTTTGCTGTGAGGAGGCAGAGTCATTAGATCATTTATTTTGGTATTGTCCATATCTAGCTTGTTTTTGGTCACAGGTCCAGGAATGGCTGAAGAATTGCAACATTTGCCTAGAACTAACGATGCAGATAGCAATACTGGGTGATTTGAAAAGCCATAGTCAATCAATCAATAATATAATAATTATTTCAGTAAAAAAATGTATTTTACAATCTGTAGAAGCTATGAGAATAGAAAGGTTCAGTACTTTTGGGAAGCATCACAGCACAGTTGAAAAATATATGGCAATTATAAATCCAAAATGGATGGTGACAGAGCTGGTGTAACTGAGTCAGGTTTGTAGGCCTCCTTGCTCGCACGCACTTTTTCAGTTCTGCCCACACATTTTCTATAAGATTTAGGTCAGGGCTTTGTGATGGCCACTTCAATACCTTGACTTTGTTGTCCTTAAGCCATTTTGCCACAACTTTGGACGTATGCTTGGGGTCATTGTCCATTTGAAAGACCCATTTGCGACCAAGCTTTAACTTCCTGACTGATGTCTTGAAATGTTGCTTCAATATATCCACATAATGTTCCTTCATCATAATGCCATCTATTTTGTGAATTGCACCAGTCCCTCCTGCAGCAAAGGACCCCCACATCATGATGCTGACACCCCCGTGCTTCACGGTTGGGATGGTGTTCTTCGGCTTGCAAGCCTCCTCCTTTTCCCTCCAAACATAATGATGGTCATTATGGCCAAACAGTTATATTTTGTTTCATCAGACCAGAGGACATTTCTCCAAAAAGTACGATCTTTGTCCCCATGTGCAGTTGCAAACCGTAGTCTGGCTTTTTAATGGTGGTTTTGGAGCAGTGGCTTCTTCCTTGCTGAGCGGCCTTTCAGGTTATGTCGATATAGGACGATATAGGATTTTACTGTGGATATAGATACTTTTGTACCTGTTTCCTCCAGCATCTTCACAAGGTCCTTTGCTGTTGTTCTGGGATTGATTTGCACTTTTCGCACTAAATTCCGTTCATCTCTAGGAGACAGATCGCGTCTCCTTCCTGAGCGGTATGACGGCTGCGTGGTCCCATGGCGTTTATACTTGCGTACTATTGTTTGTACAGATGAACGTGGTACCTTCAGGTGTTTGGAAATTGCTCCCAAGGATGAACCGGACTTGTGGAGGTCTACAATTTTTTTTCTGAGGTCTCGACTGATTTCTTTTGATTTTCCCATGATGTCAAGCAAAGAGGCACTGAGTTTGAAGGTAGGCCTTGAAATACATCCACAGGTACACTTCCAACTGACTCAAATTATGTCAATTAGCCTATCAGAAGCTTCTAAAGCCATGACATCATTTTGGAACTTTCCAAGCTGTTTAAAGGCACAGTCAACTTAGTGTATGTAAACTTCTGACCCACTGGAATTGTGATACAGTGAATTATCAGTGAAATTATCTGTCTGTAAACAATTGTTGGAAAAATTACTTGTGTCATGCACAAAGTAGATGTCCTAACCAACTTGCCAAAACTATAGTTTGTTCACAAGAAATTTGTGGTGTGGTTGAAAACGAGTTTTAATGACTCCAACGTAAGTGTATTTAAACATCCGACTTCAACTGTATAAGGGATATGTGTATATGTATGCATATGTGCATGTACGTGTATGCATATGGATATATATATATTTACCCCAAAAATATACGGGGGGATTGGAAATGATGCAGACAATTACATTGATGGAAGCAACAATCTTTCTGCAATATTTTAAGCTGATCCACGCCCTAAAAATAAAAATAAATTGCAGTGCTGTATCTGGAACTGCATGTTGCAGAAATAGAATGAATAGAGCACACATCATTTCCTATAATATTTCAATCCATCTGACAGTGGATCTACACAATGCATTGATATCTGAACATTCTTGTAACGTCCTGACCAGAGTTCTTATGTGTTTTGCTTGTTTAGTGTTGGTCAGGACGTGAGCTGGGTGGGAATTCTATGTTGTGTGTCTAGTTCGTCTGTTTCTGTGTCCAGCCTAATATGGTTCTCAATCAGAGGCAGCTGTCAATCGTTGTCCCTGATTGAGAATCATATATAGGTGGCTTGTTTTGTGTTGGGGATTGTGGGTGGTTGTTTCCTGTCTCTGTATTTGTGTTCTGCACCAGATAGGACTGTTTCGGTTTGCCACATTTTGTTATTTTGTTCGTTGTAAGTGTTCACTGTTTTCGTTTAATTAAACATGTTGAGCACTGGTTACGCTGCGTGTTGGTCCAATCCCTGTTTCACCCCCTCTTCTAGTGAAGAGAGGGAAGGCTGCCGTTACAGAACCACCCACCAAACTCGGACCAAGCAGCGTAGCAACGGGCAGCAGCAGCAGCGGGACCAGGAGAAAGGGACATGGGAGGATGAGCTGGACGGAAAAGGACCCTGGGCAGAGCCAGAGGAGTATCGCCGCCCCAAAGCAGAGCTGGAGGCAGCAAAAGCAGAGAGGCGGCGTTTCGAGGAGCTAGCTCGGCAGCAGGAGCCGGATCTGGGTTACACCACTTGGGAGGAAATAGACAGGTGGTCAGTTGACCCAGGGAGAGTGCCCGAGCCCGCCTGCGATTCGATGGAGCAATGTGCAGAGGGATACCGGCGAATGAGGTTAGCACGACGACGAGGTAAGAAGCCCGTGAAGAAACCCCAAAAATGTCTTGGGGGGGGGGGGGGGGGGTGCTAAAGGATAGTGTAGCGAAGTCAGGTAGGAGACCTGCGCCCACTTCCCATGCTTACCGTGGAGAGCGGGAGTACGGGCAGACACCGTGTTATGCGGAAGAGCGCACGGTGTCTCCTGTACATGTGCATAGCCGGGCTAGATTGAGCATTGAGCCAAGTGCCATGAAGCCAGCTCTACATATCTGGCCTCCAGTACGTCTCCTCGGGCCGGTGTACATGGCACCAACCTTACGCATGGTGTCCCCGGTTCGCCAACACAGCCCAGTGCGGGTTATTCCACCTCCCCGCACTGGACGGGCTACGGGGAGCATTCAACCAGGTAAGGTTGGGCAGGCTCGGTGCTCAAGGGAGCCAGTACGCCTGCACGGTCCGGTAGATCCGGCGCCACCTTCCCGCCCCAGCCCAGTACCACCAGTGCCTACACCACGCACCAGGCTTCCAGTGTGTCTCCAGAGCCCTGTTCCTCCTCCATGCACTCTCCCTGTGGTGCGTGTCTCCAGCCTAGTACCTCCAGTTCTGGCACCACGCATCAAGCCTCCTGTGTCTCCAGAGCCCTGTACGCACTGTTCCTTCTCCCCGCACTCGCCCTGAGGTGCGTGCCCTCAGCCCGGTACCTCCAGTTCCGGTACCACGCACCAGGCCTATAGTGCGCTTCGAGAGTCCAGTGTGCCCTGTTCCTGCTCCCCGCACTAGCCTTGAGGTGCGTGTCTCCAGCCCGGTACCACCAGTTCCGGCACCACGCACCAGGCCTACTGTGCGCCTCAGCAGGTCAGAGGGAAGGCTGCCGTTACAATTCTGTACATTTCTATTCTGCTGAACAGGCCCCAGGCCAAGTGTAAGTGGTCAAATCAAAGTGTTATTGTTTCAACACACACTGTACAATCTTTAAAGGGATGGGTCTCTGCATTATTGATGTCATGTTAATCAGTTCTTTTGATTTGAACTGATTGTTTTAGTTTTGTGAGCTAGGCTACCTATTTAGTTTATGGATCAAGCCTTAGCAGTCATTTTGATCTTGTTCCCAATGATCAGTGCTTTAGTTTATTATATTGCTGTCCAGCGGTTCTGAACTTGCGATTCACCTAACCATCCAAGTTTTTCTGTGAAATAACCTTTTGATTTGAACATTTATAAAGTTTTGGTGTGGGTACTAGGCTGTTTGATTTAATTGATATATTTTACAGCACTTTGTTTTCACTGATAAATATGTTGAAATGTAACCAAAGTATCTGTTTCAAGTCATTTTTAAATAGGATAGATGGGCTATATGGTCCACTATGGTATAGGTAGAATCTGGTAGTCTGCCTATGACCATCTTGAGTAGGCCTATAATTCCGTTCAGTTTAGAGGAATTAAGCGAATTGGAAATTAAGTATTATCAGTTTGGTTAATGCGATCAATTTCAGTTGAGTTTGGAAAAATCCACCTGCACTCGGCCCCGCCCCACCTACTCAGCCAATCTACTGCGTTGCGGCCGTGGCATGCTGTTTACTAAACAGTACGTGCTAAATAGTAAGCTACAATGAGTAAATTGTATGCAGTTTAAATATATAGTACGCTAGTATGGGTATTCGGACACTGCCCATGTCTCTCACAAACTGTATCCTAGATCTAGATAAATGCCTGAAAGTGACATGTATCATTTTGTCGATGTCCCAGGCCTTTTGTTGTGTAGATCCAGTTAAATGCCTCAATGCTAATGATCATATATTTAAACAAATGAAACTAATTGATGTAGTTTTTAGTTCTTTATCAAATATTTGGCAGTCATCCAATATTTTGGTTTCAAATAACTTGCATATATAATACCTTCAAAATGATTTGTTTTTCTGAGAGTTATTCAAAATACTCAAATATTATAATTTTTTCTGAGGCCTGTATTTAAATATTAAAGGAAATCATTGCCTTGAGTATTTGAAAAGTTGGTATATTTTCTGGCCAGGTCTGCATCAGTATTCATTAATGACAGTATTCTATTTGATGGTTAAGTCTGCTTGCGCCCAAAAATTTAATGGCACCCTATTCCCTATGCAGTTCAGTAATTTTGACCAGAGGCCAACTATGGGCCCTGGTCAAAAGTAGTGCACTATATAGGTAATAGGGTATCATTTGGGACTCCATGCCACAGCTGCAGCAGCTCCTCTTCTCAGTCGCTCAGGGGGAATTCAATCAAAGAAGCACATGAAAGGACACCAGTAGCTTTTCATGTCCCTCCTTGACTCTCTGAGTAGTCCTGTGTGTACCAAAAAAGCCCTTTCGCTGCTACTGTTTAGTCTTTATTGTTTTGGTTGGGCTACAAACTACAAATGTAAAAGACTGGAAGCGGCCATTTGGAAGTAGGCCATCACCATCATTTGATGGCTGCCGAAGTGTAGTTCTCATTCAATGACGGCTTTGTGCCTTTTGCCAAGTGGTATGTAGATAGAGAGGGGTAGAGGACACCTGTAATGATTGCGTCCCAAATGGCTCCCTATTCCCGTTATAGTGCACTACTTGTCACTGTACCCCGGTCAACAGTAGTGCACTATAAGGGGAATAGGGTGCCATTTGGGACACATTAATTGCCTTTTTATTTTTGATTGGTGTGTTTTTTGCGAACGCTACGGAAATGGTACTTACTTTGAAGCTCTCCCAGGGTCTTACTTTGAAAGGCCTTCATTCAAAATCAAATAAAATATCTCCTTTTAGATGAGTTAGAGTTTATGGATCATTGTACCTTTTTGAATTGATGTTGCTTTCATTAACCTTTTGGATTTAATACATGAATATTCATCCAACATTATTGGATGAGACAATACACACAAATGAGATTGAGCCGGTGCAATGTCAAATACCAAGACTGTGTTAGTCAAACTATTTTACATAATGACAGCCTATGAACTGGTCAAATAAAACAGCAGAAATCAAGAGCACAGCACTGAGACCTGTCTCTCTCTGATAGCCTTTTAAAAATAGCTGTCTGGGCGTGTGAGGCAGTGTATTTGTCCCAAATGGCACCACAATTCATTTATAGGGAATAGGGTGCCATTTGGGATGCAGTAAAGTGTTGAGCCTAGTTCATCTCTTCTACACTAGACTGAGTGCTTTTCACTATTCTGCTAAATTTTTCATTTCCTGTGAGTCTCAGACATTGCGCGTAATTGTCAACAGGGGCGTGAGATATGAGCTGGCGAGAGACTGTTTTTAATTATTTTTTTTGTTGGGAGAGCTGCTGCCTCCTGTCTCCCTACGTCTTGTCAGGTAAATGTTTGGGTTCAGTGATTTTTATGCCGCAATGTCCTCATGCAATGGGTCAATCACATAGGCTGTAATAGGAAATGGGACTGTTTAGCTCATGTAGCAGTGTACTACTGTATGGTGTCCTCAATACTAAGCAGTATATTTAATATACTGAATCCAAATACAGGAGTTATACATTAAAGCAGTTGAAGTTGGACAGACCTGAGTCCCCTTCACTTAATGTACATTATTGGAGTGTAAGCACCTATTTACAGAACCTACACTAATAATCACACATTATCGGTAAGGTCCCCACCTGTTATACTTGGCGCATGTGACAAATAACATTTGATTTATCTGTGTCTGGAGATCTACTATCAATGGACGTCATTATCTATTCTGTAAGTGTCTGTTGATTAGTTTGCTTGAAGGCTTTTTTGCCAAAGTTTGGGCTAGAGTAGAAACCTTCACTTGATTTGGTAGAACCAACAGAAGGCTCATCATAGTACCTTCTGTTCAACTCAAGTCATCACAGCCAGGTTTGATGGAGAGGTAGCTAGCTGTCACAGATGCGAAAGGTAAACACAGACATCAGATCGGCCATCCAGGGCTTTTGAGGGAAGTCTTGAAGCAGATGGAGATGATTCCATTGGGAACCAGAATGGATGCACAGGTTTGTTCAGATCCTCTCCTATCCTGTTCCCGTGCCAGCCGTCATTGCCAGCTGTACCCCATCAGCAGCTGGCCCTGTTCTTTCTTCTCCTCAGATTCAAATAAATTGATTAAAAACAGACAGACGTTGCCTGCGATCACAAGCTTGCTCCCTCCCCCTACTCGCTCGTTCAAGCACACTCTGTAATGATAAAAGATACATGTGTGGTTTTGAAATGTGACATGCCCCCCCCCCCCCCCCCCTAGTGTGTGTGTGTCACACTTGGTGACCCCTTGATTGTTGCCTTGTGAACACAACGCCCGGCAGAGGGGCAGTGGGAGGACTTGCTCTCTCTTGGGAAGCCTGACTCAAAGCCCAGTAATGAGACCAGGCAGAAAGCAGATGACATTTAGACACTTTCCTTTTAAAGCATTATGTGACCTAATAATAGCGCACACACTGTTTTGTGTAGAAGGGCAAGGGATCGCCTTTTATCATACATGTCATGGAACCTTGTTTAATTACATGATTCAAAGGCATTGTGTTTGACCTCTTGATGGTGTTTACAATAGGGTAAACTTGTAGAACACTATAAATCAGGGATTCCCAACTGGCGGGCCGTGGGACGAATTTGGCCCGTGGGTGGTTTTATGTGGCCCCCCAAGTTTCCTGAGATAGACTGTAAAAATACCAGGAAATCAGCTTCAAGTGATTTTAATTTAAGAACTCTGTTCCCAAGTATTCCCACACATAATAGATAGACAAGTGATCGTATATAAATGTAAGCAAGGTTTAAAATTATTATGTGCGGGAATGCTATATCTGTTTGGGCTTCTTGCATTCTATTTGGAGTCTAAAAATGATTTGTAATTATGTTTACATTTTACACAGAGCGACTTACATGAGCAGTTAGTGTTAAGTGCCTAACTCAAGGGAATATCTACAGATTTTTCGCCTAGTCCGCTTGGGGATTCGAACCAGTGACTTTTCTATTTCTGGCCCAAGCTCTTAACCGCTAGGCTACCTGCCGACCCGGCTTGTTCCGGACCCCTGACCATCTGCTCAAGAAACAAATCGTTCCACGGCTGTATCTAGTTGATGATCCCTGCTATAAATAATGATGTACAGTCCATGATAGCCTGTTGTCCATCGATTCATTTATATCGTTTTTTTATTGTGGTTGAAGAGACCAGTCTATCTGTATCTACCAATGTCTTAGGATGAGAAACTGTAAAATATGTTGATAGCATGATGATCACGAGTAGAATGGTTGATGGTTGTTTATATTGCTTGACCGTCAACTTCACCAGCTCTGTCCTCTGCCTGATGGTTCTGCCCTGTCCTGTCTGCATGATGGTTCTGCCCTGTCCTGTCTGCATGATGGTTCTGCCCTGTCCTGTCTGCATGATGGTTCTGCCCTGTCCTGTCTGCATGATGGTTCTGCCCTGTCCTGTCTGCATGATGGTTCTGCCCTGTCTGTATGATGGTTCTGCCCTGTCTGCATGATGGTTCTGCCCTGTCCTGTCTGCATGAGGGTTCTGCCCTCTCCTGTCTGCATGATGGTTCTGCCCTGTCTGTATGATGGTTCTGCCCTGTCCTGTCTGCATGATGGATCTGCCCTGTCCTGTCTGTATGATGGTTCTGCCCTGTCCTGTCTGCATGATGGTTCTGCCCTGTCTGTATGATGGTTCTGCCCTGTCCTGTCTGCGTGATGGTTCTGCCCTGTCTGTATGATGGTTCTGCCCTGTCCTGTCTGTATGATGGTTCTGCCCTGTCCTGTCTGCATGATGGTTCTGCCCTGTCCTGTCTGCATGATGGTTCTGCCCTGTCCTGTCTGCATGATGGTTCTGCCCTGTCTGTATGATGGTTCTGCCCTGTCCTGTCTGCATGATGGTTCTGCCCTGTCTGTATGATGGTTCTGCCCTGTCCTGTCTGCATGATGGTTCTGCCCTGTCCTGTCTGCATGATGGTTCTGCCCTGTCCTGTCTGCATGATGGTTCTGCCCTGTCCTGTCTGCATGATGGTTCTGCCCTGTCCTGTCTGCATGATGGTTCTGCCCTGTCTGTATGATGGTTCTGCCCTGTCTGTATGATGGTTCTGCCCTGTCTGCATGATGGTTCTGCCCTGTCCTGTCTGCATGATGGTTCTGCCCTCTCCTGTCTGCATGATGGTTCTGCCCTGTCTGTATGATGGTTCTGCCCTGTCCTGTCTGCATGATAGTTCTGCCCTGTCCTGTCTGCATGATGGTTCTGCCCTGTCCTGTCTGCATGATGGCACATGCACATCCTTATCCTCTCCATGTATTCTCTACCAGCATCGGAATCACACAACATTGTCCAGTCTGGACAGCGAGTAATTGATCCGTAGTCCAGTGAAATTGCTAGTTGGTACATTTAGCTATCTCTACACATTAGTGACAGTCAAATGATCCAAACAACACTGAGATGGATGGATGATTGTCTGGTGATAAGGGAGGAACATCGCCTTGTTTGTTGGTGTGGTATTTGCCTCATTGGATCAGTATTTCCCCTACAATTGTACAGGTGGGCCTTTCCCTTAGCTTTCCCCTGCTTAAAAGAGGCCCTGGATGTTGATATTGGGGGCCATTGTGCCACGCCTGGAACATATTCAAGGCGAAACGATAAGGTGGAAAGTACTGCTCTGGTCAAAAGTAGTGCACTACAAAAGGAGTAGAGTGCCATTTGAGACTCAGGCAGGCATAGTGCCAAAGATGTTTGATCAGCTGTATTTGTGGTGCTACAGCCTCCTTGGCTAATCCTTCTGAATTAATCTTCCTTTCTCTGTAAAGTGTATTTTATTCAGATTTGCATGCTCTCCTGCTCTCATCAGTATTGGAATCCGATGGGTTAGGCTTTTGGGTTTTTTCCTCTGCTGATTCACTCACCCTCTGCTTCTTTCCCCTCTGCCCCCCCCCCCCCCCCCCTATTGTGTGTCTCTCTCTCTCTCTCTCTCTCTCTCTCTCTCTCTCTCTCTCTCTCTCTCTCTCTCTCTCTCTCTCTCTCTCTCTCTCTTACACCCTTCCCTTCTATTCCCTCTGCGCTCCCTCTGTCTGTCTGTCTCCCCCTCCTTCCGTCTTGGTGCAGACACGTGTTAGACTGAGGCTGATACAGTCTGTCTGAAGAGAGCAACAAAGCCTCTCCTCTCCTCTATGTGGAAGGAAGTGTGTCGTGGAGCCGTCATGGTCTGCAGCCTGCAAACACACCTCCATCTCCCTGTGACCTTCTATTAGGGAGAAGTACAATGGCAGCCTTCCCTGCTCTGGCAGCCCTGCACGTCTCTAGCTAGCTACATAATATCTGACCCTGCACCCTGCCTGCAGCTAATGACAACTTCCTTTACTGTGCTGCTGGGTAGGGCTGAGACGTAGCTGTTGCTGTCATCGGGTTGATTTACTCAGTGACAGTTTAACACGTCTTTCTCTTAACATTTTTACATTTTAGTCATTTAGCAGACACTCTTATACAGAGAGACTTACAATTAGTGCATTCATCTTAAGACCTCTAGTTGAAACAACAACGCATCACAATCGTATCAAGTATATTTTCCCTCAACCAAGTATTTATGAGGATTGTCTGTGCTAGTGGGAAAAGAGAAGTGTCTTTTTTGGGGGGGGGGGTTACAGTTGAAGTCGGAAGTTTACATACACCTTAGATTGTTTAACTTGGGTCAAACGTTTCGGGTAGCCTTCCACAAGCTTCCCACAATAAGTTGGAAGTTGGAAGTTTACATACACCTTAGCCAAATACATTTAAACTCAGTTTTTCACAATTCCTGACATTTAATCCTAGTAAAAATTCCCTGTCTTAGGTCAGTTAGGATCACCACTTTTTTTTAAGAATGTGAAATGTCAGGATTATATTAGAGAGAATGATTTATTTCAGCTTTTATTTCTTTCATCACATTCCCAGTGGGTCAGAAGTTTACATACACTCAATTAGTATTTGGTAGCATTGCCTTTAAATTGTTTAACTTGGGTCAAACGTTTCAGGTAGCCTTCCACAAGCTTCCCACAATAAGTTGGGGGAATTTTTTCCCATTCCTCCTAACAGAGCTGGTGTAACTGAGTCAGGTTTGTAGGCCTCCTTGCTCGCACACGCTTTTTCAGTTCTGCCCACAAATTTTCTATAGGATTGAGGTCAGGGCTTTGTGATGGCCACTCCAATACCTTGACTTTGTTGCCCTTTAGTCATTTTGCCACAACTTTGGAAGTATGCTTGGGGTCATTGTCCATTTGGAAGACCCATTTGCGACCAAGCTTTAACTTCCTGACTGATGTCTTGAGATGTTGCTTCAATATATCCACATAATTTTCCTGCCTCATGATGCCATCTATTTTGTGAAGTGCACCAGTCCCTCCTGCAGCAAAGCACCCCTACAACATGATGCTGACACCCCCATGCTTCATGGATGGTTTTCTTCAGCTTGCAAGCGTCCTCCTTTTTCCTCCAAACATACTGATGGTCATTATGGCCAAAAAGTTATATTTTTATTTCATCAGACCAGAGAACATTTCTCCAAAAAATACTATCTTTGTCCCCATGTGCAGTTGCAAACCGTAGTCTGACTTTTTTTTATGGCTGTTTTGGAGCAGTGGCTTCTTCCTTGCTGAGCAGCCTTTCAGGTTATGTCGATATAGGACTCATTTTACTGTGGATATAGATACTTTTGTACTTTGTACAAAAGTGTTTATACTTGCGAGTGTTTATACTTGCGTACTATTGTTTGTACAGATGAACGTGGTACCTTCAGGCGTTTGGAAATTGCTCCCAAGGATGAACAGAAGCTTCTAAAGCCATGATATCATTTTCTGGAATTTTCCAAGCTGTTTAAAGGCACAGTCAACTTAGTGTATGTAAACTTCTGACCCACTGGATTTGTGATACAGTGAATATAAGTGAAATAATCTGTCTGTAAACAATTGTTGGAAAATGTACTTGTGTCATGCACAAAGTAGATGTCCTAACCGACTTGCCAAAACTATAGTTTGTTATCAAGAAATTTGTGGAGTGGTTGAAAAACAAGTTTTAATGACTCCAACCTAAGTGTATGTAAACTTCTGACTTCAACTGTATACACTCATCCACACACACACACACACACACACACACACACACACACACACTCATTCTTCACAGGTTTTTGGGCTGCATCCCAAACTGGTCAAAAGTAGTACACTATGTAGGGAATGGGGTGCCATTTGAGATGCAGATTTGGTCCCTGGGTTAGAAAAAGAGAGAAATAAAAACTTGTTATCTCAGTGCTGCCTTTCTGTCACTCTCCAACTCCTGACAGGCTGGACTGACTGACTCATAGATTCTATTTCTATCGACATACTGACTGACTGTGATGGAAAGCTGTGGCCAAATTAAAACCTACTAGAGAGACACCCAATTATGCTGTTAATAACTGCCCACTGACTTCTCTCTCGCTCTCTCTCTCAGCAGAATGGCACACTAAAGCAAAGCCTATTTGGCAATGAATATAGGCTACAAGATAGATAGGCTACATTTCTGTATAAGCACTTTGTGACTCCTGCTGATGTAAAAGGGGTTTTATAAATACATTTGATGTGATCGATAGGGTAATTCAGCTAGTACAAACTATGTGAATGCAGCCGTACACACAGCAGTCATACCAAAATAATGCTGAAAGTAGTAGCCTAGTTAAACATGCAAAACAAAAATACTGAATAGCAGTTTGACTTAGAATACTGACACAACTGTGAATGCCAACTAATGAATGCGAACAGAACAAAACAGCGGTAGGCCTACCTACTATAGGCCTATAAACAAAATATCACATCATGACACAGTCTATACTGAAAAAAAAAGATAATAACTCAACATTCAACAATTTCAAAGATTTAAAGAGTTACAGTTCAAATAAGGAAATCAGTCAATTGAAATATACAGTGATCCCTCGCCACTTCGCGGTTCACTTATCGCGGATTCGCTATTTCGCGGATTTTCATAATGCATTTTTTTTTTTTTTTTTGGTGCATTGTGCTCTGCATTCTGATTCGCTAAAAACTCACTCCCGCTTCTTGTATCAAAACATGCTACGAATTGTGCTATCATTTTGTCGTCTCGTGCAGTTATGTGTACGTACATAAAACAGCTTGGCAAATTTACATTAAGTTGGCCAAATTATCTTGTAATTTCGAACATCTCCTAAACCCATAATGGCCACTGAACTTAAGCGAGTAGCTGAGGAATGGGACCCTTTGATGAGCCGTTCATTACAGTTCTCCAACGTAATCGATGGTGGCATGTCGGTGTACAAGGATCTTTTTGCAAAGAAGAAAAAATAGCGACAACAGCTGCCTATCACTATGTTCTTCTCCCGAACAAACACACCTGCACCGCGGGCTTCAGAAGAAGAGAACACTGCAGAGCGCAGTCAGGATGCAGCGGCCCAGTCTGAAGAGCAGTGAAACGGCCTACACGTGAGTCACTGTATTTGTATACATGTAATAGTTGCTAATTGTAAAAAAAAAAAAAAGTTTTCTATTTCGCGGATTTCACTTATCGCGGGTCATTTTCGGAACGTAACCCCCGCGATAAACGAGGGATTACTGTACATTAATTAGACCATAATCTATTGATTTCACATGACTGGAAATACAGATATGCATCTGTTGATCACAGATACCAGTATCAGAAAACCAGTCAGTATCTTGTGTGACCACCTCATGCAACACATCTCCTTCGCATAGAGTTGATCCGGCTGTAGATTGTGGTCTGTGGAATGTTGTCCCTCTCCTCTTCAATGGCTGTGCCAAGTTGCTTGATATTGGCGGGAACTAGAACACGCTGTCGTACACGTCGATCCAAAGCATCCCAAACATGCTCACTGGGTGACGTGTCTGGTGAGTATGCAGGCCATCGAAGAACAGGGACATTTTCAGCTTCCAGGAATTGTGTACATATCCTTGTGACATGGGGCCGTGCATTATAATGCTGAAGCATGAGGTGATGGTGGCGGATGAATGGCACAATAATGGGCCTCGGGATAATGGGCCTCGTCACGGTATCTCTGTGCATTCAAATTGCCATTGGAGACTTATGGTAGAGAAATAAACATTACATTCTCTGGCAACGGCTCTGATGGACATTCCTGCAGTCAGCATCTTGGGATTGTGTTGGGTAATGATTATGCTGTTTAATCAACTTCTTGATATGCCACACTTGTCAGGTGGATTGATTATCTTGGCAAAGGAGAAATGCTCACAAACAGTTCGTATCACATTTCTGGGATCAGCTCATGAAGCATGGTACCAACACTTTACATGTTGCGTTTATATTTTTATTCAGTGTATATTTAGGCTAGTTATATTATCAGTTAACAAATGCAGTAAACAAAATGCAAATAACCAAAACACAGCCTACAGTAAGATGCAGCAATGCACAGCCGTCTTGCCAAATAAATAGGCCTATAGGCCAGCTTCAAACATGGAAAATCATGCCGCTCATGAGTTTAGCAACACCTTAAAATATGGCACAATACACTTATGTGGATCAAATTCGACCTACAAACGTAATTAATGAAGCAATGCCGGCCTGCCATAAACACGTTTCCAATACGTACAGTTCCATTTACAACATCAAAAGCAATAGGCTACGAAGAAGAACATAGAAATAGAATATAGGCAGTCTGTTTCGATGATGAAACATACCAATATGTAGCTATACCCAAGGGCGTCATTTGGGTTCTTGCATTGGAATTATATTGAATTCTGCTTATATTAGGTTATACCACAATAAACATAAAGTTCAAGAGAAGAGTGCTTTTGACTAATAAGAGACAGGTTGGCATGAAATCTCTGTTGTGCTCTATCAACACCATGGACAGAGCTCTACCTTTTTGGCTATGAAAATATAGGCTGGCTAAAGAAGTAATTTTGCCATTCCAGACTGTATGTTTTTGCTGAAAATGATTCCACTGGCTATACCACCAATATAGATTTTGATAAAAACCAACCAGCTAGATTGTTTCTTACCTTTTCAGAAGAGTTGCAGCCTCCTTGATATCCTGTTGAACTTCCTGAGTAATCGATCACTCCTTGTAAGACCGACCTCAAATGCCCGTTAGATTAGTTGATTTTTCCTCGCCTCGGGTGTAGCATATTTCATCTGTGCTGACTGAACATGTTTGTCAAAGTGAATAATCAATCAATCAAATGTATTTATAAAGCCCTTCTTACATCAGCTGATGCCACAAAGTGCTGTATAGAAACCCAGCCTAAAACCCCAAACAGCAAGCAATGCAGGTGTAGAAGCACGGTGGCTAGGAAAAACTCCCTAGAAAGGCCAGAACCTAGGAAGAAACCTAAAGAGGACCCAGGCTATGAGGGGTGACCAGCAGGATCAAATAATAATAATCACAGTGGTTGTTAAGGGTGCAACAGGTCAGCACCTCAGGAGTAAATGTCAGTTGGCTTTTCATAGCCGATCATTCAGAGTATCTCTACCGCTCCTGCTGTCTCTAGCGAGTTGAAAACAGCAGGTCTGGGACATGTAGCACGTCCGGTGAACAGGTCAAGGTTCCATAGCCGCAGGCAGAACAGCAGCACGGCCAGGTGGACTGGGGACAGCAAGGAGTCATCAGGCCAGGTAGTCCTGATGTATGATCCTAGGGCTCAGGTCCTCCGAGAGAGAGAAAAAAAGAAATAATGAGTTCTTGCCAGCGGCCTGTCATTAACAAGTGTTGACACCTCAGTTCCCATAGCACTTTGAACTTGTTTTTCTTTCCACAGTGCAGTGCATTTTAAATATTCCTTGCTTGATGCGTACCTAGCGAATCCTTTGGTTCTATCAATTACGCTTGGGCGGTATCCATATTTCATATTGTCATATTGTCCTTCTCTTATCCTGGGATTTACGGTATTACCGGCATAGCACACGAGGGGGCTAAAAATACAAGAAAAGCATTGGGTCGCTATTACCAGAATGCTAACAAAATTAGCACAAACTAATAACGAAATCACATAGACCCTGTTAGCTAAATGCTAACGATCGAAAAAAAACTAATTCCAAAGACAGGCAAATCCAGCTTATAGTTAGTAGCTACCAAATGTCATTTTTGGTGAGTGTGGACATTTACAAGCGAAAGTGAACCAGATAAATTTTGCAAATCAGCAAAGTTGTGATACTGCTCTTCCTTCAGAAAAGCATGCATGTGTACACGAAGAAGAACAGACGGAAAAGACAACTCATCCAGAGCTCTTTGACTTCCGGTAGAATGCCATTGTAAGATATCTGATGGCAAACATTTAGTAGTGAATTGCATACGAGTGTAACTTGATCACCTCATGTGCACTGCACAACAGAGACTCGTCGATAGATATAAAACGCTATGAACTCACCAGCACCCGCCGTGTCCCAAACACGTGACAGCCTCAACTGTTCTGGGGAACTTTGGTAAGCTTCATAATGTTAAATAATTTGACAGGAGAAATTAAGAACACAATCTTCTTTATTTCCTAACATATTGCACAAGTTGAATGACGGTATTAACATAAAAAGTAGCCAAATTTTTTAAAATGTCTTGAAAAACTAAACATTTTTTTTTTTTTACGGTATTGAAAACCCATCCTGTGGCTTTTTCCAAATACCCCGGTATACGGTATACCACCCAGGCCTATTATCCCCAATACAGAACTTTCAACATGGGAACCAAAATACGGCATCTGCAGTAATTGAGTATTCCAGCTACTCTCTTCCTATGAACCAGAAAACCTGCGGCTAGGGTAAGATTTTAGGCTAACCTGGGCTGACGTCTCTGTTTCAAGATCTTCAGGGACAGTCAGAGGTGGAGGAGGCTGTGGAGCCATAATCCTAGAGGTGGAATTCGGGGTAAGCTGTTCACGCGGAGGTAGCTGGAGCTCGGCAGCATCATCAAAGGAGTCATACCTAACCGCCCAGTGGCGTTCCATAGCCCCCTACACACACTCACTCTGCAGCGCGCTCTGTGCATGGTGCTGATACAGCTCAGCGGAGATACAGATTTCGCGCTAACCTTTCACTCAATCATTTGACATAAAACTAAATCTGAGGTGGCATAAATTTCAACTGAGCCCCCTTTTGCCCCCTCGTGGAGCCGGGCCCGCTCTCTCTGATCGTGTTTCTATGCCAGAGCCCATTAGATCAATACATGTCTGTTAGATTACAGCAACCTTCTCCCTATGTCTCAATCACATGGAGTGATGGAAGTTTGCGCTCACACTCCTTTACAATGCAGTGCTTATTGTGGCCGACTTACAAACCATTAACAGCATCTCTGAACACAGCCCAGGAGCTGTAGCTAGGGCTGTTACAGTGACCGTATTACCGCCATGCCGGCAGTCACGAGTCATGACTGCAGTCAAATTCACGTTACCATTTAGTCACGGTAACTAGGATTCTCCAATCTCTGATGCTGCTGATGATCATTAGTAGCCTACCAAACTTGCGAACTGCCTGGTACTCAGCACTCTACTGTCCATCTAATCACTCTGACATCAATGCAAATGAGAAGCGTCTTCCATTCACTATTTAAGTGCATAGATGACATGTATTTTTTCCCCCACTTCTGAGAGAGGTGCATGATAATGGTCCATTCTAAATCAAAACTAATTTCACACACATATTATTTTGTACATGTAAAGACAATATTCAATCAAGACTAGTGTAATGGGTGACACTATTAGCCAATCACCTTTTAATTATATATTATCACTGAGGCAAGAAATGGCACATGCCTAGTCCCTCACCTCATGTAGCCTAGCCAGTAGGCCTATATGTTTTGATAAACTTTGTATCACAACTAAACTGGCCAAATAACTCCTTAAAATTAAGCACATTAATCCAGTTTACAACCGGAGTAGAGCCTAACTGGCATCCATAGGCGACGTGTGAGTTTCAAGTTTGGGAAGATAATTTTCACCATAAAAATGCACCTTTATAATAAAGCATTACATGCATAATCGCATTTATGGTCACTTTTGAGAATAGTGTTTTCCCGCAAATTGATTGCATTTTGGAACATTCACGCTTATAGCCTACTGCTGTCTGCGCATTGCTGCACTTATAATGTGAAGAAATAGCCTAATAGTTTATCAACATTTTAAGCTAAACATTCTGATCTGTTGCATCAGCCTCATTGCTTTTAAAAAAATTTTTTGATGCTAGTGGTTGTATTAATTTGGGATCTATCACATCCCACAACTGTCCCAGACTATGTTTGAATATTTCTTTCTCGCACAGAAGGACAAGTTGAGCAATAGAATAGGTAAACTTTTGTTAACCCACTGTTCCTAGGATGTCATTGAAAATAAGAATTTGTTCTTAACTGACTTGCCTAGTTAAATAAAGTTTAAAAAAATTCCTAAAAAAAATAATTGGCTTATAAGAGTTGAGATATCTGAGAGAGCCATGTGAGTGAGAGGTGCTTTGGAACACGCAGCTGGAAGAAGGGAATTATAATTGTTATATTCAGCCCAATGTCACTGACCACTGGCCGCAAAATGCATGCATTTTGTATCCCAACTAAAGTTGCATAACATTTGTATCCCAACTAAAGTTGCTTAAATAACTTTCAATTTAGCACACAGGAGGACCTTTTTTTCTTAACCGCTCAACATAGCCAGATCAGGGACTAACATAAGGACCACTCTAAGTATGCTATTCTGTTCTTCTGAAATATACTACATTTTCTTTAGACCTGTTTAAAATAAATAATGGATTTATTGTGATGGTGTAGACTATATATTAAATGCAGTATATATTATTTGTGTTTGTTATTTAACTGTCGATTACCATGAGACCGGCAGTTATTTGCTTGACAGTCTCCGGCTGACAATTTCATGACCGCCACAGCCCTAGCTGTACCCTTCCCTGTTAATAAACAGAGAAAGGTATTACAAGGTGGATCCATGTATAATTGTCCCTTTTACGTTGTTGTGGCAATGGAGAGAGGAGTATTGCAATGTTAAAGTATGGAATTTGTCTCAATAAACACAAATAAAAAGACCCATAGTCATTTATCATGAAGCTGGGGGGAAGTTGGTTATAAATATTTTTCTGTGCGGCACAAACAAGACTAATTACACAGTAAAACCAGCTTTTATTCCCCAGTAACTCTCTCTCTCCACCACCTCATTATTCACTGTTTAAGATTAATGTATTTACATGCTAAAGGGAACCTCATGACACAAAACTCTGTCCCCCAAATGGCACCCTATTCCCTACACAGTGTACTACTATTCCCTACATAGTCCGCTATTTGGGACGCTGCCCCTACAAGAAGTTATCTTACTCTTTCACCCTACTACAAATTGTCAGATGAAAGAGAAGCTAGGTGATAGTTCCTGCTGATTCACAAAGCAGGGAAGCTATCGTACTTAGTGAATGTTAAAGTGATGGAGAGGTAGAATAGGTTATGTCCCAAATGGCACCCTATTCCTTATATAGTGCACTACTTTTGACCAGGGCATATAGGGGGATGCAGCCTAGGCTACGTAGCACTGCAAGACAAGTCTGAAGGATGTGTTATTCATCCCAAACAGAGAGACATGATTCATCTCTCCTTTCCTTCCTCTCCCTATGCACTGCTAGCTCTCCTTCATATTCAAGCCCAGAGCTGTTCTGAGGCTGCAATCCACATACTTATTTGGGATACATTATTATTTTCCCTGGTATGGTACGACTGTTGCCTGAAATAGAAATTCAAAGAACCCATTGTAAACAAATCACTTCAACAATTGCACCTGTTTTTTGTCCTTTGTTCAGTACCAAGAGGCACAGCAACTTGTTGTCACAAACTGATTTGTTTGCTTTTATTATCAGAGCTATTTTGACACATCAAACTAATCAAATCAAACCAAATTGTATTTGTCATATGCGCCGAATACAACAGGTGTAGGTAGACCTTACCGTGAAATGCTTACTAACAAGCCTTTAACCAACAATGCAGTTCAAGAAATAGAGTTAAGAAAATATTTATTAAATAAACGAATGTAAATAATAAGTAACAGAAAATAACAATAACGAGGCTATATACAAGGGGTACTGGTACTGGTACTGAGTCTATGTGAGGGAGTACAGGTTAGTTGAGGTAATTTGTACATGTAGGTAGGGGTTAAGTGACTATGCGTAGATAATAAACAGCGAGTAGCAGCAGTGTAAAAACAAAGAAGGGGGGGTCAATGTAAATAGTCTGGTAGAAGCTGTTAAGGAGCCCTTTGGACCTAGACTTGGCACTCCGGTACCACTTGCCTTCCGGTAGTAGAGAGAACAGTCTATGACTTGGATGACTGGAGTCTTTGACAATTTTTGGGGCCTTCCTCTGACACCACCTAGTATATAGGTCCTGGATGGCAGGTAGCTTGGCCCCAGTGATGTACTGGGCCGGATGCACTACCCTCTGTAGCGGTGATGCAACCGGTCAGGATGCTCTTGATGCTATTTGGTGCAACTGGAATACCTATTGATCCGGGCCATTCTCGTCCTGCGGCTTTTAGATCCATACCCCCTCTATATTTGATAGGCCTGTGCCCTCAGCCCTTTGGCCTGTGTGGTGATTATGCTTCTTGCGACCAGTGGTGCGTCTCAAATGGCACCCTATTCCCTATATAGTGCACTATGGGCCCTGGTCAAAAGAAGTTCACTTTAAAGGGAATAGTGTGCCATTTGGGACGCAACCTACTGCTTACTGACATCACTAGCGCGCTATGGCGATGTCATTAATAGACTACAATGTCATTGTGACACCTGATGAAGTCCCTGTGGAATAGAAACAGGAAATGATTAAGGATACTGCATCTCTGTCACCTTCACCAGACAATGACATCACAAAGCCACAGATGCTTGTCTCCACTCACTGTACTGTTGTTGCAGCCAGTAGGGTAACGTGGGGTAACTAGCGCCCCCCCCCCCCTAAAAACAATGTCAAATTTCTGACACAAAGAAACTGTGTTTGGTAAAAATGTGGATGATGATCATGCTTAAGCAAACAAGCTATAAGCTGGCTAAGGTTTACTTTTTTTTTGTTATTTCATGAAATGTTGTTTTTAGAAAAGGGGCGTTTTTCCCAAGTACTGTGGCAGCTGCTAATTTAGGTATCATTGACTTGATTTGGATTGCAGGGGGTACAGTTGCCCCATTGGAGGGGTGGGGGAGGGTTCCCCCCCAACACACTCACCTTAAATGTAACTGCTTTATAAAAACTGATTGAAATGTCAATCTCTAAGTTATTATTATAAACATTTTTATCTTTAGGCTCCCCTAATGGTATGTACTGTATGTGTACGTACAGTGGGGAGAACAAGTATTTGATACACTGCCGATTTTGCAGGTTTTCCTACTTACAAAGCATGTAGAGGTCTGTCATTTTTTATCATAGGTACACTTCAACTGTGAGAGACGGAATCTAAAACAAAAATCCAGAAAATCACATTGTATGATTTTTAAGTAATTAATTTGCATTTTATTGCATGACATAAGTATTTGATACATCAGAAAAGCAGAACTTAATATTTGGTACAGAAACCTTTGTTTGCAATTACAGAGATCATACGTTTCCTGTAATTCTTGACCAGGTTTGCACACACTGCAGCAGTGATTTTGGCCCACTCCTCCATACAGACCTTCTCCAGATCCTTCAGGTTTCGGGGCTGTCGCTGGGCAATACGAACTTTCAGCTCCCTCCAAAGATGTTCTATTTGGTTCAGGTTTGGAGACTGCCTAGGCCACTCCAGGACCTTGAGATGCTTCTTACGGAGCCACTCCTTAGTTGTTATTGACCAAATACTTATTTTCCACCATAATTTGCAAATAAATTAATAAAAAATCCTACAATGTGATTTTCTGGATTTTTTTTCCTAATTTTGTCTGTCATAGTTTAAGTGTACCTATGATGAAAATTACAGGCCTCTTTCATCTTTTTAAGTGGGAGAACTTGCACAATTGGTGGCTGACTAAATACTTTTTTGCCCCACTGTATATTAAATGAACTTATTATTTTTGTTAGTGACTTAAAACATTTTGATGATAGAGAACATTTGTATTTGAGCAAGCGTAGTGGCAGCTAGGGAATGTGTTGTAATTTTTATTTTTGACAAAGTGGTTTTTGTGAGAATTACAGAATTCACCCCGGGGGGCAAGTCACCCCACGTTACCCTGTGTCCTTGTCTAAAGATTGAGATTAAAGAGTATACACTCTTTGCCCAGTCTGTTGATAAAGATTACAGTAAAAGAGAAGCTTGTAGTATGTAGACAGCCCTGGGCAAAAGGGGGCATTACACTACATTTGTTTCAATCTGTAGCTCAGACATACAAAGTCACTTTGAGCTTTATGAGAGAAACATGGTCAAATACACTGAACCAAGATCAAATCAAAGTTTGACTTTACATATATTGAAACAAAATGAGCCAGACAGCACTGGTATAGCCAAGGTTTATAGAGCCAATATCAGTGCATTCCAACTGGCACACTAAAGCCAGCAGGGTATCATCTGAGGCAGAGCTGTGTCACACAGCCAGACCCACTTCTGACAGGCTGGTTGTGTGGTGCTGGTGACCAGCAGATGTGTGTGTGTGTGTGTGTGTGTGTGTGCGCCCTCACTGCTTTAGTCTGGCACCATGTAGCCCCCATGTGGCATTTGAGCCCAAAGCAAGGAAGACAAGCCAGGATTTCTTTAAAATGTGACTCTTTTCTGCTGTAATAAAAGTCAATTTTTAGTTACCGTCAGACTCCCTCTACTTTCTCTCTCTCATACAGAAGGATTAGTTTTCCCTCGCTATTGGCCTTCCTTCTTTTTATGTATTTTGATGAACCTGGATGGATGAAGCCTGTGAATGATGATCCCTTGACGTCAGTCAAAAGCGCCAGCTAAAGTAACAGTGTGTGTGCTTCCCAAATGGCATTCTATTCCCTATGGGGCGTGGTCAACAGTAGTGCACTATAAAGGGAATAGGATGCCATTTGAGGACGAAGCCAAAGAAAATCCCAATGAAAATCAAATGAGCAGTGGATAAAGGAAAGTGAGACCAGACTACAGGATCCTCAAGTATTTAATTCAGTAGGAATTAAATTTGAACGCTCGACCAGGCCGGATTCATTGACTTGACACTTTAAATGCCTCGATCTCAATGCAAATGTGCTACTCTCTCTCCTGCCAAGGTTGATTACCTGCCATTAATGTCCCAGTGCGTCGTGACCTTCCCTCCCCGTGTCAGCACTCTATTTACACCTTTAAACTGCCTGTCAAACACTGATCCATTCTCCTTCCCCCGGCCACGGCCCATTTGTTTGAACAGGGACGGCCACTGCAGGGCATACGAACTGAGTCTCAGTATGTGTCCAAAATGGCAACCTATTCCTTATATAGTTTATTACCAGGGCACTATATAGGGAATAGGGTTCCATTCGGGACACAGCCTCTCTCTGTCTGTATGCAAAACATAATTTCTTTGTGTTCTGGTGATTGACATGGCCCGTGTCATCATTCCTACATCTGAATCATTTGATAACAGCCTATAATTTAGATTAGGGAATTGGATGTGGGATTTATCATTATTATTGTGTTATTAATTTCAACAGTTGCGATGGTTAGTTGGAGACAGCTCCTCAGATTGACCAGTAGGTGTAGCAGTGACATCTTATTTCAGATGGAGGGATGAGAGGAGGGAGTGGGAGGGAGAAGTTCCTGTAGTTGTCCGATGAGTTATATTCTGTGGCTGATTCTAGCTGTTTCTTATTTCAGTCCTGCTATGCTTTTTCATCAGGCTCTGTTCTGCTTGACTTTCAGTCTGTGTCGTCAGCTGTGTTCTGTCCACCTAATTGCATTTCACTGTGGGCCGTTTTGGCCGTTTGACTGTCATTGTATTAATGCATACAAAATATACTGTAGATTTATATACAGTGCATTCGGAAAGTATTCAGACCCCTTGACTTTTTTCACATTTTGTTACATTACAGCCTTATTCTTTTTCTTTGATTTTGTCACGCCCTGGCCTTAGTATTCTTTGTTTTCTTTATTATTTTAGTTAGGTCAGGGTGTGACATGGGGAATGTTTGTGTTTTGTTGGTTTTGGGTGTTTCTATGGTAAATGGGTTGTTGGGTGTAGTATATGGGTTTGTGTTGAGTACATGTGTCTAGCGTTGTCTATGTATGTTTAGTTGTCTAGGAGAGTCTATGGTTACCTGAATGAGTTCCCAATTAGAGACAGCTGATTTCGGTTGTCTCTGATTGGGAGCCTTATTTAGGGTAGCCATAGGCTTTCATTTGTTGTGAGTAGTTGTCTATGTGATACGTTTGTAGCCAGTGTGTGCACATCGTTGTTTAGCTTCACGATCGTTTTCTTGTTTTGTTTAGTTCGTAAGTGTGTTTGTTTCGTTTGCCTTCTTCATCAATAAAAAGGAGATGGCTTATTTTCCTAAAGCTGCGTATTGGTCCGTCAATCCTCCACACGATCGTGACAGAACTACTCACCAATACAGGACCAAGCGGCATGGAAAGCGGCAACAGGACCCACCTACACAGGATTCGTGGACATGGGAGGAGATACTGGATGGTAAGGGGCCGTGGGCACAACCGGGAGAATATCGCCTTCCTCGTGAAGAGCTGGAGGCAGCTAAAGCCGAGAGGAGGCGATATGAGGAGGCAGCACGGAGACAAGGCTGGAAGCCCGTGAGTACAACCCAAAAATTTCTTGGGGGGGGCCTTAAAGGGAGTGTGGCGAAGTCAGGTAGGAAACCTGCGCCTACTCCCTGTACTTACCGTGGAGAGCGAGAGTACGGGCAGACACCGTGTTACGCAGTAGAGCGCACGGTGTCTCCTGTACGCGTGCATAGCCCGGTTCGGTACATTTCAGCTCCACGTATCGGCCGGGCTAGACTGAGCGTTGAGCCGTATGTCATGAAGCCGGCCCAACGCATCTGGTCACCAGTGCGTCTCCTCGGGCCGGCGTACATGGCACCAGCCTTACGCATGGTGTCCCCGGTTCGCCTACATAGGCCGGTGCGGGTTATTCCACCTCCCCGCACTGGTCAGGCGACGGGGAGCATACAACCAGGTAAGGTTGGGCAGGCTCGGCGCTCAAGGGAGCCAGTACGCCTGCACGGTCCGGTATTTCCGGCGCCACCTCCCCGCCCCAACCCAGTACCACCAGTGCCTCCTCCACGCACTAGCCATATGGTGCGTGTCTCCAGCCCTTTACCACCAGTGCCTAAACCACGCACCAAGCCTCCTGTGTGTCCCCAGAGTCCTGTGCGTCCTGTTGCTGCTCCCCGCACTAGCCCTGAGATGCGTGTCCCCAGCCCGGTGCCACCAGTCCCGGCACCACGCACCAGGCCTACAGTGCGCCTCAGCCGGCAGGAGTCTGCCGTCTGCACAGCGATGCCTGAACTGCCCGTCTGCCAAGCGCCATCTGAGCCATCCGTCTCCCCAGCGCCATCTGAGCCATCCGTCTCCCCAGCGCCATCTGAGCCATCCGTCTCCCCAGCGCCGTCTGAGCCATCCGTCTGCCATGAGCCTGCAAAGCCGCCCGTCTGCCATGAGCCTGCAAAGCCGCCCGTCTGCCAAGAGCCTACAGAGCCGTCCGCCAGACAGGAGCCGCTAGAGCCGCCCGCCAGACAGGAGCCGCTAGAGCCGCCCGCCAGACAGGATCTGCCAGAGCCGCCAACCAGACAGGATCTGCCAGAGCCGCCAACCAGACAGGATCTGCCAGAGCCGCCAACCAGACAGGATCTGCCAGAGCCGCCAACCAGACAGGATCTGCCAGAGCCGCCAACCAGACAGGATCTGCCAGAGCCGCCAACCAGACAGGATCTGCTAGAGCTGTCAGCTAGCCATGAGCAGCCAGATCCGTCAGCTAGCCATGAGCAGCCAGATCCGTCAGCTAGCCATGAGCAGTCAGATCCGTCAGCCAGCCATGAGCAGCCAGATCCGTCAGCCAGCCATGAGCAGCCAGATCCGTCAGCCAGCCATGAGCAGCCAGATCCGTCAGCCAGCCATGAGCAGCCAGATCCGTCAGCCAGCCATGAGCAGCCAGATCCGTCAGCCAGCCATGAGCAGCCAGATCCGTCAGCCAGCCATGAGCAGCCAGATCCGTCAGCTAGCCATGAGCAGCCAGATCCGTCAGCTAGCCATGAGCAGCCAGATCCGTCAGCTAGCCATGAGCAGCCAGATCCGTCAGCCAGCCATGGGCCGTCCCTCAGTCCGGAGCTGCAGTCCCTCAGTCCGGAGCTGCCGTTCCTCAGTCCGGAGCTGCCCCTTATCCTGGTGCTGCCCCTTATCCTGGTGCTGTCCCTTACCCTGGTACTGCCCCTTAGTTCGGAGCTGCCCCTGACCCTGGTACTGCCCCTTACCCTGGTACTGCCCCTTACCCTGGTACTGCCCCTTACCCTGGTACTGCCCCTTAGTTCGGAACTGCCCCTTAATGCAGTGGGGTTAATGTGGAGGGGGGTCTTTTGGAGGAAGCTAAGGAGGCGGTTAGGGACTGTGGTGACGTGGGGACCACGACCAGAGCCGGAGCCGCCACCGTGGATGGAAGCCCACCCAGACCCTCCCCTAGACTGGTTAATGGTGCGCCCGGAGTTCGCACCTTAAGGGGGGGGTTATGTCACGCCCTGGCCTTAGTATTCTTTGTTTTCTTTATTATTTTAGTTAGGTCAGGGTGTGACATGGGGAATGTTTGTGTTTTGTTGGTTTTGGGTGTTTCTATGGTAAAGGGGTTGTTGGGTGTAGTATATGGGTTTGTGTTGAGTACATGTGTCTAGCGTTGTCTATGTATGTTTAGTTGTCTAGGAGAGTCTATGGTTACCTGAATGAGTTCCCAATTAGAGACAGCTGATTTCGGTTGTCTCTGATTGGGAGCCTTATTTAGGGTAGCCATAGGCTTTCATTTGTTGTGAGTAGTTGTCTATGTGATACGTTTGTAGCCAGTGTGTGCACATCGTTGTTTAGCTTCACGATCGTTTTCTTGTTTTGTTTAGTTCGTAAGTGTGTTTGTTTCGTTTGCCTTCTTCATCAATAAAAAGGAGATGGCTTATTTTCCTAAAGCTGCGTATTGGTCCGTCAATCCTCCACACGATCGTGACAGATTTAAAAAAAATGTTCCCCCTCAATCTACACACACTACCCCATTATGACAAAGCAAAAACAGGTTTTTAGTAAATGTAGCTAATAAAATAAAATAAAATGATATCACATTTACATAACTATTCGGACTCTTTACTCAGTACTTTGTTAAAGCACCTTTAGCACCTGCAGCGATTACAGCCTCGAGTCTTCTTGGGGTGGCAGGTTGCCTAGTGGTTAGATCGTTGGGACAGTAACCGTAAAGGTTGCTGGATCGAATCTCAGAGCTGACAATGTAAAAATCTGTCATTCTGCCCCTGAACAAGGCAGTTAATTAACCCACTGTTCGTTAGGCTGTCATTGTAAATAAGAATTTGTTCTTAACTGACTTGCTTAGTTAAATAAAGGTTAAATATATATTTTATTTAAATGACACTACAAGCTTGGCACACCTGTATTTGGGGAGTTTGTCCCATTCTTCTCTGCAGATCCTCTCAAGCTCTGTCAGGTTGGATGGGGAACGACACAGCACAGCATATTTTCAGGTTTCTCCACAGACGTTCAATTGGGTTCAAGTCCGGGCTCTGGCTGGACTTCTCAAGGACATTCAGAGACTTGTCCCGAAGGCCCTTAGACTTCAGCGAAGGTCCTGAGCACTCTGGAGCAGTTTTTTTATCATGGATCTCTCTGTACTTTGCTCCGTTCATCTTTCCCTCGATCCTGACTAGTTCCCCAGTCCCTGCCGCTGAAAAACTTCCCCACAGCATGATGTTGCCACTGCCATGCTTCACCGTAGGGATGGTGTCAGGTTTCCTCCAGAAGTGACGCTTGGCAGTTCAATCTTGGTTCTCATGGTATGAGAGTCCTTTAGGTGCCTTTTGGCAAACTCCAAGCGGGCTGTCGTGCCTTTTACTGAGGAGGGGCTTCTGTCTGGCCACTCTACCATAAAGGCTTGATTGGTGGAGTGTTGCAGAGATGGTTGTCCTTCTGGAAGTTTCTCCCATCTCCACAGAGGAACTCTGGAGCTCTGTCAGAGTGACCATCGGGTTCTTGGTCACCTCCCTGACCAAGGCCCTTCACCCCTCATTGCTCCGTTTGGCCGGGCGGACAGCTCTAGAAGAGTCTTGGTGGTTCCAAACTTCTTAAATTTTAGAATGATGGCGGCCACTGTGTTCTTGGGGACCTTCAATGCTGCAGAATGTTTTTAGACACAATCCTGTCTCAATCCTGTCTCTGAGCTCTTCGGACAATTCCCTCGACCTCATGGCTTGGTTTTTGCTCTGACGTTTACTGTCAACTGTGGGACCTTATATAAACAGGTTTGTGCCTTTCCAAATCATGTCCAATCAATAGAATTTACCACAGGTGGACTCCAATCAAGTTGTCGAAACATCTCAAGGGTGATCAATGGAAACAGGATGCACCTGTGCTCAATTTCGAGTCCCATAGCAAAGGGTCTGAATACTTATGTAAATAAGTTGAGATTGTTTAAATAAATGTTCTAAAATTTCTTAACCTGTTTTCGCTTTGTCATTATGGGGTATTGTGTGTAGATTGAGGGTAAAAAAAATAAAAATAATTCAGAATAAGGCTGTAATGTAACAAAACATGGAAAAAGTCATGGGATCTGAATACCTTCTGAAGGCACTGTATCTCGCCACCCTCTTAATATTGCAGATTGTGGCTTCGATCAATGTAATTGTCTGCATCATTTTCAAACCCCCATATATATTTTTGTAAATATATATATATTCCTTTAATTTTCCCCTAACCCTACCATCCTGCCCTAATTGGAGTAAACTAATGGACAACAACTCTTAGGCTTCAACTTGCAGCTCATACATACTATATACATTTTACAATTATTTTACAATAGTTTTATAATAATCTTTTGTTTGTTTTTAGTCCCATCCTTCAGCTCCATATAGCTATGTTTATTTCCCCTGCAATAGTGCTCAGCCCCCTCCTCTCCTAGCTTCCATCCTCCTCTCTTTCGCTCTCCTCCCCGGCAGGGTTTGGTGTGAAGCCAACAATAGTCTCTCTGTCTCTACTCATCCCCACAGACAGTCTCTGGCTGCCTGCTATTATAATTCACAGCAACAGCCAAACAAAGAGGAAGGGGGCACTAATGCAGCACATTCAAAATGAATTAAAATCAGGGCTACTCTGTTACTGCTGTCATTTTGATTTCCTAGCAAAACTCCCTTTTGTTAATCAACAACAGACACTCCTGTTTTTTACTCCTAGTGGTCATTCATTTCAAGTCTACTGTTATGACGGGATACTGAGAAATGGGAGTGAAAGCAGCCTGGGAACTTTTGTACCCTGTATGTATCCAACTCTGAGGATAAATAGGTCCGCCTGTATGGAGATGACTTATTTCCTTTCCGTCTAGCCAGGGGAATGTTGTACACCTGCCTCCATTGCTCTGCAGAGCACAGTATTTCATCACGTTATTATAGTGCTTTCCCAGACGTCCCCTCTAAATCAAACAAGACAAGTAAAGGCAATACATGATGTTTCTTTTCATCTGCCTCTGTTTCCCGTCTGATAAAGGCTGACATGTTGTTTCAGTAGGTTCCTTTGAATAACACTGATAAATAGGGATGGAAGGAGGGGGGGCCGGAGTAGTTTTAAACTGAGAGAGGTTTTGGTAGTGAAACTGCATGCCTATTGGCTTGGCTGCTGTATGAGTACTGTTCTGTTTCCCTACATCCTTACAGGGGGATGACACAGCTAAAGATGAGGAGAATTCACTGAGGTACAGCTACAGCTGCGTGGGCTGATGTTGTGGTGGATATGAAGGTTGCGTCCCAAATGGCACCCAACTCCCTATACTGGTAGGGACAATGTTAGGGAGTTTGGATGAATGGACTTTATGTTATGTAGCCAGCACGCGGGATATCCGTTGCTGTACTGGACCTTAGCACCACCACCTTTTGAAGACTCAAATGTGCTAAGCCAACACAAGATGTTAAACTGATGTTTAACTTTGGTATTTGACCCAGCCCTCTGGACCAGGTCTAAGGGTATGTTTTTCACATGTGAGTATTAAATCAGAGCAGAATGCTAATTGGTTTTATCTGGTTATTGGCAATATCACAGTACAGTGATGTGCAGCGACATTTATCATGAAAACACCGAGTTTTAAATACAATCACTTTAATATACTTATGTATCAGCAGTGTTGGAAAGCTGCTACCTAAATAATAAAAAAAATAAAAAGTACATCTACCTCACCATAGCCTACATGCTGTTGTAGGATGGGGCAAAACAGATATCATCATGTTCCCTGCGATGGATGGTCTTTGGAGCGGTGTTCATAGTTTAATAATCAATATACAGTAGTAGCAGCAGGGAAGGCAGGCGGTCGTGAAACATTGTTACTGTTGGTGGTGACGCTATAAGTAGTTTCAGCATTGCTCCTCTCGTATAGCGCACCTTGTCGTCCTGGATCTGAGCCCGGGATGGGTCCCGAATGACTAAATAGTAAATAGTGCCATTTGGGACTCATCCTGGGTTTGGGAAGACACCTCCCCTTATTGATATCAGTATGATTTATGTTCCCTTGCTCCCCTGGCTGGCCGTCCCTAAGCTTGAGTCCACTTTGTGCGTTATCCCTGTCTAACACATAGAGACACACACAGGCACAGACCAGAAACCAGCTAGACGAGCCTGGAATCTAAACCGAATATCATTGTTTCATTCCACAGTGAAGAAACTGAACTATAATACGTTTGGATTTTAGGCTAAGGCCCTGACCAGACTGACTTAGAGCCATAAAGTACATATTCCCAATTTATGGTTCTGGCTCTTAACCTCGTCCCCAGGTTCACTTGCTTCCTCGTGTAGATAGTTGGACAGAGACGGCTGGTGGACCAGGTTAATCTCACCTTGACTGTATACGAGTTATTTTTCTTCTTATTCCAGACTGTTCGCGACAGTAGATGTGTCTCTGCAGCAGAATGTTCCCTTCTTAATGAGCGAACTCTATGTTCCCTCCGAGCAGCCCTCTCACCCTCACACCGTACACAAACCGGCTCACACAGTACGTACCGTGTCAGGAGAGAACAAATGAAGAGTTGATGCATTGTGGATGACTACTCGCCTGAAATGAATAGGCTGCTGGCTCAGGACAAACAACACTTGATGAAACAATGTTTTCTCTTCTCTGCTTTTACTGTTTCTTAAATTATTAGAATTGGATATCCGTGTTGTTTCTCATACAAACCCAAAGTATTATCATAAAGCTGATTACCCCAGAATATTACTGCTCCTCAAAGTCAGCTTGGACAATGGCCGTCTTTGGCTCTGATGTACAAAGTGTTTTAGGATAGTTCAGGACTTTAGTAATTGTTGAATGGATGATGTGTGGTGAATTATTCTCTCGGTCTTCCTCTGACGCGGGGTAACTCCTAATCCTACAGTAGGAAAACCTCAATCTCAACCTCAAATCCCCAATAGTATTTGGTGGGGGATGGGGTGACTTTCCCCTTTACTATGTAAGCACTTTGAGCAGTTGGAAGCCCTATATAAATCCAATCAATTAATTAAAGGTCCCAAATAGTCATTCTGATTTCTGTGTAAAATAGCCTTTTGAGTGACTCAAATATCACCCATAATATTTTTGGGGATATACATGCTCACCATTTTAGAAAAAAATAGTTTTTCTCTCATGGCTAACTACCGGGAAGTTTGAAAAGACAGGCTGAGTGGGCTCGCCTTGACTGACAGCTCTTTGAAACGCATATGTCAAAATACTTGGAGGCAGTGAGAAGTGTTGCAGTAAAATCATCTTAAGCAAATTTGGTGATATACAAAACAATTCAAACAACATGGACATTGCAACAATTATTTTTATACCTCTCCCGTTTGGCATGTCTCTTGTGATGTGGTTCACAGCAGCACTGACAGATGTGTTGACATGACAACTGCTGGCTGAAGACCTATCTATCCAATAACTAACTAACACCAGACACATATGAAAGGGGAAACATATAAGTATATTTTCCACAGATGAATAGTGTAAACTTTTAATAATATTTGCCGACACCCTACAGTCATATTTGTGGCACCAGTAGAGTAGCTATCTAGCTATATAGTCACACCTTCTCAGATGTTGATTACAAGGCGGTACATATTTAAATTAGGTAAGAGAATATCATTTTACCATTGGAGTATTAAAATGAGAGTGAGGGTGATGTCACCGTATCACCTTAATAATCCCGCCTCCTGAATCCAAGTGTTTGACATGGAGAGTGGACCAGTAACTTTATGATCAAACTTTATCAATGTCGAAGCAACAGTCATTTTTCACACTTTGGCCATCATACACCATATGAAATTTAATGAAAAACATTATTTTCACTGTTCATGACCTGTATGAATCAATTAAATAGAAGTTTAATGTCATTAGCTGCAGCAGAGGTCGTGGTCAAACAGAAGAGTTTACTTCTGGTCCTATGGGCCCTGGTCAAAAATAGTGCACTATATAGGGAAAAGGGTGCCATTTCAGATGCAGCTATACATTTATTTCCCCAACCAGCGTTACATCGGTGTTAAGTGAACTCTCTCACGGGAAGCTGTGACCTCACTTGTGTAATTCTATAATTGTGTGTGTGTGTGTGTGTGTGTTCCTCACATATGTAGGTAGGGTTTTAATTTGGCTTCAGATAAATGCCATTGGTTGGCCTACACCGATAGCCTCTGCCATCTCCGGACTGATTAAATGAATGGAGGCTCATGGTGGTGTCTTAGGCACAGCTCTACACACAGGCAGACTGCAGAATCAAACGTCTGTACTGGATTGTTTGTATGTTCTAGGTCATTAGCAGAAAGGGTAGGTGAGGTGTATTCACGTCAATGCTAAAGAGCAGTATGAATCGTTTGCTTCTGTTAAGAATGCCTTACCTTTACTCTTGAAGGTATGTTTAGTATTTACACTAGCATTCGTTTCTTCAGAAGTTAATATTTAGTTGCTTGATCTGGGCCTTGTGTGGCTCCTCCTGATCAAACCATGGTTAGGGTTAGGGTTAGCTTTGAGAGAAGAGCAGAGGGGATTAAAGTGCCTCGTCATGCTGAGGTACATCTTGTCTCCCAAATGGCACTCTATTCCCTATATATTGCATTATTTTTGACCAGGGCCCATATGGTTCTGGTCAAAAGTAGTGCACTATATGGGGAATAGGGTGCCATTTGAGACATGGCCATATAAGGTGCATTGAAGTGGTTTCTAACCCACCGGAGGAGGAGCGTTATGAGCAAGCCTGTGGAGGAGCTGGAGTCATCCTGGATCCGCTTACGCACAGCATCACTCAGGGCCAGTACACAGGGTCACTGTGTGGGAATCAGAGATGTGTACATACATCACTCTCAGATGCTGCATACAGCAGATCACACTGCATTCAGTGTGAGTGTGTGTGTGTTTGTGTGTGTGTGTGTGTGTGTGTGTGTGTATTTGCATGCCCATTAATAGCCTACCGCTTTTATCCAGAGCTCTGGCTATGGATCTTGTGGTACAGTTTGGATTTGAGCCATCAATTCTCCCTCTCAGAAACAGTCAGACACAGCATCTTTCCACATTCTCTGTTTCCCTTGTCAGTGGGTGAAGACGTTGCCCTGTGGTTCTTCATTTCTATGCATATTGATTTATGAGAATAAGTGAGAGTTGAGATTTCTGTAAATTTCCCGATATCTATCAGATCTTGCCAGCAAGACAGTGGAATGTCCTCTGAGTTCCAGCAGGTGGTTTTAGACTAGCTATATTTTAAATGTGGTTGTAGTGCAGGCTTCACAGGATAACTGGCATTTTTTATGCAGTTAGAACTCGACACAGTCAGCCATTTCCCTGAAGGTAGTTGTCTACACCTCAGATGTGCTGCATGTCAATGGATCTGACCTGTGACCTACAGTAGTACAGTATATGGTACAGTAGTACCGTATCCACAGTATTTACAGTTCTGTGCTGGGAATTGCCAGGGACCTCAAGATACAATATTATCACAACTTTGGTGCTGATACGACATGTATCGTGATTCTCACGATTTATATGTATTGCCTATCGATACTGTGATTTTATTGCGAATCAATGTTCCAAAGATATTGCTTACCATATGTTTGCTGCAGAGAGACAAGAGAGAGCCATGAGAAAATTAGTTTTGATCGTTCATGGAATTAAAACTGCTGAAAACGAATTGGCTCCCTATTTAAAAAGAAGATGGAGAACAAGCTATGAAAGAAAAATACTGGCATTTTGGTGCAGGTACAGCAAACTAACGCAAAAATAATATTGTGATATTGTCAATACGATACAGAGTCTTCAGAAAGTTTTCACACCCCCTTGACTTTTTCCACATTTTGTTGTTTTACAACTTGAGATTTTGTCACTGGCCTACACACAATACTCCATAATGTCAAATTGGAATTATGTTTTCAGAAATGTTTACTAATTAATTAAAAAGGAAAAGCTGAAATGTCTTGAGTCAATAAGTATTCAAACCCTTAATTAATAACTCCAAGGTACACTAAGGTAACCTGCCTAAATGACTACCGACCTGTAGCACTCACGGTTGTAGCCATGAAGTGCTTTGAATGGCTGCTCATGGCTCACATCAACACCATTATCCCAGAAACCCTAGACCCACTCCAATTTGCATGAAACCCTAACAGATCCATAGATCTCTATTGCACTACACACTGCCCTTTCCCACCTGGACAAAAGGAACACCTATGTGAGAATGATATTCATTGACTACAGCTCAGCATTCAACACCATAGTGGCATCAAAGCTCAACAGTGATCACCTGATCACCGACAATGACGAGGTAACCTATTCCCCCTCAAGAGATTGAAAAATTTGGCATGGGTCCTCAGATCCTCAAAAGGTTCTACAGCTGCACCATCGAGTGCATCCTGACTGGTTGCATCACTGCCTGGTATGGCAACTGCTCGGCCTCTGACCGCAAGGCACTACAGAGGGTAGTGCGTACGGCCCAGTACATCACTGGGGCCAAGCTTCCTGCCATCCAGGACCTCTACACCAGGCGGTGTCAGAGGAAGGCCCAAAAAATTGTCAAAGACTCCAGCCACCCTAGTCATAGACTGTTCTCTCTGCTACTGCATGGCAAGTGGTACCAGAGTGCCAAGTCTAGGTCCAAGAGGCTTCTAAACAGCTTCTACCCCCAAAACATCAAAGCAAAATCTAATCAAATGGCAACCCAGAGTATTTGCATTGCCCCTCCTTTTATGCCGCTGCTACCCTCTATTATCTATGCATAGTCACTTTAATAACTCTACCTACACTACTGTTCAAAAGTCTGGGGTCACTTAGAAATGTCCATGTTTTTGAAAGAAAAGCACATTTTTTGTCCATTAAAATAACATAAAATTGATCAGAAATACAGTGTAGACATTGTTAATGTTGTAAATGACTATTGTAGCTGGAAACGGCTGATTAAAAAAAATATATATATATATACAGTTGAAGTCGAAAGTTTACATAGACTTAGGTTGGAGTCATTAAAACACATTTTTCAACCACTCCACAAATTTCTTGTTAACAATCTATAGTTTTGGCAAGGCAGTTAGGACATCTACTTTATGCATGACACAAGTAATTTTTCCAACAATTGTTTACAGACAGATTATTCCACTTATAGTTCACTGTATCACAATTCCAGTGGGTCAGAAGTTTACATACACTAAGTTGACTGTGCCTTTAAACAGCGTGGACAATTCCAGAAAATTATGTCATGGCTTTAGAAGCTTCTGATAGGCTAATTGACATAATTTGAGTCAATTGAAGGTGTACCTGTGGATGTATTTCAAGGCCTACCTTCAATCTCAGTGCCTCTTTGCTTGACATCATGGGAAAATCAAAAGAAATCAGGCAACAAAAATTGTAGACCTCCACAAGTCTGGTCGTCCTTGGGAGCAATTTCCAAACACCTAACAAGTACCACGTTCATCTGTACAAACAATAGTACGCAAGTATAAACACCATGGGACCACGCAGCCGTCATACCACTCAGGAAGGAGACACATGCTGTCTCCTAGAGATTAACGTGCTTTGGTGTGAAAAGTGCAAATCAGTCCCAGAACAGCAGCAAAGGACCTTGTGAAGATGCTGGAGGAAACGGGTACAAAATTATTGATATCTACAGTGAAACGAGTCCTATATCGACATAACCTGGAGGCCGCTCAGGAAGGAAGAAGCCACTGCTCCAAAACCGCCATAAAAAAGACAGACTACGGTTTGAAACTGCACATGGGGACAAAGATCGTTCTTTTTGGAGAAATGTCCTCTGGTCTGATGAAACAAAAATAGAACTTTTTGGCCATAATGACCATCATTATGTTTGGAGGAAAAAGGGGGATACTTGCAAGCCGAAGAACACCATCCCAACCGTGAAGCACGGGGGTGGCAGCATCATGTTGTGGGGGTGCTTTGCTGCAGGAGGGACTGGTGCACTTCACAAAATAGATGGCATCATGAGGTAGGAAAATTATGTGGATATATTGAAGCAACATCTCAAGACATCAGTCAGGAAGTTAAAGCTTGGTTGCAAATGGGTCTTCCAAATGGACATTGACCCCAAGCATACTTCCAAAGTTGTGGCAAAATGGCTTAAGGACAACAAAGTCAAAGTATTGGAGTGGCCATCACAAAGCCCTGACCTCAATCCTATAGAACATTTGTGGGCAGAACTGAAAAAGCGTGTACGAGCAAGGAGGCCTACAAAGCTGACTCAGTTACACCAGCTCTGTCAGGAGGAATGTGCCAAAATTCACCCAACTTATTGTGGGAAGCTTGTGGAAGGCTACTCGAAATGTTTGACCGAAGTTATACAATTCAACGTCAACAGTGAAGAGGTGACTCTGGGATGCTGGCCTTCTAGGCAGAGTTGGGGGGAAAAATGCCGTATCACAGATTGGCCAATAATAAGTAAAGATTAAGATGGGCAAAAGAACACAGACACTGGACAGAGTTAGATTGGTGCTGGTAAAGTGGGAGATTTGTACAGGCTAAAAGGGATCTTGAAGAAGGAAGGCTATCACTCCATTTTGCAACGCCATGCCATAGCCTGGGGTAGGCTGTCATTGTAAATAAGAATTTGTTCTTAACTGACTTGCCTAGCTAAATAAAGGTTATATAAAATAAAAACCCTGTGGACGGCGCTTAATTGGAGCCAATTTCCTCCTACAACAGGACAATGACCCAATGTACAGCTTCAAACTATCCAATAACTATTTAGGGAAGAAGCAGTCTGCTGGTATTCTGTCTATAATGGAGTGGCCAGCACAGTCACCGGATCTTAACCCTATTGAGCTGTTGTGGGAGCAGCTTGACCGTATGGTACGTAAGATGTGCCCATTAAGCCAATCCAACTTGTGGGAGGTGCTTCAAGAAGCATGGGGTGAAATCTCTTCAGATTACCTCTACAAATTGACAACTAGAATGCCAAGGTCTGCAAGGCTGTAATTGCTGCAAAAGGAGGATTCTTTGACGAAAGCAAAGTTTGAAGGACGCAAATATTATTTCAATTAAAAATCATAATTTAGAACCTTGTCAACGTCTTGACTATATTTCCTATTAATTTTGCATCTCATTTCATTTATGTTTTCACGGAAAACAAGGATATTTCTAAGTGACCCTAAACTTTTGAACAGTAGTGTACATGTACATATTATGTAAATTACCTTGACTAACCGGTGCCCCCGCACATTGACTCTGTACTTGTACCCCCTATATATAGTCTTGCTATTGTTATTTTACTGCTGCTCTTTAATTACTTGCTACTTTTATTTCTTATTCTTTTTCGTATTTTTTCAACTGCATTGTTGGTTAGGGGCTTGTAAGTAAGGATTTCACTGTAAGGTCTAAACCTGTTGTATTCGGCGCATGTGACTAATAACATTTGATTTGATTTAATTTAAGGCAAGCCTAAATAAGTTCAGGTGTAAAAATGTGCTTAACAAGTTACCTAATAGTTGCATGTACTCTCTCTGTGTGCAATTAAAGTGTTTAACATTATTTTTGAATGACGTTCTCATCTCTGTACCCCACACATACTGTACACTAATCTGTAAGGTCCGTCTGTCGAGCAGTTAATTTCAAACACCGAATCAACCACACATACCTTTTTTCTAATGCTTAGGAAAAAAGGGCACCTATTGGTAGGTAGAAAAAAGCAGACATTGAATATCCCTTTGAGCATGGTGAAGTTATTAATTACACTTTGGATGGTTAATCAATACACCCAGTCACTACAAAGATACAGGTGTCCTTTCTAACTCAGTTGCTGGAGAGGAAGGAAACCGATACAGAATAAAAAAATATTCCAAAATATGTATCCTGTTTGTAATAAGGCACTAAATTAAAATGTTATGTCCTGAATACAAAGAGTTTTGTTTGGGGCCAACACAACACGTCACGGAGTATCACTCTTCATATTTTCAAACATGGTGGTGGCTGCATCATGTTATGGGTATGCTTGTTCTCGGCAAGGACAACAGTAGGGAGTTTTTTAGGATAAAAAGAAACGGAATAGAGCTAAGCACAGGCAAAATCCTAGAGGAAAACCTGGTTCAGTCTGCTTTCCAACCGACACGGAGACAAATTCACCTTTCGGCAAGATAATAACTTAAAACACAAGGCCAAATATACGCTGGAGTTGCTTACCAAGACTACATTGAATGTTCCTGAGGCCCTAGTTACATTAAATCAGCTTAAAAATCTATGGCAAGACGTGAAAATGGCTGTCAAGCAATGATCAACAACCAACTTGACAGAGCCTGAAGGATTTTAGAGACTTACCCAGAAAGATTCACAGCTGTAATTGCTGACAAAGATGATTCTAACACTCAGGGGTGTGAATACTATTGTACATTAGATTTCTGTATTCCATTTTCAATATATTTGCTAACACTTCTAAAAACATGTTTTCACTTTGTCATTATGGGCCATTGTGTGTAGATGGGTAAAAAAAACATTTAATCAACTTTGAATTCAGGCTGTAACACAACAAAATGTGGAATAAGTCAAGGGGTATCAATACTTTCTGAAGGCACTGTATATCGTCGAAAATATTTTGCACAAGCACACCCAGGAATATTATCTGGTTTCATCTGAATATGCTCTTTAACCATATCTCTTTGCTTCAACCTAACAGGATGTTTAATGTTATTGTCGTGGCTGGTGTATCAGACACCAGCAGTTCTAATGACTGTGGTGATTAAAGAGGAGTGTTGGTTTTAAATTAGTTGTTTTTATAGCAGAAATGTCACTGAGTCTAGTCTAGCTGTGGGTGATTTAGAGAGAAGAGCGAGAACACTACATCTAAACACACAGTCAGGTATGATGAGGCCATTAAAGTAGCTTGAAGTTTTCTTGGGGAGAACATAATTCAACTTTAAAAAGGTATATTTAATGAATTGGCCTTATCAGCCTGGAAGGCTATACAGTGAGGCAGCGGTGGTCTCGCCAGTCCACTTTAATACAGCTTCTTAACAAGTTAACTCTCCCACTGAGGTTATGTCTGCACTGCTGTTTGAATGTTTAGCGAGCATTATTTTACTGAATGATTGATGGGAGAGATCAGTCAGCTCTGGTGAATCACTAACAGAGTTCAGTCAGGCTATCATCAGTCATCTCACAAATCAAATCACAAAACCCAAATATCCAACCAAAGAAACATCACACCGAAATGACCTCAAATATACCTCAATATATACAAGATACCATCACAATAACTTACGAACTGATCACATCTGAATATCACATCCTAATGGTAACATTTTATCATCAGTTGTCAACCTCTAGTCGTCACAGAGTCCGTTTCAGTCAGACCAAACCTAATAATTTATTTAGGCTACACACCAGCCGAGACGTGATGTCTGGGTTAGACTGTACATGCTAAATAAGGTGGGGGTTTAGGAATATGAATCGTTAGAAAATACTGGATTACATGTAGACGGATGTCAGTGATCTGCAATGAAAATGGAAAATAAAGTACAGTATATCTTGTCTTATTTTGGAAGAGAACTATTTGAAAATTTGAGGATTAGAAGAATATTCATAGTTAGAAAAGATGAGTGGGGTATACATGTGCATAGGGCATTTATTTGAGAAAAAAATCACTAGCGCTCTACACTGTTAACTCTATACCAAGATAAACCATTGTGGTTATACCATTGTGAAGGTTTCACTAGCACTGGCCTTGGTCTGAGCTGGTATGTGTTTCTTGCTAGGGCATTTACATGTACTGTTATTGACTGTTAGAAGGTACAGCACTCAGTCACAGTTGCTCTAGGGAGGCCTCTCAAATGGCATCCTAATTCCTACATAGTGTTCCACTCATGACCATGACCCATAAGCAATAGGCTACTCTTTGGGAAACAGACTAGATGTTGGATAACATGAGAAATGGTACAATGATACAGCAAAAAGGACAGCTTACTTTACTCGAAAACCAAATACTTTCCTAGAAAACCAAAGCCACAGAGGAGTCCCAAACCCTGACATCACTACTTTCTTCAGAAGTGTAACGATTCTCTAGCTCTTCCTCCTCCTCGGACGAGGAGAGGAGAGAGGGATCAGAAGACCAATGTGCAGCGTGGTAGTTATAGGACATAATGAATTTATTGAACAAGACAAAAAACGAACTATACTTGATACTAAACAAAATAACAAAACTAATGTAGACTGACCTGAACGTAAGAACTTACATGTAACGAAGAACGCACGAACAGGAAAAACAGACTACACAAAAGAACGAACGTACAAACAAACCGAGACAGTCCCTTGTGGCGTGACAAACACAGACACAGGAGACAACCACCCACAACAATCAATGTGTAAACACCTACCTTAATATGGCTCTCAATCAGAGGAAATGAGAACCACCTGCCTCTAATTGAGAACCATATCAGGTCACCCTTTACCAACATAGAAACACATAACATAGACTGCCCACCCAAACTCACGCCCTGACCGTCAAACACATACAAAATAATAGAAAACCGGTCAGGAACGTGACAAGAAGTATCTTCTTAAATTGTGCCATGCAATATAAGTGGTGTTTAGGTGCTCTTTACCAGAATGTTCCTGGAGGTAGAGGTAGGCCCCAGTGCCTAGAGGGTTTAGGAGAGGCAGAATTAAGTGGGGTAGTTGAGAGCTTTTCATGTTCCTCTCCTTTGATTATGTTTTTGTATGGATCCAGAGAGGTGGTTCAGTTCTCGCTCTCGCTCTCGCTCTCTCTCTCTCTCTCGCTCTCGCTCTCGCTCTCGCTCTCTCTCGCTCTCTCTTTGTATCTCTCTCGCTCTCGCTCTCTCTTTGTATCTCTCTCCCTCTGTCCCCCTCACTCGGTGCTTTCACTCCCTCCTCACTGTCTCATTCAATTCAAGGGCTTTATTGGCATGGGAAACCTATGTTAATTAAAATTGCCAAAGCAAGTGAAGTATATAATAAACAAAAGTGAACTAAACAAAAACTTACAGTAAACATTACACTCACAGAAGTTCTGTCTCTGTCTCTCTCTCTCTCTCTCTCTCTCTCTCTACTCAGAGCCTGTCTATGAGGCTGTAAGCTGCTGAGTCATCTTGGGTTGAACAGAGAACATCTACCCTCTCACTCATTCTACTGTGTACCCAGGGCTCAGCTCAGTGTACAGAGAGGGAGATGAGGGAGGAGAGGAGGGATGGAGAGGAAGACAATGTTGAGGCAGGGATGGAAAGCTAGATTAGGGATGGAGTGGGAGATGTGTGGGTGGAGAGAGACACAGGGTGGGAGAGAGGGATGGTGATACCTGGGGAGAGGGATGGAGAGATGAGGGGGGAGAGCTAGATAGATGAGAGGAATGGAGAGAGCTATGGGAGCATGGAGAGAGAGAGTTTGATCTTATCACCAGCTATTCTGTATATTGCTGATCTACTGTCCTCCTGCTGCAGCAGTATATCCTCAGTGTGAGCTATCTGCCTGCATACTATACAGTTGAGGCGTACTGCAGCACAGCTTGCAGGGTGCCACAGAATTCTATGACACGTCATTTAAGTGTCAGCCATTGTTGCCAGAATGATGCAATT